>NC_059075.1:159719688-160459925 GCF_020497125.1 Mauremys mutica
ATGTGGCCCAATCCCCTACATAGCATGTGTGTCCAATGGCGGGAGGGGGTGCAGATGAAACTGGAAGTCTTGGGATTCAGGTTCAGGACACACCTTATGGTCTGATCTTCCCCAGTTTACCCTGCTGCTGCACCCTAGTAACTGAGGGCAGAATCGAGCCCACAGAGATCATTGCAGAGTCCAGCTGTTGCACTACTGAAGTAGTCAGATTAAACGGAGGCCATTAAGGGTGCTTCAGAAACAAGGAGTTGTAAATTGACTTGTTTACCTGCAAACATTCTTGTATACATGTGAGCCATCCCATGGGTAAGTTGTCAGGCTTTCAGATATTTTGGTGGACTGTCAGGTTTAATGTTCAATGTCACAGTGATTCCCTTCATACTTCCCAAATCATCTCCAAAACCAGCAGCATGTTTCCTTAGTATAGGGATTAGACTGGTTTCTTCTTTAGTCATCCAGTGCAATTCTGCCCAGTTCAGTTGAATCTTCCCAAGCCAAGACCTACCCATTATAGGCTGGGTAGTTACCTCTCACCACAAACAGTGGCAATTTAGCAGCCTGTCCATTGAGCTCCACCTTAACATCAATAGTGCCCAACATGGGCATAGCTTCTCCGTGTACGTCTTCAGAAAGGTTTTTGTTGCGCTTTAGTGGAACTACATGCTGTAGCCTGTTTTTTATACACGCAGTATTTTGGAGTAGCAGCGATACGGCTTCGAGCACCACGGTGGGTGTGTCCAGTTCCATGCTTATAGGTGTGGACTCCAACCATCCGTGTGCGGGTACCCAGGTTATTCATGCACGAGCCAAGAAACATGCGAGTGGCACTTACGTCGTGCGATGAGGTTTGTCACCTTGATCATCCTGGGTGCTGCTTCTAGGGTATGCAGCGGTTCCTCTTTTTGTCAGGGCCAGACCACAGGTCCTCTTTTTCTTTTGTTTACAGGCACCAGTACTCAAAAGTCGTACACCTTTTTGCCACGAGTGTACGCCACACCAGCGTCCTGTAACTAGCACGGGCGCATTCTGATGCCTTGGTGAATCACGTGCTTACCACTAGCTGCGGGCTGGTAGACATTGCTGTATGACTTTGCACAATTTTGTGAGTTGGTTCCTTGTGCACAACTTTTTTGCACCATAGGGGATTGCACCGAGTGTATTGCGCCTCACCTTGGATAGCTCACAGTTCCGATTAGGAGGGACAGCAATAGTCAACAGCCTTCTCTAATGTAAGCTGTGCCTCTGTCAGTGTATAGGCGAGACTTCTCGTATACGCTTCACGTGTAGAGAGGCCCCACACACCCACCACAGCTAACCTGTCACGCAGGTTGGCATTCAGATTTAAACGATCTCCTTAAATATCACAGTGTTCTAGCTAGGTTCTTTGTTTAAAATTGCTAAGATAAATTAGGTACCTAAACTGTACTTCATCTTTACTTTGCGGTCTCTTTTGTGGAACTCTATAGTCTATTCAGCTAAATTTACCAGTTGGGATGATTGGGAGTTTTGGGCGGAAAAATGGAGACCCTCGAGGTTTTTCCTCAATGTGAGCTGCGTGTTTAAGATTTGAGTACTCAGGGCCTTAACAGTGGTTGTTAGTTAGCTGCGTTCAGGCCAAGCGATGTACGGTTGTTAGCCCCTACAATTGCAACTTAAGAATATTCGGCACCTTCTTTCTTCGTTCGTGTAATGTTCATTTGCAATAAAAGACATAAAAGGCATCAAAACACTCAGTTATGACACAGTTGACCACCTCCTCGTTCACTCTGGGTGCATATCCTGACTTTAAACCTGCGCATTTATAGTGGGACAACTGATCGGGAAAGCACCTGCACGGGCCTAGGTGCGGTAGCGCTCAGCCTGTAGAAGCTAAGAGGGTGGGGCTAACCGAACCGTGGCCATGTAATCGCATATGCAAGCCGAGAGAGCGTACAGAAAGGAAGAAGGGAGAAAAGTAAAAAAACGAAAAAAAAATAAAATATGACAAAACTACAGTGTCTTCTTTGAATATACTAGAACTGTTGGCCTTGAATGTGGTGCTGCATCTACTTGAAAAAATATTTAAAGTGATGTATTTAGTGTACTCTATAATTTTCACGGGTAATCTCAGACCACAATCATGTCCACTCTCGGATACTCTATGGGCAATCGGGGCCTAACTTAGGTGCAATTGAACACCGCTGGGTGGCCCAACTCGCTGAGTTCACTTTTGAAGTACAGTATAAACCTGGAAGGCAGAACATCAATGCTGACACCCTGTCTAGATTGCCTCTGGAGGAGGAATCAGAAGAGGGTGAGGATCTAGAGAAAGACCTCCTAGTCATTCCTGCAGATGTTGTGCGTCCGTGTTTGTGACTAGAGAATCCAAAGCCTGAGGACGAAGTGACGGTAGAGGATGCAGTACAAAACCTGGTAAAAGGGGAGAGCGCAATAATCTCGGGGTACTCATGGGAGGGAGATTCAGACTCTGCAATGAGAAGGTGATGTTGGACATGTCTTTAGTGGCAGTCATGAGCCAAAGGAGGCCAGATCGGAGATTTGGGGGCAGATACCCCCAGTCTAAGAAGCTAGCCAGGACAGTGGGGAATGACGTAGATTACACCATGGAGTGCTGTTCCTGGTTAACATTACCATCCCCGAGATGGTGAGGGAGTGTGGCAGTTAGTGGTGCCTGTTGTCACTCCGCCATCAAGTTTATGAAGCCAGGCATGATCATGGGGGACATTTCGGAGACAGGAGCACTCTGGAGGGTGATGAGGAGAAACTATTACTGGCCCACGATGGGTAGCGATGTGCAAGCATGGATCCGTCAATGTAAACGGTGTGCCTTAGCCAAAGATGTGTTTCCTCCCAACCGAGCCCCTTTGACCTATACTAATGTGACTGCCCCAATGGAGGTCCTAGCAATGGATTACACACGGCCTAGAGAGATCTTCAGAGGGGTTATGAGAACGTATTGGTTCTCATGGACATGTTCACCCGATTCACTATTGCAGTTCCATCTAGAAACCAGACAGCGCGGGACAACGGCTGATGCTCTCATAAAACATTGGTTTGTGTACTATGGTTGTCCGGCACGGTTTACACTCAGATCAGGGGAGGAATTTCGAATCAGAAGTGATAGCTGAATTGTGGTAAAACTGTATGGCATAGCCAAAAAGCCGAACAACACCCTATCACCGCAAGGAAACCGCTCAGTGCGAGAGATTTAACCGGACACTGCACGATATGCTAAGAACACTTCTGCCGGAAAAGAAGCAAGCCTGGCAGGAACATCTCCCTGAGCTGGTGTTGGCCTATAACAGCCATGTCCATTCGTCAACAGGTTTACGCTCCTTTTTATCTCATGTTTGGGAGGAATCCCAGGTTGCCATTGGATATTCTGGACAGAGAGGGCCCTGAGGAGGACATGGTGACCAATTTTGGATGACTGGGTCAAAGGTGTGGCGGCCAAGAATTAATTAATAAAGGTTTGAAGGGATCTTAATGTATGTTAGCTAATTAGCAGAGGTTAAGCTGTTACCCTGTATCTGGTGCAGAGTGAATTGTGTGAAAAAGTCGTTACGACCTTGTGAATTGCAGTCTTGTTTTCTGTTCTGGTATTGCAGACAAATAAGATAACGAATAGGCTTATGTATAAACAAATGCAAATGTTTACTTTTACTGTCTGCAAATATGCTAACCATGGTCTGCTAGAAAGGTATAAAGATTGTTATGATTGTTTACTAATTGAGAGAGATCTGTCCAGGACAAGGGGCAACCCAGTTCCTGACACTCTCTCCCTCTTGTGTTCACTAGAGTATTATAATAAAGTATTTGTTTTTGCTGCACCCAAACATAAGCGAGAACTGAGTTTTCTTCGACAATTTGGGGGCTCGTCCGGGATGGCAACGCCCACGGACACACAGACGGCTGCTACGGATCGTTCCCCTTCGAACCCCATGGCGCCACAATAGAGGTAAGAGGACCTTTTGAAATCTCTATTGGGGTATCGGAGGAGGACTGTCTGTGGGGGACGTCTGTTTCTGTTGGGCTCACGCCATCTGAACTTTTGACTGTGCAGCAGGATCAAATGCAGAGTGGTATTGGGGAGAGGCCCCAATAAGGTTAGTTATAGCAGTACTGGGAACTGCTGAGTTGGCCAACAGGTAATGCATAAGGTAATGCATTAGAATGCACCGGTGCTGAGGGGTTTTTACCGCCTCAAGAGGGGTTGTCATACCGCCTCATGGTATTGGTCCGGACCAGGTAACGATGCATCTTGGTTAAAAAAGATAATAAAAAAAAAAATAAAAAAAATAAAAAAGAAAAAATTTTAAAAAGGTTAAAAAAGGGTTAAATAGAGGAAAAGAGGCCTTGGTGTGTGTGTGTGTGTGTATACCTGTGTGAGTGTTCGTTACTGGAAGACGCCCAGATTGCCCTGTGAAGCGATTGCTAATGATCAGGAGTAGTCTAACGCAAGCCCAGTAACTAGTGGATCTTTAGGAGATCCGACCCACGGTGGGCTGACTCAGCTTGGCATAGTCCGGCGAGGAAGCTGCCTGGGTCTAGGAGTGTGTGAACCCATCTTCCCTCCCTTTTCCTTCTGTGTGGGCTACTGACAATCTGATCGTCTCCCTGGAAGCAATTAGAGTATGTGGCTTTCTCTCCCAGAGATTAGCCGACGCTCTTTGCTGAAAGGGGGTGTAAGAGGGTCGTAGTCTTTCTTGTGAGTCTCTCCTGTACGTGAGTGCCCTGTAGGGAGGGATTCTTAGATTCTGGTCCGCTAGCGTGGACAGGGACCCCTTCAGTTGGTGTGACTGGAACATGGGGGGGGAACAGTCTAAACTTTCCACTTTACCCCCTAAGGGTACCCCAGCATATTACATGTACGTACATTATGGTCCTAAAACCTGCAGGTATTTAAATGATAGGAATCTGTACACGCGTGAAAATTCATTTAAACAATGCCCATTAGAAGGTACCTTTGAGTTAGATAAACTTACATACCTCCGGGAAGCCCTTAAATCACACACTTCTGCTGCGCAGTGCGAGCAGTTTCTGTCTTGGTGGGAGGAAGCAACAAAGAGACTCCATGAGTCTCGGGTGCGGAGTCTGAAGGACTCCCAGGAGAAATTAAAAACTGAAGTGCAGGATTTAAAGCTTAAATGTCAGACATCCAAATGTCTTCCTGCTTCAGTGCAGCCCTCTGCTTCTCTTTATCCTCAATTAGTTAAACCTGAAAGTGAGGAGGAGACTACAGAAGATGTAGTGGATTTTTTTAGCAGCATTCCACAGCCTCTGCCAGTTTCCCCCACGGCCCCCCCTTCTCGGGCTGTGCAGGCAGTGATTGTCTCGCCGCCGCAATTATCAACTGCACAAGTTGTTCATTCTCCTTCTTCGGAAGAATTATCTTCTTCCCTACTGACTGACACCAGTAGTCCGGTTAACCCTGCTTCTGCTGATAACCATGCCGGCTACTTTCTTAGAAGCACGACACAGACACTCCAGGCTCCTTTAAGGGACTTGCCTGGAGCTGGAGCGATAGGGGGGTTAGTTAAGGTACATGCCCCTTGGACACCTGGAGATCTTAGAAACTTGGTGAAAGAATTTCCTAAAATCAGGGAGGAGCCAGTAAAGTTTAGAGAAGAGCTCCAGACAGTGATTCAGTGCTATAATCCATCTTGGGCAGATATTAATCAACTTTTACGAGCTGTACTGCCCGCCGAAGTTCAGCAATGACTTAACAGACAGGCAGCTTGGCCTGATACCGACCCTGGTATTGGGGATGCTTTGACAGAGGCTAGGAATCGTCTCTTGACCTCTATTTCAGAAGTTTGTCCTAAGAAAACAGATTGGACCAAGATTGCAAATTGTAAACAAAATAAGGGAGAATCCCCTGCTGATTATCTTGATAGACTGACTAAGGTCTTTGAACAGCATTCGGGAATTACTGATCCAGCTGATAATGCCAGGGAAGCGGTGGGAGCTGCTTTTGTTCAGGGACTCTTGCCAAAAGTTCAGCAACCATTGAGAACTATTTGTATTGGCTGGCAAACTAAACCCCTTTCAGAATTGGTGACAGTTGCGAATCATTGTACGGCTTGCATAGACCAGAAGAAAGAAACCAGTGAAACAAAACTTATGGCTTTACAGTTACAAACTTATCAGAACAGGGGTCGTGGGGGAATGAGAAGAGGACGGGGACGAGGTCGTGGGAGAGGTATGGGACGGGGTTCCTCATATCCTGCCCAGAATCCTGCCCCGACTGGGAGCTCTGCATGCCACTTGTGTGGTCAGGAGGGACACTGGAGAAATGAGTGTCCAAATCGATTTGCTCAAAATCCTACTCAGTTCCCCAATCCTGAAGTACCTGTATTCTCCCCACAAGGAACCCCTTACTAGGACAGCCTGAGGGAACGTAACTGCATCATGAATCCTTTAATTTCTATTAATCAAGAAGGCCCATTTGTTGATTGTAATATTGCTGGTAAATCTGTTACTTGTCTTGTAGACACTGGGGCTAGTAGATCTGCTCTGAGATCCTCAGAGTTTCCCTCTGTTCCTTTGTCCGCTTTGTCTGTTAATGCTGTGGGCATTTCAAACTGTCCTGTTTCGCATCCTGTCTCAGTACCCCTCGATATTTGTCTTGGCCCTCTAGAAGATAAACATTCCTTTCTACTCAGTTCTACTTCTCCTGTGAATTTGCTGGGAAGAGATCTGTTGTGTAAATTAGGTTGTACCATCTACTGTACACCAGATGGCGTATTCTTACAGGTTCCTGATGAGAATACTAACCTGGTGTTGGCTACACTCCATATATCCGAGCCAGCTGCGTCGAAGTCTCCACTCAGCCCTGACCTTGTGCATTTGTTGTCACAAGTGCCCCCCCATCTCTGGTCTCGTCATGCAAATGAAGTGGGACAGATTAGAACGGCCGAGCTGGTTAAGATTTTTGTGGACCCTGCTAAGCTTTTGCCAAGGATTCCACAATACCCACTGCGTCCTGAAGCAGTGGCAGGCATAGCTCCGGTTATAGAATCTTTATTGCAACAGGGTATTATTGTTCCCACTATTAGTTCTTGTAATACTCCTATCTTTCCTGTAAAGAAGCCAGGAAGGAATACCTATCGGTTTGTTCAAGACCTTCGCGCTATTAATGCTGTGGTTTTGCCTTCTTTTCCAGTGGTTCCAAATCCAGCTACAATTCTTTCTTGTATTCCACCGTCAGCCACTTATTTCTCTGTTGTAGATTTGTGTTCAGCATTTTTTTTCTATTCCAATTCACCCAGATAGTCAGTATTTGTTTGCCTTTACTTATAAAGGATGTCAGTATACCTGGACCAGGTTACCCCAAGGGTATACTGAATCTCCCTCCCTGTTTTCTCAGATCCTGAAGAAGGATCTGGATGATGTGGTTTTCCCTGGAAAATCAGTACTTATACAATATGTGGATGACCTTTTACTGGCGTCTTTCTCTTTTGACTCTTCTAAAACTGATACTCTGACTCTTTTAACTGCTTTAGCTGCCAAAGGTCACAAAGCATCCCGAGAAAAACTCCAACTATGTCAACCCAAGGTTCATTATCTTGGTCATGATATTTCTCATGGCAGGCGTCATTTATCAGCCTCTCGTATTTCAGCTATTTTAAATATGCCTAGGCCTAGTACTGTTTCTCAAATGCGTACTTTTCTGGGCATGACTGGATATTGCAGGCAGTGGATTTTAGGTTATGCAACAGTGATTAAACCCTTACAGGATCTGACTAAGTCTGGTACCCCTGAACCTCTTCCTTGGCCCCCAGAGGCTGAGAGTGCTTTTGTTGCTATTAAACAGAGACTATCTACTGCTCCGGCCCTGGGACTTCCTGATTATACTAAACCATTTACCCTTTTCTGTCATGAGCGTAATGGGTTTGCTTTGGCTGTACTAACGCAAAAGCACGGGGACAAACACCGTCCAATTGCCTACTACAGTACTGCCCTAGACGCTGTGGCGGTAGGATTTTCCCCTTGTTTACGGGCTGTAGCGGCCACGGCCCTTGCTGTTCAGTTATCTGAATCTATTGTGTTGGGTTCTCCTTTGAGTGTGTGTGTTCCGCATGCTGTGGCTGCACTCTTGTTGAAATCTAGGACGCAGCATTTATCCGCTTCTCGTCTTATCAAATATGAACTGGTTTTGCTTTCTTCCTCTCATATTACTTTGGCTCGTTGCCCTGTTCTTAATCCAGCCTCTTTGTTGCCTGGGCCTGAAGATGGAACCCCACATGATTGTGTGTTTGTAACGTCTGTTCTTACTCGTCCTAGAGATGATTTACTGGATGTGCCTTTGCAGAATCCTGATCTCCTTTATTTTGTGGATGGCTCGTGTTTGCGAGATTCTAAGGGTAAATTAGTTGCTGGTTATGCTGTCTGCACTACCTGTGCTGTTGTTGAAAGTGCTTTCCTTTCTTCAGTGTTTTCCTCTCAAGTAGCTGAACTTGTGGCTTTGACTCGAGCTTGTGTTCTGGCTCGAGATCAAACGGTCACTATCTATACGGATTCTCGTTATGCTTTTGGAGTGGTTCATGATTTTGGATTGCTTTGGAAATATAGAGGCTTCCTTACATCCACTGGTTCTCCTATTAAGAATGGTTTTTATGTTTCTGCTCTTTTGGATGCTCTTTTGTTGCCTAAAGCTATAGCTGTTGTTAAATGTACTGCTCACAAGACCCCTCATGATGAAGTTACCCGTGGGAATGCTCTAGCTGACTCTGCAGCTAGGACAGCGGCTCTTTCTGCACCTCAGGCTGTACATTCCTGTGTACTGATAGAGCAGCCTTCACTGGCCTCCCTTGACGATCTGGCTAAGATCCAGGAGGCAGCATCAAGAACTGAGAAGCACTCTTGGAGTGCTGCTGGCTGCATTTTACATTCTGATAATCTTTGGCGTGCCCCGGATGGTCGCCTGGTGGCACCAAAGATGTTATTGCCCTATCTTGCTCGCATATACCATGGGATGGCACACGTGAGCAAAGGGGGGATGGTTGCTGCAGTTGCCCGAGATTGGTTTGCACCCATTTTCCCTTCTGTTGCCCATTCCTACTGTCAACACTGTGTGATTTGTCAACAACACAACATTGGTAAAGCTGTTAAAGCTATGCGAGCAGCCCACCCTCCTCCTTGGGGACCTTTTGTAAATATTCAGATTGATTTTATTCAAATGTCTAAATGTTGTGGTTATGAATATGTATTGGTTTTAGTTGATGTATTTACCAATTGGGTTGAAGCTTTTCCCTGCAGGAAGGCAGATGCCAGGACTGTTGTGAAACTTCTGCTTAAGGATTTTGTCCCTCGTTTTGGCATTCCTGTGAGTATCAACAGTGATCGTGGAACTCACTTTACTGGACAGATTGTAAAGGAGTTATGTACAACTTTGCAGATCCAACACAACCTTCACTGCCCCCATCACCCACAATCTGCTGGGACAGTGGAACGCCAGAACGGGATTTTAAAAAATAAACTGGCCAAGATTTGTGCTGAAACGAACTTAAAGTGGCCAGATGCCCTTCCATTGGCACTGATGAGTATGAGAGCCATTCCCAATCGAAAGACTGGACTCAGCCCTCATGAGATTTTGACGGGGCGCCCAATGCGACTACCAACTGCACCCCCACTGACCTTAGCTCAGATGGACATTCATTTGATGGATGATATAATGCTTAAGTATTGTCAGGCACTAATGAAATGTGTTAAGTCTTTTTATACACAGGTGAAGGAAGCCTTACCGAAGGATCCTGTGCAACCTTGCCACTCATTGGAACCGGGAGACTGGGTCTACATAAAGGTCCATCAACGAAAGACTGCCCTGGCTCCACGCTGGAAAGGCCCTTTCCAAGTCCTGTTGACTACCAACACTGCTGTGAAGTGTCAAGGACTACCTGCCTGGACCCATGCATCGCACTGCAAAAAGACCCCTCCACCTCGGGAGGCCACACCTACTGATGATCAACGTGCTCCTTCTTCTAGCCCTGCTGTTCCTGCTGGACAGCGGAAGAAGAGGACAAGGTGACGTACTGGTGACCTCTCCCTTGTCCTCTGACGGACCTACTGTGCCTTTGGATTTTTCTAAAGGTATTCCCACATTACAACCCTCTTCCCTTTATCATGCTAGAGCACGATTGTTTTTGGGGAAGAGGAGGAGATATATTCGTTCTGCAAACTCCTCCAGAGTCCAGGGATTCCTGACTAAAAGAGACATTATGAACTGGCCCTGGTGGAAGAAACGAAGCATCGTTTATTGGCAAGGAGGGAACTGTGGGGAGCGTGCTTGGGCGTGTGGGGTTGAATGGTGGCTTGGATTTCTTCCAGGGGCAGGGCTCTGTGCTTATGGACAAGTACCCTGGGGATGTACTGCCCTCCCTAATTGGCTTTCAGATAATGACTACCAAAAGCACCTTGCTACCACAAAGGTTACCCCCACTAGCCCCTCAACCCTGGCCGTCACTTCTGTAATTTATCCAGATGTAAACGAAATTGTATATTCTAATGAGATTCGTTGGCCCAGACCTTCCCATCTTAGTGATTTATTAGAATATTGCTCAGAAAGCCTATTTTTTAAAGTTCAACAGACTTCATATGAGAGAACCATTGAGTGGAAAACAAATGGATCAGTGGCAATAGAGATCCATAATATTACTGCAGATCAGCCCCTAGACTTTAGATATGAAATTGATGGATTCCATAGTGAAGTAGATATGATGGTTATTCCTGGAATTTGTGCTATGTTACCTGAAAGAGGCCCTTATTGTTATTTGGTTACCCAATTAGTGAATAATCAAACGACTACCCAAAGAGTTTGTTCTACTACTGGAAATTTTACCTGTCTTGAGACCATTCCAGTGACTGATAATGTGACTTGTACTTTGTTGCAATACACTCCCTCTTATGCTATTGATATTAATGCCTCTCAGAAATATATGCAGGTCTACAACCAACAGATGTGGTATAGACCTACGCTGAGGGGAAATGTGCCAGAATATCGGTGGACTGTACTAAACACTACACTAGGGACTGTGAAGTTTACATTGCCTTTATCTAGTTTTCAGATCACCTCTACATATCCTAATTGTTCCCAAGGGGCTGCCATTAGGTTAGCACAACTGAGGGCCTGGGTTATTTCCTCTAGAAAGAAGAGGGATCTAGCCGGATCCTTGTGGGATGGGGCCAATTCTGCAGCTGCTGTTTGGAATATTTTTAAGACCCAGGAGCATGATGAGAAATTGGGCCAATTAGAGGAGGCCACTGGCCTGATTTCTGGGGCACAGCTGACACAAGTGCGAACCGGAGTGGGTGAGTTACATGTCATTTCCGCCCTTAGTTCTCTGACCCAGAATTTATTGAGAGAGATGGTACTGAATATCACTGAGGCTGGGAAGGCATTGCAGTGGGATCTAGCATGTTCGGAAATTCAGGATTTCCTGAATGACCAGCTGATGGCCATTCGGAATGATCTAGTGCACCAAGCTTGGCCCACTGCCCTTACAGACACGTCAGGAGTACCATCTGATCTGTGGCCATGGAGACATACTTGGAGACTTTCTGGATGGAAATGTGGACGTTCACAGTGCTCCTTCCAAGCATATGGACCGGTTAAGGGGGTGTGGGCTCCCACATACCGAATCCTGCCGGGTCCATGGGGAGGATGCATGTGGGATTGGGTGATTCACCGAGATATCTGGGAAGTCAGGCCACCTGATTCTCCTAATCGATTTTTGGTTAGTGCTCCTGGGATTACAGCTGATATTTGGATGGGGTTAGGGAATTTATGGACATTTTGGCCGTTAGAACCACCACAGCTTCAGTGTATACGGAAACTGAAGCCAGGGGAAGTTGTCACTGTTTATGACAATATTTGCTGGGAGGGTAGAGGTCAAGGGACTACCCTTACAGGACACCCACTTTTTCAGGCTAATGATAGCTGTGTGTACGTTAATGCCACCACGTTACAAGATATACATATTAATCTTACCACTGCTGCGGGCAATCATATTATTTACTGGCCTGCAGATAGAATGTTACATGTAGCTCTTAGATTTCAGGTATATTTTAATTGGACTAGGATAGTACCTGATCGGTTTCAGAATTTGCTTTCATTGTTGCCAGAGGTTCGCAGAATCTCTGAGTTGCAAGGGCAGATTCACATGCTTCAGAATATATATCATGCTGAGCAGAATGCCTTTCATACAGCTTATAGAGTGTCTACTTTATGTACTAAGTTTGATGTATTGTGCTTTGTTACCAAAACTGTACGACAACCCCATTATTTTATTCCTATGGGGATGTTATTGTTTGTAGTGTTGTTAGTTGGTGTGGGATTATGTTATTGTTGTTGTTGTTGTAAAGGACGTAATGATAGTAATACTACTTTTCATGTTCATGCTAATCATGCATTGTCATTACATCCCATGAAAACCCCTAAGGTTGAGATGTCTCCTGTAGACTCTGAAATCCATGGTTTAATGCAAATTGAGATTTGAGGTATTTGTTGTACTAGAAGTACAAAAGGGGGGAATGTGGAGGCCAAGAATTAATTAATAAAGGTTTGAAGGGATCTTAATGTATGTTAGCTAATTAGCAGAGGTTAAGCTGTTACCCTATATCTGGTGCAGAGTGAATTGTGTGAAAAGTCGTTACGACCTTGTGAATTGCAGTCTTGTTTTCTGTTCTGGTATTGCAGACAAATAAGATAACGAATAGGCTTATGTATAAACAAATGCAAATGTTTACTTTTACTGTCTGCAAGTATGCTAACCATGGTCTGCTAGAAAGGTATAAAGATTGTTATGATTGTTTACTAATTGAGAGAGATCTGTCCAGGACAAGGGGCAACCCAGTTCCTGACACTCTCTCCCTCTTGTGTTCACTAGAGTATTATAATAAAGTATTTGTTTTTGCTGCACCCAAACATAAGCGAGAACTGAGTTTTCTTCGACAAAGGTCACCATGACAGGCTGAAGATAGCCCGTGAAGTTGCTCTCAATACAACTAAAGACACAGCCCAAAGTAGGAAAAGGACTTATGATCGCAAGTCCAGTGGGGCTCTCATCAGGCCCGGTGACCATGTACTAGTTCGTAACCATAGACACCGGGGGCGTAATAAAATACAGGACAAGTGGAAGTCAAATCCCCACATTGTAGTCGCTCAAGGAGAGCAGATCCTGTGCTGGGAGCAGAGCTGCAGCCAGAGAGCCAGAGGCACGGCCCAAGGAGAGCAGATCCTATGCTGGGAGCAGAGCTGCAGCCAGGGAGCCAGGTGTGGGAGCAACTGGGGCCAGCCAAGGGGGGAACCTTGGTAAAAGGGCCCAGCGCAGAAAGACGCTCCAGCCAAGGGTCCATGCAGGCCAGGCTTGGAGGGGGATCTTAACCCGACGGGGGGGCTGACGCTGGGAAGAAGGGTCATAGAATCATAGAATCTCAGGGTTGGAAGGGACCTCAGGAGTTTTTCCTAATGTCCAACCTAAACCTCCGCCTCTGCAATTTGAGACCATTACTCCTTGTTCTGTCATCTTCTACCACTGAGAACAGTCTAGATCCATCCTCCTTGGAACCCCCTTTCAGGTAGTTGAAAGCAGCTATCAAATCCCCCCTCATTCTTCTCTTCTGCAGGCTAAACAATCCCAGTTCCCTCAGCCTCTCCTCATAAGTCATGTGCTCCAGCCCCCTAATCATTTTTGTTGCCCTCCGCTGGACTCTCTCCAATTTATCCACATCCTTCTTGTAGTGTGGGGCCCAAAACTGGACACAGTACTCCAAATGAGGCCTCACCAGTGCTGAATAGAGGGGAATGATCACATCCCTCGATCTGCTGGAAATGCCCCTACTCATACAACTCAAAATGCCATTAGCCTTCTTGGCAACAAGGGCACACCGTTGACTCATATTCAGCTTTTCGTCCACCATAACCCGTAGGTCCTTTTCTGCAGAACTGCTGCCCAGCCATTCGGTCCCTAGTCTGTAGCAGTGCATAGGAGTCTTCCGTCCTAAGTGCAGGACTCAGCACTTGTCCTTGTTGAACCTCATCAGATTTCTTTTGGCCCAATCCTCTAATTTGTCTAGGTCCCTCTGTATCCTATCCCTACCCTCCAGCATATCAACCACTCCTCCCAGTTTAGTGTCATCTGCAAACTTGCTAAGGGTGCAGTCCACACCATCCTCCAGATCGTTAATGAAGATATTGAACAAAACCGGCCCCAGCACCGACCCTTGGGGCACTCCACTTGATACCGGCTGCCAACTAGACATGAAACCATTTATCACTACCCGTTGAGCCCGACCATCTAGCCAGTTTTCTATCCACCTTACCGTCCATTCATCCAGCCCATACTTCTTTAACTTGCTGGCAAGAATACTGTAGGAGACTGTATCAAAAGCTTTGCTAAAGTCCAGAAATAGCACATCCACTGCTTTCCCCTCATCCACAGAGCCGGTTATCTCATCATAGAAGGCAATTAGGTTAGTCAGGCATGACTTGCCCTTGGTGAATCCATGCTGACTGTTCCTGATCACTTTCCTCTCCTTTAAGTGGTTCAGAATTGATTCCTTGAGGACCTGTTCCATGATTTTTCCAGGGACTGAGGTGAGACTGACTGGCCTGTAGTTCCCTGGATCTTCCTTCTTCCCTTTTTTAAAGATGGGCACTACATTAGCTTTTTTCCAGTCATCTGGGACCTCCCCCAATCGCCATGATTTTTCAAAGATAATGGCCAATGGCTCTGCAATCTCATCGGCCAACTCCTTTAGCACCCTCGGATGCAGTGCATCCGGCCCCATGGACTTGTGCTCGTCCAGCTTTTCTAAATAGTCCCAAATTACTTCTTTCTCCACAGAGAGCTGGTCACCTCCTCCCCTTACTGTGCTGCAGAGTGCAGCTGTCTGGGAGCTGACCTTGTCTGTGAAGACAGAGGCAAAAAAAGCATTGAGTACACTAGCTTTCTCCACATCCTCTGTCACTAGGTTCCCTCCTTCATTCAGCAAGGGGCCCACACTTTCCTTGACTTTCTTCTTGTTGCTAACATACCTGAAGAAACCCTTCTTGTTACTCCTAACATCTCCGGCTAGCTGCAACTCCAAGTGTGATTTGGCCTTCCTAATTTCACTCCTGCATGCCTGAGCAATACTTTTATACTCCTCCCTGGTTATTTGTCCAATCTTCCACTTCTTGTAAGCTGTTTTTTTGTGTTTAAGACGAGCAACGATTTCACTGTTAAGCCAAGCTGGTCACCTGCCATATTTACTTTTCTTCCTACACATCGGGATGGTTTGTTCCTGCAACCTTAATAAGGATTCTTTAAAATACAGCCAGCTTTCCTCGACTCCTTTCCCCGTCATGTTATTCTCCCAGGGGACCTTGCCCATCAGTTCCCTGAGGGAGTCGAAGTCTGCTTTTCTGAAGTCCAGGGTCTCTGTTCTACTGCTCTCCTTTCTTCCTTGTGTCAGGATCCTGAACTCGACCATCTCATGGTCACTGCCTCCCAGGTTCCCATCCACTATTGCTTCCTCTACTATTTCTTCCCTGTTTGTGAGCAGCAGGTCAAGAAGAGCTTTTCCCCTAGTTGGTTCCTCCAGCACTTGCACCAGGAAATTGTCCCCTACACTTTCCAGAAACTTCCTGGATTGTCTGTGCACTGCTGTATTGCTCTCCCAGCAGATATCGGGGTGATTAAAGTCACCCATGAGAACCAGGGCCCGTGATCTAGCAACTTCTGTTAGTTGCTGGAAGAAAGCCTCGTCCACCTCATCCCCCTGGTCTGGTGGCCTGTAGCAGACTCCCACCATGACATTACCCTTGTTGTTCATACTTCTAAATTTAATCCAGAGACTTTCAGGGCTTGGCTACACTTGAACGTTGCAGCGCTGGTGGAGGCTTTCCAGCACTGCAATTAGTAACCATCCACACCTGCAAGGCACATCCAGCGCTGCAACTCCCTGGCTGCAGCGCTGGCTGTACACCTGGTCTGGTTGGGGTATAACGATTGCAACGCTGGTGATCCAGCGCTGCTCGTCAAGTGTGGACACACACCAGCGCTGTTAATGGCCTCCAGGGTATTAGCAGATATCCCAGAATGCTTTTATAAAATACTCTCTTTGGGTATGGCTACACTTGCGAGTTGCAGCGCTGGTAGTTTGCAGCTCTGGTCATCCAGCTGTGTAGGAACAGCACTGGTGTGGTGGCCACACTCACAGCTACCAGCACTGGTGTGTGGCCACATTTGCAGCGCTGTTGGGAGTGATGCATTATGGGCAGCTATCCCAGCGTTCAAGTGGCAGCAACGTGCTTTTCAAAAGAGGGGGGTGGGGTGGGGTCTAGTGTGACAGGGAGCGGGGGAGAGAGAGACAGTGGATTTTTGGAGCCAACACTGTGTGTTACCTTCCTGCCTTGAAAAATCAGAAAATGTTCCCGACCCCTTAGTCTTAACTCTTTATTGCAAACAGCCTGCATCTTCTCTGTCAAGCAAACACTCACTCCCTGCCTGCCTCATTCACAGGGGTTATCTCATTTGATTGATCACAGCAAACAGGAGCTGTGTTTGTTTTTTAGATAAGCAGCTCCCGGAGCCCCGAGTTCACAGCAAAACAAAGAGAGGCTGCATTACAAAACAAAGAGAGTAATTTAGTTAAAAGCATTTTGGGATATCTGCTATTACCCTGGAGGCCAATAACAGCACTGGTGTGTGTCCACACTTGATGAGCAGCGCTGGATCACCAGCGCTGCAATGCTTATTCCCCATGCAGACCCAGGTGTACGGCCAGCGCTGCAGCCAGGGAGTTGCAGCACTGGATGTGCCCTGCAGGTGTGGACACTTACTAATTGCAGCGCTGGAAAGCCTCCATCAGCGCTGCAAATCTCAAGTGTAGCCATACCCTCAGTTTTGTTATGCAGCCTTTCTTTGTTTTGTTGTGAAATCGGAGCTCTGTTGATCCCGGAGCTGCTTATAACACAGCTCCTATTTGCTGTGATCAATCTGTACCTGGCTGTGAACAATCAAATGAGATAATGAGGCAGGCAGGGAGTGAGTGTTTGCTTGACAGAAAAACAGCGGGGAGTCCGTTTGGCTGCAGGCTGTTTGCAATTAAGAGTTAAGACTAAGGGGTCGGGAACATTTTCTGATTTTTCAAGGCAGGAAGCTAAACACACAGTGTTGGCTCCAAAAATCCACTCTCTCTCTCTCCCCCCACTCCCTGTCACACTACACCCCCCCCCTCTTTTGAAAAGCACGTTGCTGCCACTTGAACGCTGGGATAGCTGCCCATAATGCATCACTCCCAACAGCGCTGCACATGTGGCCACACACCAGCGCTGGTAGCTGTGAGTGTGGCCACACACCAGCGCTGTCCCTACACAGCTGCACGACCAGCGCTGTAACTCCCAGCACTGCAACTTTCAAGTGTAGCCAAGCCCTCAGGTTTTTCTGCAGTTTCATACTGGAGCTCTGAGCAGTCATACTGCTCTCTTACATACAACGCAACTCCCCCACCTTTTCTGCCCTGCCTATCCTTCCTGAACAGTTTATATCCATCCATGACAGTACTCCAGTCATGTGAGTCATCCCACCAAGTCTCTGTTATTCCAATTACATCATAATTCCTTGACTGTGCCAGGACTTCTAGTTCTCCCTGCTTGGAGGTGTGTGGTCACCACCATTGCAAGTGTCTAACCGGCAGCATAACTGCAGCACAGCCAGAGCCTGAGAAGTAGGCCTGGGACCTACAAGGAACAGACTGCAATGTGCCTTGATGTCCAGAGACATTGTTTGTAATGTTCCCTGCCACAGAGCAGGGTGATATGTTTTCCTGTAACCTTTCCCATTTTTTCTTATTCTTCTCTTTAAATTAATTGTTAAGTAAACAACTTGTATTTGCTTTAAATTGTATGGAATAATCAGTGGGTCAGGGAGGTGCCCAGTGCAGAAAGGGTACCCCAGAGTGGGGACACCTTAGCCCCTGTCCTAGGTGACCACAGCAGGGTTGGGGGTCGAGCACCCCAGGAATCCTGGGCCCAGCCTTGTTGGGGCTACGAGAACTCTGCCAGACAGGAGACTCCTCAAGGGCAGGGAGGCCTCTGGGTAAAGGAAGTGGGAGCGAGGACTCAGATCCTTTCGCTAGCCCACTTCACCGGGGTAGCACAGAAGCCAGGAAAGTTCCCCACAATAGCGGGACCATTCCCCCGCTTACATTTACCTTAACTTCTACTTCCTTCTGTTACTGGAGCAGCACCGGAATCCGATCCTCGTCGCCACTTGTTATATCCTTGGGGGCAAACTGTTTAGGAAGAAATCACTTGAGGCAGAGAGCAGACAGCTAACAAAACCACCATTTATTTACAGACACAGAGCTCACCTAACCGGTGGAAGCTGTCTGGGCTATCCCCTAATAATCTAACTCAGTTGCCATAGGAACAAAAACCATGACAACCAAATACCCAACATCAGCCATTTTGTTGGGGTTTTTTTGGTAAATGAGGATTGTTAGGGTTGTTTGTTTGTCTGTTTTTACCTGTGAAGGTTAGAAGAAAAATATGTTTTTAGAGAAAAAATAGTTTAATAGTTATTTTTAGATAATTTAGAAAATAAGGTAGATTATTACAGGAAATAGAGAGTTTTAAAAGTGCTTAAGAGGAAAAAAAGTTTTTTTAGAAAATAAATATGGCTATTTTGAAATCAAGTCTGAAAATAGAAAAAAGAGCATGTCTTTAGAGAAAACAAGTGGGAGAAAACATCTGAGAAAAGCAAAAGGCTGTTGCAGAAAGAAAGCTGTAAAGCAGCAGGGAAACCTGTGTCACAGAGCAGATGGCATAGAGAGGAGAGGTGAGCGGCTTACCTGGGTGGCTACTTCTAGGGAAATGCCACCAATTCCGGGATCAGCGTGCCTTCAGGGCAAACCACGCCTCTCAGCTGAGCCAATCAGAAGCTGTTAATAGAAGCTAGGTCATATAATGCATTTTCCTGAACTAATTTTGGTGGGCTATTGACCCATTGGGCCATTAAAAATATAAAGGAATGAAAAGACAGACTCTGTACATAATACAAGTTTTCGTAGAAATACACCAGCCTTTAAAAAAATAGTTTTAGCTTGCTTTTTAAAATGCTGCCTAAAGGAAAACTTCTGTAAAATGGGCTTTAGATTTATACAAAACACATACAGGGGGTAACTTAAAAGAAAAAACAGCTTATGTAAAACAGCCTGTCCTCCATGTGAGCTGGAGATTCCTGAGCCAGTTGGTCAGAGCTAAGAATAGAGCAGAAGAAGCCAGGGCTGAAGATTTGGGGGGAAGAATGTAATATTCCCATCAAAGTGTAAAAAGTTTTATTTTGTCACCAGGAGAGCTCTTTCCCAGCAAAAAAGAGTGGCTACACAGTGCACCTTAAAATGGCATGGCTGCAGTGACACAGCCGCAGTGTTGTAAGATGTGCAGTATAGGTGCATGGGGTTAAAACACTTGCCATTAGTAACAGCATCTAGTTTTATAAAATATATGGGCTGTGACTTTAGTGTGCTGCTTTCTATAGTGACATAAGAGCACATCAAGTAGCTGTCGGGGACTCGAACACCTGGACTGGGACTCAAACCCAGGCTGGGACTCTAACCCAGACTACTTGGATCCTGCACAAACCTGGACTGGGACTCTAACCCAGACCTGGACTGGGACTCTAACCCAGACCTAAGTTGTCAGGGACTCGAACCCCGACAATCTGCACTGGGACTCTAACCCAGGCAACCTTGACTCTACTCAATGGGTAGGTGGATGTTGCTGGATTTCTACGAGCTTCAGCTGGTTCACAGAACTCGCCTTATCGCCGACGCAGAGATCAGATTACCAGGCAAGGCTCCTCTAAACCAGAGGATGCGCGCTGCGTTGCCTCAGAGTCTGATCCCCCGCCGGAGAGTCAGACAAAGTCCCGGCGGAGTAGCCAAAGATGTCGGGGACTCGAACCCCAACAGCGAAGTTCGTTGTCTGACTGCAGAGAGACAGGCAACACCAGCAAGGTCCGATCAAAAGTTCTTTATTGACAAGTGCACGTGTCAGTAAAAGAACAGCTCGTATCCGAAGAGAACCAGCAGCCTCTTTACAGTTTAGTATTAGCTTATATAGACAGTTTTATTACATCATAGATCATTCACTAGAGCAACCCACCCCCTTTGTCTAACAACTAGAAATTAGACACCTTTTAATATATACGCATGCCTAGTCTCTACAATATTGAATTGTTAATATCTCAACAAGCGCCAAAGGTTAGGAATGCGAGGGAGTTAAAACACCCCGAACACTAAACCAAGGAGTTAGAGTCAGAACTGTGAGATGCTTGTGTGTCTTATCAGTTCTTCAAACAGTGTTTCTCAACATAACACAGCTGGTCTCAGCCCCTTCACTGATCTTACTGTTTCCCAGGGCTTTGTGAAACATGCTGCTTCTCAGTATTTTTCCACGCTGGGATTACCCAGAAACCTCTGTTAGCCTGATTTCAGTCAGGTTGGCATAACTGGGTTTTGTGCTGCATCTTTATTCAGGCCTAACATAGCCTTCATGCTACTCATCCCCATGGGTTAATGATACTGTGAGGTATGACCCTAGCAGATCAGAAGTGACTACAGGGCTCTGGGAGTAAGGGTGAAGGAGTTGAGCACATAGGTGGTGTCTCTTCAATCATTCCAATCAAGGGTAGGGGCCTAGCTAGAGACAGATGCATCCTGGAGGTGAATGCCTGGCTGCGAAGATGATGTCACCCAGAGGGCTTTGGCTTCCTTGACCATGGGATGCTGTTCCAGGAAGACTCAGAATATCACAGAGTTGGAAAGGACCTCAGGAGGTCATCTAGTCTAACCCCCTACACAAAGCAGGACCCATCCTCAACTATTTTTTTTTTGCCCCAGATCCTTAAACTGCCCCCTCAAGGATTGAGCTCACAATCCTGGGTTTAGCAGGCCAATGCTCAAAGCACTGAGCTATCCCAAAAGACTGAGCTAGCCAGAAGGACTGCTAAGCAGAGATGGGGTCCACCTATCAAGGAGAGGAAGAGCATATTTGGACACAGATTGGCTAACCTAGTGAGGAGGGCTTTAAACTAGATTCGAAGGGGGCAGGTGACCAAAGCCCACAGTTAGTCAAAGACATGGAGACTTGGGAGAAGGATCAGAAATTGGGGGGAGCATGGGCTGTTATAGTGGGATCAAAGAGAGACAAGACAGAACTGGGGGGGGGGAATCAAATCAGTAACATAGATGTCTGTATAGTAATGCAAGAAATATGGGGAATAAGCAGGAAGAACTCAGAATGCTAGTAAATAAACACAGCTATGACACAGTTGGCATCACAGAGACCTGGTGGGACAACATGCACAACTGGAAATATTGGTATAGAAGGGTACAGCTTGCTGAGGAAGGACTGGCAGGGAAAAAAAGGAGGGGGTGTTGCCTTATATATTAAGAATGTATACATTTGGTCTGAGGTTAAGATGGAAATAGGAGACTTGTTGAAAGTCTCTGGGTAAGGATAGAAGGGGTAAAAAATAAGGGTGATGTCATGGTAGGAGCTTACTACAGATCACCTAACAAGGAAGAAGAGGTGGATGAGGAGTTTTTCAAGCATCTAACAAAAAATCCAAAGCACAGGACTTGGTGGTGATGGGGGACTTTAACTACCCAGACATCTGTTGGGACAATAACACAGCAGGGAACAGATTATCCAACAAGTTCTTGGAATGTATTGGAGACAACTTTTTGTTCCAGAAGGTGGGGAAAGCTACTAGGGGAGAGCTGTTCTAGACTTGATTTTGACAAATAAGGAGGAACTGGTTGAGAATTTGATGGTAAGATCCCATGGAAAGCAAATCTAAGAGGAAAAACAACTGAAAACAGTTGGCAGTTTTTCGAAGAGACGTTATTAAGGGCACAAGAGCAAACTATCCCACTGCGTAGGAAAGATAGGAAGTATGGCAAGAAACCACCCTGGCTTAACCGGGAGATTGTCAATGATATAAAAAACAAAAAGCAGTTCTACAAAAAGTGGAAACAAGGTCAAATTACAAAGCATGAATATAAACAAATAACACATGTATGTAGGGGCAAAATTAGAAAGGCCAAGGCACAAAATGAGATCAAACTTGCTAGAGACAGAAAGGGTAACAAGAAAACATTCTACAAATGCATTAGAAGCAAGAGGGAGACCAAGGACAGGGTAGGCTCGTTACTCAATGAAGAGGAAAAAACAATAACAGAAAATGTCAGAGGTGCTTAATGATTTCTTTGTTATGGTTTTCACCAAGAAGGTTGGGGGCATTTGGGTGCCTAACATAGTGAACACCAGTGAACATGGGGTAGGTTCAGATGCTAAAATAGAGAAAGAACAAGTTAAGTTATTTGGACAAGTTAGATGTCTTCAAGTCATCAGGACCTGATTAAATGAATCCTAGAATACTCAAGGAACTGGCTGAGGAGTATCTAAGCCATTAGCTATTATCTTTGAAAAGTCATGGAAGACAGCGGAGCTTCCAGAGACTAGAAAAGAGCATATATAGTGCCTATCTATAAAAAGGGAAATAAAGGCAACCCAGGCAATTACAGACCAGTCAGCTTCACTTCTGTACCAGGTAGAATAATGGAGCAAATAATTAAGGAATCAATTTGCAAACATCTAGAAAATAATAAGCTAGTTAAAATTGTCCTTGTAGTCTAAGTCATTTTCGTCCTTGAAATGTGGAAAACACTGTTTAGTTCTTCATGTAATTAGTAGTAAACTTAGAGGTGCATGTATCTCATTAACTCTGTTTCCCTAAACCTCCAGAAATAAATCTGAGCTGGTATAGACCTGACCTAAACCAGGCTGGCTAGTACCATCTGTGATGGGAGGGATGATGTGATAAATGAGCAGGGGGTAGCTCCCTTTTATGGACACCCAGACAGTCGGTAATTATAGAATCCTCCTTAACAGATGTCCCCTAATTGCCTTACCTGTAAAGGGTTAAGAGAAGCTTAACCTGAGTTAGCACCTGACCAGGGGAATCAATAGGGAGGCTGTACCCTTTCAAATTGGAAAAACTGCTGAATTGAGGGGTGCTTTTCTTTTGTCTCTTGGGCTGGAGAGAGGGGAAGGCAGCAACAAGCTGTAAGCTCTGAGCCAGGTATGGAAAATCGTCAGCATCATACCTAGAAACTCTTCATTTGGAACCCCAGATATGTAAGTAGCACAGGAAATGCTAAGACTGACACGATTAGGGACCCTTTGGTTGTTTTGGTTTATGGATTCCTCTGTGCTAACCCCAGGTGCTTTTGTTTTGCTTGTACCCTTTAAACTGAACTCCAAGAAAGTTATTTTTGGTGTTTAATCCCTAAAGCTTGAGTTTTCAGATATTTCTTTCTTTTTAAATAAAATTTACCTTTTTTTTAAAAAAAAAAAGAATCCTTTGATTCCAAAGTTCTTAGACACAGGGTTGGTCTGTGCTCACATTGCTAAGGCAACTGGTTGGTATTTTATTCTCAAGCCTTCCCAGGAAAGGGGGTGAAAAGGCTTGGGGGGATAGGGATTCCAAGTGACCCTTCCCTGAATATTTGTGGAAATCACTTGGTGGTGGCAGCAATATCTGTCCAAGGCAGAAGACTGTGCCTTGGAAGAGTTTTAACCTAAGCTGGTAGAAAATAAGCTTAGAGGGTCTTTCATGTGGGTCCCCACCTTCTGCACTTGAAGTGACAGAGTGGGAATTAGCCTTAACAGTTACTAAGGCCTGGTCTACACTAGGGGGTGGGTTCGATCTAAGGTACGCAACTTCAGCTACACGAATAGCGTAGCTGAAGTTGAAGTACCTTAGTTCGAAGTACTTACCTGTCCTCACGGCGCGGGATCGACGTCCGTGGCTCCCCCATCGACTCCGCCACCGCCGTTTGCGGTGGTGGAGTTCCGGAGTTGACGGGAGCGCGTTCGGAGTTTGATATATCGCGTCTAGATGAGACGTGATATATCGAACTCTGAGAAGTCGATTGCTACCCGCCCATCCGGCGGGTAGTCTGGACGTACCCTAATAGAGAGTTATTAGAACATCTAAAAGCAGGTTTAGAGCCTGCCAAGGGGCAAATAAGAACAGTAACAGAGGCTGAAAGTAGCACTACTCCTTTTAGAAATGTACCTCCTAAAAATGGAACCTGTTTAAAAGGCCTGACTGGTTAACAGTGTAAAATAAATACTTGAACAAAAAACAATGTGTGCTTTATTTGTTTTTAAACCCAGCAGCTTTATGGATGCATATCTTTAAACTCACAACCAGAAAGAACTGTCTGGGCGTTTTGGAACTCGTTTGCCTATGAAGAACGCCACCCACACTGCTGTTTGAATGTAAATGTTCCTTTAATTACTGTGGGAGGATGTAAAGGGAGGAAGGGAATGGAGGTGACTAATAATAGAGCCTTAAGCTAAGGTGGAAACTTTCTATCTTAACTTCTCCACAGGCCATGCTGCCGGATGACTGATCCCTAGCTGGGCTGGATCAGCCGCCTCCTCCGACCATGACTGCTGACGATGCAGTTCAGGTGAGTGTCCCTGACACTAGTTTCCCACCCTAACCCCTCTGCGCCGTCGTGGCTGCAAGTGAGAACCTAGCTCTAAGTGTCTGGGAGCGTGCTCCCCGACAAAACGACAAATCCCAACAACTAGTAGCAGCAGCTGTCACGGGCTGACAGCTAATCCCTGCTATTACGGAGAGAGAGATCCTGACTGCTGCTGTACTTAAAGCCACAGCACAGCAGGCAGCCACCTTCTCCCTCTCCTGAGAAAGAGTCCCCCTCCCTACCTGACTGGCTTCCCTATATACCCTTCTGGTTGCCAGGCAACTCCCGCCTGATAGGTTCCTGCTCTTTCTTTGCCTCCCGCCCTGTGCCTTTTGCAGGGAACTGAAACTTCACAAAACCTATGTTTACGGACAATTTCAGGACCCATAAACATACAGCCATCACATAATAAAAACCTATAATAACTCTTATTAATTACATACATGCACTCTACATGGATGGGTCCCAAACATGCACAATTTAACTAAGGGTCCTCATCAGGGGCGGCTCTAGGTATTTTGCCGCCCCAAGCATGGCAGGCAGGCTGCCTTCGGTGGCATGCCTGCGGAGGGTCCACCGGTCCCGTGGCTTTGGCAGACCCTCCGCAGGCATGCCACCGAAAGCAGCTTGCCTGCCGCCCTTGCGGCAACCGGCAGAGCGCCCCCCATGGCTTGCCGCCCCAAGCACGCGCTTGGCATGCTGGTGCCTGGAGCCACCACTGGGCCTCATTCTTTACAGATCCCCTCCTTGCCGGCCACAAACCAAGAAAGGATGTCATGCTGGCACTAACTGCTAATTGTTTTTAGTTAAATTGAAGTGGAAGCGGTGAATTAAGACATAAACTGCTACAAACTTAATTTTCACCCAGATGATGAGTGATTTCAAAATTAGAACTATGCCAATTTCGATGATTAGCAGAATGGTCAGTGGATGGCATAGCCATTCATATAGATTGAGGTTCCTTCCAGGAAATGAGAAAAACTTATTCCACCAATAGGGGAAATCTGCTATCTGTTGAACTCGATCCAAAATTTGGGTGATCGAGTTTATGGAATGGTGGACAATTATTTCTAACACTTGCCCCAGCACATTTAACCTTTTTATTCTTTCTTGCAGGTCTGGGTGTGCCAGCAATTGCCGAAAGACACTGATATTTATTCCCAATTTATTTATTCCCAACGGTAGCACTGGCCATAAGATCAGAACCTCACTCTCTTGGACAGTGAGAATAACATATTGGAGATTTCCCTGCTGATTATCATAGCTAAAGCACAGGAGCCTCCAAAACTTGGAGTACCTTTGTTCAAAAGGGTTTACCTGTGATGCAATAGACTGAAGGGGAGGGAGGCAGGTATAGCTCAGTGGTTTGAGCATTGTCCTGCTAAAACCAGGGATTGTGAGTTCAATCCTTAAGGGGTCCATTTAGGGAGCTGGGGTAAAAATCTCTCTGGGGAGCAGCCCTGCTTTGAGCAGCAGGTGGGACTAGATGACCTCCTAAGGTCCCTTCCAACCCTGATATTCTATGAAGCACTTCAGGGGCAATGATATTTTTGTACTCATCCCTGATTATTGCCAGCATCACTCCCTGCACATTTGGACTTGCATACAAGTAAGGGCAGTGGAAACTCTCTGCTGCAATTTCCCTAATGCTTCTATTAGATGGCTAAAATCATCCTCTTCTGTTAGATACCACAAATGTAATGTGGTTACCAAGTCCAGACTAAAGGTGGATATTATGGACATTGAGCTGGTCGATGGAGCTTTAAGATCTGATAGTTTGTGGCCCAGATTCCCTAGCTTCCCAGCCACTGCTCCTGAATTAAGGAGACTTGCAATTCCCAGGCTGGGACCTATACCTTCCAGCCCTGTGGTGGCATCTCTGTGGATTCTTTGGTGTTCATTATGTACTGATTTTAGCCATGCTTCCCAGCCCCTTGATAACAGCGTGAGATAGGGCTTACATGATGGATATAAGCTTAGGATGGTTGTGCACGTAACTGCCCACCCAGTCTTAAGGGTGGATGGATCAGAGCCACCTGAGCAGACTCCGCCTTTAGCACTATTGTTCCCACAAAGCTGATCTTTGGTTCAGGCAAAACCACTACTTGTGTTGTGGCACGGTATCCATAAGGACCCATAGCTCTCCGCATTTCCTAGTCTTGTACTGTGACATTAAACTTAACTACACTTACGCAGTCCTGTACCTCTTGAACAGGAACTGCCTGATTATTTGAACATTTAATTAGGGTGCACAAAGGTGCATAACTCCTTAAACAAAAACTACTAACAAAGAACATTCTAACTGGAGTACTGACCCCAATTATGAGGGATATGGTGCTGGGTGACCAGGAAGATGTAATATTAGTAATTCTTATTCCAGTGGAAACCTGATTTGGCATGATAAAGGATATGCATCTGCACATATTTGGAAGAGAAGGCACATTTATACTGGTGCGGTCAACAAACAAGGGCTCCATTAATTCCCACTTGCAGGTACCCAATGGTTTTTTGATACAGCCCAGAAGTTTTGCCTCATTATTGTGGTAATAAACTGTTTTTAGGGCTCCAGATTTGCCCTTGCTTCCAGATTTTTCCAGGACCCATTTAATTTTACAAGTGAGGCCTTCCTGAACCACGATCACAGTAATGGGCTCACCAGCCTCCGAGGGGTCTGATGTTACAGAGGGATCCCACAAAACATAATGTTGCCCTGTCTTACAGTACTAATGGTCCCCCTCATAAAAATCTATATATGGAACAACCACACTTACACAACTAATTAACATTACATACAATGATGGGGGTAAGGCGATTGGTCTAGAATGAGAAGAGAAAGAAAAAGTCTTTGGGGGTGGGTTAGATTCCCCTCCTCGACACGCTTTTAATTGGCTGTAGGGGAACCACTTGAGCCTCGCTTTGATGGAATGAGGAGATGGTAGATGGACGTGCTCTCCCTGTTAACAATGGGTGCTTGTCCCATCCACCGGAGGCTTAACACATGTCCCTTTTCGGAATAGAACCTGAACATTACTTTTGTACTGATCTCCCAGCCATTGTCATCTACCTTCCCCAATTTTTTTGTCACTGTCTGGTTTGTTGCCCTCAATCATTACGCTATCTGGTGCTGAATGCCACTGATTATCTCTAGGATTTCCCTCATGTATGTATCTATATGGACCCTGGGTTGGTATCTGTCTGGCGGGACCCCATGCACCCACCAGAGCTTGGGAGTGTTCATTGCTCTACCGGTAAACACCTCATGAGGCGAAAACCCATGGGTGGTCTTGGCCGATCGCATTGCCATCAAAATGAATGGCAACTTCATGTCCCAATCCCACCCCTGCAGATCTATTATCTTTTTGAGGGTTGTTTTTTATGGTTCTATTGGCTCTTTCCACAATTTCTGAGCTTTGGGGATGCACTGCAATATGGAATCCCCGCTTGATATTAAAGGCAGTGCAGAGGGTGATCTCTCCAATGAAATGGGACCCCCTATCTGAGTCTATTTCTGCAGGGATTCCAAAGTGTGAAAATGTTTGTTCCAGTAACATGCTGGTGGTGGTGGCTACAGTCACATTTCTGGTAGGGTAGGCTTCCACCCATCTGGTGAACACATCTACCACTACAAGGCAGTACACATTCCCTTTTTTTGAGCTTGGTAATGGCCCAATAAAATCTATTTGTAGGTGATGCCAAGGGCCTTCAGACAGGTGAAATCGCATGGGTCGTTTAATGGGCCTCAAATCAGCATTACGTTCTGCGCACTTGAGGCAGGAACGGATGTAAAAGTCCACATCTTTTAAATTGGGCCACCAGGCCACCCTTTCGATTCTTTCCATTGTCTTCTCGACATCTTAATGGCCCAGGCTGGAGCTAGCCCAATCAGCTCCCTCCTTAGCCAACTTGGCATAACTAAAACCAGTACCTTATCATTATTAAATGGCATTGCTACAACTAAGCAATTAGAATCACAATAGATTGTGTGTCCTGAACAGGACTTCTGTTTCAACAGGTCCTGAATGGATTTATCCTGTTTCTGCAGAGTGGCTATGTCAGTGGCTAGGGCTGGATCAGGGCGAGGCATCTTAATTGCTGTCACGGACACCAGTGTGGCCGTCCATAGATGCTCCGGCCCCATGCTAGCTGCCGGTTTGGCTAACTGATCGGCACGGCGGTTTAATATAGATACTTCAGATTGCTCCTTAGTATGTGCCCTAATCTTCAATAGGTAAGCCTTCCCCTGCCACTCAGATGCTAATTGCTGTGTGTGCTGCAGATATGCAGAGTACTTCACTGGTCTCTCGTCTGGTGGTTCTCATGCCCCTTTGTCTCCAGATAGGTAGCCAGCTGGTAAGGGTCTTCACTACCCAGCTGGAGTCAGAACAGATACATAAACTCATCTCTGAGTCCTCCCTGGTTAATACTGTGAGTAAGGCCACCAACTCAGCCACCTGCGTGAATGGAGGCTTTACAAGACTGCCTCAGAGTGAGCTTTAATGGCCCCACAGTTTGGAGACCACTGCATTAATTCCCTATATTTTTACTTTTTCATAACAATTCTTTTAAAAAAATTAGCTTTCTGGAAATGGCAGATGAGGTTAGTAATTAAATATCTTTTGTGAGGACTTGTCTGTAACTACTAGATCTCATTATTATCACCATCTCCATTATACATATTGGGAAACTGAGGCACCAAAAGGGAGGTATTTCTCCTGAGGGCACATGGTGAGTGGGTAACAGAGCTGGCAATCAAACCCAGAAGACTCCCAGCCCATTCCTGAGCTCTAACTCACTACAGCACATTTCTCTCTGTCAGGGTTCCCTCCCCACTCTGAACTCTGGGGTACAGATGTGGGGACCCACATGAAACTGTTCAGGAAGGATAGGCAGGGCAGAAAAGGTGGGGGAGTTGCGTTGTATGTAAGAGAGCAGTATGACTGCTCAGAGCTCCAGTATGAAACTGCAGAAAAACCTGAGAGTCTCTGGATTAAATTTAGAAGTATGAACAACAAGGGTAATGTCGTGGTGGGAGTCTGCTACAGGCCACCAGACCAGGGGGATGAGGTGGACGAGGCTTTCTTCCAGCAACTAACAGAAGTTGCTAGATCGCAGGCCCTGGTTCTCATGGGTGACTTTAATCACCCCGATATCTGCTGGGAGAGCAATACAGCAGTGCACAGACAATCCAGGAAGTTTCTGGAAAGTGTAGGGGACAATTTCCTGGTGCAAGTGCTGGAGGAACCAACTAGGGGAAAAGCGCTTCTTGACCTGCTGCTCACAAACAGGGAAGAAATAGTAGAGGAAGCAATAGTGGATGGAAACCTGGGAGGCAGTGACCATGAGATGGGCGAGTTCAGGATCCTGACACAAGGAAGAAAGGAGAACAGTAGAACAGAGACCCTGGACTTCAGAAAAGCAGACTTCGACTCCCTCAGGGAACTGATGGGCAAGGTCCCCTGGGAGAATAACATGACGGGGAAAGGAGTCGAGGAAAGCTGGCTGTATTTTAAAGAATCCTTATTGAGGTTGCAGGAACAAATCAACCCGATGTGTAGGAAGAAAAGTAAATATGGCAGGGAACCAGCTTGGCTTAACAGTGAAATCGTTGCTCGTCTTAAACACAAAAAAACAGCTTACAAGAAGTGGAAGATTGGACAAATAACCAGGGAGGAGTATAAAAGTATTGCTCAGGCATGCAGGAGTGAAATTAGGAAGGCCAAATCACACTTGGAGTTGCAGCTAGCCGGAGATGTTAGGAGTAACAAGAAGGGTATGTTAGCAACAAGAAGAAAGTCAAGGAAAGTGTGGGCCCCTTGCTGAATGAAGGAGGGAACCTAGTGACAGAGGATGTGGAGAAAGCTAGTGTACTCAATGCTTTTTTTGCCTCTGTCTTCACAGACAAGGTCAGCTCCCAGACAGCTGCACTCTGCAGCATGGTATGGGGAGGAGGTGACCAGCTCTCTGTGGAGAAAGAAGTAATTTGGGACTATTTAGAAAAGCTGGCCGAGCACAAGTCCATGGGGCCGGATGCGCTGCATCCGAGGGTGCTAAAGGAGTTGGCCAATGAGATTGCAGAGCCATTGGCCATTGTCTTTGAAAAATCATGGCGATCGGGGGAGGTCCCGGATGACTGGAAAAAAGCTAATGTAGTGCCCATCTTTAAAAAAGGGAAGAAGGAAGATCCAGGGAACTACAGGCCAGTCAGTCTCACCTCAGTCCCTGGAAAAATCATGGAACAAGTCCTCAAGGAATCAATTCTGAACCACTTAAAGGAGGGGAAAGTGATCAGGAACAGTCAGCATGGATTCACCAAGGGCAAGTCATGCCTGACTAACCTAATTGCCTTCTATGATGAGATAACCGGCTCTGTGGATGAGGGGAAAGCAGTGGATGTGCTATTTTTGGACTTTAGCAAAGCTTTCGATACAGTCTCCCACAGTATTCTTGCCAGCAAGTTAAAGAAGTATGGGCTGGATGAATGGACGGTAAGGTGGATAGAAAACTGGCTAGATGGTCGGGCTCAACGGGTAGTGATCAATGGTTCCATGTCTAGTTGGCAGCCGGTATCAAGTGGAGTGCCCCAAGGGTCGGTGCTGGGGCCGGTTTTGTTCAATATCTTCATTAACGATCTGGAGGATGGTGTGGACTGCACCCTTAGCAAGTTTGCAGATGACACTAAACTGGGAGGAGTGGTTGATACGCTGGAGGGTAGGGATAGGATACAGAGGGACCTAGACAAATTAGAGGATTGGGTCAAAAGAAATCTGATGAGGTTCAACAAGGACAAGTGCAGAGTCCTGCACTTAGGACGGAAGAATCCTATGCACTGCTACAGACTAGGGACCGAATGGCTGGGCAGCAGTTCTGCAGAAAAGGACCTAGGGGTTACGGTGGATGAAAAGCTGAATATGAGTCAACAGTGTGCCCTTGTTGCCAAGAAGGCTAATGGCATTTTGGGTTGTATAAGTAGGGGCATTTCCAGCAGATCGAGGAATGTGATCATTCCCCTCTATTCAGCACTGGTGAGGCCTCATTTGGAGTACTGTGTCCAGTTTTGGGCCCCACACTACAAGAAGGATGTGGATAAATTGGAGAGAGTCCAGCGGAGGGGAACAAAAATGATTAGGGGGCTGAAGCACATGACTTATGAGGAGAGGCTGAGGGAACTGGGATTGTTTAGCCTGCAGAAGAGAAGAATGAGGGGGGATTTGATAGCTGCTTTCAACTACCTGAAAGGGGGTTCCAAAGAGGATGGATCTAGACTGTTCTCGGTGGTAGAAGATGACAGAACAAGGAGTAATGGTCTCAAGTTGCAGAGGGGGAGGTTTAGGTTGGACATTAGGAAAAACTTTTTCACTAGTAGGGTGGTGAAGAACTGGAATGGGTTACCTAGGGAGGTGGTGGAATCTCCTTCCTTAGAGGTTTTTAAGGTCAGGCTTGACAAAGCCCTGGCTGGGATGATTTAGTTGGGTTTGGTCCTGCTTTGAGCAGGGGGTTGGACTAGATGACCTCCTGAGGTCCCTTCCAACCCTGAGATTCTATGATTCTATGATTCTATGAAAGACCCCCTAAGCTTATTTCTACCAGCTTAAGTTAAAAACTTCCTCAAGGCACAAATCCTTTCCTTGTCCTTGGATGGTGTTTCTTCCACCACCAAGTGATTTAGACAAAAATTCAGGAAAGGGGTCACTTGGAGTCCCTATTCCCCCAAGGCCCTTCTCCCCCTTTCCTGGGAAGGCTTGAGAATAATATACTAACCAATTGGTTACAGTGTGAGCACAGACCAAACCCCTTGGCTTTTAGGACACTGAAAATCAATCAGATTCTTAAAAGAAGAATTTTATTTATAAAAAAAAGTAAGAGAATCACCCCAGGATGGAAGGTAACGTTACAGGGTAAATAAAAAGATTTAAAACACAGAGGATTCCCCTCTGACTCTGCATCCCAGTTACAAAACAGGAATGAAATGACCTTTTAGCATAGGGAAAATTCACAAGCTAAAACACAAGATAATCTAATGCATTTCCTTGCCCTTATTTACAATTTTTGTAATCTTATATGGATCATTTCAGGTATGTTTTCAGGAGATGTTTTACCTGCCTGGTCTCTCTCTCTCCGTCCAGAGAGGGAAACAAACAAAGAGAGCACAAACAAAACCTCCCTCTCCCCCATTTGAAAGTATCTTCTTTCCTCATTGGGCCTTCTGGTCAGGTGCCAGCTAGGTTATTTGAGCTTCTTAACCCCTTACAGGTAAAGATTTAGTACAGCCACCCAGGAGGGATTTTATGCTACTGCATACATAAAGGTTGTTACCCTTCCCTTTATATTTATGGCACTCCCAGAGCTGGGCTAGAACCCAGGAGGCTTGACTCCTAGCCTCCTCTGCTCTAACAGACTAAATCCTAGTGCCTTGGCAAGGCCTGATTATGACATTTTGAGGCCCTAAACTATGTCAAGGGTTAGAGGCCCCATACCATTAAAAAATATTATTTTCACAGAAAGGACATTGAATATATAAATATGAAAGCTTTATATTTGCATATTGTGCCCCTAACCCTACCACGGATGCATCTGTCTGTAGGATAAAGTCCTTGTTGAAATCTGGGGCTATCAATACGGGGTTACTGCAGAGGGCAGTCCGTAAGTCCACGAATGCCCTTTCTGCTGCATCGGACCATCTGACTGGATCAGGACCACAGCCTTCACTAAGTCCGTTAGGGGACTTGCCCTTGTAGCAAAATGGGGGATGAAACGCCGGTAATACCCCACCACCCCTAGAAATGCTCGGACCTGCTTCTTATGACTCAGCCAAGGCCAATTTTGGATGGCCTCTAACTTATTCAGTTGGGGTTTTACCAGACCTTTTCCTACCACGTAGCCAAGATATTTGGCCTCCGTAAACCCTACAGCACACTTAACAGGGTTCGCCGTAAGGCCAGCTCGCCGGAAGGTATCAAGGACCGCCCCCACTTTTTCCAAGTGGGTCTCCCAATCTGGGGTATGAATCACCACGTCATTCAAGTAGGCTGCAGCATAACTGGTATGGGGGCGTAATAACTTGTCCATGAGGCGCTGAAAGGTAGCTGGAACCCCATGTAGTCCAAAAGGAAGGACCGTATATTGGAAGAGACCCTCTGGTGTAGAAAATGCCGTCTTTTCCTTTGCATCTTCGGCTAGGGGAATCTGCCAGTACCCTTTTGTCAAGTCTAAGGTTGTCAAGTACCGGGCATTCTCCAGACGGTCCACTAATTCATCTATGCGGGGTATAGGGTAGGCATCAAACTGGGATATCTCATTTAGTCGACGGAAGTCATTGCAGAACCTTGTGGTGCCATCAGGTTTGGGCACCAACACTATTGGGCTGGACCACTGACTGTGGGACTCTTCGATGACCCCCATCTCCAGCATTTTCCTGACTTTCGCTTTTATTTCCTCCCTTTTGGCTGCTGGCACCCGATAGGGCCTCATAGTTACTCTGGCCCCAGGGTTTGTGATGATGTGGTGATATGTCCCGGTTGTGCGACCTGGCTTTGTCGAGAATACATCTTGATATTGGGCAATCATCTCAGTTACCTCTTTCTTCTGGGCTGTCGTTAGATCAGGAGACATTCTCACCTGTTCAGGATTTTTGTTCCCTGGGTGCAGCTCTTCTCGAATCACTGTGCATGCCTCTCGCGCATGCCATGGTTTCAGAAGGTTGACATGATATATCTGCTCTACTTTTCGACGTCCTGGTTGTTGCACCTTGTAATTTACTTTCCCTATGGGTTCAACTATTTCATAGGGCCCTTGCCACTGGGCCAACAGCTTACTTTCGGACGTGGGTACCAGTACCATTACTCGGTCACCAGTTTGAAACTGATGAAGCTTGGCTTGGCGGTCGTAGTAGGTTCTCTGGGCGTCTTGGGCCTTCTCTAGGTGTTCCCTCACTATGGGAGTGACCCGGGCTATCCGATCCCTCATCTGTAGTACATGTTCTATTACGTTCTTCCCCTCACTGGGTTCCTCCTCCCAAATTTCCTTGGCTATGTCCAGGATGCCTCGGGGGTTGCGTCCATACAACAGCTCAAAGGGGGAGAATCCGGTGGAAGCTTGGGGGACCTCACGGATGGCGAACATGAGGTACGGTAGTAGGTTGTCCCAATCTTTCCCATCCTTGCTTACCACCTTTCTTATCATGGCCTTGAGGGTTCGGTTAAATCTTTCCACCAGACCATCGGTTTGTGGATGGTAAATCGAGGTCTGCAGCGTCTGGACATGGAGCAGGGAACACAAATCCTTCATCAACTTGGACATGAATGATGTTCCCTGGTCTGTGAGGATTTCTTTTGGTAGCCCTTCCCGGACAAAGATTCTTTGGCAATGCTCTTGGAAGCTGTATTTCATAAGGGGACAGCTTCTGGGTACCTGGTTGCATAGTCTAGGATGACAAGCACATACTGGTGGCCTTGGGTCGTTTTCTCTAGCGGCCCCACAAGATCCATGGTGATCCGCTCGAATGGAACTTCGATGATCGGCAGGGGTACCAGAGGAGTTCTTAGATGTGGACGAGGGCTGTGCAGTTGACATTCGGGGCAAGAGGCACAGTACCGCCGGACGTCTTCATGTACCCCCGGCCAGAAGAACCTGCGTAAGATTCGCACCTGGGTTTTCTCCACTCCAAAGTGTCTTCCAAAAAGGTGACTGTGAGCGAGGCTTAATATTGCCTTCTGGTGTTTCTGGGGGACTAGGAGCTGGTGTACTTCTTGCTCCTGCATTTGCATGACCCGGTATAGGAGAGTCCTCTTGATCACAAAATAAGGCCCTGGCCCCCGGGCCTTTCCCTCTATGGGTACCCCATCTATCTCAGCCACCTCCTTCCTGGCGTTCTCGTACCTTGGGTCTTCCACCTGGTCCCGTCCAAAAGTCTCTCTCTCTGGGCTTAACAGCCTGAACTCTGGGGGATCTGTCTCTGCCCTCTCGGCTGGCTCCGTGAGGTTGGGGTTGGAAGTGGTCTCTGACTCTTCCTCTGTCTCAGGGCCCTCCCCTTTATTTGCCCGTGTATGTCTGCCTACACAGGCGACCCTCTGTCCTTGTATCAGGATTCGGGTACCCAAGGCCTTGGCCGCCCTTCTTTTTCTTTTGGTCTTCCTGCCTTTCCCTGGGACAGGGAATAGCTCCTGGGACATTTCCGCGAAAAAAGGTAGGTGACATTCTGCCGCGGAAACCCCCTGAAGTTCGGGGAGCTCCTCTCCCTCCAATTCCTCCGGTGGGAGCAAGTTTCCAAACCCAGGGAAATCTCTACCTATGAGCATGGGGTATGGGAGGTTTGGGACTACCCCTGCTTTCACACCGGTGACATTTCCCTGAATTTCAATTTTTACTGGTATGATGGGGTAGTAGCTAACAGTCCCATGGACACAGGTTACCCCCGTACGCTTGGCCTGCACTAACTGGCTGCGCTTCACTAATTTACCTGAAATCAGAGTGATAGCACTCCCTGAGTCTACGAGTGCCATGGTTTCTACCCCATTCATCTTTACCTGCCTTGTATATTTATGTGGGGTGACTGCGACCCCTATGATATTGAGTAGGCTGCATGGATCTGCCCCGTTCCCAGGTTACACTGCCTTGGCTCTATGACATTGGGGCACTGGGCAGCTATGTGCCCCAACTCCCCACACCCATAACACCTATAATCGCTTCTAGTCATTCCCCTATCACGTGGGTTAGGGGATTTAGTCCCAGGGTTCCCCCTACTCAGGCCTTCCCCTTCCTTCTGGGTTCCCGACTGGTTTTCGACCTCCCTCTTCTTCCACCTAGGACTTCCTGGGGGGTTGGCTGCCCGACCTCCATGGTCGGGGTCAAATGTTTGTTTCATGAGGGGCCTTCCTTGGGTAGTTGGGTTAATTCCCTGGCTGTTATCCGTCTTTCCACCAATGTGATCATTTCATCATAGGTGGACGGATCGTTCTGGCAGACCCATTTGCGGAGATCTGGCGGCAGCCCCCGCATGTAATGGTCCATGACCAAAGTCTCTAATATCTCCTCTGGGCTGCATGCCTCAGGCCGTAACCACTTCCGAGCAAGGTGTATGAGGTCGAATAGTTGGGACCTTGGAGGTTTGTTCTCCCTGTATTTCCATTCCTGGAACCTCTGGGCCCGTACCGCTGCCATCACCCCGGATCGTGCTAGGATCTCTGCCCTCAGCTGGGAATAGTCAGCAGCATCCTGAGTGGGCAGATCAAAGTAGGCCTTCTGGGCCTCTCCACACAAGAAAGGGGTGAGAATGCTGGCTCACTGCTCCAGGGGCCACGCCTCATGCTGTGCAGTCCTTTCAAATGAGAGGAGATATGCCTCTATGTCATCATCTGCCGTCATCTTTGGCAGACAACCGGTGGCCCTCAGGGTTCGCGTCCCATTGGACCCCCGGGCCTGGGTGGTGAGGATCTTCAGCTGGTCCACAACCTCGCACAGGAGGGCTCGATCTTGGGTTGCCTGGCTCATTAATAATTGGTTGGTTTCCTGCTGTAACCTCATGGACTCCTGTTGTGCCATCGCCTGAGCCAGGGTTGCCTCCTGCTGGGCTGCTGTGGCTTGCACCAGTACTCTCACCACCTCCTCCATGGTGGTACAAACAACAACAAAAAAAACCCACAACCAAAAACCCCAGTGCACTTTTTTTTTTTGGTAAACAACTCTTTGTTCTGCCACGCTGTGAACAATCACTATCCCACCCCTGACACCAGTTGTGGCAGAGCTCTGACCTTGCTCCGGTGGGTCCTGCGCTTCTAGGCGGTTTATGCTAGCCTTAGTGGCTCACTGTGACCCTCCACATGGCCCTTCTCTCTCTAGGGCCAGGGTTACAGTCTACTGAGCCCTTTTCATCATAGGCCTGCAAGGAGGTTGGTGAGAGAACTCCCACAGTCTCTGTTCAGCCTCTTGTCCTGACAGGGACCTGACGTCCCCTTCCAGGAGCTGTTCCTGTAGTGGTGGGTTGGGGGGAACCCGGGCCCGCCCTCTACTCCGGGTTCCAGCCCAGGGACCCTAATGGTAGCAGTTGTTGGCAGCCAACCTTTCACTGCCAGAGTCGCTACATTTCCCTGGGCCACTTCCCCACAGCTCTCCTTCTTCTCCCTTCTTCACCCTTACTTTAGGGCTCCTTTAATGATGGCTTTAGGGTGTCTTCAGTAACCAGCCCTTCAGCCGCACTTCCTCTCCTCTGGCTCCCTGGCTTCCCTGCCTGACTGGAGTGAGCCCTTTTTATAGTATCAGCAGGGCCTTAATTAGAGTCAGGTGGTCACATTAACTGAATGGCCTCACCTGACTCTTTACAGGTTAATTAGAGTCAGGTGTTCTCATTAGCCTGGAGCAGCCCCTGCTCTGGTCAGTCAGGGAACAGAAAACTGTTAATCCAGTGGCCAGTATATCTGCCTTCTGCTATTCTGCTGTACCCAACTGGCCTGGGTCTATCACAATATATACAAGGGCGATGTAGAAATAGAATCATAATCTAACTAAAACAAGTCTTGCAATGTCTGTTTGCATTATAAAATAGTTTCAAATTAACATATTTTCACCTATGATTTCTTAATTAGTAGATATGAAAATTTTATATCTACAATAACACAAAAACAGTTACAGTTACACAGACCAGCTTACTTGATGGAAGCAGTACAACCTGGGGTATGTCTGTTTACACATCAAATTTAACACTGAAATTTTAAAACTTTTTCTTTCATGATTTTTGGAGAGGAAAGTCATTGATGATGTCCTCAAATGATAAGCTACGGAGTTTGTTACTTTTGATGCACAGCATGCTTAAGGCAGATAGCTTTTCTTGCAGCATTTTCTAGGCAGACATCTCTCTTTGCGTTCACTTCTCTACCCTATGTCTCCCCCAGGACCACTAATTAATCTTGAGTAAACACCTCAGCCACACAGTGACAAGCTATATGTGTGGAAGAGAAAGAAATAAAGAATTTACCAGAAAAAAATCTGGTAAACTCTAGACAAGCATTGAGAAAGTGGAAAAAAACCTACCCTATATTTAAGCAAATATAATGAATATTATAGGCTTTAATAGCCTATACATCATATATGTACATAGTTTGAAATAACTTGCTCACCAAGTACTCAGAATATTTTGATATATATATGTATATCTTCCTTCACTTCTCTCAAACCCTCTACTTATCCTTTCATCAGCGCTCTCTGATATTTACTGAGAAGGTTCCCGAAATGGATGGAGGGAAGCCAACACAAATTTATCCTCCTCAAGTTCCACTTGACCCAAGTCCGAAGACGATCACCTGCAAACTGAATTGTGAAGCATGGATAGCACATGAAGCAGAAAGCGACGTGCGCACTAAAATACACAATTTTACATACGTACAGATCAAAAGAAGAAAGAACACACTAACACTTAAGAAAACAAAGAAAAACAGGAGTGAAGGCACTATACAACTTAGCGTGCTGGACCGTAAACAAAAGATGTTGGTCTGCCATCTATTACCAAGGGGGATGCTATACATGATGTCACTCCTAGGACGAATCCCCTACGAGAATGAGCTTGACAGGATTGCTTCACGACAGTGCCGTCTCCGACCTCACATTATTCCTGATTTTATCAGCAGTGAGATTATTTATTAATTAAATAAGTTATGAAGGCACAGTCAGAATTTTACCAGTAGCCCCTGGCCAACAAAATGCTGCTTTAGGAGACTGATAGCAGACTTACTCATAGAAATACTAAATTTACAAGTGCAATTATCATTTTTTTTCTCAGCCCTGGCCTCCCGTCTGTCAATAAAGTTAGGGTAAGGGTATTTGTGTAGCCAGATGTGTATATTTTTGTCACATTGGAACGAAAGTGTCTGTATTTGGAGAGAATCTTCTTTTTCCTATATCTCCTTTATTTATCAACCGATTTTGATAAAATTTGAAATGGAGCGTTATTTTCTTTTTTAGAGGCCCCTCATATTGTGAGGCCCCAAGATGTAGCTTAGTTAGCTTATGCCTTAATCCTTTGAAGAAGGACTAGACCCCAGGAGTCCTGAGCTACAGCTTTTGACTGCTAATAGTTGTATCACCAATAGCAGTGTCATGTTGCCATCTAGTGGCTGGTCCATACCATGGTGAACACCTTTATCTTTAGTCCAGGTGGTGGATGCCCGTCGTGGGCAGCTGATGATGGAGGATTCAAGTCCTGGTTCTGACCCATGCAGAGAGGTGCACATGATGGAATTCATTTCTTCAATTTTCTTTTTTAAAACAATTTATTTAGTTCCCTTTGTGACAGGCACTGACTTCCCCCTCCCCCCATTGGATGTCCCACTCCTCCTCTTCCCCTGAGACCCTGCCCTCGCTGTGCCTCTTCCCCAAACCCTCACCCTTGCTCTGCCTCTTCCCACCCTCTCCCCCAAAACTCCCCCATGTGCGTTCCCGCTGCTCGCTCCTATCTGCCTCCCCCAAGCACCTCCCACCCGCTACTCACTGCTCCACTTGCCTCCCCAGGGGCCACAGAACAGCAACTCAGCGGCCAGCCCCTGGGGCCGGAACCACTGTGGCTGGTGGGTGCTGATCATCCCCTATTCTTTTTCCATAGGTGCTTGAGCCCCAGAGCACCCATGGAGTTGGCGCCAATGCCCCATGTGAGAAAACATCTTTAATAACAGATTTTAAATTAAAAACACTCTAATTTTTCCACTGTAGTACAATACACAACAAAACCCATGTGTTCTACATTTCAATCCAATGTCACACATTTTGGTGGATTGTCACACACTGGCAGGTTCGACAGTTGAGATGTCTGATAACAGCCAGGGCCGGTGAAAGGATAATTTGCGCCCTAGGCGAAACTTCCACCTTGCGCCTCCCACCCACACCCCTTCCCCCAGAGCATCGATTATAAACTTTCAAAAATGAATACTGCACAATATGGCATTGTTCATTAGAATTAATACACGTTCGGCTTGAAAATTTATTAATTTAATTATTTAGTCTACATATTTAATGAAAATAAATGAATAACCTGACAGGGTGTGGGGCTGGCTGACTTCAGGCAGGGGTGTGTGGCAGGGGTTGGCTGGAGACAAGGGGTGTGAGGCTGGTGGCGAGCAGGGCAGGGGGTGTGGGGTTGGCTGGAGACAGGGGGGTGTGGGGCTGGCTGTGGGCAGGGCAAGGAGGTACGGCAGGGGTTGACTGGAGACGGGGTATGGGGCTGGCTGCGGGCAGGGCAGGGGGTGTGGGGCTGGCTGCAGGCAGGGCAGGGCAGGGCAGGCTTCCGTGGGGGAGGCAGGTCTCTGGTGGGGCGGGGCTGGCTTGGGGGGCAGGGGGGAACCATCCCCCAGCACTCCCCAGCGGTGCGGCTGGGGCCGGATCTCTGCACTTCCCCCCGCCGGTGAGGGCAGCTTGGGCCCTGCTGCAGAGCTCAGGGGGGTGGGGGCCCTGGGGCAGAGCCAGAGCAGCAGGGAGCAGCGCAGCGCCCCCGGCGGCCAGAGGAGGAATAACATCACTTCCCGGCCGGCCAGAGCTGATCAAAGTCGCTGCCCCAGAGGAGCAGCCCAGACATTTTGGGCACCGCTTTTTGGCGCCCTCAAATCTTGGCACCTTAGGCAGCCACCTAGTTTACCTAATGATTGCACCGGCCCTGATAACAGCGCATATTATCTCTCATTAATGCTGTCAGTAACTATGGACATTTCTGAGGAGACCACTGTTAAAAAGCTGAACTGCAACCAGTTGGATTCAGCGTCTCCGCGCAGGTTTGTAACCACAACAGACTCTGAGAGAAAATCTGAATTCTCCCTTCCAGCAGGGAGATACCAGGAAATCTCGACCAGCCCATCTGTGATTTCCTCAGGGACATTTCCAGACTCGATGTCCCAGTGGATAAAGAAATTGTGGTAAAAAACTCTGGCTTCTGTGTCTCTATGCCAAGATATTCTGTGTTAGTCGCTAATTCCTGTATCATCTGAAGCCCAGATCAAATGGCTTGTACTTCTGGCCACCCCATTCAAAGCCCTGGCTTTTCTCAGGAATTGCCAAGGAAGAATGCCTAGCGTCCCAATGGGCCAGTCCTTTGCACTTTCTGGGTGAATTTCCAGGACATCGCTTTGCCTGAGCATTTTGCTTCTGTGAAACTCTTAGATCTGACAGGACTTCCTGAAATTGTCTTCTCACCTCTGTAGAAAGATGTGAAAATGGGCCCATGTTTTGAGAGCTGAAGAAATTCTTTGAGTGCAAATATGTATATTGATGGGTCAATAATGTGAAGGAGTGGAACACATTACGTGTGCTTTTTTCCCCAAAAATGCCTATAGTTCCAATCCTGCAGTGAGCTCTGTGCAGACAGAGGGCGGCCTGGCATTATATTGGCTGCTGTACATACCCTTAGTAAGGGCCTTGTGTATGTGGGGGGGGGTTCATTTGCACTGATTCTTTGCACACCAACTAGCACATATTATTAGATAGTCTGCAATAATTGCATACATTTTGTTAATTTGTGTCCTTTCCGCTAAATTGTAAAACAAAACAAAACTAGCCAAACCAAACCAAAACTGCCCCAATGTTTTTTTGACATTTGCAAAATTAAACATTTTTTTTTCAGTTTGAAATGACTTTTCATTTCAAAATGTCCTTTAACTAAGCAACAAGTACTGAATTGCTCAGAGGCTCCAGGGAGGAGCCACTTAGAAATGTCTACAAATAAATGAAAAGAAGTAAAAGACAACGTGAGAGGGAGCAGAGGGGAACTGCCTGGTGTTGGAGACTCTGTCTTCAACTGTTTCTCTTTATTCCTCCAATTGTTCCTTTTGCAAACATTTTGCTGCAAAATACACGGCATGGAAAATAAATCCACATCCATCAAATTCACTTAACAATATAAAAGTACAATGTTAATTTGAGAGACTGTCTGCTGCTTCCCGGACATGACAGTAGAACAAAGCATGTAGCATGGGCCAGCCCATAAGAGGGACCTGCAATGAATTCCACCTTCGATTGCATGCACAGACAGTTGCGAGCCACAAGATACCTGGGTTGTGCAGGTCTCGATCTAGTCTCAGGCTATTCTCCATTGTCCTTGGATTAACTGCTCACTGGATTTCACCTTTGCTCCAGTAGTCTTGAGAAACTGTAAGAGGATGCCATTTTCTGGGACCTTGCCTAGGAATTCAGAGCTAACCCTGTTGAATCAGAGGTTAGAACTCTGCATAGAGATGCAGTTGTTTGTGCTGACTCACCCTTGTGTCAGATAGGTGAATTCTATTAGCCCTGAATAGGGGGTACCGAAAGTTTCTGAAAGTCTCAATGAGACAGACTAAAACTAGGGGAAAGAACATAAGAGATTTTGTAGGGAAGGCCATAGGCACAGCCAGTGATGAGCTGCCAAAATATTAACAACCGGTTCCCTCCTCCTCACCCCACGAGGGGGTCATGCCCCCCCTGGGGACTCCTGCCCCATCCAACCCCCCAGGTTCCTTGACAGCCCCCCACCCTGGAACCCCTGCCCTATCCACTCCCCTTCCCTGTCCCCTGACTGCCCCCTGCCACCCCATCCAACCACCCCTTCTCTCTGTCTCCTGTCCCTGGAATCCCTACCCCTAACTGCCGCTCCACCGCCCCATCCAACCCCTGCTCCTTCCTGACTGCCCCCCCGGGACCCTTGCCCCCGTTCAATCCCCGTTCCCTGCCCTCTGACCGCTCCGACACTAATCCACACCCCCAACTCCCCTGCCCTCTATCCAACACCCCCTCCCTTCTCCCTTACCGTGCTGCCTGGAGGTGGGGGCCCAGCTGGGCTGGGGCTGGGACTGGGACTGGAGCCGCCCGGCCAAGGTCAGGGATGGACCCGGGGGACGGGCAGGAGCTGCGCTGCCCGGCTGAGGTCGGGGCCGGATCCGGGGGCCAGGCAGGGGCCGCACCGCACCACCCGGCCGAGTTCACGGCCGGACCCGGGGGCCGGACAGGAGCCGCGCCACCCGGTGAGGTCGGGGCCAGACCCAGGGGATGGGTAGGAGCCACACCGCGCTGCCCGGCGAGGTCACGGCTGGACCCGGGGGCCGGGCAGGAGCCGTGCTGCCCGGCCCCCGAGTCCGGACACAACCTCGCTGGGCGGCGCGGTGCCTGGAGCCCTCCTTCCGTTGGCGCCCCCGCCCCGCAGCCCCAACTCACCTGCTGGAAGCTGCTGCTTCCTTCTCAGCCCTCCCAGGCTTCCCGTGCGAACAGCTGATTCGCGGGAAGCTGGGGAGGGGGAGGAGAAGCCGGAGGAGCGTTCAGAAGAGGAGGCGGAGTGAGGTGAGCTGGGTCTAGGGGAAGGGCAGGGAGCTGCTAGAGCTTTTGTTAAATTTAAAAGCCCTTTTGGAACTAGTTGTCCCTTGCAGGACAACCGGTTCTAAACGGGCTTCTAAATTTAACAACCGGTTCCCGCGAACTGGTGGGAACCGGCTGCAGCTCACCACTGGGCACAGCTAAGCTCAGCAGAAATGTTTGGTTGAGGATTGTTTTTGCTGGTAGGAGTTAGTAAGAAAGGCAAGTTACAGGTAGAGAGCAAGTTTCACCAACCAAAGGGAAAACCACCTGAATACAGGGATGTTTTCAGTGTAACTAATGTGGTTAATCATTAAACACATATTCGGAAATGTTCATTTAGGGTATTTCAATCACTTTTAATTGTAGCATAAATTGATAGGTGATTGGAATTGTATTGAAAAAAAAATCAGTTTCCTTATTAATCTTCCTTAGGAATCATGAATTTTATTTGTTTCTCCACGGAAAAAGAATTACATATTTTACATCACATGCTCTATTTGCTTCCTTTAAAAAAAGGAAAAAAGGAATTATTCTTCATTGTTCTGTCACAATATAACTCACATAAAAGGAACTTACTTATACAGACTTCCTCACCAATTGGGCTATTTCATCATAAACACTTTTTTTAATGCTCTCCAGTGCCTGCTCTTCGGTTATTTTTCCCCACTCCTCTGGGAGATCAGCAGGCAGAGCATCGTACTCTCTAGCAAACTGGTGATTGAATTCCTTGAAAACAAACTTCCAGTAATCAGAAGCCACGATGCTGGGATCAAGCTGGATGTACCAGTCTGGGTAACAGTCACGATAATCTTTGTAAGGATGAGGTTTCCATTCAGTGTCTGAATTTTGGAATTTGTCGTTGTAAAGCACATCAGTGGAGCATAAAGAATAATGAAACTTTTTAGCATGGCTATTCCCGAATCTCTGTAGACTTTGAGGCCGATGCACTGATGCAAAATGCTCCCTGTGATGACGGCCGTCTGCCTCACAAGGGACTGTACAGAATGGGCACTGCTTCCCACAGCCAAACACTCGCTTAAAGATTTCATCCTGGGGCTTCACTGACAGACTGGAGAATTTAGACTCAACTTCCAAATCTTGAAATTCAGCTAAGATTTGCTGTTCTAGATCAGGAAGGAAGGACTGAATACAAGCAAAGAAACTCTCAGTGTCTGTTGTGTTGAGAGCCCATACACCCCCTAAACTGTAACTGGGGATGACTAGATCCTTCTGTATCATCTCACAAAAATGGAATAAAAATGCACAGACTGTTCTAGTCTTTTTATCTTTGGTCATTTCCAGTGCATCCCTGATTTTCTTTATTATTGTGGACAGAATCTCTTTCTCCAAATCTTCCAAGGCCTCCGACTGGTAGTAGTTATCTAACAGACATCTCCACGTCCAGGATTTCACAAATTTTTCATAGTTATTAATGTATTCTACATAGTTGTCAAAGTTCATCTCCTCCAGCAGCTTCTTCTGCACTGTGAAGTGGAAGACACTCCGGCTGCTGTGTTCAGTGGACTTCCCCCTGCTGAGAAAGTCATCCGCTATTTCCATTCCAAGTCTGTTATTAACATAATCTTTCAGGGCAGGTTTCAGACACCGATCACAGAAATCCTGGACCCTGTTTTCACAGGAATCCTTCTCCAAATAAAGATATTTAAATATGGAGAGATACTGAGGTTTCAGCTGTTCCACATGTTGCTGAGGATCATTTCCTTTGATAAAATCTTTATTCATCTTCTGAAATGCATAAGCTGCCTTCCACAAAATGTGAAATTTCAGATCAGTTTCAAAGGAAAGGGTAGTGGGAAGTTTCCGAACATCCTCCTCTTGGAGCCACTCGTTGACCATGTTGAACAGTTCTCTGAAGCAGGTTTCATCGTAGCCTGCTTTGGACCTTACTTTTGCTTCGGTGTAACTAATGCACTTGGCCATTAAGGATTTAGCCAGTGCTTCTAGTCTATGATAACATTCCTGTGTAAACCATGGAATCAGAGCTTTAAAACATGGCACGTCTAAGTACTGCTGTTTCATTGGGAATGACTTGGTTTCACAATTCAACAAGGTTTTCATGGATACGGATGTCAAAATGTCAACAATTGCTCGATTACTCAGGTCCTTTGTGAGTTGGAACATCATCTCCTGAGTTATGGCACATTCCTGTGAAAATGCAAACGGTAACTCTGATAACATTTTTCTCCACATTATTTCAAATTGACTCTCCAGTTCCCTATTGTCTAATTTCTGTTGTCTTCTCCTGCAATCTCTCCAGAGTCTGTCTAGATTCTCTTCAATGGTTTTCATGTACTCCTCCTTTAGAAATCCTACCTTGAGCCAGTATTTTCTAATATAAATGGATTCCTCCAACTTGTTTATTGCATAACGTTCAAGTTCCTGCTTGAGGCTGCTTGTGCGCCTGATAAAGTCTTCTTTGTATTTTTCCATCAGGTGCTCCTCTCCAATGTCAAAATATTTTCCTAAACAATCCAAAATATTCTGTTCAGCAAATACAAGATGGTCCTGAACATTACATTGTAAGATACCAAAATCCACTTTATCTGGTGTCTGACTTTGAATAATATTTGCCATTGAAGTTACCCAGAACATCATCAGCTCACGGAGTTTCAATTCCCACTCTTCAAACTTCACAGACATTTGGTTATAGGCCTCAGCAACGAGGCTCTTTTTAAAGCTGAAGCTGAAGTTCTCATGTTTCACTGCATTCCACAGGCTCCTAACCCATTCAATAAAGTGGGGAATGTCCTTAGGGGGGCTGCTCAGGGAAGAGTTCCTTATACGTTTAAACAAATACTTCTTTAGTTCACATACACTCTCACTGTATCCTATATTCACTGGTGCCATGGGGGGGACTCCATGCCATAGCCTAGGGATGTACCAGTTGTATTTCTGTGGATCATAGTCCATCATGTCAGAAATTTTAATTTCCCTGCATTGTTTTTCCATCCTTCCTGCAGCTTTGGTAATTTCATTGAGCTGTTCCAGGAGATGGTTCATATCCCTAGTGTTTTGTTCATGTGCAGACACATCTTTGATGTTCTGATGCACAAATTGGCAGTAAGGTTTGTGCCTGACTTCCCTCATTCTGAGAAATGTGTGGACCACAATTTGCAGAATATCTTGCATTTCAGTGGCATTCGACATGGCCATGTTAACAATCGTTATATCACTCAGTCCAATCACCAGTGTGGCCAGCTCATTGTCATGTTCATAGCTGTCCTCCAGTGTGGGCATTTCAGGGGCTTTCAAGCCTTCTGTGTCTATCACCAGGATGAAATCACAGCCCAGCTCCTGCTGAAAGTTCTCTGCAACTTTAACAAATGACATGAAGGCTCCTTGCGTACATCGGCCACTGCTCACTGCAAACTGCAGGCCGAACATGGTGTTGAGGAGGGTGGATTTCTCAGTGCTTTGCATGCCCAGCACTGTTAGAACCAGCATTCTGGACCTTCCCCCCAGCTTGGTATGGAGCTGAGTCAGAACATCTGTCACCCACTGCAGTGGGATGTTGGATGAATCTCCATCTATCAGTTCCACAGGAAACCCTTCCACCATCAGGTCAGCAGCTATATCCGGGAGATGGATGAATCGCCTTTGCCAATTTGCTTTTATTCCTTCTTTGACCTTTGTGCATTCTGTCTCATAAAACTGCCCCAACTCACGCATGAAATGCTCCACCCGTAAGGAGCTGGCAGAGAATAATTCACCTAGTTCTGATAAACTTTTAGGGTCATTGCTTCCAGTTTTATATTCTTCTTTATATTTATTTTCCATTAGAGAGAGTTTTTTATTCCCCCTACTAACGTTCTCCAGATTAAATCTCATCCATTTTAGGAAGCTATGGACTTCCACTTTAGAAAGTTTTTCTATTCCAGTAATAAATTTCATGGTACCAACACTGATATCACATTGATTCAATTTTGATCGTAACTCTAACACTTTCTCCCTCAGATGAGATTCCTGTGTCTCTATGGATGCCTCCCTATTCATCCTGCACAGTTCCTTTTCTAATTTAACCCACTTTTTCCAAATGTCCCCTTGCAGTCTCAGCATTTCCTTCTTGTACTTTGCCACATCTTGTATTTCTGCAGTGATTTCTTTAGCCCAGTTGCTTGTGCTCTGACATTGTTCATAATCTTCATCTACCTGGATTCCTAGTTTATGTGCTGTCACAGCCATGGCTGCAATACTGATATTCTTGTTAGCAGACATCATTATGATGCCTATGGTGGACTGAAGCTTCTTTACAAGCTGCACGTTAGTTCTGGTGTTCACATTCTCCAGCACATGGGATTTATCCAGTTTTAAGACAGGAGCCAACTTCGCAAGTTCTTCAAGTGATTCACTGTGTTTGTCCGCCAGGGCACTGAGGATGAAGTAGTATTTAGTGGCTAATCCCTGCAGAGATGATAAAAGTGTGCATTGTCTCTTGTTGATGCTCTCAGTAATTATGAACACTGCTGAGGAGACCTCTGTTAAAAAGTTGAACTGCAGCTGGTGCGACTCAATGTCTCCGTGCAGGTTTGCAACTGCAACGGGCTCTGGGAAAAGATCTGAATTCTCCTTCCCACCAGGGAAATACCAGGAAATCTCAACCAGCCCATCTGCGATTTCCCGAGGAACGTTCCCAGACTCCATGTCCCAGTGGATAAAGAAATCGTGGTGCTGCTGGGAGGGGCTGAGAACCTCATTGAGAAGTTTGGACTTGGAGAAGCTGCAGCTCCCTAGCTGCACAAAAGAAATGGTTGGCATTGACGTGAGCACCAGGCTCTCCTCTCTGAACCCTCTGCTCTCTGCCAGGGAGTGCGGCCTCCACTTCCTCACAATGTCCCTCATGGCCCACAGCAGTAGGGTGCACCTGGGGGTGTCGAGGGCGGGTAGCAGCAGAGGGAGGGCAAACTGGCACATGGACATTTTGGACAGGATCTCCTGCTGTAGGAAACTGTCTGAGCAAAGCAGCACGGCACAGAGAACATCGAGGGGGTTCAGAGAATCAGTAGTGCCAGGGCCACTATGTTGGAAAATATTGTCCCCACTCTCCAGCTCCTCCTCATCCTCACTGATTCCTTCATCTGGTGCCTGATGCCCAAGACTTGTGTTTCTGGCCATTCCACTCAGAGCCATGACCTTCCTCAGGAAATGCCATGGTAAATCTCCTAATGTGTGAGGAGCCCAGATCTCTATACTGTCTGCACTGATTTCCTGGAGATTGCTCAGCTTGAGCTTCCTGCTTCTGTGCTGCTCCAGGTTTAGCTTGGACAGGATGTCATGAAATGCTCTTCTTTCTGCAGGAAGAGAGTAAAACAGAAGTAGAGATTTCAGGGTTGATGCCATCTCAGAATCAAATTCTCAGTCTTTTTTTACTATGTAATTTTTTTCTTTGAGATTGGGGCAGTATTGCAGAACCATAGACATTTATGACAGCAAAGATGCATAGTGCAGTATTTTTCTGAACCTCAGCCCTTCCCCTAGCCAAGCAGAATTGTTCCCTCCTAGTATTAACTTCATTGACTTCAGCAGGGTCATTCTGGATTTACACTGGGGTCACGCAACATCAGAATCTGGCCCTGAATCTATTGACGTCAAGTGGAGTCATTCCGGATTTTTACAGTGGGGTCACTGAGACCCGAATCCAGTCCTACTTCCACTGACATGAATGTGGTTGGTCTGGATTTTTGTAGTGGGATCACCGAGATCAGAATCTGGCCCTGACTCCACTGATTCCAGTGGAGTTGCTCCAGATGTACAGCAGGAAGCATGTACCATAGAGGAGAATGAAGGCACGGGGTATCTGAACTACAACTCCTATGAAGCTCTGCATCCCCTTAGTCAGATGCAGTTTAATGTCAAACTGGCTCAATGCAAAACAATTTGCCATTTCAGAATGGAAATGTGTTTAGAATTTTTCATTTAATGAAAAAATGCGATATTTTTACTTTTCATACTGATTCGGGACAAAAAATAATGTCAAAATATTGGGATTTCTCATGGGATGGAATGTGTAATTTTCTACCATATCTGTCCCTTATCGCCGTAATTTACAAGCACTTACAATTTTTATTTATATTTAAAAAATAGTTAAAATTACAGCTTTAAATGCAATACAAATTCAGCTATCATCTCTATGCTTACAGATCTGCTTCTCTACTCCAGACCTGTCTCCTGTAGAAACTAAAATCCAGGCCTCTCTCTCTCTGTCACCACTTTGTAGATGTCTAGCCATCAGCTCAATCTTCTTGCTTTCTCCCACACTGCCGTTCATGCTTGGGAGACGCTCTCTGTAAACACTGCAAAAATAACTCATTATCCTCCTTGAAAACCCTCCTCAAGACTCTCCTTTGCTGTGATGCCAACAAAAAACTTGACAGTGGTTAGGCAGCTGGTGCACTGAGAACACTGCCCATCCTGCTGACCAATATTATCTCATTGTTTCCTTTTACTCCCTCCGTCAAGCCTGTCTGTCTCCATGGGCTGTCTCTTGTCTTATTCTTATTTCATAAGCTCTTTGGGACAGGGACTGTCTCTTTGTTCAGTGCTATGATAATACAAATAAATAAATAATAATAGTCGGAATTACCTTGGGAAAGTTCTGTCTCTGGGTCTTGCCCAATGGCTGATTCCTCACACCGATTTGAACCATCTTTCCTCCCTGGCTCTGAGTCGCTCTTAGTCTCCGATTCCCGCCCTGGATTTATAGACCCTAACAAAAGAAACAAGATGAGGCACAAATGATCCGCGCTGAATAATCCTCTTTTTCAAACGACACAGGGATCTGTCTCTCTAGTAATCAGCTGAGGTGGGTCCGGTGCTTTGAACATGCGAAGGGAGTAAAATAGGTAGAGGGCCAGCACCCACTGAAATTCAATGCAGTTTGGACACCTAACTCGCCTTGGAAACCTTTGTTAGTTCCAATCTATAGAAATTATAGCATAACCCAGTTGAACAGAAATGGCTCACTGCCGCCATCTAGTGACTAAACGAAACATAGTGTTTGAGACTCCTACCATCCTTGCATTTTACTAGGTTCGCTCTTTTAGCTCAGGCAGCAGAAGCTTATGCTGTTAGAGCCCAAGGTTATGGCAGGGGTGGCTAACCTGAGCCTGAGAAGGAGCCAGAATTCCAATGTACATTGCCAAAGAGCCACAGTAATACATCAGCAGCCCCCCATCAGCTTCACCCCCTCCCCCGCTCCCAGCGCCACCCCCCCCGGCAGTCCCGCCAATCAGCGCCTCCCCCTCCCTCCCCGCACCTCCTGATCAGCTGTTTCATAGCGTGCAGGAGGCTCTGGGGGAAGGGACGGAGGAGCGAGGGCAGGTCAGGTTCAGGGGAGGGGGCAGGAAGGGGTGGAGTGGGAGCAGGGCCTGTGGCAGAGCGAGGGGTTGAGCAGTGAGCACCCCCCTCCACACTGGAAAGTTGGCACCTGTAGCTCCAGCCCCGGAGTCGGTGCCTATACATGGATCCGCATATTAACTTCAGAAGAGCCGCATGTTGCTATGGAGCTGCAGGTTGGCCACCCCTGGGTTATGGGTTCAATAACCTTGACTGATGACTCATCTAGGGATATCATGTTCCGCTATGTAATATTGTCTCTTTCCCTGTTTCTAATACTAATAATTATACCTAGTTCTCATCTAATGCTTTTTATTGGTAACTCTCAAAGTGCCTCATAAAGGAGATCAGTCTCATCATCCCCATTATATAGATGTGGAAACTGAGGCACAAGATGGTGAACTGACTTGTCCAAAGTTACCTAGCAGCCCAAGATGGGCATACTGAACAGGTATAATTTGCATAAAGAAGAAAGATCACTTAATAAAAAACCTGCCAAAGGCCATCAGTAACACAGGGGCTTAGCCTGTTGGCAATAATAATTAGTGTTTTCAAGCAGAGTCTGAATGAGCTCGCCCCTCGCAGCTAGCTGGGGAGGGGGAGAGACTTCAGGAACAAATTGCATATGTATCTAGCAGATAGAACTGCATTGCTCAAATTGATCAACTTTGGCTGGTGTTGGGTTACAAATCACTTTAGTGCTGAATGGAGGGGTAGTGAAATGTGGTTATCAATGTTGTTGTCTTTATTTGTATGAGTAAAGGAGAGCAGAACTGTGCTCAGCCTGTCCTGATTGAGGGGTCACCCTCAGCTGAAAGGAACTCACTCAGCCATGGGCTCAAATCCCAGACCCCTGTGAGAGTAAAAGGGGTGGGGACAGGTGTCCCAGACAGGAGGTTTCGTCTTTGCCTAAGGATCCCCAGTCAGGTTTAATCTGTTTCTTCCTCCTGTTCAAAGATAGAGCTAGATAGGCTCTATGAAGAGTTTTTTGTTTTGTTAAGTGTTCACTAGAGCTGAAATCACTTGGGGGGCAGAGTTTCTGCCCAGCCTGCTTCAGTTCCCCCCTTAGAGCTGATAATCACTAAGAGTTGAATGGAACCTCAAGAGACTGATCTGCAGACCTCACAGCAGAGAGGCAGATGACAGCAGAAGGTGACTGGGGAGCAGGCAGCCATCAGGAGCGGTGAGAGTGGAAAGGAATGGCGGCTGGCAGGGAAGCCAGCCAGAGCAAGTGTTCAGATTGTGGAGCAAGCAAGGTGCCTTCTTCCTCGGGTGGGAGGTGAACTCACACAGATGCACCTCTGAACCCTGGGGCCTCACCGACCAAGGACGACTATGGTGAGTGGGGTGTGGTGAGGGACCAGAGAGGAGCACAGAAAAGGAACTTTTGTTTGTAAAACTCAAGAACTTGCGGTGGAAGGCACTCTGGGGTGGGTGTCCTGCTCACAGTTTCATGATTATGAATCCTGCTTGCAGCATTTTGCCTAATTAGTTGGGTGACTTAACAATTTCTTTTCTACGCTCACACTTTGTGCTTGCTAGTGGAGAAGTATTGCAGATAGAGGCTGAGGTTGGTGTCAAGCAGGGACCATGCACACAGATACTAGAAAGCAGATGCTGAACAGAGGTTGGGGAGAGGCAGAAACGAATTAACCTTTTGTGGGCCCAGCACCAAACATGTTTGTGGGCCCCCATGGAGGCAGTGGAGCATGGCGCGGGGGGTGTGTGTGTGTCAGTCCCCAGAGTGAGGGGCCAGCGAGAGGCAATGGGGCATGGCATGGCAGGGGAAGCCCCACTTCGCCCAATGTGAGGGCACTATTTACAAACTGGCAATTGCCCAGATGCACAGTGGCCTGCCCGACCCTGTGCTTCCAGCATGCTCCTTCCTCTTGGGGGCAGGCCCATGCCACGCTACACAGCTCCCCTTGCCCAACACCCCCTGACTCCCTATAGCCAGAGGCCTCCCGGACCCACTATGCCCAGCGCCCCCCCAGACCCACCCACAAATGCACAGCACCCTGCACAACACCACCCCTGCCCAGCACCCCACATAGAACCCCCACTCCCTAGTGCCCCAACACACACAGATCCTCCCCGCTCCGTCAGAGCCCAGCACCCCCCGAGACTCCCGACAGACCCACTTCCTGCCTCCTGGCCACACTGACTGGCAGTACAGCCAGGGCCGGTCCCAGGGCCGGGAATCACTCTGGCCCCTCAGGAATGGCGCCATCAGCCAGGCCAGGCCTGTCCCAGTCAGGCTCCCTCAAGATGCACTTGCCTGGAGGGGCCCGGCCAAGCCCGCCGCACTGTCTCTCAGGGCCGCCCGGGGACAGGGGAGGGGCAAGTGGGGCAATTTGCCCCAGGCCCCTAGGGGCCCCCATGAGAATATAGTATTCTATAGTATTGCAACTTTTTTTAATGGAAGGGGCCCCCGAAATTGCTTTGCCCCAGGGCCCCTGAATCCTCTGGGCAGCCCTGCTGTCTCCCCGCCCCACCTGGCTGAGACTAGCCAGGCTTCTGCACCAGTCCCAGGAGGCTCAGCTCCAGGGAGACACGCGGGGCCCCACAGGTGGTGGGAAGCAGAGACTGCCCGGAGCCGGAGGTGCCCTGGGGTCTGGCCAGGGGGCTGAGAGGAGCAGGGGTGTGGGGCCATGGAGCGGAGAGGAGCCCTCAGCCAGCGGGAGGGCAGGCCGAGAGGAGCAAGTGGTGGGCGGGGGAAGCCAGCGGCGTCTCGGGGCTCAGAGCATGGGCCCGGCTTCATGGAGCCACTGGAGCCACTGTAAACCTGGTACTGGGGAGAGGAAACAGATTTCTTAACCCACCCAGTCTCATCCACCCCCCTGCCCCAAACTCCTGCAGCAGGCAGGGCTGCCCCGGGGGGGGAGGGAAGTGGGGCAATTTGCCCCAGGCCCCACAGGGGCCCCCACGAGAATATAGTATTCTATAGTATTGCAACTTTTTTTTTTAATGGAAGGGGCCCCCAAATTGCTTTGCCCCAGGTCCCCTGAAACCTCTGGGCGGCCCTGGCAGCAGGGACAGGCTGGTCTCTCCCTGGCTTGTTCCTTACCAGCTCTGCTGAGTCTCTCCGCCAGCTGTCTCTGCCTGATGTCTCTCAGCACCTTCACAGCCACCTCCACTCCGTAGCGCTCCCCGCAGTGACTGATCAGCAGGTCGGTAACATCCACGGGATCCCCCTTCTCCAGCCGACCCCAGGGGATGGCTTGGTATCCCTCCTCCAGCTGGATCACTCGCAGCTTGTGCTTGAACCTCTTGAGATCATCCTTCCTCAGATCATCTAAGGTTTCCAGCAGAAGGTCTCTCCCTGTCCCCTCCATGCCACCCCCCCTTAGATGGGACCCTGGAGAAAGTGCTAGGTCATTACATGGAGACAGTCAGGAAGTGGCTTCTCTATCTGCAGCCAGGAAGCAGGGCCTGGGGAAACAGAAGTAAAACTAACATGCCCGGACAATATCAGCTCCCAGCCAACCCCTCCCTGGTACTGCTCCCCGAAGGGTCCCTATCCAAGGGTAAGAAGGTCACTCTCAGTCCAAAATGCAATCTCCCAAACACCCAGCTGCCCCAGCATTAAGCCCTTCAGTCCTGCCCACCTGGGAGCTTTGGCTCGGAGACAGGGAGAGAAGTCAGACTGGCACCCAGTGTGCAAGTAAAGGCGTGGTCCAATCAGAGAGCTGCAGCCCTGGAGACGTCACTCAGCTCCCGGTGGGGGGAAAGGTGGGGCTGTTTGGGATGGGGTCAGTGGGGGGTGGAAGGGAGGGAGATTGGGTCAGTTGGGAAGGGGTGGAGGAAGTTTGGGGGATCAGTCACAGGTTACAGGTGTGGGTGAGGGGAGGAGGAGTTTGAGAGGAGCTGGTTGTGGGATGTTGCAAGGGGTGAGTGGAGAATCAGATCTTTGACCACCCCCCATTTGGGTCCTGCCTGCAGGGTGTTGCTGTGTTTCTGCTGCACTGGGTCATGAAGCCGGCTCTGAGGGTCCCTGCTCACGGCGAGGTCTGTGGCCTCCGCCAGAGTAGCCCAGGGGAGGGATGTGCCTTGTGGATCTCTGTCTATGTAAATGCTGATAAACCTGGCGTGGGTGCTGCTTGGCCCTTTGGCTGAGTGCACCCGTCTGGTCACGGGTGTAGATGCCATTCTGACTCATTTGCAAGGGAGCAGCATGCTTAGCCTGGCTCTCTGCTCCATGATGCTAATGCCAGGGTGACCAGCTGTCCCGAATTTTTAGGGACAGTCCCGATATTTGGGGCTTTGTCTTATATAGAGTCTTATTACCCCCCAACCCCCGTTCCAATTTTTCACACTTGTTATCTGGTCACTTTGAACTGCCAGGGTTTGAGGGGGGCAGCTTCCCAAATATCCCCAATGGGATGGTGTCTCTGTCCAACACAGATCCAGGAAGAAGTTACCAAGCCACCAGTCCCTTTGCTGCAGGACGACACCACAAGGAAAGGTTGAAGGAGGAGTGGGTGAGGGCAGTGAGCTGCATAGGCTGGGGGTACCTCATAGCTTTGGCTAGTTCAGATAAACATCCATACTTGGAATTGTACAAGGTTCCCCCAGCACTAGCGTCACATGGAGTTTGGCAGTTGTGAGGCTGGTTTATTATGGCCTGTCACTGAATGGAGCGTTGGACGAGGGCAGTGTTTCCCAAAGTGTGGGGCACGATGAGGGGCAGGCTTGGACAAGTCCTGGGGGCACATACAGACATCTCAACTGTTCCCTAGTGGTAGCTTTCATTTTTAAAAAAATATGTCTAGCTTAGGGTGACCAGATGCCCCGATTTTATAGGGACAGTCCCGCTGTTTGGGGCTTTTTCACACTTGCTGTCTGGTCACCTTAGTCTAGCTGTTATGATTGCAGAGAAACCCAACAAAATGTGACTTGAAGGTAATTGCTGCCAAGGCTCCCAGCACAGGCCCAGCCCAGCCAGGGGTCTGCGTGTCCTTCATAGCCCCCCAGCACCCAGGCCAGCCCCTGATTGGCTGCTCCAGCCTCCTCTATGCAAATGAACCCCCATCCCCTGATGTGAACTAGGATGCAGATGGCCCTTTGGGGGGAGGGTAGCTCAGAATGTTCCTGGGGTGACAGTTAAACTGACATAACTGACATAAGGGAGCAGGGGGGAGGGGTTGATCTCAGGGGGCCCATGGGGGCTAGAGGAGGGATTCAGGATGAGGCCAGGGATGAGGGGAGGGAGGAGCTTGGTAGGAAGGATCAGTTGGAGAGGGGAGGATTTGCGGGGAGCTTGGGAGGGGTGTTAATTGTGAAGGGGCTGTTTTATAGGGTTCCCAGCTATCTAACCAGAAAAACCCAAACACCCTGGTCAGCGTTGCAGAGTCTAGTCGGACTCATTAGTGAGGGAGCAGCATCCTCAGCCCAGCTCTCTGCTCCATGCTGCTTCTGCTGAGCTGCCAGGGTTTGAGGGGAGCAGCCTCCCAAATACCCCTGAAGGATGGCATCATCACTAGATCCACATGGAGTCTGGCAGTTGTGAGGATGGTTTATTATGGCAATGCCATTAAATGGCGTGTGTGACTATGGCAGTGTTTCCCGAAGTGTGTGGCACAATTCTCCGATGGGGACATGGGGGTAAAGGACAAGTCCTGGGGGTACATAGACACATCTCAACTGTTCCCTAGTGTTAACGTTCATTTTTTTAAAAAGTGAGCGTAGCTGTTATGGTTGCGGAGAAACCCATCAAAATGTGACTTGAAGGTAATTAATGATGCTCTGTTGTCTGTCTGAGTCTGCAGAGACCCTGAAATAACAGGTATCCCTTTCATTGAATAGAATAGAAGATTAGGATTGGAAAGTACCTCAGGAGATCATTTAGTCCAACCCACTGCTCAAAGCAGGACTAATCCCCAGACAGATTTTTACCCCAGTTCCCTAAATGCCCCTCCTCCCTCAAGGATTGAGCTCACAACCCAGGGTTTAACAGGCCAATGCTCAAAACACTGAGCTATACCTCCCTTAGGGGGAGGAAACTGACTCAAATGCCAGTGATGCTGTTTTAAAAGTTAGCACTATGAACTATTTTGCTGCTCAAAGCATGTAAGAAAGAAGAGAAAGTATATTATGAAGATCTAAATGGCTACGCCTTTAACACTAGATGGCAGTATTAGTGAGTGTGGGGGCAGGCAGTGTTTGATTTCATTTACTGAAGGGAGGGCTCAGTTTTCAGAAGTTTAGGAAAGACTGGTGCATGGTGAAACTTGTGTGGCATTTTGCAGTGATAAGGCTGCTTTAATATAGAATGCTGTTATGTGGACTTTAACAATTAACAATTAATTTGCATATTTTTAAAAAATATTCTTTTGTAGTGATATTAGTTTGACTTTCAAATCGAGCCTCCAGTTTCGCAGCTGAAATTTTGCATCCACAATAAATTGTGGCCCACAATTTTTTCCACATATGCTTCCACCTGGCTATGTATTGCAGGTGCAAAATTGTGGGTACAATTAACCGAGGAAGCAAATTTGCACCTGCTAAACTGGAGAGTCAGTTGGAAAATCAGTTTAATGATTATAGTTTAGAAGAATCAGAAATACTATGGCCCTCTGGTGGGAAACAGGCTGTCTTACCAGCCCCACACTGCATAGGGCATGTACACCACTTCCCCTCCCTGTTGGAATCTCCTCATTTATAGCCAGTTCTTGTCTGTGGTCTCCGAGTGCCTTCTGCACTGGTGAAGCTGGGGGTGGGGTAAACAACATTTTCCTCACAGTAAATCACAGGGATCAGCGTGTGGTTCGTGCAAAATTAATCAGTTGGACTGAACCACTATGAGGCTGTTGGGAAAGTGACGAAGAAAGAAGATGGCCACTGTATTATAAGGAACATGGAATTAGGCGAGAATGCTTAAATACATGATCAATAAAGGTGAAAAGTCAACATCATGTTGGTGTGGGAAAGGGTAATGCATTATATACTAAGGATTCTATCCATCTGTCTCATTTTAAATTATCCCCAATCCCCATGAACTGTTCCTCTTGGGAGAATTTTGCTGTAAAAAAATCACATATGAACATTATAATGAATCAACATCTAGTGACTATGAAGCAAAAAATTGTATTAATTTTATTTTGTTTTTTGTATAAGTTGTTGATGATAAATTTTCAACAGCATTAAAGCAGTATGCATGGCTGGTTTGCTAGTGGAAATTAGTAACTGCTTCTAAAAGTATGCGTAGCACTCCGACCCCTGGATTAATCAACAGCAATGTATTACAAGAAGAAAATAAAACCCTTTCTGCCCTGTCCCAACACGTTTTACCAAATTAATAATAATCACAACAATAACTTGCCCTTCTTTAAAGTTTTCCATTAGAGAAATGAACATTATTGAATTAAGCATCATAACCTACAGAGAGGTGGGTCAGATTCATTATCCCTTGTTTTACAAATGACGAACTGAGGCATAGGGAGAGGTCGGAGAAGTGACATTACCTAAAGTAACACAGCAGGTCAGTAGCAGAGCTAGGACAGAGCCCAGGAATCACTAATCCCAGTACCTCTGGCCCACTAGCCCACATTCCCATCTCAGAACTAGGAAGAGAACCCACGTGTCCTAGTCTTTAGCCATCAACACCATCCATCCCCTGACAGATAGAGAAGAGAGAGTGAGGTGCTGTTCTGTGTCAGAAGCCCCTTCTTGTTAGACCTCCTTTAGAATCCTAGTTCTTTTCATCAGATTATTTTCAGCTCTGGAACCCTGAACTGCTCTACAATTTAACCTCTAGATGGTGTATTCCACCCGTTACCTTGAGGAGCCTAGTCATCAGGAAACATGGTAATGGGGGAAGTGAGTAGATGGCGTAAGCAAACTGGAGCAAAGATGAGGAGACAGACCACAGGTGGGGGTGAACAGAGTACATGGAGGGAGCGCTACAAGTGAGCCATCAATGGCGTGGGATTTGGTAATTTCTGATCATGGTACAGTGTCCCGATTATAACGGGGCCCAGAAATGCGGATAATCCTTTATCTGGAATGACACTGCCCAGCTTTTCTAATAAAACAGATTTTGTTGGGCAAAATACCATTATGTAGTATGGTGTAACCTACCCATTGAGTTTAGCTGCATGGGTCAGGGTATTGATACTTGAATTAGTAGGAGAGTTGATCTGTTTTGGGAGTGAATTAATTGGTTATTGGATGTCACCTTGTCTCTGGTGAAATGTATTTGTGGTTTGAGCATTCAAAAGCCTAAGACTTGATTCTCTTACAAATAAAAAAAAAGATTTTCATTCTGAAGTTATGAACGGTGCCTGATAGTGTCATAGATGAAATTACATATTTGTTTGAAGTTGGAGTTTTTCATGTCTCTTTTAAAATCAAAAGAATATTCATTTTCCTGTCTGATCCCATGTATATCCCATTTAAGGAGATTGTCTGCATGTTTATTTCATAGTAAATGCTTCCTTTAGGCTCCCCAGAGCCTGTTCTTTGGTTATTTTTTGCCAGTCTGCTGGGAGATCAGCTGGTTTAGCACCATACTCCTTAGCAAACTGTCGATTAAACTCCTTAAAAACAAATTTCCAGTAATCAGAAGCAGTAATGCTAGGATCTGGCTGAATGCGCCAGTGCGGGTAATATTGATGATAATCTTTAAAAGGATGATCCTTCCAATCTGTGTCTGAATTCCTAAATTTAGTGTTGGAAACCACATCAGAAGAACATAGAGAATAGGTAAGCTTCTCTGTTACCAGATTTTGGTATCTTCCTAGCCCTTGAGGACGATGTACTGATGCAAAGTGCTTTTTATGATCCCCTCCTCCTGCTTCGCAGGGAACTTTACAGAATGGACACTGCTTTCCACAGCCAAACACTCGTTTGAAGATTTCATCCTGGGGCTTCAGTGGCAGCTGGGAGAGCTTTGATTTAATTTCCAAATCTTTCAATTCGGCTAGTATTTGTTGCTGGAGATTAGGAAGGAAGGTTTGAATAAAAGTAGAAAATTGATCTGGATCTGCTGTGTTTTTAAACTGTATTCCCACCAAGCTATCCTTGGAAATGACTAGGTCTTTCTGCAGCACTTTACAAAAGTTGTTTAGAAAGGCTGAGACTGTTGTAACACTTTCATCTTTGGCTTTCTCCAGAGCATCCTTGACTTTCTTTATTATCGTGGATAGAATTTCTTCCTCCAGAGCTTCCAAATCCTCAGCCTCTCTGTAGTAATCTAATATGTACCTCCATATCCAAGCTTTGACAAACTTTTCATAGTTGATAATGTATTTCACATAGTTGTTGAAGTTCCCATCTTCTAACAGCTTCTTCTGCACAGTGAACTGGAAAAAGCTCCGGCTGGCATATTCAATGGACTGTCCGCTGCTGAGAATGTCATCCACTATTTCTAGTCCGAGCCTTTTGCTAACATAATCCATTAAGGCAGGTTTGAGACACTGATCACATAAATCCTTGGCTCTATTTTGTCGGGCATCTTTTTCCAAATAGTGGTCTTTAAATATAGAGAAATATTGAGGTTTCAGCTTCTCCAACCGTTGCTGAGGATCATTTTCCTTCAGAAAATCCTCATGCATCTTTTGAAATGCGTGAGCGGCTTCCCCCAAAATGTGAAGCTTCAGATCAACTTCAAAGCAAACGGAAGTCTGCAGTTTTTTCACTTCCTCCTGTTGAAGTTTCTCATTGATCAAATGCAACAATTCTCTGCAATAGGTTTCATCATAGTCTGCCTTGGAATAGACTCTCTCTTCAATGTAACTATTACATTGGGCCATCAAGGATTGAGCAAGTTTTTCTGTTTTCTGAGACTGTTTTTTTGTAAACCAACGTTTCACAGCGGAGGTCAATGAGAAGTCTAAATATTCATTTCTCATTGTGAAAGAGTTAATTCTATAATTCATCAAGCTTCCTGCTTTTTGTATCTTCTGATTGACAGAACTCCCTCTGTTATCCAGGTCTTTTCTCAGATGGAACTCTATCTCTTCATGAATTTCATGTTTCTGTAAACAAACGGGCGATAATTCTGAAAATGTTTCTTTCCACATTTTTTCAAATTCCATTTCCAATTCTTTATTTTCCAACTTACTTTCTTTTCTCCTGCATTGTTCTAAAAGCATGTCCACTTTCCCTTCAATTACTTTCATGTACTCAGACTGGATATTGGCTATCTTGTGCTGGCCTTTTTTAATGTGGATGGCTTCCTTACATTTCTTAAATGAATAACTTTCCAGCTCAGTCTTCAGGCTCTTTGCACTTCTGATAAAATCTTCCCTGTACTTTTCTATCAGATGCAAATTTGCTGCTCCACTTTCAAAATATTGTTTTAAAAGCTCCAGAATTCTCTGTTCTCCACACTGTAGTTTTTGTTGCATTTCATATTGTGACTTATCAGCTTCTAGTTCATCAGGAGAAAAATTCTGAATTGCAGTTTTTTTTTAGTTATCCAGAGGTGCATTTCCTTGCGGAAATCCCATTCCCACTCAGAATACTTCACAGACAGCTGGTTATAGGCTTCAGCTATGAGGCTGTTTCTAAAGCTGAAGATGAAGTTCTCATGTTTGACAGCATTCCACAGACTCTTCACCCATTCAATAAACTGTGGAATGTCCTTGGGGGTTCTTTTAAGTGAACGGTTCTTTATGAATTCAAACAGATACCTCTTTAACTCATACACTTTTTCACTGTATCCCATATTCACCGGAGCCATGGGAGGGACTCCATGCCACAGCCCAGGGATGTACCAATTGTGTTTTTCCAGATCATACTCCATGATATCAGAAAATTTTATTTCCTTGTTTAGTTTTTCCATCTTTGCTGCAGCTTTGATCATTTCATTCAGCTGCTCCAGGAGGTGTTTCCTGTCCCTCATGTTTTGTTCATGTGCAGACACATCACTGACGTTCTGATGCACAAACTGGCAGTTTGGCTTATGCCCTATTTTTTCCATTCTGAGAAATGCATGGACCACAATTTGCAGAATATCTTTCATTTCAGTGGCATTCTCCATGGCCATGTTAACAATGGTTATGTCACTCAGTCCAATCACCAGTGTGGCCAGCTCATTGTCATGTTGATAACTGTCCTCCAGTTTGGCCAATTCAGGGGCTTTCAAGCCTTCTGTGTCTATCACCAGGATGAAATCACAGCCCAGGTCCTTTTTTAAGATCTCTGTAACTTTAATGAGCGTCATGAAGGCTCCTCGTGTACATCGGCCACTGCTCACTGCAAACTGCAGGCCAAACATGGTGTTGAGGAGGGTGGATTTCCCAGTGCTCTGCACTCCCAGCACCGTTAGAACCAGCATTTTGGACCTTCCCTTCAGCTTGGCATGGAGCTGACTCAGAACATCTGTCACCCACTGCAGTGGGATGTTGGATGCATCTCCATCAATCAGCTCAATAGGAAACCCTTCCAGCATCAGGTCAGCTGCTATGCCTGGGAGGTGGGTGAATTGCCTTCCACTTTTTAGAATTTTGCCTTCTTTAACCATTGAGCATTCTGCCTCATAAAACTGACCCAACTCACGCATGAAATGCTCAACCCCTAAAGAAGTGGAAGATATTAATTTATCTAGTTCTGCCAACTGTTTGGGGTCATCTCCTAAAGACTTGCATTTCTCTTTGTATTCAGCCCGTAGTTTAGAAAGATTCCCCCTAGCAATGTGATCCAGCTGAAATTTCATCCATTTCAGGAAATAATGTTTTTCTAATAGAAGTAGATGTTGTATTGCATCAATGAATTTAGTCAAACCATCAGTAAGGTCACATTTATTCTGTTGTTTACGTAATTCCAACATTTTATCTTTCAGCTGAGATTTATATTTCTCAGCAGGGATATCTCCCTGCCTTCTCATTTGGCACATTTCTTTTTCCACTTTAGCCAGGCTTTTCCATAAATCTCCTTGGAGCCTCAGCATTTCTTGTTTGTAATATGCTACATCCTTTATTTCTGTGGTGATTTCTTTAACACAGTTGCTCGCGGTCTGACATTCCACACAGTCTTCATCTATTTGGATTCCTAGTTCACGTGCTGTCACAGCCATGTCTTCTATACCTGTCCTCTTGGGAGAAGAGTTCATTATGCTTTGTATGGTGGACTGCAGCTTTTCCACAAATTTTGCTGTATTTGTGCTGCTATCTTTCATCAGCATATGTGAATTTTTCAATTTCAGCACAGGGGCTAATTTGTTAAGGAATGCCAGCGTTTCACTGGATTTCCCAGCCTGGCGGTTGAGAATGAAGTAGTATTTAGTTGTGGATTCTTTCAAAGATGATAATAGAGTGTACTCTCTTTCAGTGATGTTTTCAGCAAAAATGAACACAGCTGAGGAGACCTCTGTTAAAAAGCTAAACTGCAGCCAGTGAGATTCAATGTCTCCACGTAGATTTGTAACTGCCACAGGTTCTGGGAAAAGATCCAAATTCTTCCTCCCACCAGGGAAAAACCAGGAAATTTCTATCAACCCATCTGCGATTTCTCGAGGGATGTTCCCAGATGACAAATCCTGATGGATAAAGAAATCGTGGTGCTGCTGGGAGGGGCTGAGAACCTCATTGAGGAGTTTGGACTTTGAGAAGCTACAGCTCCCCATCCGTACAAAGGAAATGGTTGGCATTGACGTGAGCACCAGGCTCTCCTCTCGGAAACCTCTGCTCTCTGCCAGGGAGTGCGGCCTCCACTTCCGCACAATGTCCCTCATGGCCCACAGCAGTAGGGTGCACTTGGGGGTTTCGAGGGCAGGTAGCAGCAGAGGGAGGGCAAACTGGCACATGGACATTTTGGACAGGATCTCCTGCTGCAGGAAACTGTCTGAGCAAAGCAGAACGGCACAGAGAAGATCAAGTGGATTCACAGAGACTTTAGTGTCAGAGTCACTAAAAAAGAAAGTGTTCATTGATACCTTGTTCCTCCTTACCCACCCTGGTTCCTTGATCATGAGGTGACCCACACCTAAAGCTTGTGCTTCTGGCTGTCACATTCAAAGCCATGACCTTCCTCAGGAAATGCCATGGTAAATCTCTTAATTTTCGAGGAGTCTGGTCCTTTAAACTTCCTGAGTTGATTTCCAGGACATCATTCATCCTGAGCTTTCTGCTTTCATACTTCTGTAATTTTAATTTGGAGAGAACTTCTCTGAATGCTTTTCTTCTCTCTGTAGAAAAGTGTTAAAATATGAACATAAATTTCAGAGCCGAAAATATAGGGCTGAATTATCTTATTTGCAAAGGCCACTTATGCTACCTAGGTGGTGGAAAATGGCCTGAGAGAACCTGTATAGAATTCCTCCTGAGTCGGAGAACTCTCAACTTGTGGAAAGTTGGCAGAAGTGGCTCCCACCCCCACAAATCCCTAGCACAGGGAGACATAAGTGGTGTTGTGGAGTGGAGCAGTACTATATCTGATTCTCCCCTGGCATGATGTTTGTTACAAACCTTGCATCAGTGGCATAAACTAGCATAGGCCCTAGGCTGCTCTAACTTCCACAGGTTCTGGGATGTTGAGGATCAGGGAGATGTAACCCGCTCCCTGCACTGGCCACTCCTCACTACCTCTGAGTTGCAGTGGGATGCAGTGGAGAAACAGGGTCATTGTGTTTTTTGTGATATTGTTTGGCAATTGTTGATTGTGACACTAGGGTAGTGATGCAAAGCTGTAATTAGAGGATGGCAATACATAGAAGTGACAGATACATCAAGGAGCTACACATCTCATGGACTTCAATAATTATTTAGATTGCTCTGTATTCTTAGTTTTCTCTCCGTTAGTATGTTGCTGTTAACAGTCAATGGTGGACATCAGTGTAGGATTTTTTTTAATCTTGCCCATGTTCCCAACCTTTTTTCATTCCTCTCCTATAAAAATGATTTATAGGGACATACGGACAACTACAGCCTCACCTGAGGACAAATCCATGTCTTCCATGATACAATGTGCTCTCTGCTTTGGAGAGTCGGGGGTCATAATACCACTCACAAACCAGGCCTTCTCACAGCTCACTGCTATATGCAGCTGCCTTTGTGCCTTCTAGTCTGATAATATGTACAGTGTGTTACTAACATATCTATCCTGTCTAGAGATTTATACAGTACCCCTCACAGTGGTATCTGGGGAATCCTGCATCTGCTACATCATTAATCCTGGGTTTTTAAATGAAAATGTTCTAAACTACTAAGGATTAATGCTTAGTGTTTTTGTATTGATTATATTAGCTAAAATATTCAACGCCATCATAAATCTAATAGTATTGTTAACTAATGAGATGCAATACTAATGACACATGCACATGGAAAATTATATGAGGACTACCTTCGGGAAGGTCTTTTTGCTTTTGTTCTGGGTCTTGCTGAATAGCAACTTCTTGCTCCTGAATTAAAGAATCTAGGAAGAAATCCAAAGGAAAATATATTATCGCCATTTAATTACTAAGTCTCTATATTTATTGAGTAGCAGAAAAAACCACTGCTGAATGTCCTGAGTGCAGAGGTTGTCAGTGTATCAAGGACCATCAGGCAAGAAATAAATGATTTCATCAACACTCTACTAGAAGGAGATGATCTGAGGATTTGTATTTATCAGACCTTCCTTAGGGGAAAGGTGGGAAGGTGATCTGGGAATTTCCTCTTTTGTGACTTAAATTTGACTGCATAAAACCTTTGTTGTTTGTTTTTTTTGTTTTGCTTACAGTAATTTAGAAATGAGGATTGGACTATGAGAACATTACTCCAAAATTTGGACTTAAAAGGTCCATGGATGTTGGCTCTATATCCAGTTGCAGTTCAACTGGCTTGCCTCTTCTAACACTGACCTAATACTAAAAAGAACAGGAGTACTTGTGGCACCGTAGAGACTAACAAATTTATTTGAGCATAAGCATCTGATGAAGTGGGCTGGGCTGTAGCCCGCGAAAGCTTATGCTCAAATAAATTTGTTAGCCTCTAAGGTGCCACAAGGACTCCTGTTCTTTTTGTGGATACAGACTAACATGGCTGCTACTCTGAAACCTGACCTAATACTGTTATACTCAATTGTACAGAGATTGAACTGGAGGAAATAGTCTTATACAACTTGCAAAGAGGAATTGACTGAAAATCTGAACATGCAGTGAGGAAAAACATGCCGGGAAGAAAGATGGAAATCTACTAATTTCTAAAACTTTTTGTGCTACTACCAGAAAAAATACGATTTTAACCAAAATATTTCACAGATTCAATGCTCAAATTAAACATACAGAAATTAGTTGGCATTGTTAGGATAATAACCTCAGATTCCCTACAAAGTATGGTCCTGAACTGACAATCATAGTATTACCATATTGCTAATAATTTGGCTTTGAGTCACTTCTCTCTCTCAGTGAAAATAACCAGAGAACTACTGTAACAGTGAGGGAAATACCACAGTAGCTTTCAAATTCTCAAGTGTTTCTCTTATTTAGCACTTTTTGAGTGGAACCTATGACCCTTCTTTCCCCCAAATTTAATGTGCCGTACTAGGGCAAAAAAGTCAATTTGTAAACCCACCTCTGCCTCTAAAAACTGTTCTGCTGCTGCGGTGGCTGACAGACAGCTCCCCACTCAGCAACTGGCTAAATATATTTTCTCAATTATTATATTTATGATTTGTATTGCAGTAGCACCTAGGATCCTTGTCTATAATTGGGGCCCCTATCTATTAGCACAGTGACTGATCCAGCTCCCACCGAAGCCAGTGGAAAGGCTCCTATAGATTTCAATGGGATATGGATAACGCCCTTTATGAAACAGTGGCTGGAATATATTTTTCTTCCCGTGTTATAACATTCAGAGAATTATATCAATAAATAGTAATACACCTCTACCTCGATATAACGCTGCCTCGGGAGCCAAAAAATCTTACTGTGTTATAGGGTGAAACGGCGTTATATCGAACTTGCTTTGATCCACTGGAGTGCGCAGACCCCCCCATTGCTTTACCTAATTATATCTGAATTTGTGTTATATCAGGTCACATTACGTCAAGGTAGAGGTGTATCTAGTAAAATTGTCAAAGCTAGTTCCAAAGCTAGTTGCCATTATCATTTACAATAATATGATATAATAGCCAGCAGGAAGGGTTGTAAGAGGCAATACCTTTAGGAAGATCTTTCTCTACCAGCTCTGGTACTTGCAGGGTGTCAGCTTTCTCCTCTGGAATAATACAATTTGGCAAGGGAGCCAAGAGGAAAACATTAAGTGAAATTCTCTCTTCTACAGGTTCTTATACCACACTAATCACAGAAGTATCTCAGCATCTTCCAGCAATGCATTAAGCAGCATGATGCACCTCTGTCAATTGGTTGTTCTCTCAGCCTATCCCCAGAAGTGTGAGCAAGGGTGTGTGTTGTTTTGGATTTTTAAAAAGAAATATATGTTAGAGAGCGCAAGGCCAATGAAAGACACCTTGCACTTTGGCCAGAAGTTGGTCAGGTTTGTGATGGTCCTTAGTTCCTGGGGGAGTTAATTCCACAGTCTTGGGTCAGCCCCTAAAAAAACTCTGTTCCAGTTTAATTAAACCTGTCATTGAATAGAAAAATAAGGTTACTCTGCTTCCATTGTCAAAGAAATGAGATATGGAGTTCTTTTACTCTGAGGATTACACACTTTTTCTAGGTTATGTGAGATGGACATAAGGGTCTGCGATTTGGCTAAATTCCCTTAAAAAAAACACTGAGATTGTCCTAAAGTCAGACTCTCCAAACATCTCCCTGTTCTACTAAGAACAGAAATATTCAGAGACAAATTGATAGGAGCGGCTGCTGGTGTTGGGTTATTTTGGTGTTGATATCAGAGTGTTTTCTGCCATAGGATTTGGTATAAATCCTATTAACGGAGTCATGATGCATAAATCCTCTGACAGTGAAGTGGGAAGATAGCACCTTTCTCTCTGCAAGGTGCAAAACATTAGAGTACAGAGGATGGAGGCAGTGAGAGGTATGAGATCTATACACTCAGAAGCTCTCATAAAACTTTTTTAAACAAGGTCTGAGCTGTTTTTCTAGGATTGAGTTAAGACTGGCAGAATGACAGATTATGATGGTCTTCTCAATTAATTCTCCATCAGAAGATAATGTTGTTTATCAAATATGTGCTCTTTGGGTCTGTCTACACTATAGATATTTACTGAATCTGGATCCATCTTCTAAAATGGCTTATTCCATGTGCAATTCATATCTACACGCAATAGGGTTAATGTATGGTTCCTCACTGTGTGGACGGTCTGCTTGTGAGCTGGGTTGAAAACAACTGAGAGACTGCTGAACTCGAATTAATATGCAAATTGGATACAATTAACAGGTTTAAACAGAGACTGGGAATGGTTGGGTCATTACACTAACTGAATCTATTTCCCTATGTTAAGTTCTCCTCACACCTTCTATGGGTCATCTCAATTATCACTTCAAAGGTTTTTTTTACGCCTCCTGACAATAGCTCATCTCGATTGGACTCTTCCAGTTGGTATGCATACTTCCACTTTTTCATGTTCTCTGTATGTATAAATATCTCCTGTCTGTGTGTTCCATTCTATGCATCCGAAGAAGTGAGCTGTAGCCCACGAAAGCTTATGCTGAAATAAATTTGTTAGTCTCTAAGGTGCCACAAGTACTCCTGTTCTTTTAACTGATAGAGTGTAACTAGGACTTAACATTGTTCCTTTGCTGTATAGACATTTATATTATAATATATATTTCTTAATATAGATTTCTAATTGTAAATGTGCACATATTCAATTTTATGGCTATCCCATTCTTTCCTTATGAAAAATAAAATACAACTCATCATAGCTTAAATATAAATCCTGATCTATACCTGGAAATACAATTTCTAAACACTCCAGAAATTGCTGGCAGGCTGATTCCCCCTTTTTCTGTATCAGAATCAACAATTTTCGTATTTTCTTCTTGGGATCCTCCTCTGTTTTATCCAAGGTATTGTATTCCTCCTCTGTGACAATGGACTGGGAGAGTAATTCATCCAAGATGAGTTCTAGGTCTTTTTGAAAAATTTCAATTAACTTTTTTCTTTTGTTGCGTATAATCTCTGAGGGTTTTTCACCAGCAGATTTTTCTAAATCACAAGTCCTAGGACAGAAAAGATTTTTTTTTTAATATAAAGAACAAGGAACAGGATTTTTGAAGCAGCTATGGTTAGCTTTAATATATGTCATCTTGTAGCATTCTTGGAACATTAGCAGGTAATCTGCAAGTTAAACAATTTGAGATGTAGAATAAACACGTTTTCTCCTAAAACGTTTGAGCTGAAAATTGTCACTTCAATTGAAATTTTCCTGTTCTTCAAGTCTGAAAATAAAAGTTGACTTTTTCCTCTGAAATCATGGGGAAAACGCTTTCACTTTTTACTGTTCTTCCACTTTTGTCCATTTGGAATTTTTTTTTAAATTAAGATAAAATAGAATTTTTTTTCACCCAAACAAAACAAAAAGGTTCATGACAAATTTAAAATACTAATAACAAGGAGTCCAGTGGCACCTCAAAGGCTAACAGATTTATTTGGGCATAAAGCTTTTGTGGGTAAAAAAACCTCACTCTTCAGATGAGGGTTTTTACCCACGAAAGCTTATGCCCAAATAAATCTGTTAGTCTTTAAGGTGCCACCGATCTCCTTGTTGTTTTTGTGGATACAGACTAACATGGGCTACCCCCAATACTTAAAATACTAAAAATCTTTTGTTATTCTCCCCACCATGCAACATGTTCATTTCAACCAGCTGTGCTTTTTAACAGAATACTTCTGTGCTAGTTGCTCTATCTAGTGTTCAAGGCTTGTATTACGCCATCATAACTGCTATATATTTAAAAGCCAATGATCCATATTTTGTAGATAATCCCTGCTCCAAAGAGCTTTCAGTTTATTTTGGGGTATTGTACAATATATACGTGACAATACGCATATATTGTCAGTTGTAAACAAGTAGGTACTATATTTTGTATCTTGTCTTTTATATGAACTGTATTACAGTTTTAAATATTGTTATAAAACTATAAAGTTAATATAAAGAAAATGGGATGATAGAATTGAAATGTTTAGAAAGAGGGGAGAAAACAGATCTTTTCAGATAAGATCTTAAAATAGGTGAAACCTTGATGAGGTAGAAAGTTGCTGGGTGTTCCAGATGGCAGGGACTTGCACAGAGAGAGGCTCTTGCACCACTATACCGTGATTATGGCTGCTGCTAGATGCACAAAAGGATGTAGAGGAAGACAGAAGTTTGAAACATATGGATGGCAGTTCTGAAATGGAACCTGAAATAAACAAGGTGGCAATGGAACTGTCTGGGAATGGGAATAAGTTGGACATAGATCTGTGGACATTTGAGAAGTCAGCAGGGGCATCAGGTACACTCTATGGAGGAGTCCAGGGAGGTGAGATTATAGGAGTGAACAGCCATTGCCCAGGCCAGAGGAGATGGACAACTAGATGGGAATCTCAACCGAGGAGGAATCTTAGGGAGGCCATAGAGGGAGTCTCAGTATCTCAAGGTAGAAAAGATGGTGGGCTCTCTGGGACCTTATAGAGCGAGGAGCTGGGACTCAGACCAGTCATTGTTGAGGAAGCTGCAAAAGTGTAGGCAACAAAAAATAAGAGGCTTTGTTCACATGCCTGGTTTAAATCCTGGGTGCATCATACAACTTGGAACGAAGTGAAAATCAGGTTTTGTATGGAAAGGTTTGTTCAGCTGTAATGTTGATCCCATTGACTGTCTAGTAAATATTTTACATAGGGCTGCTGGGGCCGCACAAATGTGTTGACTCATTGGTACCCAGTGTTACTTGTACAGAAAGCAAAATGGTGTCAAAATAGGATGTAACTTTTGAATCACTATGGGCCAATTCCTCTGCCTAGTGCACAGGTCTAGCAAATGGGCTGTGGTGGTCTGGGCAATGGGAGCCTTCTACAGACTGATTCAGGCCACCAGTAGACCACAGAGCAGCTGCATCCCTCTGTCCAATGTAGCAGATCTCTGTTGCTGTGGATGCACCAACCCTATCTCTACCCATGGAGTACTAATCCACAGCATGTGAGGACTGCAGACCTCCTGTTGAGTGATCTTACCACATCTTTCCCCTGCACAGTAGAACTACACCTCCTCTGTTATATGAAGGGCCTTCTACAGCTCTTTCTCAGATTGGAGGACTTGGCTGTATAAGAACGTATACATTGGTGGCACTATAATTTGGGGCTGACAAAGCACGTGGATTTTCAGATTCAAATTCTGCTCATTCACATCCTTGTGAATCCAGAAAAACTTCCCTGGCATAACCATGGATTTACTCTGGTGTGACTGAGATCAGAATCTGGTCCTAGCCACACTGACATCAGGGGTATTTTTCTGGATTTACACAGGGCTGACTGATACCAGAATTCAAGTCTACTACAGAGATTTTCACAGTAGTGCAGGAAATCTAGAAATAGTCTCTAATCACAGCTCATTATAACTTTTCAGAGACATTACCCTTTGACTGGTGTTCTTGATGGAGTGGCTCCCTCTGGTTCCTTCTCAATAGTCCTCGCTGCCAATAGGTCATCAGCTGCTGCTGACTCCGGCATGTTTCTCTGGCTCCAAGGTCCGAGAAGTTCATTTGGGGTTTGTAGGAACAATTGCTCTGGTTCCAGAAAGTAAAAGGTTACATTTCAGAAAGACAGTTTATTAATCGTAAAGATTCCTAACATATCCTCACAAAAGCCTTTTTAAAACCTACACAAAAGCCTATAATGTATGACCTCTCTAAGGTCAGGTATTTATAACTGTCTTGTTGCTTCTAGTCCAATTAACATTAATCAGATGAGAATAGGGCATGACATGAGTTAGTTACAGCAGGTTTATTTATAACAGAAAATATGAGATTCACAAGCATGTCCCAGTTAGAACTTCACTTAACATTGTAGGTGTTTGCTAGCCCATTGTGTGTGTTGACCGACTGTACCTAATACTGCTGAGTTTCTTTCCTTGTCTAATTTGTAAGCTTCTATCTGGTAAAACCATAGTGCTGAATCTCATACAGTATGTGTTCGTATGATGGGTGAAAAAGGGAATGTGTTGTCACAGACTAAAGGATTCTAAAGGTGCTGCTTTTGGAAAGTCTCTCACCATTGTATCTGCAGATATAGTGTAATACCATGCAGACAGGGTGGATGACACTTAAATGTTTCGTAAACGTGGTAGGTCCCAACCCCGACTGCCTTATTCTGGCTAAACCTCATTGATTTCATTGGGAGCTTTGGCAGGGCATAAGGCCTAAAGGTTAAATCCCAAAATTTGAGGATAAATATACCTTCAGAATTCTCTTTCTCTAAAGTCGGGGGGACTTCTGGGCTTTTCACTCCTTTCCCTTTCTCTGAGGTTGCAGAAGCTTCTAGGATCTCAGATTTCTTCCCCTTTCCTGAGGATGCAGTAGCTTCTGGGCTCTCTGCTCTATTTCCTTTTGCTGAAGATATGGCGACTTCTGGGCTCTCGGCTCCGTTCCCTTTCTCTGGGGATGTGTCGGGTTCTGGGCTCTCGGCTCCATTCCCTTTCTCTGGGGATGTGTCAGTTTCTGGGCTCTCGGCTCTGTTCCCTTTCTCTGGGGATGTGTTGGGTTCTGGGCTCTCGGCTCCGTTCCCTTTCTCTGGGGATGTGTTGGGTTCTGGGCTCTCGGCTCCGTTCCCTTTCTCTGGGGATGTGTTGGGTTCTGGGCTCTCGGCTCTGTTCCCTTTCTCTGAGGATGTGTTGGGTTCTGGGTTCTTGGGTCCGTTCCTTTTCTCTGAGGGTTCAGTGGCTTCTGGGCTCTCAGGAAGATTCTTTTTCACTGACGATACAACCATTTCTGGATCTTCTGGTCCATTCTTTTTCTCTGAGAACATTGCAGCTTCTGGATTCTCAGTTCCGTTATTGGGATCTAAAGATTCAAAAAACAATATCAGATAAAATCCTATTCAGATTCTTCGAGATTCTTGATATTTTGGTGTTCTTGACATTAGACTCCAATTTTCCTTCCTTCCAAAATTACGTCAGAGTATTTGGAGATAGCACACATCAATAGTAACACAACATAAGTGCAAAGAAGAGATAATATAATATAATTTCTAGAAAGTTCTGAGAATCATGGGCAGATGAGATGTGATCTACTTTTATATCAAATGAGCACGTTGCTTTGATATAGATCTATTCTGCAATTATCCACTGGGGTTTTCTTTTAAATGAAAAAAGTAATTTACTCTATAGACCCAGGAATGAAACCCTTAAAAGAAATAAACTAGGCTAACAGGATTTATCAAAGGGTTTTTTTTTAAATTAAAGCATCGGACTCCTGAGATACTAGGAGATCAAATTCTGCCTAGGTTACAAGTGAAAATGAGTCTAGTAACCTGATCCCATCCTGCTCCACTGTAAAAGATTAGACAAAGATATAGTAGCTAGAGTGATGGATATGAAAGGCTGTTTAGAAGATGACTTTCTCTCTTAAATTATACAGGATGGTTCAAAAACTCTATAGAAAGGTGTTCATTCTGTATGAAATTCTAGAAGATTTTTCTTTAAGAGGAGGATCATTCTTTAGAGATAATCTGAAATATTATTTGAGCTTAAAAAAATCCACTAGAAAGAAAATTTTACTCACCATCTTCTACATACTCAGAAATTGGTTCTAAGCCTGGAAATGTGTGTTGCAGGTTTTCCATACAATCTAGAAATTGCTCATGGGCCAATTCTCCCTTTTTGAGTACTGTTTCAATCAGTGTCTCTATTAGCTTCTGTGGATCGTTTATTTGACTCAGTGTGAAGTACTCTCTCTCCGTAATCAGGAGATGGGCATCTACCACACTCAAGACAGCCTCTGGATCTGTTTGAAGAACAGCTGTTAGTTTTCTTCGGGCCTTTCGTATAATCTCTGAAGGCTTCTCATTGGCAGCCATTGCTTCCACATCACAAGAGCTGGAATCAAACAACAATAACCACAAAAGATCATTACAAAAAAAGCATTCTAAGACAGGACACATGCAGAAATTGATCTTTACAAAGGTGAAAAAGTCTTTTTATTTTTAAATGAAAGCTTTCATTCTGGAGAGTTTGTAAATGGCACAAAGATACGGTTTTGATTCTGAAGGTCCAGGATTAGTTTGCACTGATGACTGTGGTGTCTGCATGTATGGTTATTTACAAATGAAAACCCAGCTAGTAGGTGAACTCCTCTGGTTGTCAGACACTTGGCATGAGCTTTATTTTAGGAGTACACTTAACATTTAGATTGGCATAGCTATGCTGACATAATCCCTGATGTAGATGCAGCTAGGCAAATGTAAGAATGCTTCGTTGATCTAGTTACCATTGCTAGGGAGGTGGATTTTCTATAGCAATGGAAAAAACCCTTCTGCCACTGTCGGCTGCATCTACACTGTGGGGTTATTGTGGCATAGCTATGGCGTTACTATGGCATAGCTATGGCATCACTGTTCTCATAGTGTAGATGTGGCCTAACTTGGGGGATTTGTAGGTAAAATACCTTGTAAGCATGGGTGATCATGCGCTCTCTAGTGGCGGCTTCAACAAAGCTAAGAGTCTGTTATAGTTAACAGTTCCTTTAGCTTAAAGAGTAGAATGCAGAAAGTGCCAGGTTTGATTCCCACTGATGAATGTGGTCTCTGTAAGTATGTCTACACTGCGATAGAAAAACTGCAGCTGGCCTGGGTCAGCTGACTCAAGCTTACAAGGCTCACACTCTGGGGCTGAACAACTGCTATGTAGACAATCAGGCTCAGGCAGGAGTCTGAGCTCTAGGACCCTGCAAGGTGGGAGGATCCTAGAGCTCAGGCTCCAGCTTGAGCCTGAACAGCCACACAGCGTTTTGTCACCCCACATCCCAAGCCCTGTGAACCCAAGTCAGCTAACCCCGGCCAGCTGTGGCCGTGCCACAGGTCTTTTATCCTTGTGTAAACGTACCTCGTATGTATGAAGCCATGGCCCCTTACCCAGAGATGAATGAACTAGAGGCTGTTGATCAAATGTTGTCCTCTGAAACAGGTGTAAGTAGGTCTAAGGGTACATCCATACTACCTGCCCAGGTCAGCGGGTAGCGATCGGCTTCACTACCCGCCGGATCGGCGGGTAGCAATCGAATTCTCAGAGTTCAATATATCGCGTCTCATCTAGACATGATATATCGAACTCCGAACGCGCTCCCGTCGACTCCGGAACTTCACCACCGCGAACGGCGGTGGCGGAGTCGACGGGGGAGCCGCGGACTTCGATCCCGCGGCGTCTGGACGGGTAAGTAGTTCGAACTAAGGTAGTTCGCGTACCTTAGTTCGACCCCCCCCCCAGTGTAGACCAGGCCTAAGAGAGCCTTGTGTATAACAGGAGCCAACTTACACCACCTTACATATCACCTCTGAATTTGGCCAAGGGTCACCGCCACCAAGAATTTACAATCCTAGAGTTCGATTGTGCCCTTGTCCTGCTTTACCTCTTCTCTCTAAATACTCCCCCCTATAAGCAGCGGCACTATATGTACACAAGTTACGTAACTATACTAGCTTGTTCCTTACATAAGTTAGTAGATAAGTAACGTATATAACGAATCCCTACCATGCTAACTGTGAATTGTATATTTGGTTTCAGTATTTGTAATTCAAAACTCATGCTGTCTGGGCTAGCCATTCAAATAGAAATAATACGATGTTAGTTATATAACTAACTAACAGAGTGGGAATGGGGAAATGTACAATTCCTATCTTGCTTTTAGTGAATAGCTGAGTTAAAACACTTGCTTTTCACAAGAATTGGTGCCAGCAAAATGTCGCCACTAGAATATTCACAGAAAACTGAGAACTTTGCAGATACAGTCAAATCAAAATCCACATGACTATTGAAAGAAAACATTTCCCAATAATGGACTTGAATCTCCTCTCACATTTGTACAATTGCCTGATTCAAAGATCAGTCTCAATCTAGTAACCCTTGAGCTGGAACTATTAGGGATTTGGTTCAGAGGGAGGAGGTCTGCACAAACAGAGACAAGAATGTGCCAGTGCTGGAGATTTCCATGGCAATAACACCCAAATCTGTCAAAACATATAATTTTTTTTTAAGTTGACCCTCGTCACTCTCACAACCTAGTCCAGTTCTGCCTTCTGACTGGACACCAGCCTGTTGTGATGGGATCCCCTGTGCTGCTACGCTGTCTTGGTTTGAGCAGTGATTGTTTGCTGTCCTAGCTCTGGGTTACTCCCCAGGTGCAGATCCTGTGTCTGACAGCCCTCTTGGCAATGGGACCCTGCAGTCTGAATATCTAGATCCCAAAACCACTGCCACAGCCCTCCCAAGCTACCCAGTTGCTTAAACACATTGGCTGCATGAGCTCCGGTTTCCTGGTTGCACGCTTCAGGGACAACGTGGCAGAAAAGCAAGGGAAACAGGCTCAGCAAAGGAATTTCTTAAACACACACACATACATTTGATTCATAAAATGCACAAAACAAATACAGATCTATAGAAAACAACAAACACTGGGATGTAAACCCCTGACCCCCAGTATAGTGTCACTCCTTTGTGATCCTCTGAGGTTTATCCAAGGCTTTAGCTAAGATCCAGGCCTGCCTTCACCCCTCTTTCTGGGGGTAAACTACAGCTGTCCCATGGGGCCATGTTCTGAGGGGGGAGGAAAGTCCAATCTCCCCCACCCCCTTTGCTGTGAAGACAGCCCATTCAGAGGCAAAGGAAAAGGCTCTGGCTGGTAGTAACCCCAGGGAGGGCCGTTCAATGCGGAGGACCCCTTGATTGGTTTGTCACACTCTTCTAGACAGAGCTTCTCACTAGGTGTTACATATGTGCTCCCGAACAGATGATCTAATTCACAGTGCCAGTTACAGTTACAAACAGGATCTCATAAAGTCAAATGGGGAACCGTGGCCAATGGGAGCTTCGGAGAAGGTACCTGGAGGCATGGCAAGGGCAGCGCGCGGAGCCCTATGTCCCCCCTTCCTCCAGGGGCTGCGCAGGGACGTGGTTCCAGCCGCTTCCCAGAGCGGCGCAGTGTGGGGACAGGGCAAGCATGCAGGGAGACTGCCCTGGCCCTGGTGCGCGCCGCTGCCACCCCGGAGCCACGTTAGGTAAGTGGTGCCGAGTCAGAATCCAAACTGCTCCTGCACCTCAACCCCCTGCCCTGAGCCCCCTTCCTGCACCTCGCACCCCTCCTGCACCCCAACCCCCTGCCCTGAGCCCTCTGCCATACCCCACACCCCTCCTCCACCCCAACCCCCTGCCCTGAGCCCCCTGCCATACCCCACACCCCTCCTGCCCCCAACCCCCTGCCCATAGGCCCCTTCTGCACCCCTCCTGCACCCCAACCCCCTGCCCTGAGCCCCCTCATACACCGCGCACCCCTCCTCTGCCCCAATTCCTTGCCCTGAGCTTGATCCTGCACACCACACCCCCTCCCATACCCTGCACTCCCTCCCGCACCCCAGCCCTCTGCCCCAGCCCTGCATACAATTTCCGCACCCAGATGTGGCCCTCGGCCCCAAAGTTTGCCCACCCCTGCCATAGTCCCACCACCCTGCCACAGGGCTGAAGCCCCGAGCCCTGGCAGGCATGCCCCAGCTCTCAAACGTCTGAAGATTGTTATATGTGGTGCAGAGGGGCAGTAAATTTGCCCATCCCTGGTCTGTGCTATATAAGTCAGACTAGATGATAACAGTGGTTCCTTCTGTCACTAGAATCTCTTAATTAAATCATTCTGGTAAAATACGAGAGAGAGTTTCAGGATTTACCCCACTGATCTTGATTAGAATTAGTCCCCTGGAATGAAAAATCGCTCCTACCTTCCATTCCCCATTAGAATCAAGAGCGTGGTGAGGTGTCTCTACCAGTTAGGTTTCTGATCTCATTCCTTATGTGAAGAGAGGGAGAGTGGAGTAAATGAAACTGAAACTAAAGTGCTCAGAAAGCAGCCAAGTGGAAAGCTGGTTGGCATTCTAAGGAATGGAATTCAGACAAACCATGAAACTGATCTTCCTCACCAATGAGACTGAGACATTTATTGACAATAAAAGGGCTCATTGTAAATACACACACCCCCCCCCTCTCTACCCCGATATAATGCAACCGGATATAACAAAATTTGGATATAATGCGGTAACGCAGCGCTCCTGGGGCGGGGCTGCCCGCTCCGGCGGATCAAAGCAAGTTCAATATAATGTGTTTTCATCTACAACGTGGTAAGATTTTTTTGGCTCCCGAGGACAGCGTTATATCGAGGTAGCGGTGTATATCTTTTAAAGTAACTGGATCTAATAGATTGTTTCCATCTCTTATCTTTAAGACTTACTTTAAAATAATTTATACTCTGAAATGTGACTCTGTAAAAGTGCACTGTAGGCTGCAGAACTGGTTTCAGGGACTCCAGTGCAAATGTAAGAGCTTCAGAATGGCCAGACTGGGTCAGACCAAGGCTCCATCTAGCCCAGTATCCTGACTTTAGACAGTGATCACTGTCAGATGCTTCAAAGGGAATGGACAGAGTAAGGCCTTGTCTACACGGCCACTTTACAGTACTGAAACTGTCTCACTCAGGGGTGTGAAAACACACCCCTCTGAGCAATACAAGTTTCAGCGCTCCGAAGTGGCAGTGTAGATAGTGCACCAGTGCTGGGGGCTATGCCCTTTGTGGGGGTGTTGTTTTTTTTGTTTGTTTGTTTTTTACAGTGCTGGAAGAGCTCTCTCCCAGCACTGGTGCCACAACTACACAGCCACATTAAAGTGCTGCTGCAAGAGCACTGCCACAACAGTGCTTTAACGTCAGCTGTGTAGACAAAGCCAAAGTGATCCCCTGTCATCCAGTCCCAGCATCTGGCAGTCAGAGGATTATGGCCTGGAACCCCAGAGCATGGGGTTGCATCCCTGACCATCTTGGCTAATAGCCATTGATGGACCGATCCTCCCATGGATGTATCTAGTTCTTTTTAAAATCCAATTATATTTTTGGCCTTCACAACACCCCCTGGCAATGAGTTCCACAGGTTGACTGTACATTGTGTGAAGAAATACTTCCTTTTGTTTGTTTTAAACCTGCTGCCCATTAATTTTATTGTATGACCCTGGTTCTTAGGTTATGTGAAGGGGTAACTAACGCTTCCCTTTCACTTTCCCCATTCATGATTTTATAGACCTCTATCGTTTCTCCCCTGAGTCACCTCTTTTCCAAACTGAACAATTCCAGTCTTTTAAATCTCACCTCAGATGGAAGCTGTTTCATACCCTTAATCATTTTTGTTGCCTTTCTCTGTACATTTTCCATTTCTAATATGTTTTTTGAGATGGGGAAAACAGAACTGCACACAGGTATGGGAGAACCATGGATTTATATAGTGGCACCATGGATTTATATTTGTTCAATTTACAAGTAAGACACGTGTGTGTTAAACTTTCAGCCTGCAAACTCATCCTGCCTTGTGTAGTGTTTCCCACTCTCACCACTTTATCATTAATCTCCTGATGTTTGGTATTTTTAATTAAGGTTCCAACTCCTAGACTCATGGGATTACAAGAGAATCTCCGCTTTCATTTTTTTTTAAAAGTAAGTTTCTAGCCCTTCGATGCGCAGAGAAATGCTTGAAATCTTTTGTGAGACAGAAAAGCTTAAAGGCTCAAAAAGCAGAAGCAACAAAAAGTATCCAAATGTTTTTACTTTTTGTAATCAAAGCTTTTTAAGCCAATCTCATGATTTGGGGGTCCTGATATGATTTTTGAACAGTTGGTATTGACAAGACTGGGGCCAAACTCTCAGCTGGCATAACCCCTCCTTGTCTTGGTGTAGGGGCTATTACAGGGTGGGCACGTGATGTGCAGCCCACTGGACTCCTCAGCCCTGAGCTAGGTTCCCAGGCTCCCTTTATAATGCATGGGGAGAGCAGGCACCTAGGAATGGGATTCACAGAAGCCAGCATGCTGAGCAGGGAGCCAAAATGAAATGCTGTTGAAAAGGGTGGGGCCTAAGCCCTGCCCGGCAAAGGTAATTAGATACTTAACTCTGGCCCAGAGAGAGACGCCTGTATCTGCTCAGCTGTGAACCCTCTCCTGGAGTTAGGCCCCTAAACTAGGTCATCCCTTGAGAGCTGAGAGACCCCACCCCATTATAGCCAATAGCCTGCTGGAGTGTGGGAGACCCAAGTTCAAGTCTCTGCTCTAAATCAGCCAGGCTGGGTTTTTGAAAACAAGCCTCCCACATCACAAGCGACTGCCCTAACTGAAAGGCTGTTGGGTGGACAACTGGAAGATGTGCAAAAACCAGAACTCTCCAAATATCACAGGTGACCTGGAAGGGAAGGTGGCACCTGAGTAGCTCTGAGGAACATGGCTTCCACCTCGTGCTCCTCTGACACCTCGTGCTCCTCCTCCTCCTTTGCCCTGGCTGGCAGATCACAAAAGGTTTGCCAGTTGAAAGACCAAATTTCACAAACCACACATGGTTTGTCAGACCTGAACTTGCAGCAGGAATGGTGAGGGTATTTGGGTGAGACTTGGGATGGGGATGCTTTAAAACTAGTCTCCGTGTACTATTGTGATGTCTCCAGTTTTATAGTTTTAATTTTTTTTAAAGTAAAAAAATCATTCAAAACAGTTAAGGTTGATAAGGACAAACAACACCCACATCAAAACCACAAAAGCAATGAGATACTGAGTAAAACCATACAAATGGTTCACCAGCAAGTATTATCTGGACCACAGCTAGAGAACTACTGCAGCAGTGACTTTAAATGCTCAGTCATAATATTTCATTCATGTACATATATCATGCAAAGTTTTGCCATAGTTGGGAAATATGTTCTCTCTCCCTCCGTGTTATGGCTATTACCTGTGTGTGTGGGTGTGTGTGTGTGAGAAAAATAAAACAGAAAGAAATTTGACTTACCATGGCCAGAAGGTTGTAAATTCTGATTGGTGCCAGGAAAGGGGATTTCTAAACACTTCAGAAATTGCTGGCAGGTTGACTCCCCTTTTTTCTGCATGTGAATGAACAACTTCCTGATTTTGATCACGATGTCCTCTTTCTGATTGATGCAGTTGTACTCCTCCTCTGTGGTGATGGACGGGGCAAGTAACTCATCCAAGATGTTATCAGGGTCTCTTTGAATAGTTTCTACCAGCTCTTTGCGTTTGGTGCATAGAATCCTGTATTTGCCACCAGTGGCCATTATCCCTGAATCACAGGATCTGCAGTGATTTGGTGTTAAAAGGCAGAAGACACAGGATTTGTGAAGCTGCCAAAGACAGCTTCAGTTTAGCGAGTAACACTCTAGAAAAGTGCCTTGTCTGTTATCATGAGATTGGCCATTTAAACAATTTGAGAGACGGACCCACCAGGCTTCCCTCTTTCCTGTTGAAAATGGAATAGTTCTGTAATAACTACTGGAAATTAGCTATAGCAATGCACTGGGGTTCGGGAAAACTGGGTGTTTCCCATGGGATTGAGACAGGGCCAATTCCAATAATGCTGCCAAAACTGAACTGCAGCTCTGGATCATTAACACCTTCCTGCCTCACTGTTTCAAACCTGCTCCTTTTACCCGTCTTTTCCTTCCCAAGGCAGGAAATGGGGGGTTAGCTGTTTTGCCAGTTAGATACCGGCATGTCTATTGTGGTCATTACCAGGATTCTTCTCTCTACTATTTTGGACCCTGGGGAGGTAAATATGAAAGGCAGGGGTTAGATTAGCAGCAATCCCATTTCTGAGTCAAGTGAAATATCTCCTCCTTGCATATTTATCATTGACATTTCCATTAAAGTCATGCAAGTCCTTATCTGACTTGGTGCCAACATCCCATCGTTATTAACTCAGCTTTACCCCAGGCAAACTTCCAGCTGAAGTCTAAGTAAGGGCTGAGGAAAAGTAAGGTGCTCAGGATTGGCCCCAAGATATGTATTCTAAGAAGTTTCCAGATTTTATTGTACTGCAAAATGGCACTTACCTTCCACACTCTCTCCCAGTCTAGGGAGATCCTGTCTATTGATAAGGTGCCTGCTCAGTTTTATATAAGATGAGAGTTAAAGAGGTGAGTTTGGAGAGCTGAATTGGCCAGCTTTTTTTGGGTTTACATGAAATCACTGTAAGAGAAGAACTCACAGGCCAGAAAAATTTAACATCATTCCCCTCTCAAGTGACACTTGGCACAGTTACGGGCTCTATTTGTGTCCGGCCTAGTGATGAGCCAAGGTGAAATGGATAGGGTTTGAGCTCAGGTCAGGTATGTACCACAACATTCATTGCGATGTCAGCCTGACAGAACAAGGCTGGAATGAATGGAAAGGAAGACATGTTTGCAGGTTCAAATGGCTTTGTTCTTCCCCTGGAGGAAACAGGGGATGTGCTACCAGAGAGGATGCTGGGATAGCAGGGGAACTTGTCACTGGTGGGCCACGTCGGAGCCCGCTGAACCCAAATCAGTGACATTCAGATGCTCTGAGTTTACTGGAGTGGCTTCATCCACTCTCCTGAGAGATGTGGGAGGCCCCTGTTCAAATCCTTTCTCCCCATCAGGCAGAGTGGGGAATTGAAGCTGGATCTCCCACATTCCAGGTGAATTCTCTGATTGCTGCACTAAAAATTATAAAATGGATTCTACCACGTCCCCCACCAGCTGGATTTTGAATGAGGCCTGCTCTAGTCAAGGCCTGTTCAGAGCACATTTTCCAGATTGGGCCCTGCAAGGAAGTTAGGTGGGCAAATGGCAATTTCCCCCTGGTTTGTGGATTGCACTGGGATTTATGCCAGAGAGAGGCCTCCAGTACTTGGAAGGAGGCAGCAGTGCTCATGCGCACAGGTGGAAATATAGCTGCCACAGGAATTTTTACCCGGAAGAGTTCGGTGCTGAGTGAGTTTAGGCAATTACAGGGTTAGGCAGCATTTGAGCTGGAGTGTTGTGGGTTGCAGTATTGCCTAGACTTGGAATTTAGGCTTTTAAATCTGATATTGAGGCTCCTAAATCCCTTTGTGGATCTGGGCCATAGGAGCCTAAGTTCCATTGATTTTCCTGGAAAGCAGAAAATCTGAAAAGGATTCAGGTGTCATCAGGGGCGGCTCCAGGCCTCAGCACACCAAGCGCGTGCTTGGAGCGGCATGCCACGGGGGGCGCTCTGCCGGTCCTGGGAGGGCGGCAGGAGGCTCCGGTGGACCTCCCGCAGGCGTGCCCTGCTTGGGGCGGCGAAATTGCTAGAGCTGCCCCTGACTATATGCTGCTTGAGTAGGTAGAGTTATTAAGTCAGTTTAGCTGGATAGTTAAGAGCCTGGGCGGCACTGGGGAGAGGGCTTGTGGAGGCTAAAAGCCACCCAAAAATTTTCCTTTCCCATCCCCTGTAGCCACCCCATAGCAGTGCTGCTCTCAGGGCCGGCTCCAGACCCCAGCGCGGCAAGCACGCGCGTGGGGCGGCCCTTTCCTGGGGGGGGCGGCAGGCTGGGCCGGCGGACCTGCCGCAGTTATGCCTGCGGGAGGTCCACCGGAGCCCCGGGACGACCGGACCTGCCGCAGGCATGACTGCGGAGGGGGCGCTCGTCCCGCGGCTCCAGTGGATCTCCCGCAGGCATGCCTGCGGCAGCTCAAGCGGAGCCACCGGACCTGCGAACCGTCCGCAGCTGCGGGAGGTCCAGCCGAGCCGCGCGACCAGCGGACCCTCCACAGTCATGCCCGCGGGATGTCCGCTGCTCCCGCGGCTCTGGGGCGCCTCCCGCGCATGACTGCTTGGGGCGGCCAAAAAGGTAGAGCCGCCCCTGGGTGTCATAGTGGATAAACAACTTAGCATGAGCTCCCAATGTGATGCTGTGGTAAAAAGGGCTAGTGAAGTCCCTGGATATGTAAACAGAGGAGTATGAGTGGGACGGGGAGGCAATTTTACTTCTGTGTAAAGCATTGGTGACATTAATACTGGAAGGCTACATCCGGTTCTCATGTCTATGGTTTAAAAAGGACATTGAAGAACCGGAGAGGATGTGGAAAGCCGTATTTGAGAGCTGGGGGAAATGCCTGAGGCCTGGTCTGCACTAAATTAGGTTACCAGAAGAGCCTAAAGAGCTCAATCTTAGCTTATCAAAAAGAAGATTGAGAGGTGACTCGATTACACTGAATAAATACCTTTGTGGGGAAGAAATACCGAATACTAAAGAGGTCTTTAACTTAGCTGGGAAAAGTAGAACAAGAGCCAATTGCTGGTCTAAATTCCAATTAGACCAATGTTTAACAAGAAGGGTGATTAACCACTGGAGCAAACTCCCAGGGCAAGTGTTGGATTCTCCAACTATCTTCAGAGTGGATGCTTCTCAGGAAGATCCGGTAGCCCAACACAGTTATGCTTTAGTCAATCACAAGGCTTTGGGGTCAATCCAGGGATAAGTGAATGAAATTCATCGCCCTGTGTTACACAAGAGGTCAGACTTGATGATCTAACAGTCCCTTCTGGCCTTAAACTCTGCATGAATCTGAGCTAGAGACAGAGCTTTCTTGGAGGACTGTCCCAGGCTGCGGAACAAACTCCCAGAGGAATTAAGAACGAACAATAACCTCAACACCTACCACTCCATGTGCAAGGCGCTCTTCTTCAACCTTGCTTTTGTTAATACAAACAGATCTCACTGTGTGACAGAATACTCCCCCGGGTAATCGAGTCATCTCAATCTTCTTTTTAATGAGCTAAAAAGATGGAGCTCTTTAGGTTCTTGTGGTGATCTAAAGTAGTACTGTAGATATTATACACCATTGTAATAATTTTCATACAAGGCTATCTTGTAAGATATCATTTCCTGGTCAATATGGTCCTGATAAAATATGTCTGCCAACATTGTATGTGAAGTTACAAGGTTTCCCTCTATGATGTTATTAACACATGTTCCATATACCCACAGCCCTGCCCAAACTGAGGTTGGTAATCAGGTCTCTCTTAAACAAAGGCATGAGCGCTCTGCTTAATTTGCATTTAAGCAGTAAACAGAGTCATTAGGCAGGAAGGGAGGCAACGAAAGCTCAAACAGATGAAAAAGCCAGCAGGGAACATCCTTCCCTATAGACTCTTTGTTTCCTAGTGCCCAGCTGGAAATGTTTTTCAAGAGGAGGAATAACACTCCAAGCACACTTCTCTCTCTTCCTGCCCGTTGCATTCACTGCTCCCCAAGTGACAAAGAAAGTATTTGGCGGTGGGGGTTGCAGGGTCTTGATCTACTGGGTTTGGTCAGGAAGATGGCTGAAAGCACAGGGTGATAAACTTTGTTTGAATGTGATATAGTTTGTCAAGTTAGATATTAGTAGATGCATCTTATCTTTATTTTTCTTATAACCATTTCTGACTTTTATGCCTCATTACTTGTACACACATAAAATCTCTCTCTATAGTTAATAAACTTGTTATAATGTTTTATCTAAGTGTCTCCTATCTCAGTCTTTCTCCTCTGTCACACTGGATGCACAGTCTGGACTTAGACTGCTCCTAATTCTCCTAATTCTCATCTCTAGTTTGTGGTCACTGATTCTGTAATTGAAGACAATTTGCCTGAGTTCTGCACATGTCACTGTAGTGAAGTAGCTGCTTGGGTAACCAATCTCTGCAGGATTCTGTAGCAGTCCAGCTTGTTGCTATTTTGTATTTGTTTTTCCGGTGACTGATGTGTTGGTGTTTGAGTTACTGGTCTAGCATTTTGAGTACATCTTAGTTTTGGTAATTCTTTTCTGACTGTTGATTTAACAGAGAATTGTCTCAGTTCTGCTCCGCCGCTGGTGATGGTGACGTTCCCATGCATAGAATCGCTGATGGAGGATTTCTGTTAGGGTTTTATTGTAGTCAGTGCAACCAGTTCTTAAATCTGGAGCCCAGATTTCACTCCCATGTGGTAGAAGGGGTTGGATGTTGCTCTCAAATAGTTTTAGCAGTAGTTTCATCAGGGAGCTGTATCTATTTATATTTTATTTATGGAGTAGAAATCCGGTAGAGCTTTCTCTTGAAGTGTTTTGATAGACAATCTGAAACTTCCTGATGTGTTTATTATGAGGTCCTGTATGTATAATGCAGGGTATATTCAATCTCCATGTCTTTCTAATACCATGTTACTCCGTTTTGACAGTTTTGGGATTTTACCTGGAAAATCATTATTCTTGTTTTTTCCATGTTCACCTGGAATACAAGAGTGTGTTTCTTATGTATTCACCCAGACTAGATCCAGTCAAGTCATTCCTATTCCACACAGCCTATCCCCAGGTCACTTATGCTATTTAAAGTACCAGCTTGCGCAGAGATTCACTTTTAATTATGCCTTAAGTCGCCCACTACATATTTAGATGGTGATGATTCTCATTAGAGGAGGTGGCAGCTTTTCTTCTGCAAACTTATAGTGATATGATGATGTGAAGTACTGCGCAGAATTCACTCAGCCTTCTTCTACTTAGATTGCTTACATTTGTCACTTTGCCCAATGGATTAGAACAGGGGCAGGGGATGGGACTCTTGGGGAATGGAGTCTAGTGGTTAGAGCAGTGTTGACTGGGAGTCAGGACTCATGGGTTTTATTTCCAGTTCTGGGAGGGAAGTAATACCTAGCGACTACAGCAGGAGGAAGTAGGAGTTAGAACTTCTGGTTCTATTCCAGACTCTGGGAAAGGAGTGGGGTCTAGTGGTTAGAGCATGTTGGCTGGGAATTCAGCCTTATGGGTCCTATTCCCAGCTTTGAGAGGGAATTTAGAACAGTGGTGGAGAATGGGAGTCATGACTCCTGGGTTCTATTTTTGGCTCTTGGAGGGGAGTGGGGTCTAGTTGCTAGCCAATGGATATCAGATTCCTTGGTCCTAATCCTGGTTCTGCCACTGACTTGTTTGACTGTGGGCACCACTGACACTGTTCTCTCACTTTTTATTTTCGTCTCTTCAAGATGATTTCTGGGAATCACAGTTGGTGGAGATCAGGGAAAGTCCCTGGCACTGATTAAGGGCAGGGTTACACTACAAACACTACCTGGGCTCAGATGGTACCTGCCTCACTGTAGTGCTTCTGATGAAGATGCTTTAAGCTGATGGGAGAGAGCTCTTCTGTCTGCTTAGTAACCCCACCTCTGCGAGAGGTGGTAGCTATGGTGTTGGGAGAAACTCTCCTGCCAACATAGCAATGTCTACACGAGAGTGGGGCATTAAAGTTGGTATAACTATGTTGCTCAGGGGTGTGGATTTTTCACACCCCTGTGGGATGTAGTTTATACAGAAGCAAGTGTAGTGTAGAGCTGGCCCAAGACTGTAGTAAAGCAAAAGCAACTAAATTGTTGAAAATGAGGAAAGGGTCTTTCCCTGTCCTGACTCCTTCCCCCACCCCCCGTCTCTCAGAAGCAATGTGTGTACGTGGGTGGGAGGCATGCAGGGTCATGTGTCCTCCCAGATTTGCTGCTTGGCTTGTACCGAGCATGCTCACACAGACTGAGCATGCTCAAAAACATCTGCTCAAGCCACTGCGCTCACTCTGCCCCTCCGCTATTGGCAGGTACGGGTCATCTCTGGGGGCAGTGTTGGATTCTACCCAGGCCAGAACACTCCTTCCAGAGTCAAGATTCCAATCTGGTCAATCTCTCATGACAGCCCTCAAAATTCACCCAGTCACACAATCCCAAAGCCGTATGAGGCTCCTGGGCTTCATGAACATATCTAATACAACACACAAGGCTGCACCTCAGGCCCCTGCAGATGTGGCTGGCCTCCATTTATTCACACAGTCCCCGTCTTGTGAGCACTGTGTTTATGGTACCCTCGCAGATAGTGACTTCATTGGATGGTGGTGAATTCACTCAGTGTTTGTGAGGGCGTTCCCTTCATCCACCATCAACCTTCAATGATGCTGGTGTAGGATGTGTCTGCTCTGGGGTTGGGAGCTCTGGTGGGCCCCCTTTGAACTCAAGATCTGTGGCTCTTGAGGGAGGCAAAGAAGGCCATCAGAAAATGTAATCAATTTTGTTCCCTGCAAGGCCACAGTCTGGGCTCTATTACAGATGCTTTTCTGCTACCCTGGACAAGTAAGTTGTTCTGTGAGTGATATCCTTGTGGTGCTCCACTTCAAGTGTTGGTGCATCCTGATGCCTTTGATCAGAGATTTTTGGTAGCAGTGTCCATTTGGGTCATGTGTGCACAGTAGTCATCTCATGGTGCCACTGGTGCCTTTACTAGTGCACATGCAACCTGACTCCCTCAGTTCCTTCTCAACTGTCCTTGGCCTGAGACAGCTCCGTAGTGGCGTTGACCAGAACCTAGAAAAAATAATTAGAAATAATTAGAATTAATTAGTGATAGTTAAGTTTTAGTTTGTTGCTAGTTTACATAGTTTATCATCTCTTTTTCTCTCTTTCAAAGAAATTCCTTTTGTCTTTCTTTCTGTTTAAAAATTACTGCAGCGAATCACATTATAAACCTCCCTGGTTCACCAGGTTTTAAAAGCTGCACCTCATGCAAGGACGCTATGCCTATTTCTGATGGTCACTCACTCTGTGACTGCTGCTTAGGTGAGTCGCACATGCCACAAAAGTGCACTCACTGCAGCAATCTCAAAGCTAGAGCCAGGTGAGATAGAGCTTTTTACGTAAAATTTTTTCTCATGGAGAAATCCCTCCAGCCAGATTCTGACCCTGGATAACAGAATCGCTCAACCGGGGACTCTCTGGGCATGTCATCATTGGACATGGCAAGTACTCACTCCTCCAAGAAAATGAAGAAAAGAGAGAGATCCTCCCTGCAGAGAGAACTGTTGAAAAAGAAACAGTCTCCTGCAAGGTTGCTAAACTCTGTGCCAACCACATCAAAGTTGAGCACTTCTGAGGCACTGGGAACCTTCGGCACCATCCGCACCGGGACCTCTCCCGGCAAAGGAAAGGAATCGAGTGGCAAACATGTCAGCCTCCTCCTCTACAGCACTGACAAAAATGCTGAAAGAGTTGGTGTTGCAACTGTCACCATTTGTGATGCCTCCTCTGCCTGCACCGATAACAGTATCAGCACTGATGGAGAGGTCAAAAATGTCACCACCAGCACTGACCAAGGCCCCATGTAAACAATTGGCATTGATTATGGTACAATCCAAAGCATTGGCACCCAAGGGCACGGCATCAAAATCTTTGGCACTATGCTATTTCACACATCAGGCAGACATGGCGGTATCTGCCACTCCAGGCTCAGCACTATTTAATACTGATGGCTCCCCGGTGCAGACTGCACTGGAGCAGACAGACTCCCCCATTGATCCACCATTATCCAGCGATGAGGAGGACAACCTAGAAAAGTGCATCTTTTCATCACACCACTCCTCACTGACCAGAACAGGCCAATGCTGGGACATATGCGATTCAAGGAAAAGCTTGCCCGAGACATACATTCCTGGTTCAGACACCCATGGATGTGCTGCCCATGGCATTCTGTATGCAGGGGCCACAATGGGACCCATGGGTGGCCTACAGGACTCATTATAACACACCTCCCACTCCTCAAAGGATACCCATATGTTCCACAACAGCCTTCTTACGGGAGCCATCAGATGCCCCTGGGAAAATGGAATACTACAGAGACGAGGACACAGAGCAGGACATTTCACCTGCTCATAACTCATTATCATTGCTGGACAAGACTGTAATGCCTCTACCTCCTTTGGCTGCAAATGACTTTAAACAATTCCAGGAGTTGTTCCGATGAGTGGCACAAAGCCAAAACCTCCCACCTGAGGAAGTGACCAAGATCCAACATCAGCTCCTAAAGATTTTACACACATCTTCCATGTCGAAGATAGCACTACCTATCACATGCATCCGACTAAGTGGGTATTCACCACGAAAGCTCATGCTTCAATACGTTTATTAGTCTATAAGGTGCCACAGGACTCTTTGCTGTTTTTTATCAACAATGTGTTGATGGAACCGGCAGAAACAGTATGGCAAACACCAGTCACCATTCCCCCCCCCTTATGTGTAAGAGAGCTGACCAGAAATATTATGTGCCCACCAAGGAAATGGACTTCCTCTTTTCACCCCCACCCCCCAGCCTAACTCCCTAGTGGTAGATGTGGCCAATCAATGAGGGAAGCAACCCTAGCACAGGTCCAGCCCTGCTCCCAAGAAAAGGACTAGAAGAGACTACATTTATTCAGTCATACAGTCCACTCTTCTGCAACTTTTCAATTCCGTACAGTTAACCATGCTGCGCTCCTAGCAAAATATGATTATGATAACTATCCTAAATTAAACGATTTCCTTAGTGGCAACTCTGAGGAAAGGAAGGAACAGTTTAACAAAGGACAGCTTGTGGCCAAGACAATGTTACAGGCATCCTTCAATGTGGCAGACATTGCCACACAAATGACAGCTATGGCCATAGACATGCGGAGAGCATCATAGTTACAACCATCTGCAGTCCTGAAGGGAAGATCTTCTACCTTCATTTTAAGGTCCTTTGGGATTCTGGATTATTGTAGCCATGATGCTTTTGCTGGATATGTAACTGGTGCATTAATTTTCCCATAACAACGTCTCATATTTTTTGAACCATTTGTGATGGATTGTCATCCCAGGGTGCAGTCAGGGGGTTCCAATGGCTCCCAAACAATTCAGCTGGGTTGGCCTCTATCTCACTGTTCTGTGGGTGACTTACAGCCAGCCTCTCCAGGCCATGTTAACACCCAACACAACAGCAAGTGGTGCCTGACACTGCAATGAGCTTTGCAAGCTCAATTCTGCCCTCAGTTACTGGAGGGCAGCTGCAAGGTAAATTTAGCTGTCATCTGAACTTGAATTCCAAGACTTCCAGTTTCATCTGCCCACCCCCATCACACTGGACATACATGCGGGTAGGGGATTGGGCCAAGTGTCAGCTGAGAGAGGGAGGATACTGAACTTCTGTGAGTTCAGGTGGCTACATTTCTTCTAATGGTGTATGAGTTTCAGTAACCAGAAGGCAGAGAGCCAGCCCCCCAAAAACATTTTACTTTCAGATTCCAATTGGTTATTTATACAGCATGAGGCCAACACAGTGCAGTGGGACTTCATGGGGAGCTGGATTTGCTGTTGATTCTGCTAGAGAACAGGAGGTAGGTGACATTCTTTCTTACAAAAAAACTGAACAATTTATTGGAACAAAAATCTCTGGGCCAGTCCTGGGAAGCCTCTCTCAGTGAAACTCCCTTGGGGATCAGTGGAATAAAACTGAATCAAGACAATTGAAAACTGAGTAAGAGCAAAGTAAAGTGCTCAGAATCTGAACAATATTGATTCATTTCCACACTGTCTGATTTCTATCTGTTTCATTCACATATTAACGTAAGTGTTTTAAATGTTTGGCATCCCAAGCACTTTGGAGACCTTCTGTAGATTTATGCAGTACATTATTATGTGAGTGAAATACTTTTTTAAAGTTTTCTGTCGCCACAAAGACACAGGGATTACTGTGTACAAAAAGGACCGTGGGCTCAGGGATGCCTTTATAGTTTACTTCTGTAGACAGATTACAAAGACTCCAGTGACCCAGTATTTCCTATTCCTATGTCTTCTTTGACTCAGCAGGTTTGTGAATTGCTTTCAATGCTCATTTCATTACGTAGGCTGCAAAGATTTGATTTCAAGGACCTGATCCTAGAAACACATACAAAACCTTAACAAGCAAGTAGTCACATTGACCGGAGTAAAGTTAAGCATGGGTGTAAGTCTTTGAAGGATTGGGGTACTAATAAGTGGATATCAATGAATGCTGATTGCTACCTATTGGTGCATCCACAAGCAATTTAAAACCATGTTTTAAATTGTTAATAATACAGAAAATTCTTATGATCAGTGGCTGAAATGTACAGAGATGGAAAGTTAAAAGCAACCTGTGCCCTCCTGGACCCTGATACTCTTGGGGTACAGTAACTCCTCACTTAAAATCATCCCAGTTAATGTTGTTTCGTTGTTACATTGCTGATCAATTAAGGAACATGCTCGTTTAAAGTTGTACAATGCTCCTGTGTAACGTCGTTTGGCAGCTGCCTGCTTTGTCCACTGCTTGCAGGAAGAGCAGCCCATTGCAGCTCGCTGGTGGGGGCTTGGAACCAGGGTGGACTGGCAGCCCCCCAATCAGCTCCCCTAAGTTTCCTGTGCAACCGCTGCTCAGCAGGATATCAATTGCCAGTTCAGCCCCTTCCCCCCACTGCCATGTGCTGCTCCTGCCCTCTGCCTTGGAGCTGCTCCCCGAGACTCCTGCTTGCAGTGCGGGGGAGGGGAGGAGAGGAAGAGGGGGGCTAATGTCAGGGTGTCCCCCTCCCCCCTGCACCCCGCTTACCTCATCTTCCATAGAGCAGGGGACACACACAACAGGGCTCAGGACAGAAAGAGCTTGCTAGCTGCAGCTGCAGTCTCAGCAAGCTGATCTAATTAACAATGCCGTGTATTTAAGAGTAGGGTCAGCATACTTAAAGGGGAAATGCGCATCTCTCTCTCTCACACACATGGTGTGTGTCTGTCTGCAATGCAATCTCCCCTCCTCCCATTCCTGCTGCCTTGTAGAGTGTGAGAGTTAACCCTTGAGGGCTCAGCCAATTGCTAGTTCATCATTTAGCAGTAGGGCAGTCCCTGGGAAATATCCCACCCTCTGACTCCACCACCTCAACCAAGCTTCACAATCATAATCACTGTGTACCAGTATTGAATTCTTTGTTTAAAACTTATACTGTGTGTGTGTGTGTGTGTGTGTGTGTATATATATATAGTCTTTTGTCTGGTGAAAAAAAATTTCCCTGGAACCTAAGCCCCTCATTTACATTAATTCTTATGGGGAAATTGGATTCGCTTAACATCATTTTGCTTAAAGTCGCATTTTTCAGGACCATAACTACAATGTTAAGTGAGGAGTTACTGTACATCTACAAAGTAGCTGGGAGGTATAATTCCCAGCTGGGGCAGATGTACATAGAATCATAGGACTGGAAGGGACCTCGAGAGGTCATCAAGTCCAGTCCCCTGCACTCATGGCAGGACCAGCACCATCTATAACATCTCTGACAGGTGTTTGTCTAACCTGCTCTTAAAATCTCCAATGATGGAGATTCCACAACCTCCCTAGGCAATTTATTCCAGTGCCTAACCACCCTGACAGTTAGGAAGCTTTTCCTAATGTCCAACCTAAACCTTCCTTGCAGCAATTTAAAACCATTGTTTTTTGTCCTATCATCAGAAGTTAAGGAGAATATTTTTTCTCCTTCCTCCTTGTAACAACCTTTTAGGTATTTCTAAACGGTGATCATGTCCTCTCTGTCTTCTCTTTTCCAGACGAAACAAACTCAATTTTTTCAATCTTCCCTCATAGTCTTGTTTTCCAGACCCCTAATCATCCATTGTTTAGTTCTGCTCAAACTAGCACCTAAAAATAGCAGTGGGGTGGTGGGCAGGCACATTTGACAGTTCAGACTAGCTGTCTGAGTACAAACCTGTCTGAGCCCCTGTGTAAATCCTCAGGCAGCTAACCAAGCTGCTGCCTGTGATGCTGTGGCAACACTGCTATTTTTAGTGTGCTAGCTTGAGCAGGATTAGCATGTGTCTATCTATGCACAGCAGGGTGTGAGTACATACCCTTAGTATCACCAGTACCAATGGCCAATAAGTAACATGCAGATTTTGTCCTATGCACTGATTGTATTTCTGACCCTGCCATGAATCTCAACTTCCCAGTTATTCCATTTTGAAGAACGAGCGTCTGAATCTCTTCTAAACCCCAAAGCAGTGAGCATCGAACCTCACCAAGGGATACAGCCAATTCCAGAACCTGGTAACCAAATGAATAATATTTGGAAATTTGATTTAAATTGGAACAATGAGGAGCCAGCACGAGTCTCACCAGGTGTCGAATCCCACTCCCAATAGATTCATAAATACACCTCTACCCTGATATAAAGCTGTCGTCGGGAGCCAAAAATCTTACTGCATTATAGGTGAAAACGCATTATATTGAACTTGTTTTGATCTGCTGAAGTGCGCAGTCCCCTCCCCCCCCAGCACTGCTTTACCTGTTATATCCGAATTCGCATTATATCGGGGTAGAAATGTAGTAAGACCAGAAGGGATTGTTCTGATCATCTAGTCTGACCTCCCACATAACCCAGGCCAAAGAACCGACCCAGCGATTCCAGCATCACACTCAGAACTTCCTTCTGAGCCAGAGTGTATCTTCTAGAAACACATCCAGTCTCAACTTACAACCCTGCAATGCCACTTGTCCTCATTTTCCTCTGCCCAGTGCTTGGGGTTGGGGAGTTTGTTCTCTTTCCTCTAGGTACCTCAGTGCCTCAGAACTCTGCTTTGTCTCCATTCATGGTCAGGGTAGGGCCTGGCAGGACACCCACCCACTCCATCAGCTTCCCCGCCAGGGCTAAGATCCATAGGGGAATGCTCTGAGACTTGTCTGGATCTGGCAGATCTGGCTCCCTTTGGCACAGTGAGTGTCCTTACCCCACTGGACAGATGCAGCCATGGGGCTTCTGGGGCATTAGCAGGAATTGTCCTCTGGGTTTCTGCAGCTCCTAAACTAGAAATTCTGTATTGAGTTTACAGTAAGTACTTTGGGGATCAGATTTTCCATGAAGTTGGACAAGTCCAGTGTGCTGGTGTTTGGATTCCTGATGCATGCTTTGAATGGGGGAAGGAAGGGATGATGGGATCATATCTAAGGACACAAGAACATCATTTCACTAGGAGGGTGGTGAAGCACTGGAATGGGTTACCTAGGGAGGTGGTGGAATCTCCTTCCTTAGAGGTTTTTAAGGCCTGGCTTGACAAAGCCTTGGCTGGGATGATTTAGTTGGGGTTGGTCCTGCTTTGAGCAGGGGGGTGGACTAGATGACCTCCTGACGTCTCTTCCAACCCTGATATTCTATGATCATGAGAATCTTCATGGACCTGAATAGGTTTTTATCTGGTTTTCTTTCCAAGATCTTGAAATATGGAGAATAGGCCAGAGAATCAAGATGGCCCTGTGTTCCCAGAGAAGGGGCCTGAGAGTCACGAAGATCCAGCGTCCTCCATGAAAGGAAATGCTGCAAGTACTGTCCTTTTTAGCCTCTTATCTGTCACTGTTTCTCCTGCTCTCCATGTTACACGGTCATCATGCCCTTGCTGAGCTAGTGGATAAAGTCTTCTCTGAAGGCAGAACCTTCCTTCCTGGTTGGGTTTGGTCCTGCTTTGAGTTGGGTTTGGTCCTGCTTTGAGCAGGGGGTTGGACTAGATGACCTCCTGAGGTCCCTTCCAACCCTGAGATTCTATGATTCTATGATTCCTAAATCCATCACAGTCTGTCACCACAGACACCCTGAAGTGATAAAAGTTTATCCAATAAACTCACAGAAGTTGGGACAGTCCTGTTAAATTCCATCTTGTTCATCCCCCATCCCTTTTCCCACTGTCAAACTTTTCGCTATGACCTCAAGCACTTAGTGCAGGCTAATAACCTGTAATGAATTGCAGATTCAGTGAATTTTGTTTCTTTTTCTGTTTGCCCATTCTCCATAAACACATAGTGTTTTTGCTAAAATTATGTATTTATTCAAATGATTGCCTACAAATATTCTAAGGCAGTTTGCTGTGACTATTTAACATCTGCTTCACTGACATAGGTAGGTCATGTGGTACATGTGTTCCCTTATGGGATGGGTGTATCTCTTAGCATCAGGTTTCTGGTTTGAAGACACACAAATCAAATCTGCTGTTCACTCTCTTTGGAGAGCCTGATCTAGGAATGTAGGGATTTGGGAGCAGCCACACCACGTGTCCCTGGAACCAGAGTCCATCCCAAATGGTTTTACAGCACTCAATGTTTAGCTCTGGTTTCCATAACCCCTCCAGGTTGGCCCTCTGAAGGAGCCATCAGCCTGCAGAACTGGTGAGCTCATATAGTTGCCTCCTTGCCCTCCATGAAGCTCCAGTGAGCACCTCCTTGAGCCTGTCCTGCCCCACATGAAGAGTCAGATCCATGTGGAGTCAGAGGGCTTGTCTACACTACCGCGCGGGGTCGATCTAAGATACACAACTTTAGCTACGTGACATAACGTAGCTAAAGTCGACATACTTAGATCTACTTACTGCGGTGTCTTCATTGCGGTAAGTTGACAGCTGATGCTCTCCCATCGACTCTGCTTGCGCTTCTCGTTCTGGTGGAGTACCGGAGTTGAGAGGAGAGCGCTCAGTGGTCGATTTATTGTGTCTATACTAGATGCGATGAATTGACCCCCGCTGGATTGATCACTGCCCATCAATCTGGCGGGTAGTGTACACAAGCCCTCAGAGTTGTTGTGAGTGATGATTCAGCAACTAACTCATCTGCATCAGCACCACTGTGTACAGGTAGCATCATCCCCTCTAGCTGTAAACTATTCTGGGGTCCTACCACCAATCAAGGGGCTGTGACTCTGGTTTTTCTGGCCTCCAAAGCACAGCTCTCGGTGGTTGTGAGGAAATCTTAAATTCAGTAGGATTATGGCAACATTTAAAATTAAGCATTTGCTTAAGTGTTTACTGGTTCAGAGTCTGAGCTGGCATAGTTTACCTGGACCACTGTGGGGAAAAATGCAACAGTTATAAGGACCAAGTAGGTCTATCTAAGTAAACCTACTTTATTCTTAAGGCAAGAAGCATTACAGATAAAATATATTAAAAACAATAAAATAATTTACACACATGCTAATAAGCCTACCATGAACCCCCCAATCCTAACATGAGTTCTGGCAGGAACAGTCCTTCAAGCCCCCATCCCAGGGGATTCCTTGTGGCTAAACCTTCATTACAGCTTCAGCTCAAAACAAGAACACTCCATGGCATGCTCAGTTCACCCGTTATACAGTTGATCTGGAGTTTCCAGAAGCAGGTAATTAGTACACAGTGGGTCTCTCCCCCCAGGGCCTATCTTTAAAAGGCTGATTTGAAGTGGGTCATTTGCATTCCCCATTTCAGGTGTATTGTCACAAAAAAGTCCTTTGAAATTCCTAACCCTTCCCAGAGTTTGCTTTAGTCAGTCTCCTAGAGAAGATACATACATATAATAACACATACATAATTGCATTTTAGCAGGATTCATTCTTGCTTTGAATAGCCTAGACAGTGATCCCTATGATCCCAGAAAGATCTCACTGAGCTTTTTGTTCTGATCTATCATGCAGTGTCAGCACCAGCTGGTAACACAGCATCACTGAGCAGCACAGCTGAGGAACCTGTGGGAGATGGCACTGGTGCTTATTCTCTGGCATCATCAACTAAAGGGTAACTTTTCTGAAAATAATGATCTTAGAATGAAAATGTCTCCTCAGCTGGCACTCCAGGGTCATTGCCATGATGTCCTAATTGTTCTTATACATACAAAAGGAAAATACTGGTGCAGTATGGGCTGAAAACAAGGGTTCCAATGTCCCTCTCGCTCACACTAGCTTTACATGGGTTGACCCCCACTGGCTCCAGTGGAGTCACCTCTGGTTCATGAAGGTGTAAGTGAAAGGAGACCTGGCAGAAGGTTTGTTAGCCTTTCTAGAGGTGGACAATACCAAGAGCTGAGGTTAATGTTCACCATGACTGGCAAACGAGTGGCTCCCTGATGGCTATTGCTGATTTTAGTGAAGATGATAAAAGGCGAAAAAGTTACATACATTCATACATTGATGCTGAATAGAAACTTGGCATGAGCTGCTGGGATCTGTAATGGCCATGTTTCACCCCCTCCTAGTAAGCTGAGCTTATTGTTCCAGGTAGCAGAGGAAATACTTGTAAACAGGTGTTCTCTCTCTGCAACTCTTTAACTTTGCTGATTAGTCACTACTGAAGAAGGCTTGTTCTTCTTCCAGTGCTTGCTCATGTCGATTCTCTTCTAGGTGTGCCCATGTGTGCGGTCATCAGAGATTTTTGCCTTAGCGGTATCCATAGCATTGGCAGTGGCACTTCCTTGAGTGCCATATTAAAGCGTGGGTATATCAGGTGCCACTGGCCCTAGGGTGACCAGACAGCAAGTGTGAAAAAATCAGGACGGGGTGTGGGGGGTAATAGGAGCCTATATAAGAAAAAGACCCAAAAATCGAGACTGTCCCTATAAAATCGGGACATCTGGTCACCCTAGCCAGCCCTACGCCCTCTCAGTTCTTTCTTACTGCCCAGGGTGGTTAGTTGGAGCACCTTTCCCTTGCCTAGCAAGGCCTAGCGGCTTCGTCTCTTCTGACTTCAAGTATTAGGGCCTTGTAAATAGTTTGTTTATAGTAGTTAATGTTCAGTAGGTGTTAGAAGTTAGAGTCCCATTGAGGATTTCGCCCCAGGTGGGTCAGGTCCCAATCTCCTGGATTTAAGCCCTGCTCAAACTGCAACAGGCCCGTGCCTGTTAGTGACCCCCACAAAAGCTGCCTCAAGTGGTTGGGGGAATCACATGTGAAAGACAAGTGTTGTATCTGTAAAAAATTTCAACCCAGGACCCAGAGATTAAGGGCTCTCCTCACAGACTTAAGGTCAGAAGGGACCATTATGATCATCTAGTCTGACCCCTGCACAATGCAAGCCACAGAATCTCACCCACCCACTCCTGTAACAAACCCCTAACCTATGTATCAGTTATTAAAGTCCTCAAATTGTGGTTTAAAGACCTCACGGTGCAGAGAATCCTCCAGCAAGTGACCCATGCCCCACGCTGCAGAGGAAGGCGAAACCCCCCCAGGGCCTCTGCCAATCTGCCTTGGAGGAAAATTGCTTCCTGACCCCAAATATGGCCATCAGTTAAACCCTGAGCATGTGGGCAAGACTCACCAGCCAGCACCCAGGAAAGAATTCTCTGTAATAACTCAGATCCCACCCTATCTAACGTTAGATGAGGTGGATCTCCTCCTGGAGGCTGCCCTCCATCCAGCTTCTGAGCTGTCCCAGCCGGACTCTGCCCCTAATACTTTGACCTTGCTGCATAGTGCACCCCTAGCATCAGGCTCCATCTGGCACTGCTCTCTGTTGCCAATGCCCAAAAAGTAGACCAAGAAACATGGCTCCCTGGCACCATGCAAGAAAGGCCACGGGATATCGAGCAAAGGACCCAGTTCAGGATGCCCATCCACACCGGAGCCACATGGATGTGCCTTCCCAGTCGGGGCTCTAAGTCTCCCAAAGGAACCACCGCAGACTCCTGGGAGCAGTAGGGGATCCAGACTTGTGGCAGAATTGACACTGTCCCAGGCTTTTTTGTCACTTAGAGACCAGAGGCCTCTACCAGCGCTGCTGACACCATGTGTGCTACAGGAAGTGGCAAAGGCTCCCTACGAGGACAAGCCAACCACCAAGACCCCCCAGAAGGCAGATGAGCACCACCAATCCTCTGAGCTGAGGCAGTGCTCTCCAACTCCATGCCACAGACCTCTGGCTTCGCAGCCAGATCCTCAGGGGCTTGCCCTCGATCACCAGCACCGTGTTCGAAGTCAGCAGGTCTTGCTGGGTAGTAGAAAAGACTCCACCAAAGTGACTTACCTGGCCAAGTGGAAAAGGTTCACATGCAGGGCCTCAGAACGGCATATCTGGGCTGAGCAGGCCTTGCTGCAGGAGATTGTGGATTATCTTCTGCACCTCAAACTCCAAGATTTGTCTCTGTAATTGATCAAGGTCCACCTGGCCACTATTTTGGCTTTCCACCATCCATTTCAAGGCAGGTTGGTCTTTGCTCACAACATGATGGCCTGTTTTTTGCAAGGTCTGGAGTGTCTCTACCCACACGTCTAGGACCCTGCCCCCTTCTCTAGTACCTGAATCGCATGCTGTTGAGGCTGTGGGGCCTCCCCTTTGAGCCTCTGGCTTCTTGCTCTCTCCTGGAAATTTTCATTCCTAGTTGTGATAACATCAGCCCGCAGGGTGTCCAAGATCAGGGCACTTCAGAACTGCCCTATATGGTATTCTACTAGGGTAAGGACCAGCTGTGACCACACCTGGCATTTCTGCCCAAGATAGTTTTCCAGTTTCATACTGGCCAGGACATATACTTACCTGTCTTCTTTACAAAGTCTCATGCGTTAGATGAGGAACGCAGGTTGCACGTCCTGGATGTCAGGAGCATGCTGGCCTTCTACACAGATAGGGCAAAGCCATTCTGTAAGTTGACACAGTTGTTCATTGCGGTGGCAGACAGAATAAAAGGTCGCCCAGTGTCTTCTCAAAGGATTGTGTCCTGGATCACTGCCTGCATCCACTACTGCTCTGAGCTGGCAAAAGTGCCTCCAATGGCAATCGTGATGGCACACTCAACTAGGGCGTACCAATCCAAGGTATCTGTAGGGCCGCTACCTGGTTGTCTGTCCACACGTTCACATCTCATTATGCACTTACCCAGCAGGCTTGAGATGGCACTGGTTTTGGCAGAGCAGTGCTGCAAGCTGCATGACTGTGAATGCTGAGCCCACCTCCAAAGACACTGCTTGAGATGCACCTAGAAAGGAATCAACATGAGCAGGCACTCGAAGAAGAAAAAACGGTTACCTACCTATCCTAATGGTTGTTCATCAAGATGTGTTGCTCACATCCATTCCATTACCTGCCCTTCTGTCAGAGTTATTGACAAGTAGGAACTGAGAGGCCAGTGGCTCCTGATATACCGATGCATGAGCAAGGGGCGCCACTGCTGACCCTGTGGATACTGTAAGGCAAAATCTCTGATGACCACACACGTGGGAACATGCACACCAAAATGGAATGAACATGAGCAACACATCTTGAAGAAGAACAGTTACGAAAAGGTAGGTAACTGTTTTTTCCGCAAATATTATGTTAAATCCAATCTAACCATAGTTGTTTCAAATGTCTATTTCTTGATCCTGAGATACAGTTAATGTATAAAAAAATTACTATTCCAGACCACGTGACTCAGTAACAGCAATTGCTGCTGAAAAGTACTTGGAGATGATACACAGGGAACGGAATAAACTGGTCAATTTACTTCAAAATGATGCTGATAATGTTTTGGATGAGTTACTCTGCCAGTCAGTCATCACAATGCAGGAGTATGATGGAGTCAACAAAGAAGAGGATACAAGAAACAGAATGAGAAAACTGTTGATTCTGATTCCAAGGAAGGGGGGATTGACCTGTATGCAATTTCTGGAAAGTCTGCAAAGGTTATATCCTGATTTACAACAACATTTGCAATATTCAGGAGATGGTAGGTGATATAATTCATTCTGTTATTTTTTTAAATATTTCTTTACAGTAATAATGCAATTGCCACAAAATGAATGGGGACTCATTTTCAACTAGATTCTTATTTAGTAGCAAATGATGCCATTGTGTCTAGGACACAGGGGTTCCCTGGTTCTGGAAGTGGTGCAGTCCCACTGCAAGAGGGAGCCTGGCACAGGCATACACATCTCCAGTGGAGCATACAATGAAGCTCTGTAGGGTCCCTTGCTGGTCATTGTGCAGGGGTTATGTGAGGTCCAGGGCAGGATGGGTAACTCATAACTATTTTGGACTTTTGCAGGGGGAGGAGTCTGGTGAAGGCTGGGGTGCAGACAGGGATTGTGAGATCTCTGGGAGTTTAGCTGATTGTCAGTTCTGTTGGATGCTGTGAGGTGAGCTGCTAGATATTCATTCTGATGGATTAATTTTATGTCAAGAGTTTCAGATTGGCATGTTTGTAACTTTTATTCCTTGACATAAATTAATCAGTGATTTCAGGCAGCTATTGAGGAAGCTTTCAGGCAGCTATTGGTACAGTTTGACCAAAAAGGTTTCTGTGAATGAAACAAAAGCTTGATGGATGTTCTTAGAGGCCATGGCTCTTAGAACGTTCAAGTTGTCAGGTGAGGTGACTGCACGTTTCAGTGGGACTGCATACATAGTAAAGGTTTGAAGGTTGCGGACCATACCCCATCTAAGGTGACCAAGGCGGGAATGTGAGATTCCACTACCACTCTGAAAAGGAATCCTTAGCACCTTCAGTGAATTTGGTGTGAAGTGCACCCCAAGATGCCTGGAGTGCACCCAGCCTAAAGTCACCACCAATAGAAGCAAATGTTTCCAGTTTCCATGGTTTGCGCTTGGTCTGGTGTGTGAAAGGGGACACAAAAGGAGTCTTCAGTGCAGCAAATGCCATATTAACATCCCACAGCTCCTGGGCCTATTGAAATGGAGAAACAGGGGTTGTAAGTGCCTGCTCTGAATGAATCTGAGGAGTCAGGGGTGATCAGTCTAGTCTGCTTCTTAATAGTTGAGGGAAAGGTGAATGAACCCTATGGGGTGATGTCTGTAATGTAGACTGAGACAGAACTAGAATGTAAGAGACATTGAATGGAAAAGGGGGACTGTGTTTAGGTGGTCTCCATGTAATAAGATTCCTTCCAAGTAGCTAGGATGACCATAGAGTAGAATGTACGAATCAAGTTGGTTTCATTGCAGGAACTTCATTCCTGAGCACAAAAGCCACTTTTCCCCTGTATCTTGCAATAAAACACTGCCAGATCATGTCTCTGTGCAACTCCTGCTTTTATCCTGCAGTGTGCCACACCATCTCGCACTTTCCCTGCTGTCCATCACACAGTTTCCTGAAGCCCATTCACATTTCCTTTAACTCTGCATTTCACGTGAATTCTGCCACTGTGATTGTGGTGGGTGACGCAAACACCCTAATTCTGAAAAAAGGCCAAGAAGAAATCGATATGAAGAGAGTCTTAAGGATTTTGTTTTCTTTTCAGAGTCTGTAATCGTGGAGAATAGACCCAGGAATTTAGGTGGCTCTGAATCTTCAGAGACAGTGAATCCACAAGGTATTGTCTTTAACTCTACAGCACAGTGCACTTTCAGACCTAGTGGACACAGACCTTCCTAAACAGAAAGGTTGTTTATCTGGGGGCAACCCCTCTATGAGCCCCTCATTCCCTTCCCCATTTTAAAGAGCTAATAAGGGTCCCATCTTCTTCACCCAGCCCCTCTGCCCAGAGCTTCAGTGTTCCCTTTAGTCTATCCTCCAGTGCTCCTCCAGTGGCGTGTAAATGTTCCAAGTCCTGGGACATTCACCCCTTCCCTTGGTAGACTGCTCCACAGTCTGCTACTGTATGGTATTATTCCTTATATTCCTCAGAAGCATCCCATTATGAGATCTATTAGTCCTAGTCACGTCCCTTCTCTCAGGAAACCATGTGCCCTGTTGCCTACAACATGGCACTGAGAGCCAGGAACTCCTGACTCCTAATACAGTTAGTCTCTCTAACCCCAGGATTTATTTTTGCTGCTCTTCTGTGTATTCCCTCAGTTCATAGAATCATAGAATATCAGGCTTGGAAGGGACCTCAGGAGGTCATCTAGTCCAACCCCCTGCTCAAAGCAGGAGCAACCCCTAACTAAATCATCCCAGCCATATGCCCTACATATTGCTGGTATTAAGGTGTCCAGAATGATAAAAAAATATTAATGGGAGTTTAACCAGTGTCATGCAGAGGAGGCCATCAAATCTGGTCAATGTTAATTAATAGGCATGAGCCATTCTTTCCCTACCCTGCCAATAACTGGCAGCAACTGCAGAATCTACACTGGGAATGGGTGAATCTTGTGTAGTCTAAAGTTTTCGGTAGCCCTCGTGAAATTGTTTTGGCTTCACAAGACTAGACTGAAATGGCAAAACTTTTTCCTCCACAGTTTAATGTATGGATCCCCTTTCATGCACCCACAAGAGACACACCTCTGAGAACAGTGTTTCCAAGCAATAGGAATTCTGTGCTGTGAGTTAGAGAGAGAAGAGCAAAGCTGTCAAAAGTGGGAGTCCTATGTATGATATTTGTGCTCCAGTATTTCAACTGAGTTTATTCAACTCCTCTTCTTACCCCATCATAGCCCAGTCCCTGGGCTCCATGTTCATAATCTTTGTGTTTTCCTGTTCCCACCCTCTGCTGCATTTTTCATATGCATTTTTAACTGGATACTCTTCTTTCTTCTACATTTTGCACCGTCTTACTTAAGCAGAACTCAAACCCACTAATGTCAGTCACACTTCCAGCCCCACAAAGGTAAAGTGAGCTTGAAACTGGCAAAACAAGTTTTGCTGTCTTTGAAGAGAAGCCTCTAGTATTAGGGTATTATGTCCTGTAGGACCCTTTTCTTCTGCTGATTTATCTGCAGTTGTTTATGCTGAGGAAATCTAGTAATACTACAGCTGTTTTAGCTGTGCCACTGGGACCCTGTGCTTCTTGACATACTGTCAATCATCATTTCCCTACCTTATAGTGGGATGGACCAGACTAAGATTACTTACACATAATGGGCTACATTCTGCTCTCACTGAGAGCCCTCCAAGTCAATACAGTGGTGTAACACGGGGGAGATAGCTCCAACATTTGAACATGAGGTCCATCAAGCTTCACTCCTGCTTTTCGACCAGCCAGATCTGTCTTGCAATCTTCCCTCTGGGTACAATAGTAGCTGGTATACAATATCCAAATGAACTGGAAAATGCAGACTTGCCAACTCCATAATCTCATTTATCCTTTGCACTGAGCAATTCAGACAATGGTTCCTATGAGCCCCTCCATGTCTCACTGAGCATTTTGTTCTGTTTTATCATGCAGTGCTAGCACCAGCTGGTAACATGGCAGTGCTGAGTTATAGGACTGAGGACCCTATGGGAGATGACATCAGTGGAACGGCTATGTCGGCACCAACCAGAAGGTAATTTTTGTGAAAGGAAGGTCTTAGGAGGAAAGTGTCTCCTCAGGGTCATTGCTGTGATGTTCTGACTCTTGTTCTACACATCAGAGACAAGTCCTGGCTCACAAAGGGCTGAGAAAAATGGTTCTGATTCTGCACTTGCTCACGCCAGCTTTAAAGTGGGGTAACTCCACTGGGTCCAACAGAGTCTTTTCTGGTTCATGCTGATGTAATGGAGGGGAGGACTGACACAATGGGAAGTTGCACCAGGCCAGGGGTGGTCCCTGATGTGAGGCTTGGAGAAGGAAGGGCCATGCAATGCAAGGGGAACAATGGGGAAATAATAAAGGGGGACTAGAGTCTGGGTGCAGGGTGGGGATGGGGGCCAGAATCCAGAGGGAGACCAGGACCGATGAGATTGGGTTCAGGCTGCAATGGGATAGAAATAGAATTTGGGGGACTAGGACATGGGGGCAGATAGGTGGCAGGACTAGGAAAACAGTGCAGGGTAAAATCACAAGACAAGTGGGGTGGCGGAACAGGATACAGAGGGAAAGGGATGCATGACATTAGAGAAGGGAGTCAATGGTACAGTGCCTAGGGGCAGATAGTATGAGGGGCCAAACCCTGGGGGATCAGAAACAGATGAGGTGGGAGATAGATGAAGGGGCTGGACCCCAGGTGGCAAACTGACTAGGATATGGGAGGGAGATGGAAGGCATAAAGGCTGTGGGGGAAATGGGGAGTGGGGGCAGATGAGATGGGGGTGGGACATAGGTGGGACAGACAGGGTGTCACCATGCCTCTCTGGGTCACAACTGAGAATACCAGATTCAGGACAAACTGCTGCAAAGTGGGGAAGACCCACCCTAAATTGGAACAAAAGTAACTTCTGTCTCACCACACTGGTTAACAAGAAGTCAGAAATGCAGTCTCATTAGGTATCCTAGTCGTTGTTTCACCACCCAGGCACTAAACCAGGGGTAGGCAACCTATAGCACACGTGCCGAAGGTGGCACACGAGCTGATTTTCAGTGGCACTCAGGTCCAGGGGTCTCTGCATTTTAATTTAATTTTAAATGAAACTTCTTAAACATTTTAAAAATCTTATTTACTTTACATACAACAATAGTTTAGTTATATATTGTAAACATAGATAGAGATCTTCTAAAAACGTTAAAATGTATTACTGGCATGTGAAACCTTAAATCAGAGTGAATAAATGAAGACTTGGCACACCACTTCTGAAAGGTTGCCAACCCCTGCACTAAACTATATGATTGGTTATTTAAAACCAGTTTAATCAAACAAAAGGTTCTTCTAACCCCAAGAGATCAGCCAAATAGACAGGTCAATATACACAACTCAGATCTTAACCAATAATCATGCTGTTGCCAATCATTTATTATCTAACATCTAAAGGTTTATTTATAAGAGAAAAGAAAGGAAAGAGTTAAAATGCTCAAAGAAAACAAATACATGCACTCACTGCAAAATCCTTGTATCAGTTTTGAAGCAGTGTTGGAATGAAAAGTCTCTGGCGACTTCTGAAAGATTGGAAGGTCCTCAGTTCATCGACTGGAAAGCTTCTTTTAGCGTAAGTCCATAGCCAGAGATCAGAGCAAGAAAAAGCCAAAAATCGAAATGCTTCCAGTGCCTTTTATGCTTTCTCTGATGTGGAAGGAAAACTCTCAGTCTTAGTTTGTGGAAAAATACAGATACAATGTGGAATCCAGGGTTACACAAGCAAGGCACATGCTTTGATGAGTCATAGCAGGAGCCATTAAGAACATAAAAATGGCCATACTGGGTCAGACCAAAGATCCATCTAGCCCAAAGTCCTGTCTTCTGACAGTGGCCAGTGCCAGGTGCCCCAGAGGGAATGAACAGAACAGGTAACCATCAAGTGATCCATTCCCTGTGGCCCATTCCCAGCCTCTGGCAAACAGGCTAGAGACACCATCCCTGCCCATCCTGGCTAATAGCCATTGATGGACCTATCCTCTATGAATGTATCTAGTTCTTTTTTGAACCCTTTTATAGTCTTAGACTTCACAACATCCTCTGGCAAAGAGTTCCACAGGTTGACTGTGCGTTGTGTGAAGAAATACTTTTTAAAAATTTGTTTTAAACCTGCTGCCTATTAATTTCATTTGGTGATCCCTAGTTCTTGTGTTATGAGAAAGAGTAAACAACACTTCCTTATCTACTTTCTTTACACCAGTCATGATTTTATAGATCTCAATCATATCCCTCCTTAGTTGTCTCTTTTCCAAGCTGAAAAGTCCCAGTCTTATTAATCTCTCCCCATATGGAATCCGTTCCATCTCCCTAATAATTTTTGTTGCCCTTTTCTGAACCTTTTCCAACTCCAATATAGCTACACACAGTATTCAAGATGTGGGCGTTCCATAGATTTATATAGAGGCAACTGTTAGAAGAAAGAGCAGGCTGACCCAGAGGCAGATTTAAGTAGATGGGCTTCTTTATTGAGGTACTTGTTCCCCTGGACCCAACTGTCCTGTAAGCACTGGATTAGGTACAGCACATTTGTTTTGTTGAAGTTAGTATGTACGCTCCTACATTCGTTACAACACTCCAAAACCCCTTATTAAGTAATAAAAGCACCAATTTTATTAGTAAACCTACCCTATCTATTGTGCACAGCATTACACAGACATTTTACTTTGGGGATGGGGCTGGGGAGCTCTCATGCTCATCCAGGGAGAGGTGACCAGAGTCCAGGCCAGGCCCTTCAACTGCATGGTCCATGCCAAGGTGTCTGTGCATATATTAATGTCACCCTGCTGACGTGCAGGAACAGTTCATTAATTAACTTTGATCTAGTCCTGTTCTAAAAAGGAACAGCTCAAAGGACATTAAGGAACTATCAGTGCACGTCAGGGTGCACATGGACAGTTAGTCTGTGGTGCAGCATGTAAGTGCAACATGGGTCACACCCCATCTTGCTGCAAATCTGCCATCCTTCACAGCTGACTGGCATGCATATCCTTAGAGCAGCCTCTGCATGTACTGACCACCAATGGAAAATTTACACGAGCTGCTGGGACTTGAAATGGCCATCTTTTCACTCACTTCCAGTGAGCTCACCCCATCATTCCAGCAAAGAGAAGAAATACTTAGAAAAGGACCACTTTCTCTCTGCAACTGATTGTCTTCCTTATTACTCATTGCTGAAGGAGTCTAGGTCCCAAAACATTACAGCTGACTGAGGTATCCTTTTTGAATCCTTAGTAATAGTGAATGCATGTAATTAAAAATGAATTATTGTTCCAGGCCATGGAACTCAGTAACAGCAGCCACAGATGAAAAGGCCTTAGAGATGATACACAAAGTACAAGATAAACTCATCAAGTTACTTCAGAATGATGCTGACAAGGTCTTGGATGAGTTGCTCTGCCAGTCAGTGATCACACAGCAGGACTACGATCAGCTCAACAAAGGAAAGGATGCAGAGAACAAAATAAGGATACTCTTGGTTGTGATACAGCGGAAGGGGGGACCGACCTGTAAGCAATTTCTGGAGTGTTTACAAAGCCTGTTTCCTGACTTCCAACAGCACATACAATACTCAGTACAGGGTAAGTGGTATTATGGATTCTGATTTTTAAAAATCATTTTTCCACACTACGAATGTAATTACTGCAACACGGAATAGGAGGGATCTGTTCTCGACTGGATTCCTACATAGTAGGTGCAAATGCTGACTCTGCCTCTCGGACACCGGGGTTTTCTGGTGAGGGAGGTGGTGCTCTTCCACTATGGACGAAGAATGGGGTGAGGATTCCAGGACCTGCAGAGGTGTATGCATCTCTAGTGCTGCACACTGTTCATCTGAGTAAGGGCCCCTCCCTGGCATTGTATAGGGGTATATGGGATCCAGGGCAGGGTGGCCGAGACATAGCTATTTCATTGAGCTTTTACAGATAGATGGTTGTGACAAAGGCTGGCCTGGGTATGGGCCTTGGAAGATCTCTGGGAGTTTTATTGGTGGTTGAGATTCGTTGGCAGCTCTGGAGGAGGATAATATTGATTCATTTTGTTTTATGAATTTTATGGTGAGTTCTCTAGTTGACCTATTTTTAATGTGACAGAAATAAATAAATAAATAAATAAATATAGGGTGGCCATATTTTCCCAAAGGGAAAATGGGACACTGCATAGGGCTGGCCCAAGACCCCCCTTCAGCGCAAGCCGTTGGTCCCAGCCCTCCCTGCATCCTGCCCATGCATAGGGCTGGCTCGAGTCCCCCTGCTGCCCACCCGCATGGGGCCGGCCCGAGGCCCCCCTCTGCCTTGCACATGTCTGGCTCAAGGTCCCCCTCTACCCCTGCATGCGGGGCCAACCTAAGATCCCCTGTCCTCTGCCCATATGGGGCTGGCCTGGCATGAGCCACACTCCTGAGCTCTCCCTCCCACGCAGGCTGGCATTGATGCTTGCCCCTCCCCCCCTGCACATTCCTCCACACCCCACAAGGGGTCACACCTCACTCTTTTGGCAAAACTGCATTTATCCAGTGTGACCACAGTCCTGGTGGGAGACAGCTGAGATCACTCAGTTAGGGTGAACTGAAAAAAGAATGGGGCAGACAAACACCCAAAAGCTGGTGGATATTCCAATGTTTAGAATTCCAAACCAGCACAAAACAGCTTATTTATTATCTCCCTGGTTACTCAGAAGTCCAAACAATGCAGTTCCCTTTAATTACCCAGCCTCAGGCCTCCATCCAGGTACCCAAGTCAAATATGATGATGATTACTGAAAATCTTATTTAATCATATAAAAGATTCTTCTGATCCCAAAGGACCAGCCACACACCTAGATCAATATGTAACTTAGATCTTACCCAAAATACATGCTAGTAGCCAATTCTTATTAACTAAACTAAAATTTATTAAAAAAAGAAAGAGTGTATTGGTTAAAAGATCAATATACATAAAGACATGAGTTCAATTCTTGAGGTTCAGATACATAGCAGAGATGGTGAACTTGTAGTTGCAAAGAATTTTTAGAAATAGTCCATAGGTTATAGTCTACTGTCCATTTCAGGGTGGAATCCAGCCAGTGACTGGGATCTCAGGTCTCCCCTATATGAAACCTTAAGCAGATCTGAGATAAACAGGATCAGGACCCAAGGGCCTTTTATACAGTCCTGGGTAAACTTGATGTAACCTTCTGTTTCCAAAACATCATGGTAACTAACTTAAGGTAATTTATCCATTAAGTAGTTTATCACAAACTTCCAATAAACATCCAGAGCATGACATTATTTCACCCAAGATTTATCTAAAAGTTAGTATTCCCTTTTGATCTCTGAATGAGCAGTTATAGTGATAGACAGGAACTCTCTGTGTACATGGTTAGCATCTATAAGATATAAGTAAACACGTAAAACTAGTATTACAAGACAAGTTTGCACTTCAAAGTTCAGTCTTAACTAGCATTGAATGGTTCTAATTATCACTTGCACACTATTCTCACATGCCTCTACACCTTGACTGTGGGTCATTTGGCCTGCGATTTTGCTTAACCCTTTTCTGGCCATGTGTCACACTTCAATGAGATGTTATATTATAATCATATAATGTCACATCTAGTTTACTGTTTAACAGCTGAAATTTCATATGTGCTCTATAATCCGTGTGCATACTTAGATTGCCTTGAAATGTGCTGTGTCTTATCAGGTCTTGGGGTAGGGTTAGTCCAAAGTTAGGGCCTTTTAAACAATGAGGTACTGAGACACAGCCCTCATATAGCATCAATATTTTCCAGTTCTTCTAAATAGCAAATGCGGAAATGGCAGAGGTGCTTAATGACTTCTTTGTTTCGGTTTTCACCAAGAAGGTTGGTGGTGATTGGATGACTAACACAGTGAATGGTCAGTGAAAATGAGGTAGCATCAGAAGTTAAAGTAGGGAATGAACAAGTTAAAAATGACGTAGACAAGTTAGATGTCTTCAAGTCACCAGGGACTGATGAAATGCACCCTAGAATACTCAAGGCGCTGACTGAGGAGATATCTAAGTCATTAGCTATTATCTTTGAAAAATCATGGAATATGGGAGAGATTCCAGAAGAATGGAAAAGAGTAAATATAGTGCCCATCTATAGAAAAACAAATAAGGACAACCCAGGGAATTACAGACGAGTCAGCTTAACTTCTGTACCAGGAAAGATAATGGAGATAATACTTAAGGAATCAATTTGCAAACATCAAGAAGATAATGTGATAAGTAATAGTAGCATGAATTTGTCAAGAACAGATCATGTCAAAACAATCTGATAGCTTTCTTTGACAGGGTAACAAGCCTTGAGGATAGGGGGAAGTGGTAGATCTGGTATATCTGGACTTTAGTAAGGCTTTTGATACAGTCTTGCATGACCTTCTCATTAACAAACTAGGGAAATACAACCTAGATGGAGCTACTATAAGGTGGGTGCATAACTGGTTGGAAAACCACTCCCAGAGAGTAGTTATCAATGGTTCACAGTCATGCTGGAAGGGTGTAATGAGTGGGTTTCCACAGGGATCAGTTCTGGGTCTGATTCATCCCTGTGCAGAAGGAAGTGAGGGGGAAGGTCTGGTGAGACTGTGTGAAGGAGGAGCATCATTTGGAGGGGAGACAGATTGCTTGAACCTTGGGTATGGCTGGGGAAGCCTAGCTGAAGCAGAGGCAAGAGTCCCAGCTGGGGATGGGTAGTGGAAGTGAGGGGCCCAGCTCAGTGTGTAGCTATGGCTACATAACCAAGGTAGTATGTGGTCCTCCAGTAAGCTGCTGCCTGTGAAATGTTCATGCAGGAGACAACAGGAAACAACTTCTAACATATTAATGGCTTATACAATGCAAGTAATGGTTTAATGAGGTCACAAAGGAAGAGGGAGCCAGAAATGTTGGTGTGGGGATGAATGTCACAAAGAATGGTGGGGCAGGTGGTGATAAGGAGAGAGACGCACACTAGTCTTCTCATATGCTTAAAGTTACTGTAATCACCACGTAATAAAACTGTCAAGGTTTGGGGAGACAGACCATGGCTGAGATGTCTGTCACTGGCCCTGTTATCTTCTGCACACTGCAAACATTTCAAAGCGCAATGATTATCCTCATTCCATTATAACAAATATACAAGAGTGGAGATGAGTGCTAAGGAATCACATGGCAACCATATGGTCTAGTGAAGAAGTCACTGGACTGAGACTATTCCCATTGCTGCCACTGGCCTGCTGAGTGTCCTTGGGCAGGTCTCTTCACCTCACTGTGCCTCAGTTTCCCCATCTGTAAAATGGGCATAATGATGTAAAATTCTTTGAAAGCTCCTGATGAAAATAAGTATATAGAAGCTAGGTTTTTTGGCTGTTCCCTGATCACTGTAGCATCACATCTGCAAACCTAGGTGAGGACTACAGCTATCTAAATAATCCTGTGGCACCTTATAGACTAACAGACGTTTTGCAGCATGAGCTTTTGTGGGTGAATGCCCACTTCGTCGGATGCAAGCCCACGAAAGCTCATGCTGCAAAACGTCTGTTAGTCTATAAGGTGCCACAGGATTCTTTGCTGCTTTTACAGAACCAGACTAACACGGCTACCTCTCTGATAGCTATCTAAATGATGACTAACTCTACCAATAAACATTTCTCTTTGTTTAAAAAACTAGGAAATTACATGGCAGAGAAACTATTTTAATACAAAGTTAAGGTTGCATTGTTGTAGCTTCCAGATAATTGAGTTCTGCAAAACTCAAACTTCAGGAAATTACAAAGTTAAGATTAAACATCCACATAGCGATGCCCCAGTATGTTCATAACATGTTGTAACCATTTGGGGTTAACTTGGACCAGTGAGAGGTTGTGTCACTGTTTGTCCTGTAATCCTGATCGATTTAAAATGCTCTGCTAATGTAATTCCCTGTCTGGACATTCCCAGCCAGAAAATAAACATTGCACTGAGTGTGTGTGTGTGTGTATTTAGCAGTCCTGGTTCAGCAACTCTGACTCCAGCTTGTTATAGCACAGTCACACTCTGGTCTCCACCAGCTGTGGTTACAACTAGCGAGGTGACCCCATCATATCCCCAGTCCGAAATTTCCTCAACACCATCTGTCTTGAAATGTAGGGCTCTCTCCAGAAACATTCAGAGGAGTAAGAAGATTTGTTTCTCCTTTAAAGAGACAAAAGCCCGCAGCTAGTTGCTTTAACTGGAATTAATAATCTCTTCAAGTTAAACACAGCACTGGGCTGATTTACAATAAAAGTGAAACAAGTTTATCAACAAAAAGAGAGAGCTTTTAAGTGAGTTCCAGTATAAAAACTAAGTGGTTACAACCACATGAAAGTAAAATATATTTTCCGGTAGCTAAGATTTAACTCAACAAGCTACAATCTTTGTTCGAGGTAGATTTTTACCTATCATTTTCTTTCCAGCCATATGCTGACGTTTTCTCAGTCAGGAACTTCCACAGAAGTAGAAGGTGCTGGTTTCCTTTGTCTTCCTCGGTGGTAGATCTTTGCCTCAGCTGGTTTCTTACCTGCATTCAGTTTCTAGAGACTTCAGCCCCCTTGACTGAAGGGCCCATCTTACTCAGCTTGCAAAAGCTCTGGCCTCTTGTGTCTGTCCAGTTATGGATGCCAAGATGGCTTCTTCTCTCGCCTTATATCTTTTCAACCTCAGTGTTTTGTCCCCAGACTTAGGATAGCTATCTGGGAGAAAACCAGTTTTTCCCTGGGTTTGGTCATAGACTTTAAAGTGTAATATCATTAACTATCCATATTTCCTCATATAGTGTTAATTACAGATATTTTGCAGAGATATTAATCATCAGTTTATCATTAGCTTTCACAAAACACCTTAATTGATACCTTTTGTAATACAGTAATGTATATAATCAGTTGACTCAATTACTTATCATTTTGAGATTCAGACGCCTGTCTTTATGGTTCAGTAGGCCATTGAAATGTATTCTCAGATAAAGCTCCTTTTCTCCTATTGGGAAGAGATGCTGTGCCATTTGGTGAAGAATTCATGCTAGTTCTTCTCCTGCTAGTGATAGTTGAGTCGCTACCTCCTCCCCTTGTAAGCTGGATGGCTTTGTTTGCCTTTTATGTGAATGCATCTTCATTGTCTCTGCCTGATGACCAGGCTGGTTAGCCAAGCAAATACACTTTTCATTGTCTAGGGCAGACTGGGCTTATGCACTGCTTGGCAAACGCATTTTAAGCACATAATTCTAGCCCAGAACCATAACTCTTTGTACTTGCCCAGTCTGTACATCACACAAGAATATTAATGTTTGGTGAGTTATTATTTTTCCAATGAACTATTACATGCCACCTTTTGGATATATATCATGACAACAGTGTGTTAGGTGCAGTATGTCAGGCTTGACAAAAGTTGTTGACCCAGAGTAGTGGGCATGTTGTCCACCCTCTATAACACAGATAGATATACACAGCTGTTTGCTCCCCCAGGTATTAATCACTTACTCTGGATTTATTAATAAACAAAAGTGATTTTGTTAAGTATAAACAGTAGGATTTAAGTGGTTTCAAGTAATAACAGACAGAACAAAGTAAGTCACATGAGCAAAATAAAGCAAAAATGCAAGTCTAAGCCTAATACATTAAGAAACTGATTATAGGTAATAGCTCACCCGCAGAGATGTTCCAATAAGTTTACTTCACAGACTGGACTCTTTCCTAGTCTGGGCCCAATCCTTTCTCCTGGTACAGTTTTTCTTAGTTCCAGCTTACATCTCAGATGACAAGCAGGGGTTTTCTCATGACTGGCAGCCCTCTTTGTCCTGCTCCACCGCCTTTTATATCTTTGGCACAAGGCAGGAACCTTTTCTGTGCTTGTCCCCACCCCTGCCTCTTCCATGGAAAAGTACAATGATTAAGATGTATTCCAGTGTCATGTGACATTGTCACATGTCTCTGGTATCTCTTGCCTTCATTCTTCCTGCTTTGGTCCACATGTACACAGGAAGGCTAGCAGGTAAATAAACCATTTACCATCAAATGTCCTAGTCAATGGGAGCCATCAAGATTCTAAACCACCATTAATGGCCCAGACTTTGCATAATTACAATAGGTCCTCAGAATTCTACTTCATATTTTTAGCTTCAGATACTAGAATGATACATGCATACAAATAGAAGGAATATATTCAGTAGGTTATAACCTTTGGAATGATACCTTACAAGAGACCTTTTCCATAAAGCATATTCCAGTTACATCATATTTACATTCATAAACATATTTCCATAAAACATATGAAGTGCAACATCATAGTCTACATATTAAAACACAGTTTGCTTGCACCCAGTTTACCAATCAATCTAGACTAGTGCTTCTCAAAGCCGGTCCGTCGCTTGTACAGGGAAAGCCACTGGTGCTATGGGCTGGTTTGTTTACCTGCCGTGTCCGCAGGTTTGGCCGATCGCAGCTCCCACTGGCCACGGTTCACCGCTCCAGGCCAATGGGGGCAGCGGGAAGCGGCATGGGCTGAGGGATGTACTGGCCGCCCTTTGGTTCACCTCCATTGGTTCACCTCCATTGGCGGTGAACCGTGGCCAGTGAGAGCCGCAATCAGCCAAACCTGCGGACGCGGCAGGTAAACAAAGCGGCCCGGACCGCCAGGGGCTTTCCCTGCACAAGCGGTGGACAGGCTTTGAGAAGCACTGATCTAGACAACTCTGTATTGGTGACCTTTCCTCTTCATCATTTACCACTCCCCCATTTTTTGTCACCTGCAAACTTGGTCAGTGATGATTTTATGTTTTTTTTCCAGATCATTCATAAAAATTCATTAAATAGCATAGGCCCAACAACCAGTCCCTGTGGGACTGCACTGGAAATGCACCCATTCCATGATGATTCTCTGTTTACTATTACACTTTGAGACCTATCAGTTAGCCATCTTTGAATACATTTAATTTGTGCCATGTTAATTTTATATCTTTCTAGTTTTCTAATTAAAATGTCATGCAGTACCAAGTCAAATTCTTGTAGAAGTCTAAGTATATTGCATCAACACTATTACATTTATCAACCAGAAAAAAGATATCAGGTTAGTTTGAGAGGACTGATTTTCAATAAACCCATGTTCATTGGCATTAATTATATTACTTTCGTTTAATTATTTTTTAACTGAGTCCCATATCCGACATTCCATAATCTTCCTACAATTATCTGGGTCAACCCTGTTTATTCTTTTAAAATATTAGCACAATTTCAGCTTTCTTCCAGCTACAGAATGTAAACTGGTAGTCTATGGTTCACTTTTTTTAATGGCAACTTGCAAATTGCAAAACATGTAGTTTCTCAATGGGTGCAGATGTAGTATTTTAGGGGAAAAAACAGGCTTTAATTCAAACTTAACACTGTTTTCATATTACTCTCCCCACATATTCAAAGATTATGAGTGAGATGGTAAGAAATCATGAGATTGGCTTAAAAATATGAGATTTCAAATGCAATGCATTTCTATTCATTTATTTATTAATTAAATCTATTTACTTGCCTTCTGGGTTTTGAACTTTTAGATGTCACGTTTTCAAAGTTTTCTTTGCAACCATGAAGTCTAGAATCTTATTTAGAAAAAAAACAACCCCCTTCCCCCATAACAGAGATTCTGATGTAAGAACATGACTCTAAAAAGTGAAAGGGATAGAAACACTGCTGTTTGCAAGTTTGTTATGAAAGGAACATAAATGGGAAGTTAGAAGACTGGTGTTACCATGAGGCTGAGTGAAGGTTGTATGGGTGACTTAAACTGTGAATTTCCATACTTCCAAATATACGGGGGTTATTTTTTGGAATGTCAGCCTTAATTTACAATTTTGTGTATTTATCTATTTTATTGAATATTACAAAACTATCATTTTTGCAATCTCAGTTCTGACTTGTTTAGCTTTCTGACATTTCTCCGTTAATTCCAATGTTCTTGCAAGGCCTTTAACACTCAGATTACTAATGAGGATTTTCAAACTTCACTCCAGTTTAGCAAGGCCTTTTGTCTGGGGAATTTTAATTTCTTGCCTTCCATGTTTGCTCCCATATGGATATTTTTATTTGGTTCTCTTTTATCTCAGTGTCTGCACCAACTGGTGAGACCTCAGCAGCGAGGCCTATGGAAGAGGAAGTGATGGGAGAGCTGGGCAGCAGTGCTACATTGACAAGCTCAGCTGCAAGGTAATAACTCTGTTAGCTTACACGTGTCTGAAAAGAGGGGATTAGATTCACAAAGGGATTAATGCTTTGTGATGCCTAACTTTTAGACACCAAGAAAATCATTGGAATCCACTGTTATTCACAGAGTCTGGGTTAGGCACTAGGCCCTCTGTACAAGAATGGGGAGAGATGGGCACCTCAGACTACGAGTCACAAAAGCCAGCACTTAAAGCCAGCCAATGGGATGTGCTCATGAGAGGGATGTGTGCTAAGCTCCACCCCTCTCCAGAAATAGGCGCCTAAGCGCAGGCTGCTGGGAGGTGCCCGTCTCTACTATTCATGAGTCTCAGCTGTGAACCCTCATTAGAACAGGATCTGGGGTCTCCCACCTCCCCGGTGAGTGCTCCAGCCACCAGGCTACAGGATCATTCCCCCACTCGCTTACTCTCTGGCCCAAATGACTAATTATATAATGAACAGTAGAATGGCTTCAAGAGGAGAGACTGACAGATTCCCCACATCAGAACGTCCCACAGTGGAGTGGTTGGAGCATTCATCTGAGCAGTGGGAGACCCCTGTGGAAGTCCCTTCTCCTCATGAGGTATGGGGGGGACTTGAAATGGAGGTCTCCCACATCCCAGGTGAGTACCCCAACCACTGCGCAAAAAGTGATAAAGGAGGTCTTCCTCCCCTCCCCCAAAGACTGTCCTGTGTGAACTCACCTGAGGGGCCCTATCCAGTAGGCTGCCTCTGAGCACACCTACCAGATCAGGTCCCCTGAGCGAGTGAGGTGGCCAAATGCCTGTCTCACCCCTTCCATGAATTGCTCTGGGGCTTAGGCAGAAGACTGGTGTCTGGATGTGCAGAGGGAGGCAGCAGTGTGTGTAGCCAGGGGCAGAAACACAGGTGCCCAGGAAACTTTTTACTACAAAAATGTAGGTACTGAGTGAGTTTAGGTGCCTACAGGGTGTGGCAGGAGTTTTGTGGATCACAGTATAGCCTCAGTCTGGGGTTTAGATGCCTAAGCAAATTAGGCCAGGGTGACTAGAATGAAAGTGTCTCCTCAGACAGCTCTAAAGTGTCAGTGCCATGATACTGTCACTATTATTGCCACATACTAGAAAAACTCTTCGTTTGTTTCTTGTCTCAAGGCAGCAGATTTCTGTTCGGTACCTCCCTGGGATGAATAATGCTGAGGTGCCATAGTGTTCACCAGTCTGATAGGAGATGCCCTTCCTGCTTGTACTGCGTAGCACATTTGACCTAAGGTCTGTGGTACCAGCAGAGATGCATTGAGTTCTAGGAGACACAGAATTCTGCAGCAATGTTAATTGGTTACAAAATCATTCAGCACCTTCACTTTTACTGAAACTGTTCTAAAAGTGCAGAAAGGATTAAAAAGATAGGGCGTTCGTGTTTTGTATTTGCATTGAAGTGGAGCAGCTTATGAGCTCCAAATAGAAGAGACTCTCTGGACTGTGATTGGCTAGGATAGAGGTGAGAGAAGCACAGAAGTAGGCCTACAGGAGAAAGCAACCGGCATCCATGACTCCTATGATAAAGAAGATAAAGCAGAGCCCCCACTCCTATAGGGTTTAGGAGCTATGCATATAAAATGCTGAGGTCTAAATTAGCTCAACTATACATATAAAATGATGGGGTCTAAATTAGCTGTTATCACTCAAGAAAGAGATCTTGGAGTCACTGTAGATAGTTCTCTGAAAACATCCACTCAATGTGAGGCAGCAGTAAAAAAGTGAACAGAATGCTGGGAATAATTAAGAAAGGGATAGATAATAGGACAGAAAATATCATGTTGCCAATAAATCCATGGTGCACCCACATCTTGAATACTGTGTGCAGATGCAGTTGCCCCATCTCAAAAAAGATGTATTGGAATTGGAAAAGGTTCAGAAAAGGGCAACAAAAATGATTAGGGGTATGGAACAGCTTCTGTGTGAGGAGAGATTAATAAGATTGGGACTTTTCAGCTTGGAAAAGAAACAGCAAAGGGAGATATGATTGAGGTCTATAAAATCATGACTGGTGTAGAGAAAGTAGATAAGGAAGTGTTGTTTACTACTTCACATAACACAAGAACTTGGGGTCACCAAATGAAATTAATAGGCAGCAGGTTTAAAACAAATAAAAGGAGGTGTTTCTGCTTGTAAAATGTTTGATTCACACTATATTGTTTAGATGTTACCAACCCCTACTAACTCCCTATTCATCCTATATATTTTATATAAAATATATAATATTTATTACTTCTTTCAGTGTATACACATACAAAATTGACACCTATCTGAAAACTCCTTTGGTGTCCTTTTCAATAGGTGCAAAATGAACAGTTTCTCTAACTACAGGATATTAAGCTAAAGGCAGTGAAATTCACAGAGTCAGTACCTGACTTCACAGACAAAACATTCCCTTTTCTCCAGTGGAGGAAAGCAATCATATTAGTTCAGGTAGAATAAAGAAAACACTCTGTCTCTGGGAGAAGAGAAAGCTGGTCCCCAGTTTGGGTATGTCAAAGTTAAAATAATATCCCCCCCTCTCTAGCTGGGTTCTGGATATTTTCTTGTCCTTATCTCCATTAAACCACATTCTGTCCAGTTCATTCTGAAGAAGAATTCTGCTTCTCCTTATCAAGACCCAGCCGCTTTAAAATTACCCTCATTCCCTTCTTTTTACTTGCTCCATGATGAGTCTCAGCTAGAAGGCCTTCCCTTCCTTCTTGTATCATACGTTAGCCTCAGGCTGGCCAAAGGAAAACCAAGAAACATACCTACCAAGCACTTTAGAAAACAAACAGAAATCCACTTGTCAGTATTATTAATTAGAAGCTTATCTCATTAAATCTGTCCAAAAGACAATTTTTGGGTTAACTGGCTTGTTTTAGCTAGGCCTGGGCTAAACTTGACCTTTATCTTGGTCAAAGCCAGGGCCTAAACATTTCCTCCATACTACTCTGCTTCACTTTATCTGCCATCCTCTACTTGCTTGGGAAGGAGACAATCCTCTGCTCTCTCAGAGGGATTTTTCTGGGCATGGTCAAAGGGGGCAGCATTAAGGCTGTGAGGGGATATAGTGTGGGAGACTTTACCTTAACTCTGTGTAGCCTGATTTATGTTTATACGTCCCCCACCATCTGGAGGGATGCAGGGCAGTGTGAGGGAAAGGTAGAGCTGTGTCCATGAAGTTTTTTAGCAGTGAATTTCCCTTGTTTTTGGTTGAAGTGGTGGTAGTAAGGGTGGAGCAGGATTGAGTGGCATCTGGTGGAAGCATGAGGAGCTTCCTGGGCACACCTTTCTCCCACATAATGACCAGGTCCTTTCTCCTCTTGGATCCTCCGTGGTCCTGGTAGGATTGAAGGGACCAGGGGCAGGAAGAAGGGTGGTAGCTCAGAGGCTGTATGAAGTGCATCTACCAATTAGAAGTAGTAAGAAGAGGGAAAACGACCCCACAGAGTCCCTACCTCGCATCAAGGCATAGAATAGATACATTACACGTGTGTGTATATATATATAAATAAGTGAATATGTAAACATACCTGAGCTAGCTTTGGTCTAGCTCAAATAAGAATAGCAGCGAAGCCTTGGCAGTATGGACGGCAGTCTGGGACCGTAGATACATACTCAAAAAGCTAGTCTATGCTGCCATGGCTTCACTGCCATTGATATTTGATTGAACTAGAGGAAAAAAAGTTCACATATGTCTACAAGTGCTGCAGCCACACCACGACTGCTGTGTAGGCCTACCCTCAATTGTTTAACAGGCTGAGTGCTTGATACTGAGGAAGGCAGAATCCCAGATTATTACTCACTAACCTGAATCTAATTCTCTCACCTTCACAAATGGTTTCTTGCTCCTTGTCTAAAAAGCATTGTATTTTTTCATTATTACAGATCCCCCGATTCAGTAACCGTGGTCGCTGATGAGAAATCCTTGAAGATTATGTGCAAAGAGCGACGGAAACTGATTAAGATTATTCAAAATGACCCGGGTGGTGTCTTGGATGAGTCACTTGCTCAGTCGCTCATCACAGATGAGGACTATGACAATATGACTATAATATCGGATACAGAGGCGAAAATTAGAAAATTGTTAATTCAAATACAGAGAAAGGGAGCACTGGCCTGTCAGCAATTCCTGGAGTGTTTAGAAACCATGTTTCCGGGCACAAATCAGGATTTACAACATCCTCAGGGTGGTAGGTTATTGTTTTTGTTTATTGGTTGTTTTTGATTTTTTTTTTGCCTTTCAGGACAAAAAAATTTAGTACCGGCAACATCGATCAAAGGCTAATTTCCAAATAGATACACGATTAATGGTAGAGCCTATGTTAATGCAAAGTTATGGCTGAGAATTCAAATGTGTGAAAATGATGAAATTGAAACATATAGTTCACAGGCAGCTATTGTGTGACGACTTTGCTCATGTGTAAAATGATGATATAGTGGTGTATTCTACAAAACCTTTGTGATAGAAATTTACCAATAGAATATAAATATACACACAAAGATCTTCAGGTGGTCAAAATCAGTAGATTTCCATTGTCTTTGGTGGGCTTTGGATGAGTCCTTTTATGTGTAAGGGATAACTCTCAAACCTGTAGAATCTTTCATAGGACAAACTTTTTGAAATGTAGCACTGTCTCTAACCACAGGATCTATGAATCCATCAAACAATTGATGGGTGTAGAGATGTCCACACCCAACGGAAGTCACCAGAGAATCCAGCAGTTATGGTTAGCGGCAGAAGGCAAACTTCCCTTGCTTATATCCAGTGCCGTGTATATGTCATGATTCCACAGTCACAAAATTCACCCTTTGCTACAGAATTTTGAGCCAGAAACTGAACTTGTTCGTTTAAAAAAAATGTTTCTAGCATTTTTGATTGCAGAGATCATCTTGATAGCATGAAGTACAAGTGAATTTAATTGTTGCAGTGACATCTGTGAACTTGCCCAGATGAGCCCCAAAGGCTTCCTGATTCCACTGCCATGGAATCTGGCATTTTTCCAAGGTGCCCCCAGAATCCAGTATTTTTGCCATGGGGCTGGATAAGCAAAATCCTCCAGAAATGAAAAAGAGCTAGAGATAGACCCAAAGGTGAAGCCAGTTGAAGGCCAATGGTCTGTCAAATTTTTACATGTCTGTTTCCCCCAGTTTGTGTGTCAGGGACACCAACAAAGCCATAGTGCTCCAAAGAACCACTTTGGATTCTAGCTAGAATGGTTTGCGGGTGCCAGGCCCACCGGGGTTATGTAACCTGATACGGCAATGGAAATCAAAGAGAATATTTATAAACATTTTGTAGTTTATTGGGAACTGGTTTCAGAACAGGGATAGAATACAGTGAGGAGCGACAACCATAAGTAGGTGCACAGCTCCCCTCTGGGGCTCTGATCAGAAAGGAACATGACTAAGAATTAACGTGACTAAGAAGATCTCCCTTCGAAGAGGCCAGAACGCTGCTGCATCCATTGCATTTTTTTATCCAAAGCTTCATACCAATGTACTGGATAAGTAGCTCTTCTATTATAAAATAGAAACTATGTAATGAAATGCAGAGGCAGGAGCAGTGAATGAAATAAAATACACACAGAAAACAGGAAGAGATTGAAGAGAATTAGACACTAAGTAACTTTTCTCCTCTTGTTTTCTTGCTGGAAGGATTAAATCAGGAATCTCAGACTCTGCAAGCCCCAGAGCTGGGGGAAAAAGAGGTCATAAATCCAAAACTGGAATTAGATATTCAACAAGACAGAAAGCAGGAGGAGACAGACCTTTCCAAAGGTAATTTCCTCTGATGACCCTTCCTTCTGTAGTGGGAGTTAACACCTTTAGAAGAGCTTGGCGCTCCCAGGTGTGATTTGGTGTGTGTGAGAGTGAAGAATTTTCTTGGTATTCTGCATAGATTTGCTCAGATTCAAACAAGGATGCCATGGAAACCCAGTCAGTGGCTTAGAGGCAGAAACACAGGGACTCTGCTTAAAATTTGGTCTGTATTGATCAGTGTGGTGCTCTGAGCCACAACTGTTAGCTGATCCATGTTCCCATGAAGGCCAGTGGCAAAGCACTGGGACCAGTGGCAGCTACTGCTCAAAATAAATGGTGGCATTATAGCCTCTAAACATCTCCTCCTGTTTCCCTCTGCCCCACACCTATTCTTCTCCTCTCTTTATCCTTCCCCCATTTGGGCCAACCAGATATTTCAAGTGAAAATATGGGGCATCTGTACAGGGAAGAAGGGAGACAGTTGTTGGGAAGGTTGTTGACCAGCGGTGTAGTAAGGAGGAGGGAGAGAAAAGTGCCTTTTCCTCCTTCCTGCTGCTAGCTACCTCCCTTTTCCTTGAGATGGATGACTGAGGGGCTGGATGAAATGATGAGGATTGTGACTGATGGGTTTGTCAGAGGCTGGAGGAAAGGATGGGGGTTGGAGTGAGAGTGGGTTTGTGCAGGGGTGAGGGTCTGAAATGGGCTGTGGGGTAAGAAAATGGAGGAAACTCACATGTAAAAACTAGGAGGAAAGGAGGTATGGCATGAAAAGAGAAAAAGCAAAGACAATAAGGAAGGGGAAACCTTCCATTAGGGCTACCTATCTGGCAAAGTGGAAAAGATTTTCCTACTGGTGTGAACCCAAGTGTCTTTAACCACTTGAGGTTCCTATCCTGATTATTTTTTACTATCGCCTACACCTTAAGCAACAGGGCCTGTCTCTTTCATCCATCAGAGTGCACCTGGCGGCCATTTCAGCTTTCCATCCAAGGGAGTCTGGGCGCTTTCTCAAATCCCATGGTGGGGCGCTTCCTTAAAGGGCTGGAGCGGGTGTTCCTATATTCTCATCCCCAGTCTCAACCTGGAACTTGAACCTGGTCCTCTCCAAACTCATGAGCCCACCATCTGAGTGCCTGGCCACTTGTTCTTTCCCCTACTATCTTGGAAGGTAGTGTTACTGGTGGCCATTACATTGGCAATGAGGGTGTCTGAACTGAGAGCTCTCACCTCTGAACCCCCTTACATGGTGTTTCATAAGGACAAGGTGAAGCTTAGACTGAATATGCACTAAATTCCTCCCCAAGGTGGTCTCCCAATTCCACATGGGTCAGGACATTTGCTTGCTGGTGTTCTTTCCAAAGCCCCACATGAGCCCACAGCACCGCAGCCTACACACGCTGGATGTTCAAAGAGCCTTAGCTTTCTACATAGAGTGCACAAAATCCTTCTGCAAATCAACCCAATTGTTCGTTGCTGTAGCTGATAGAATGAAGGGCCTTCTAGTCTCTGTGCAACACATATCCTCCTGGATCACAGACTGCATTTGCACCTGTTATGAGCTGGCCAAGGTCCCACCCCCAGCAATTATGGCCCATTCGACCAGAGCACAAGCATCTATGACTGCCTTTCTGGTGCAATTCCCCATCCAGGAGATCTGCAAGGCAGCTACCTGGTCTTCATTGCACATGTTTGTAGCTCACTATGCTGTCGACCAACAGGCCAGAGATGATGCGGCAGTCGGCAGAGCTGTCCAATCAATCATTCCATGACTCCTACCCTCCTCCAGTGGTAAGCTTGGAAGTCATCTAATTGGAATGGACGTGATCAATCACTCAAAGAAGAAAAGACGGTTACTTGCCTCTCTTAACTGTTCTTCGAGATGTGTTGTTCATGTCCATTACAATACCCACCCTCCTTCCCCTCTTTTGGAGTCTAAAGCAAGAAGGAACTGAAGGGGGGCCGGTCCGGCAGGGTACTATATACACTGTCATAATGGCACCACATTAAGGGGCTCCCCTGCCATCCTGATGGGAGCTGCTAAGGGGAAAAGTTTCCAACATCCATGCACGCAATGCGCCCACACCTAATTGTAATCTCGAAGAACAACAGTTATGAGAGGTAAGCACAGAAGTAATCCTGTTGGCTTTATTTATATTGTGCCATATAAATAAGAGAAGAATTGAGCCCAGGATGATTAATGCATCTGTCATTTACTGGGTACTGCTTTTCTTTAAATTACAATTCTCTTTCCATAACTCCCACAACATCAGCCAGTCTAAGGAATTAGTAAATGGTATATGAAGTTATCATTTTCTACTCTGAAAATTTAGTTTATGTTTTCACTTCCTTTTGCAGAAAGAAGTAAAGCATTTCAAGATATTCTGTCCAGATTAAACCTGGAGAAGCACAGAAGCAGGAAGATCAGGCTGAGGGATGTCCTGGAGATCTGCCCAGGAGGCATCAAAAACAGGATTCCAGAGGCATTAAGTGATTTACCTTGGCATTTCCTGAGGAAGGTCATGGCTGTGAATGGGACAGCCAGAAATACAAGCATTGGGCACAAGGCTCCTGAAGAAGAAATGAGTGATGATAATAAAGAGCTACATATTGATGACAATTTCTATGTTAGTGATGCCGAGATAAAAGTTTCCCTGCACCCCCTCGATGTTCTCTGCGCCGTTCTGCTTTACTCAGACAGTTTCCTGCAGCAGGAGATCCTGTCCAAAATGTCCATGTGCCAATTTGCCCTCCCTCTGCTGCTACCTGCCCTTGACATCCACAAGTGCACACTAATGCTGTGGGCCATGAGGGACATTGTGCGGAAGTGGAGGCCGCACTCCCTGGCAGAGAGCAGAGGGTTCAGAGAGGAGAGCCTGGTGCTCACGTCAATGCCAACCATTTCCTTTGTGCGGTTGGGGAGCTGCAGCTTCTCCAAGTCCAAACTCCTCAATGATGTTCTCAGCCCCTCCCAGCAGCACCAAAATTTCTTCATCCATCGTGACATGGAGTCTGGGAATGTTCTTCGGCAAATTGCAGATGGGCTGGTTGAGATTTCCTGGTATTTCCCTGGTGGAAATGAGAATTCAGATCTTTTCCCAGAACCTGTGGCAGTTACAAATCTGCGTGGAGACATCGAGACGCAGTGGCTGCAGTTTAGCTTTTTAACAGAGGTCTCCTCAGCAATGTTCATAGTTACTGAGAGCATCAGTGAGCGAGAATATGAGCTGTTATCCTCGCTGAAAGAATCAACAGCTAAATATTACTTCATCCTTAACTACAAGAATGAGAAACCCATAGAAACTCTGGGATTCCTTAATAAGCTGGCCCCTGTGCTGAAGCTGAGCAAATCACAGCTACTTGTGAAAGATAGTACCACTAATAATGCAGGATTTGTGAAAAAGGTGCAGTCCACCATAGGAAACATAATGAACTCATCTCCCAAGACAGTGAGTTTGGAAGCTATGGCTGTGATGGCACGTGACCTAGGAATCCAGGTGGATGAGGATTGTCAGGCATGTCAGTGTGCGAGGAAATGTGCTGAAGAAATCACTGCAGAAATAAGAGATGTGGCAAAATACAAAAGAGAAATGTTGAGACTCCAAGGGGACCCATGGAAAAACTTGGCTAAAGTGGAAAAAGAGCTGTGCCGAATGAAAAGCCAAGGAGACATGGCCACTGAAGACTATAAATCTGAGCTGAAACAGAAATGGTTAGAGATACGCAGACAGCAGAATCAGTGTGGCCTTACTAATGGTTTGACTAAGTTCATCAATGGAATAGAACACTTGCCTACAGTGGAGAAACATTACTTCCTGAAATGGATGAAATTTAGCCTCGATAACACTGCCAGGGGAAATCTTTCTAAAATGCGGGTTGAGTATAAAACGAAATGTGAAACTCCAGGAGCGGATCGAAAACAGCTGGAAAAACTAGATAAATTAATAGCTGACAGTTCCCTTGGGGTGGAGCATTTCATACGTGAGTTGGGGCAGTTCTATGAAGCTGAATGCTCAATAGTTAAAGAAGGCAATAAGGCAGAAAATCAGAGACAATTCATCCATCTCCCAGCCATAGCAGCTGACTTGATGCTGGAAGGGTTTCCTATGGAGCTGATTGATGGAGATGCCTCCAACATCCCCATGAACTGGGTAGTAGATGTTCTAACTCATCTCAATATCAGACTAGAGGGTAGATCCATAATGGTGGTTATAACAGTGCTGGGAGTGCAGAGCACAGGGAAATCCACCCTCCTCAACACCATGTTTGGCCTGCAGTTTGCAGTGAGCAGTGGCCGATGTACGCGAGGAGCCTTCATGACGCTCATTAAAGTTACAGAAGCTGTTCAGAAGCTAAGTGGCTGTGATTTCATCCTGGTGATAGACACAGAAGGTCTGAAGGCCCCTGAACTAACGACATTGGAAGACAGTTATCAACATGACAATGAGCTGGCCACACTGGTGATTGGACTGAGTGACATAACCATTGTTAACATGGCCATGGAGAATGCCACCGAAATGAAGGATATTCTGCAAATTGTGGTCCATGCCTTTCTCAGAATGGAGGAAATAGGACAAAAGCCAAACTGCCAGTTTGTGCATCAGAACGTCAGTGATGTGTCTGCACATGACCAGAATATGAGGGACAGGAAGCATCTACTGGAGCAACTGAATGAAATGACGAAAGCTGCAGCAAGGATGGAAAAACAAAGCAGGGAAATGGCGTTTTCTGATATTATGGAGTATAACCCAGAGAAACACAATTGGTACATCCCTGGGCTGTGGCATGGAGTCCCTCCCATGGCTCCAGTAAACACTGGATACAGTGAGAGTGTGTGTGAGCTAAAGAAACACCTATTTGAATTCATAGAGAACCGTTCACGTTACAGAGCTGTCAAAGACATTCCTGAATTTATTGAATGGCTGAAGAGTCTGTGGAATGCAGTAAAACATGAAAACTTCATCTTTAGCTTTAGAAACAGCCTTGTTGCTGAAGCCTATAACCAGCTGTCTATGAAGTATTCTGAATGGGAGTGGGATTTCCGCAAGAAGATGTATAGCTGGATATCCGATAAAGAAACTTTCATCCAGAACCAGCCACCAGAGAAACTAGAGGGTGATCCTTTAGCAAGTTTAAAAATTGAGGCACAAGGGAAACTTCAGGAGGAAGAAAAGAAGCTCTTGGATAATTTAGAACAGTATTTTAAAAGTGGAGCTTCAAATTTGAACCTGATAGAAAAGTACAGAGAAGATTTCAAAAGGAGCGCAAATAGCCTCAAAAGAGAACTTGAAAGTTATTCAATCAGTAACTGTGAGGAAGCAATTCGAATCCAAAGAGGACAGCACAAGATAGACACTATCCAGACTGGGTACAAACAGACAATTGAAGGGAAAGTTGACAGACTCTTGGCTGAATGCCGAAACAGAAAACATAAACTAGACAATGAGAAACTGAAAATAGAATTTGAAACAATGTGGCGAAAAACCTTGTCAGAGTTAAAGCTCAGTAGTTTACAGAAACGTCAAGTTGTTCAAGATATGGATCTCCAGCTGAGAAAGGATTTTGAGAATCGAGGGAGTGCCATCAATCAGATGCTACAACATGCAAAAAGCCTGCTGGGTTATAGAATGAAGTCTTTCACAATGAAGAAGGAATACTTAGAACTAAAATGGACCACAGCAGTTGTGGAATTCTTCTTACAGGACTGTCACCGTAAAACTGAAGAGCTTGCTCTATCTTTAATGGATGAATGCAAGAAATACATTGAAGAAAAAGTTAAATCCAAAACAGACTATGATGAAACCTATTGCGGAGAACTGCTGCATATGGTTAATGAGAGGTTAAAACGGGAAGATGTTCAGAAACTTCCCACTACCCCTAGTTTTGAAGTTGACCTGAAACTTCACATTTTGGGGGAAGCAGCTTGTGCGTTTCAGAAGATGCATGAAGATTTTATCAAAGAAAACGATCCTCAGCAACGTCTGGAGAAGCTGAAACCTCAGTATTTCTCCATATTTATGGATCTCTATTTGGAAAAGGATGAAAGCCAAACAAGGGCCAAAGATTTCTGTTATCAGTGTCTCAAACCTGCCTTGGTGGGTTATGTCAACAAAAGGCTCGGACTAGAAATAGTTGACAATTTTCTCAGCAGTGAACAGGCCGTTGAATACGCCAGCCGAAGCTTCTTTCAGTTGTCTGTGCTAAAGAAGCTGCTGGAAGAGATGAACTTTGACAACTATGTGAAATACATACGTAACTATGAAAAGTTTGTCAAATCCTGGATACAGAGATGTCTGATAGATCACTATGGAGGGAAGACAAGTTTGAGAGAGTTGGAGAAAGGGATTCTCTCCACAATAATAAATAAAATCAAAGGAGTTCTGAAAAACTCCATAAATAAAAACAATAAGACAGTTTCTGCCTTTTTAGACAGCTTTTGCAAAGAGCTGCAGCAGGACCTGGTCATTTCCTGCAATAGCTTAGTTGGAGTACAGTTTAAAAGCACAGCAAAAATTGAGCAGCTTTCTGATAACATTCGAACCTTCCTTCTGGAGTTAGAACAACAAATCTTAACCCAGTTTAATCATTTGCAACTTGACACCAAACTCTCCAACCTGTCAGTGAAGCCCCAGGATGAGATCTTCAAGCGAGTGTTTGGCTGTGGGAAGCAGTGTCCATTCTGTAAAGCCCCCTGTGAAGCAGGAGGCACTGACCATAAAGAGCATTTTGTATCAGTCCATCGACCCAAAGGATTAGGGAACTTCAGGGATCGTGATTCACAAAAGCTTGAGCATTCCATATGCTCCTCTGATGTGGTTTCCAATCGTGAGTTCCAAACTGCAGCCACAGCAGGAAAATTTCATCCTTTCAAAGATTACCGCCATTACTACCCAGACTGGCGCATTCAGCCTGATCCCAGCATTGATGCTTCTGATTACTGGAAATTTGTTTTCAAATCATTCAATGACCAGTTCGCTAGGAAGTATGATGCTAAAGCAACAGATCTCCCAAGAGACTGGAAAAATATCACTAAAGAGGATGCCCTGCGGGGCCTAAAGCAAGGGTTTTATCTGAAAAAATAGACATCTCAAGTGTATCTTTGAATCGGATACACTTCAACAAAACCAAACCCTTGATTTAAAAAAATGGAATATGAACAAATCTGACAGCCTGGACCTTTTTTTAAATTGAAAACTAAAAAAAATCAATTGCAGGTCACGTCTTCCAATTAGTGCAAGGCTGCTGCACAGGTACAGCCCTACCAGAGCAAACTGATAGTCCCTGTCTCCTTGCTGAACCAGAGTAACAGCCCATCTAGCCTGGTATCCCCACCTCTCTGCCTGATTGGATCAGACCAATAACCCATATAGCCCAGTATCCCACCTCCTTGCTGTATTGGATGAGACCTAAAGGCCATCTAGCTCGGTATCTCATCTTCCTGCTGTACTGGATGAAACCAGGGATCCATCCTGTCTCTGACAGTGGCCATTACAAGATGTTTCAGTGGGAGGTGCAAGATACCATCTAATGGAAATTTTATAGAAACATGTTTAGAGAGGAAGCTTCTTCCTAACATAACTATGTAAACAGGGTCCGAATGAGTTCTCCCATGACATCTAGCTGGGAGTGGGGAGCAACTTTAGGAGCAAACTGTATTTACATGAACTCACCTACTCTGCCTAGATATCCAGCAGATATAGAGGTGTTGCTCAAAGTGGTCAATTTTGACTGGTTTTGGGTTACAAATCACTTTAGTACTGAATGAAGGGATAGTGAAATGTTGTTGTCAGTGTTGCATTTATTGTATGAGTAAAGGGGAGCAGAACTGTGCTTAACCTGTCTCGAATGAGGGGTCACCCTAGCTGAAAGGACTCATTAAGCCAGGGGCTCGAATGCCTGACCCCTGTGAAAGAAAAGGGGGTGAGGAGAGGTATCTCTGCCAGGAGATGTGCACGCTCCCTGGTCTGGTTTAACCTGCTCCTCCCCACTCTTCAAAAGATAGCACTAAATAGGCTCCATTAGGAGCCTTTTGTTATTTTAAGTGTTCAAAAGAGCTGACAACTACTTGTGGCAGGACAGCATTTCTGCCCAGCCTAATAGCTGAAAATTGCTCAGGGCTTGGCTACACTTGTGAGTTAGAGCACATTAAAGCAGCCCTGGGTGCCCTAACTCACGACCTGTCCACACTGGCAAGGCACGTAGAGCACCTGGACTCTGCAGCTGGAGCGCTCCTGGTAAGACACCTCCACCAGAAGCATAATGCTTGGTGCGTCTTGGCTGGAACGCCCCAGCATCAGTGTGAATGAGGTGTTGCATTACTGTGCTCTGGTCGGCCTCCAGAAATGTCCCATAATCCCCTTAAGTCAAGTGGCCACTCTTTTCATTGTTTGGAATCGGCTGTAGGAAAAATGCCCTTTCAAAGCTCCATTTCTGACAGCCGGCTGCTTATCTCCCTCAGGACAAAGCAACCATTACTGTGGATTGCTGCTTGAGAGGCGGGGGGAGGGGAGGTCTGCTGCTGTCTGAACTTACAAGACAGCATGCTGACATGCTCTTGGTCCCCCAAAAACCCACTCTCTCTCCCCCCATATACACACAACACACTCCCTGTCACGTTTCACCCCAACCCATTTGAGAAACATGTTGCAGCCACTTGCATACTGGGATAGCTACACAATGCACTGCTCTCTATGGTCGTTGCAAGAGCTGCTCATGTGGCACCGCCAGTGCATTTGAATCTGACAGTGTGGATGCACTGCAGTGCTTTCCCTAATGTGCTCTCTGAGGGCTGGTTTAACTCACAGAGCTCTACATCTGCAAGTGTAGCCATGCCCTAAGAGCTGGGTGGAACCTCAGGAGATGCACCTGCAGCGGGCACAGCAGAGAGGCAGGTGGCAGAAGGTGACCAGTGAGTGGAACAGGTGGCTGGCAGGGTGGCCAAGGGAGAGGAACCATGGCTGGTGGGGTGGCCAGCCAGAGCAAGTGCTCAGATGGCAGAGCTAGCAAGGTGCCTTCTTCCCCAGCTGGGAGGTGAACTCACACAGATGCACCCCTAAACCCTTGGTCTTCACTGACCAAGGGCAACCACTGTGAGTGCGGTATGGCGAGGGAGCAGAGAAGGGCACAGTAAAGGAACTTTTAGTTGTAGAACTCAAGAACATGAGGACCCTCTGGGGTGGGTGTTGGGCTCACAGTTTTGTTAATGAACCCTACTTGTGGCATTTTCCCTAATTAATGTTGGGTGACTTCCCTCCATTCATTAAAAGTTTCTGATCTACACTCAGACTCAGTGCTTGTGAGAGGGGAAGTATTGCCTCTGAGAGGCACCCAGGGGTGGTGTGTAATTTTCCCAGGATACTGATTGGGGCTCAAGCTGATTCTGTTTTGTATTATTGAAAAGAACCCCCTAGATATTGAACTCGACCCTGGTTGCTGCCAGCTTCACCTGGCAGAAGGGTTACAACTGGGTGGTTTCTAATTTATACTATTCCTTGAATGTGGATTGGTTGAAATTGTTCAATTTATGTAATCACCGAATAAATATTTTTCAATGATCATGCATTATGCAAATTCCTTTGTTCTGGCTAATAATGTTCCTTATCTGACCAGTGTGCAGGGATTTACATAATCACTGTATGTTATTTCTTTACTACACAATGAATATGCAAAATCTCTTTATTCTGAATGGCTGCTACAACCTATGTGCCCTGACTGACTCCTGCACTGGGAATTTTCAAGCTGTTTGACAGCAAGGAGGATGCTTCTACGTCCCTTCAAGTGAAGCAGAAAAGCTCCACTATGAACATGAAAGAAAAGGGAACAAAAATATGAAAAAACTCCAAAGAAACTGTGCCTTTGAAACCCCAATATCCATTGGTTCAGTGAATTGTGGGAAAAATCTCACTGAGATGAAGAAAAGAAACAACAACCCGTATTTTGCTCTCTGCTTTTTTTATTCAGCATGCAACATATGCAAGCAGCTAAGCCAATCAACCTATGAACTGTACTTATTTTGTATGTCTATTCATATTGATGATCTTAAGGACAGCGCCTTACAAGTGATGCATTCTAGGGGGTTAGATCGTGACTCAGGAGAATGAGGAAGAAAAAAGATTCTCTCCTCTTACACTCCTGAACAGGCTCTGTGAACCCTGGGCCTAGGCATGTGGGAGTAGACAGGCACTGCACCCCTGGCTATGCCTCTGCTCACATGGTGGGTATGGAATAAACAAAGAATGATCAGAGCTATGGCTCCCTCCCGCCACTGAGTGGCAACACTGCTGAGCCAGCTCAGGCCACTGGTGCATGACCACCCCCAGGGAGAAAAGAGGAAGCAACAAAAGGCTATGTCTACACTGGCGGATTTACAGCACAGGCAGTTACAGCACCATGTAGAGAGCGCTGCAGGGAAACCACTGTTGTGTGTTCACGCTGTCAACTGCCAGCGCACTAGCATGACCACACTTGTGGCACTTGCATTCAGAGCGGTGCACTCTGGGCAGGTATTCCACAGAGCACCTCTTCCTTTTCTACCCCTGAGGCTTGTGGGAAGGGGGAGGGAGGGCCATGGGGCATCCTGGGTTCTGTCCCAATGCCCCGTCATGCATCACTTCACATCCCACCAGTCCCTTTGCTTCCATCCACATTTGGCACCATCTTTCAATGGTTTTTGTACTGTGTGCTGTCTGCCTCTTTGATCTGTGGGAATCGATCCCGAACTGGTGAGGAATATGCTGACGGGCCTCACTAGCATGTCACGAATGGCAGTCCAGTTACTCCTTAAACTACAGAGTGAGAATGAGGAGTCTGACGATGATGTCAACACGCATAGCACATACGACACGAGATTGCTTGTGGTATTTATGGAGGTGCTGACCACAGTGAGACACTACTTTTGGCCTCGGGAAACAAGCACTGAGTGGTGGTATCACATCGTCATGCAAGTCTGGGATGACGAGCAGTGGCTGCAGAACTTTTGGGTGAGGAAAGCCACGTTCATGGGACTGTGTGCTGAGCTCGCCCCCACCCTGCGGCGCAAGTGTGGCCACGCCATTGTGCTGGCAGCTGGCAGTGTGAACACAGAGCAGTGCTTTCTCTGCAGCGCTCTCTGAGGGGCACTGTAACACCTGGTGCTGTACATCTGCTAGTGTAGACATAGTGTATGTTGCATCAGTGAAACTTTCTTTATTCAACAAAAGGGCAGATTCAGGACCTGAGTACTACATGGTGGAAAGTAATTAGTCTAGAATAGGCTGTAAAAACAGATAAATGATTGGAATGTATGTTAAGTGTTTAAACCGAGTCTCTCCCCCCCCATCAGAATGAGTTGAAGACAATTAAACTGTTATATTTAGAGCATGACTGTCATTTATTCTCCCTATTGTGCATTAAGAAATTAGTATTCTTGTTTTAATGTAATCATGCATAAGAAGTTACAGAAAAGCATTTACATTTAAACAAAATAAACTTCTGAACTGACCTTTTTTTGTAGTGGCTTATTTATTTTGAAATGTTGCCTTGGAACTTTTTGTTTTATTTAACCCTGGGAGGAAGGATAGTGGGTTAGGTCAGTAAACATTTCAGGAGATGTGATGCTTCCAAAGTACGAAACCAAGATCCCAAGCGATATAGGGACCCTTAACATTTAAATTAACCCTTCTGAGAGGCGTAATGCTGATAAGAATGATGGACCTCATGGAAAATGGGCTTCATTTTTCTGATTAATATTATATAACATTTACATTGCTAGAACCTGCAGGCTGTACCCACATAATCATTGTAGATTTTAACTACATCATGATTTAGAATGAAACAAAAAGCTTTTCCCACTTTGCTCATCAAACATTTTAAGCGGTGAGAAAATTTCATGGAGCCCTGAGCTCTCACTGCGGGGTGGTGGAGACCCAATGGGGCACAAGTTAGTAACCCCTGTGGTGGGAAAGGCAGGGCCAGCACTGGAGTAAACCCCAGGTGAAGCAGCTAAACCCCCTGACCCAAAGAATGGATTTTCCACAGTTACAGGGGAAATTAGATAACTTTATATATACACACACACACACACAGACCCCGATGGAAATCTGTAGCGTAGCTAGTGGGGTGCAGGGGAAGCAGTTGCTTCCCCTCAGCACATTTTCAAAAAAAGCTGCACCTTAGACGGGGTTACCATGGTGCCAGGGGTGGGGCCCAGGCTCCGCTCTGAAGCTTGGCCTGCCTGGCTTCCCCCAGCTTGCTGCATACCCCTCCCCCGCCAATCAGCTGTGTCTCCCAGCTGGAGGGAGACAGCTGATCGTGAGGAGGGGAGGGGAGGGGAAGAACTGAGCTCCAGCAAGCTGGGCTCCTGCAGGCAGGCTTTGCTGGCTTCCCCCTAGGGTGCTGCATAAACCCTGCCCCGCCAATTAGCTGTCTCCCAGCAGGAGGGAGACAGACAGCTCATCAGTGAGAGGAGGGGAGGGGAAAGAACTGAGCTCCAGCAAGCTGGGCTCCTGGGGAGGAGGAGAGGTGGGGTCTTGGGGAAGAAGGGGGTCAGTTGGGGCATGCCCCTGTAGGGGGCAGGGGCACCCACACACCAGTCAACTGTTTATGGGGCCTGTGGGGGCCCACGAGTCATCAGCTGTTCGGCGGGGGCAGTAGGGTAGCTAGCTAGGGGAGTGCGAGCGCTCGCTGTTTAGTTGTTTTTTGGCTACTAGCCAATCAGCGAGGGGAACTGCTCCTGGAGCAAGGGGCCGAGCAGCTGAGACCCCCACCTCCTTCTCCTACCTACTTCTTGTGGCACTGTGGCAGGTGCTTTCTCCAGCTCTGCAACAGCAGCTCCTAACCTCTCACCCAACTAAAGGCAGCCAGTAGCAGCAGCTGGTAAGTGTATTTCAAAGGGGGTCTTTCTTGTGGTGAGGGTGACTGGGGGAGGGGGACTGGAACCCTCCAGGTGGCTGTGAGAGCCAGCACCTGGCTGCCGGTGGGATGGCCGGGTGCATGGTGGGGGGCAGAGGTCTCAGCCAGAGGCATCTCCAAAAACATCCCCTGCAGCTGGACCAGGACAGGCATTGGGGGGGGCACATCTCCTGGTCTCCTGTGGGGTGGGGTGTCCCTGCTTGCCCTCCTTGCCCAGGCAGAGATGCCTGCCTCTCAGAGACAGTGGCCATGTAGCGTGCTTGGTTCCCCCTCCCTGGCATCTGGGTGACTGCCTCTTAGGGGGTGAGGGGTGGAAGGGAAGAGGCAGTGGGGAAGGGATAGGGATCAGGGGTAGGAGAGGAAAACTGAGACTATCAGGAGAAATCTTCATAGCTGTACAATCTCTGCCTTGGGGATGTGGATGGAATTGTCTCCCAAGGGAAGGCTGGAACGAACTATCTGCTGTTGCAGTATGTTTAGTTTAGTCCACGTGCTCTGGCAAACACAAGTCCAGGCACCATGTTGCGGGGCAGGGAGAGGTAGCCTGATTTTTCCCTCTCCTATCAGGGGAAACCTGAATTGTCTCCTAAGGGAAGGGCTTGTGATCATGTTGGAGGAGGGGGAGGCATTTCTGAGTCCCAGGGCTGAGTAATTCTCTGGTGATGGTTGTCATTAAGTTACTAATTGTCATTCCCTTGCTGCACACAATGGCTGGTGATGGTCAACAGGGCCGGCTTCAGACCCCAGCGCGCCAAGCAGGCGCGTGGGGCGGCATTGTCGGGGCAGGGCGGCATTTGGCTCCGGCAGACCTTCCGCAGTCATGCCTGCGGCAGGTCCACCGGAGCCCGGGACGAGCGGACCTGCCGCAGGCATGACTGCGGAGGGTCCCCTCTTCCCGCGGCTCCGCTTGAGCTCCCGCAGGCATGACTGTGGCGGGCGCGCTGGTCCCGCGGCTCGGATGGAGCTCCTGCAGGCACGCCTGTGGATGCTCCACTGGAGCCGCGAACCAGCGCACCCGCCGCAGACACTTCTGCCCTGGCCGCGGGACTGGGGAAGGGCGGCGCACTGCGCCGCCCTGCTTGGGGCGCCGTAATTTATAGAGCCGCCCCTGATGGTCAATGCCTTGTTTCTTGGGAGTTGCCTTCTGTAACTTCTCTAATTTCATCCCACTCTCCTGTGAGTACAAATTCTGGTTCAAAGGACCTGGTGCCTGGATCTCATATTGCCTTGCCCTGGGCTTGGGAATCAGTGCCCTGACATGCAACTCCTCCTATTGTGCCAGTGTAGATACTGCTGTTAGTACAGCTATTAGCAGGTGCCCTTGTGTTTAGCTGAAACTTTGTACTTAGTTTAGTGGGGATGGACTCAGAGACTGAGGGCTTGGCTACACTTACAAATTTGCAGCGCTGCAGCAGGGTGTGAAAACACACCCTCTCCAGCGCTGCAAATTGCGGCGCTGCAAAGCGCCAGTGTGGTCAAAGCCCCAGCGCTGGGAGTGCGGCTGGAGTACGGACAGTGCTGGGAGAGCTTTCTCCCAGCGCTGGCGCTTTGACTACACTTAGCGGCAGCGCTTTGAAGTGTAAGTGTAGCCAAAGCCTGAGAGCTAAACTGACACGACTATCCTGCTGTGTGGATCCCAGTGTGCTTGTACTGTGAATTTTTGGCATGCACATGTGGTTGTATTTATCTCATTGTGCTGATAGTGCTACTTCCTTGGTGTAATGATGACATTATGCTAAGATGAATCATGAAAATAGTGTCCTGGTGTGATGGTCACTCTGTGCGGTTCATGTGGATCTTGCATTTTTGTATGCTGGGTTGGTGTAGCCCTGTTGTTCCCAGGAAATCAGAGCCTCAAGGTGGGTGAGGTAATAGCTTTTATTGGAGCAACTTCTTTTGGTGAGAGAGAGAAACAAGCTTTGGAGCTTTCATGGAGTTCGTTCTTCTTCCTGAAGAAGAGTTCTGTGAAAGCTCAAAAGCTTGTCTCTCTCTCACCAACAGAAGCTGGTCCAATAAAAATATTTTACCTCACCCACCTTGATATATATTACCCCCTCAGCTTTCCAGGAGTGAGTTTTCATGATGACATGGGAAGTGCTCTCACTGATCCTAACCTCCCTGTATCAGCCCCTCCAGCTTGCCCTGCAGCCCAGTACCTGGGGGCTGGGTGCCTGCAGCGACGAGACTCTGTGAGATCAGGGGCCCACAGACCCAGCTGGGAGGGGAAGGGCACCTCCTCCTCTGCCTCTCGCTCTTGCTGCCTCCTTTTCACGAGTGCCTCATGATGCACAGAGCCAGCGTGACTAGGTGCTGCATTGGAGAGTCTCTCAGTGCAGCCCCCCTCCCCCATGTGAACCCCCAACAGACCCTGCACACCCACCTCTGTCCGATTGTTTCTCTCATGCGAGGGACTGTGCCCCCCCTTGCTCCTGTGTGCTGCCTGCTTCCAGGGGCCACACAAGAATGGTATTGTTTTATAAGTACATGTGTTATTTTGCATTTAAAATATACAGTGCTGTAAACCTTTTTATATAATCAAAACATAATAAAAACATGTGTTTACTTATTTTATATTTCATACTGTAAACCTTTTTAAGTATAAAATAAATATGTAAAACAAATTTTAAAAGTATGTAACTAGTAATTTGATATGGCAGTGGGTGGCGCCTTTTTTGTGTTCGCTCCCTCTGATGTTAGAACCTGGCTACGCCACTGACGGAAACATGCAGGGTTAGAAATCCCCAATAACGACATTTATGGCCCAAACTCTCTGCAGTGACCCCAACCCATGACACTCCCTCTCTGGGTCCCTTCTGGACAGTGGGACCATGAGCGTGGCTGGATTGGGCAGTGGCTCCTTCTACTGGCCCACAGGGGAACCTCTTATTTTCATTGCCACATGCCTCGCAGTTGCATCTGTCAGCACAGCTACTTAGTGGATTTGCCCGTGTCACCCATTTTCAATTGTTCCTTTCCACATGGAATCATAGCACTGGAAGGGACCTCAAGAGATCATCTAATCCAGGGGTTCTCCACCTTTTTCTTGCGGAGGCCCCTTCAACATCCTATTAAAAACAACAGGGCCTGCTGCAGGGTGCAGGGGGGGGGGGCACAGGGCTCCAGGCTGGGGGGACACCCTTGGCATAGGCATAGTTTTACTTCTATTTTTTAGGAGGGGGCAAGGGCTGGCGGGGTTCAACCCAGCTCCACACAGCAGAGTCCAGGGAGGAAGTGCCACCTCCACCCCCTGACTCACTCAGGAGGGCACCCAGCCCTCATTAGCCTCATAACAGTCTCAGTTGTAATGCTGGGGTAACAGCAGGGGCCACTTTAACAAAACCCCTCTATATTTTTATCTCTTTGTTTCATGGGTTGCAAGCCTCCCACATCCCCCTCCAGTGAAAGTGACCCGTCCCCTCCTGCTGCCATCAACCCCCATCCCTCTGGCTGCTACCGACACAGCCTGGCCTGGGAATGTGAAGGAACCTCTCTGAACTGAGAGGAGACACGCACAGAAACACATAGTCCTCTGTATTGGAGAGTGAGAGGCTGGAGACACACAGACACACCCTCAGTTCACTGATCGCTCATGTTAATAACAGTTTGAAGAACATCCACCCGGGCAAGAAGAAAGGTTCAGCCTCTTGGAGCAGCTCAGTTCAGGGGATGGGGGCGCTGGGGCAGTAAAAAGGCTCCAGGGAGCCAGGAGCCACGTTGGCTCCTGCTGGGGTGCCCAGGCACAATGGAGCACAGCTCAGTAGCTGCTGGGGTGGGAGAGGCTTTAACCCAGCACTGAGGGAAGCAGCTGAATGCAGGAGAACTTCTAGTTAAAGGGGAAGTTCAATTTATTGCAATAAATGCATAGGGAGAGAATCAACCATAACAGCATTTCTGGGGCAAAGTCTCTGCAGTGACCCCCAGTCCCGGGGATGCCCTGTCACCTCCCAGCCAGCGTCCCTTCTCTCCAGCGGGGCTGAGAGCATGTCTGCATGGGGCAACGGCTCCCTCTTGTGTCATAGAATCATAGAATCTCAGGGTTGGAAGGGACCTCAGGAGGTATCTAGTCAAACCTCCTGCTCAAAGCAGGACCAATTCCCAACTAAATCATCCCAGCCAGGGCTTTGTCAAGCCTGACCTTAAAAACCTCTAAGGAAGGAGATTCCACCACCTCCCTAGGTAAACCATTCCAGTGCTTCATCACCCTCCTAGTGAAATAGTGTTTCCTAATATCCAGCCTAAACCTCCTGCACTTCAACTTGAGACCATTACTCCTTGTTCTGTCATCTGCTACCACTGAGAACAGCTGAGCTCCATCCTCTTTGGAACCCCCCTTCAGGTAGTTGAAAGCAGCTATCAAACCCCCTGTCATGGGTCTACCCTCACTTGAAACTGGGCGGTTTCAAAGTGAGGACCCGCATGTATTCTGCCACCATGTCCTATGGGATCTCACCCCCACTTTGAGCTTGTGGGTTCAAAGATGGGGACCCGCATGTATTCTGCCACCACCCTATGGGATCTCACCCCCACTTTGAGCTTGTGGGTTCAAAGATGGGGACCCGCAGGTATTCTGCCACCACCCTAACCCTTAGGGTAGGGTTCCTTCTCGCTGCCACCACTCAATTAGGAAATGTGAATTGAGACACAGTCCTTCCCCAAAATCCTAGGGGATTCCAAGAGCCCCAAATCCATGGCGTTCTTACACCCAGGAGAAACAAACTATTCCCCCTGCTTCCTCCCCCCTCCCTTTTCCTAGGAGAGATACCGGGATCCAACTACAGAGGGATACCTCCCCCTCCCCTTTCCCTGAGAATCCACCCAAGGAAAGACCAACAAGTCCTTAATAGAAAAGAATTTATTAAGAGAACAAAAAGAAAGTACAGAATCTCTATGAGCCCAAGCTGGACACTCATAGGGTATAACCTTATCAATCTCTGGAGAGAATCCCCTCTCCCCCTTTTCTCAGTAAAAGCAATATCAGCAAACAGGAATAAAGCATTTCCTTTAGCAAACACACAATTGCAAATATAGAAATCAAATCATAAGACTAATTCGCCTTTCTAATTAATACTCACTATTAATTAGTAGAAACTACTCCAGGAGAACTTGGAGACATGACTGTCCTCTTAGATTCAAAAAACAGTTCTCACCCAGACAAAGGCTTCCCTCCACAGAGATTTGAAAAAATCTTATCTCTGATTGGTCCTCTGGTCAGGTGGTCACCAGGTACTACATGTTAACCCTTTACAGGTAAAACAGACCTTAACCCTTAACTATCTGTTTATGACACCCCCCCTCACTCTTCTCTTCTGAAGACTAAACAATCCCAGTTTCCCTCAGCCTCTCCTCCAGCCCCCTAATCATTTTTGTTGCCCTCCCCTGGACTCTCTCCAATTTTTCCACATCCTTCTTGTAGTGTGGGGCCCAAAACTGGACACAATACTCCAGATGAGGCCTCACAATTTGTCAAATAGAGGGGAACAATCACGTCCCTTAATCTGCTGGCAATGCCCTTACTTATACAGCCCAAAATGCTGTTAGCCTTCTTGGCAACAAGAGCACAGTGTCAACTCACATCCAGATTCTCGTCCACTGTAACCCCTAGGTCCTTTTCTGTAGAACTGCTGCCTAGCCATTCGGTCCCTAGTCTATAGCAGTGCATGGGATTCTTCTGTCTTAAGTGCAGGACTCTGCACTTATCCTTGTTGAATATCATCATATTTCTTTTGGCCCAATCCTCTAATTTGTCTAGGTCCCTCTGTATCCTATCCCTACCCTCCAGCGTATCTACTACTCCTCCCAGTTTAGTGTCATCTGCAAACTTGCTGAGGGTGCAGTCCACGCCATCCTCCAGATCATTAATGAAGATATTACACAAAACCGGTCCCAGGACCGACCCTTGGGGCCCTCCACTTGAACCAGCTGCCAACTAGATATGGAGCCATTGGTCACTACCTGTTGAGCCCGATGATTTAGCCAGCTTTCTATCAACCTAATAGTCCATTCATCTAGCCCATACTTCTTTAACTTGCCGGCAAGAATACTGTGGGAGACCATATCAAAAGCTTTGCTAAAGTCAAGGAATAACACATCCACGGCTTTCCCCTCATCCACAGAGCCATTTATCTCCTCATAGAAGGCAATTAGGTTAGTCTGGCATGACTTGCCCTTGGTGAATCCATGCTGACTGTTCCTGATAACTTTCCTCTCCTCTAAGTGCTTCAGAATTGATTCCTTGAGGACCTGCTCCATGATTTTTCCAGGGACTGAGGTGAGGCTGACTGGCCTGTAGTTCCCTGGATCATCCTCCTCTTTTTTTAAAGATGGGCACTACAGTAGCCTTTTTCCAGTCATCCAGGACCTCCCCCGATCGCCATGTGTTTTCAAAGATAATGGCCAATGGCTCTGCAATCACATCCGCCAACTCCTTTAGCACCCTTGGATGCAGCGTATCTGGCCCCATAGACTTGTGCTCATCCAGCTTTTCTAAATAGTTCTGAACCACTTCTTTCTCCACAGAGAGCTGGTCACCTTCTCCCCATACTGTGCTGCCCAGTGCAGCAGTCTGGGAGCTGACCTTTTTCGTGAAGACAGAGGCAAAAAAAGCATTGAGAACATTAGCTTTTTCCACATCCTCTGTCACTAGGTTGCCTCCCCCATTCAGTAAGGGGCCCACACTTTCCTTGACATTTTTCTTGTTGCTAACATACCTGAAGAAACCCTTCTTGTTACCCTTAACATTCCTTGCTAGCTGCAACTCCAAGTGTGATTTGGCCTTCCTGATTTCATTCCTGCATGCCTGAGCAATATTTTTATACTCCTCTCTGGTCATTTGTCCAATCTTCCACTTCTTGTAAGCTTCTTTTTTGTGTATAAGATCAGCAAGGATTTCACTGTTAAGTCAAGCTGGTCGCCTACCATATTTACTATTTTTTCTACACATCGGGATAGTTTGTTCCTGCAACCTCAATAAGGATTCTTTAAAATACAGCCAGCTCTGGACTCCTTTCCCCCTCATGTTATTTTCCCAGGGGATCCTGCCCATCAGCTCCCTGAGGGAGTCAAAGTCTGCTTTCCTGAAGTCCAGGGTCCGTATTCTGCTGCTCTCCTTTCTTCCTTGTGTCAGGATCCTGAACTTGACCATCTCATGGTCACTGCCTCCCAGGTTCCCATCCACTTTTGCTTCTCCTACTAATTCTTCCCTGTTTGTGAGCAGCAGGTCAAGAAGAACTCTGCCCCTAGTTGGTTCCTCCAGCACTTGCACCAGGAAATTGTCCCCTACACTTTCCAAAAACTTCCTGGATTGTTTGTGCACCGCTGTATTGCTCTCCCAGCAGATATCAGGGTGATTAAAGTCTCCCATGAGAACCAGGGCCTGTGATCTAGTAACTTCTGTTAGTTGCCTGAAGAAAGCCTCATCCACCTCATCCCCCTGCTCTGGTGATCTATAGCAGACTCCCACCAGGACATCACCCTTGTTGCTCACACTTCTAAACTTAATCCAGAGACTCTCAGGCTTTTCTGCAGTTTCGTACTGGAGCTCTGAGCAGTCATACTGCTCTCTTACATCCAGTGCAACTCCCCCACCTTTTCTGCCCTGCCTGTCCTTCCTGAACAGTTTATATCCATCCATGACAGTGCTCCAGTCATGTGAGTTATCGCACCAAGTCTCTGTTATTCCAATCACATCATAGTTCCTTGACTGTGCCAGGACTTCCAGTTCTCCCTGCTTGTTTCCCAGGCTGCAGAGGGCGCTCCGGATGCTGGAACAAGCTAATTCCCGGAGTCACCAGCAGGAGGCGCCGCAGGGTGAGTCCGACCCGGTTACACGTGGTGGAGAATGCGGGCATAGCGGTCCGCCCCTGATACAAGGGGCCAGGGCAAGGACTGGGGACTATTGCCTGGACTTTGAGACTTGAGAGACTGAAGAAAAGATGGACTATTATTGGAGAGCCTGTGTGGCCCGGCTCACCGAGCAGCAAGCAGGGCTGCTTCAGTTGCTGCGGGGGAGGGCACATGGACCTCATTGGGGCCTAGGAACCTTGGGCAGGAGGCCGGTGCCAAGGCCAAGGAACTGTTGGGCCTGTGGAGAACCAGGACACTTGAAAAGGGAGTGCCCCCACAGAACTCGCAGGGCCCAGGCGAGCCCTGAAGGAAGGGCTATGCCAAAGATGGACCATGGACAGACTCAAGTGCCCCCTGTGAAGCCAACAGGGGGGCTCAAAATGTGTTGGGCCTGTGGGGAACCTGGGCACAAGAAGAGGGAGTGCCCTCAGGGGACTCACAGGGCCCAGACTAGCCCTGAGGTGGTCAGGGGTGGGCACTGGATGTGCTGCCTCTGCCACAAGGGGCACAAGCAGCCTAGTCTCCAGGGAAGTTGGGGGCGGCTGGAGGACCAGGCCAGGTCCAAGATTGCCCCAAAGGAGGGGGTGGTGACGACCAAGGCCCAAAGGAGGGGACTGTCAGGGGCAGAGAGGTCCCAAACAAGCCGGGGATCCCATGGAGGAGCTGAAAAGGCTACCATGGGAACCCAAACCCTGGAGGAAGTAAGCAGGTGGCTCCAGAAGATGGAGAGCCTGCGAGCAGAAAGGGATTCTCTGCGGGCCCAGCTGAGGAGAAAGCTGGGCCTGTAGAGCACCCCACCCGCCTCCCGGTGGAGGGGTTATTGAGGTGGGGTGTGTGTAGCAGGGTGGACCCCTGCTCCGGCCCTGAAGGGGTTAAAAACAGCCCTGGGAAGGGGCAGAGGCTTGAGAAAGCAGCTTTTAAGCTGGGCTGATTGGGAAATGGCTGCAGCTGGGCCACATCCCAATCAGGCCACAGCTGGCCCCTATAAAAGGCCAGGGAAGCCAGAAGCATGGAGACAGTCTCTCTCTGCCTTCAGAGAGAGAAGGGCCTGGCTGCAGGGAGCTAGAGACTGGATACCTGAGTGGAGCAGGGCTGGGGACAGGCTGAGGAGCTGGGGATCTCCAGTCTGGAAAGCCCCAGGCTGCGGCCCAGCATTGGGCTAACAGGTACTGGGTGTTGCAGAGGCAGCCCAGGGGTAGGCCAAGGCAGCAGGTCCAAACCCTCCTTGCCAGTGATGAATAGGCTGATACTGCAGTCTGCCCCAGGACGTGGGGCTAGACAATGACTGGCAGTAGCCATATACTGAGGCAAGGTGGGGATAGAGGGGGGGAGTTCCCCAAGGAGGGAAAACCCTGAGAGAAAGGGGTTACTGCTGGGGGCAGCACCCCATGTAAAAGGGCACCGGGTCCAGGGAGGGACATGGGGGCCTGAGGACAGGCGGATCACCAGCCTGCAGAGGGCGCTCCGGATGCTGGAACAAGCTAATTCCTGGAGTCACCAGCAGGAGGCGCCGCAGGGGTAAGTCCGGCCCGTCTACAGGGACTGTGTTGTCTTTACAGTTACAGAGTTGCTGGATTTCTGGACAGACTCAATCATTATCAGACGAGAGCAGCACTCTCCAGACAAGTTACTATACGCAGATAAACAATGAAGCAATCTGTCAAATCCTAGCTCACCCAGATCCCCACCTTTCTCTCTGCCTCCCCCCACCATACTCTTACTGGCGTTTCACTTTCATTTTCTTTGTTTTCTGGCTTTTTCTGGGAAATGGAGTATCTGGCTCTTTTTGATAAATGCTCCCTTCTTATTTAGAGTTAGGATGCTCTGTGTCATCCCCTCATGTGCTGGATAATGTGCTCAGATCTCCTGTTCTGCCTCCTCTAACAGACTCCAGTCACACAGCAGGAGCAGATCTCCACTGCAGTTCAGAGGGTTCCTGGCTGCCCCTGTGGGCTCACTATGTGGCCTGAGGTTGTATCAGGCAGCCAGCAATATCTGATCTATCCATGTTCCTCTGTGAACAGCCCAGATGGTCTCCCAGTTCTGGGATATGCATGTATCCTTGGTGCCCTCTAGCACACTAGTGTCCACATTCACCCTCATGGAACCAAAACTCAGGTGCCTCCCACAATGCGGCAACATGTCCCTATAGGGCAGGGGTGTCCCGGGAGGCTCCGCACACTGCCCCAAGTTCCAACACCACCCCTGCAGCTCCCATTGGCTGTGATTCCAAGCCAATGGGAGCTGCAGAGCTGATGCCCAGGGCTCCGCGCCCTCCCCACATCTCCATCCCTGCAGCTCCCCATTGGCCGCAGTTCCCATCCAATAAGAGCTGTGGAGCCACTGTGCAGGGGCAGCACGGGGAGCCTACCTGGCTGTCTCTCTGCCTAGAAGCTACAGGGACATGTTGCCACTTCCCGGGAGGCACCTGAGGTAAGTGCCTCCCAGAGCCTGCACCCCCTCTGCACCCCAACCCCTTGCCCCAGTCCTGAGCTTTCTCCTGCACCCTAACTCCCTCCCAAAGCCCACATCCCAACCCCTTGTCCCTGCCCATAGCCCCCTCCTACAGCCCAACATCTTATCCCAGCCCCACCCCAGACCCCACACCCTCAGCCGAAGCCCACATTTCTGGCCCCACCCCTGAGCCTGCACCCCCAGACAGAGCCCTCACCCCCTCCCACACCCCAACCCTCTTGCTCAGCTTGGCGCCCCCTCCCACACTAAACCCCTTGGCCCCATCCCAGAGCTCCCTCCTGCACCCCCAAACCCCTCATCTCTGGCCTCACCTCAGAGCCCACTGTGACGGGTTCAGTCACAGAGACTCCCCTGGAGATTCACTTGATGCGCTGAAGTAGCACCGAGAACAACCCTCCTGCCAAAACAGGTGCCCCTCCCCTGCTGTCTTGCTGAGTCAGACACTGCAGTCAGCTCTAGCACAGACCCAGAGGTTTGGGCCACGCCCCTCTGCAGTTCACTGTAACTGAGATTCACTCAGCTCAGAAGCTTCTCAGTTAACAGAGACTTTCCCAGTGCCCAGTGTTCAGCCTTTCTGGGATCCTGAACCCCAAATAAATCTATTTTACTCTGTATAAAGCTTATACAAGGTAAATTCATAAATTGTCCACCCTTTATAACACCGATAGAGAGATATGCACAGCTGTTTGCTCCCCCTAGATAACAACTACTTACACTAGGTTTATTAATAAACAGAAGTGATTTTATGAAGTATAAAAAGTAGGATTTAAGTGGTTTCAAGTAATAAGAGACAGAACAAAGTAAGTCAAAAAGCAAAATAAGGCAAAAGGTGCAAGTCTAAGCCTAATACATTAAGAAACTGATTACAGGTAATATCTCACCCTCAAAGATGTTCCAATAAGCTTCTTTCACAGATTAGACTCCTTCCTAGCCTGGGCCCAATCCTTTCGCCTGGTACAGTCCTTGTTAGTTGCAGCAGACATCTCAGGTGGTAAGCAGGAGTTTTCTCATGACAGGCAGCCTCCTTTGTCCTGCTCCACCCCCTTTTATAGCTTTGTTACAAAGTGGGAATCTTTTGTATGAGCTTGGCCCCCGCCCCTCCTTCTAAATGGAAAAGTACAAGATTGAAGATGGATTTCAGTATCAGGTGACATGGTCACATGTCCCTGTGATACCTCATTCTTCATGACCCACGGGCTGGCTCACAGGAAGGCTTGCCGGTAAATAAGCCCATTCACAGTTCATTGATTCTGAAGCACGCTTAATGGATTCCATTTAATATGTTTACATCAGTAATTCATGTTTATATCTTATTCTCCTAACTCCAGACATAGAAATAATCCATGTAGACAAATAGGATGAACACACTCAGTAGATTATAATCTTTTTTTATGATATGTTACAAGAGACTTTTTGCATAAAGCACATTCCAGCTATGTCATTTTCAGATTCATCAGTGTATTTGCATAAAGCCTATGGAGTGCAACGTCACACCCGCACCCTAGCTGGAGTCCTTGTTCCCTCCCACATCCCAACCCCCTGCCCAGGCCTTCCCGCACCCTGAAACCCTCATTTCTGGCCTCATTCCAGAATCTACAGCCCCAAGACCAGAGCCCTCACCCCCCCTACACCCCAACCCCCAGCTCAGCTGCCCAGAGCCCACACCCTGAACCTCCTCCCATACCCCAATCCCTGCCCCAGCCCAGTGAAAATGCATGAGGGTGTGGGAAAGCAAGCAACGGGGGTGTGTGTGTAGTGAATGGGGGGGCGGGGCTCTGAGAAGGGATGGGACCTTGGGAAGGGGTGGGGCAAGTGGGTTCAGTTTTCTGCAAATAGAAAGTTCCGCACCTGCTGAAGGCTTGTAGTTTGGGGGGCAATGTAGTCCCCTGCCCCCCAAACTATGCCCATGTTAAAAAAATGGGTGGGCATGGCTCCCTTGGCCCCATCGGTTCCGGCGCCCCTGTCACATACCTTAGTGAATCCCACCCTGCATGCCCAGTTGGGCCCTATGTGCTGAAAAATTGGGTCAGATACACTGCTTTTTTTAATTTTCCCATAACCAGCCACTGAACTGGCACTTTATGTGCAGAAGAGATCTCAACCTTCACTGTGATAATTGCTAATGCTCTGCAATAACATCAGTGAGACAGTAGGGCTGCTCCAGGGAAATACGGAGCAATCTGGCAAACACACAGGAATTTTCCGTGACCTCAGCCAGCAGCCCTGTTTCCTAGAAATGTCTGGATGGAGAGAAAACGAAAGAAAGCCATGGCTGCTGCTGGCTGGCCTGTGGAGGGGTCGCAATTCATGGCTTATCAGCACTCACAGCCCTTTGGGGAGGTGACCAAGCAGCTTCTGTTTGACTTTGTCACAGTAACTCAGGTGCTGCAGTCCCCAGGGGATGGGGTTGAGGAGTGAGACGGTTACATTTGCATCTGAGAGTCTGTCAGCAGCCATGGGGAGAGAGGGGACGGGATGAAGGGCCCTTGTCTGAGCAGACGACTAATGGGGCTGTGTGTGGGGAGAACTTGTGCCTCTGGGGGCTGCTGAACTCACACCACTCCTACTGAATTACAGGGGCTCAGCCCCTCTCAGTTCAGCTTTAGAAAGAACTCCCTGCTCCAGCTCCATTTCTCTGCCTCCTCCCAGCCCAGTTACTGCTGTCCCTGCTCCCCAGGCATGGTGTCTCCCAGGCCAGAGATAGGCGCCTGGACACCTTGAGGGAGGCAGCAGTGCACATGCCCAGGGACAGAAATATAAGAGTTCTGTGCATTGCAGAGGAGCCTAAAACTGGGACTTACGTGCCCACGTACCAACAGTGCTGGAACCTCTGTAGACGTGTGTGTGTGTGGGGGGGCATGAGGCCTGTTCTCTCTGAGGCCCTGCTCCAACTCCTCCTCTTCACCCCATGAATCTACCCCCTGCTTCTCCTCTTCCGCCATGGCCCCACCCACTTGTGAGGGCAGAAGCCTGAGCTGGGCCCGATAAGAGCTGGCCAGGGAGCCCCAGATGCTCCACCTGCCTTCAGTGGGGGTCGGGATGCTTGAAAGCAGCCCCTGGCCTGTGTCTCCACCCCCTGGGCCACACCGCCCAGGGCAGGTGAAGGACCTGAGACTCCCCACAGTGGCCCAGACTCCCTGGGTGGATCTTAGCACTGACAGGCTCTGGCTTCTGGCCTGGCAGGGGTGGGGCTATTGAGAGGGACCAGTCCTTGTGGTGACCTCAGGCTCCCCACTGGAAAGTGGTTGGCGCATCCAGCAGCGGCTGCAGTTTGCAGTGGGGGAGCCAATCACCTTATCTGCACCCCTGCCTAGGGTTGCCAGGTGTCCATTTTCCACCTGGAATGCCTGATTGAAAAGGGACCCTGGTGACTCCAGTTAGCCATTAAAAGTCCAGTCAGACCCAGGCAGGCTGGAGTGCAGGGTATGTGTGTTGGGCTTGGGCTCTGGGCAGTGCTCACCTCAGGTGCCTCCCACAATGCGGCAACATGTCCCTATAGGGCAGGGGTGTCCTGGGAGGCTCCGCACACTGCCCCAAGTTCCAACACCACCCCTGCAGCTCCCATTGGCTGTGATTCCAAGCCAATGGGAGCTGCGGAGCCGGTGCCCAGGGCTCCGCGCCCTCCCCATATCTCCATCCCTGCAGCTCCCCATTGGCCGCAGTTCCCATCCAATAAGAGCTGTGGAGCCACTGTGCAGGGGCAGCACGGGGAGCCTACCTGGCTGTCTCTCTGCCTAGAAGGTACAGGGACATGTTGCCACTTCCCGGGAGGCACCTGAGGTAAGCGCCTCCCAGAGCCTGCACCCCCTCTGCACCCCAACCCCCTGCTCCAGTCCTGAGCTCTCTCCTGCACCCTAACTCCCTCCCAAAGCCCACATCCCAACCCCTTGTCCCTGCCCATAGCCCCCTCCTACAGGCCAAACATCTTATCCCAGCCCCACCCCAGAACACACACCCTCAGCCGAAGCCCACATTTCTGGCCCCACCCCTGAGCCTGCACCCCCAGACAGAGCCCTCACCCCCTCCCACACCCCAACCCTCTTGCTCAGCTTGGCACCCCCTCCCACACTCTAAACCCCTTGGCCCCATCCCAGAGCTCCCTCCTGCACCCCCAAACCCCTCATCTCTGGCCTCACCTCAGAGCCCACTGTGATGGGTTCAGTCACAGAGACTCCCCTGGAGATTGTCACTTGATGCACTGCAGTAGCACCGAGAACAACCCTCCTGCCAGAACAGGTGCCCCTCCCCTCCTGTCTTGCTGAGTCAGACACTGCAGTCAGCTCTAGCACAGACCCAGAGGCTTGGGCCACGCCCCTCTGCAGTTCACTGTAACTGAGATTCACTCAGCTCAGAAGCTTCTCAGTTAACAGAGACTTTCCCAGTGCCCAGTGTTCAGCCTTTCTGGGATCCTGAACCCCAAATAAATCTATTTTACTCTGTATAAAGCTTATACAGGGTAAATTCATAAATTGTCCACACTTTATAACACCGATAGAGAGATATGCACATCTGTTTGCTCCCCCTAGATAACAACTACTTACATTGGGTTTATTAATAAACAGAAGTGATTTTATGAAGTATAAAAAGTAGGATTTAAGTGGTTTCAAGTAATAAGAGACAGAACAAAGTAAGTCAAAAAGCAAAATAAGGCAAAACGTGCAAGTCTAAGCCTAATACATTAAGAAACTGATTACAGGTAATACCTCACCCGCAGCGATGTTCCAATAAGCTTCTTTCACAGACTAGATTCCTTCCTAGTCTGGGCCCAATCCTTTCCCCTGGTACAGTCCTTGTTAGTTCCAGCAGACATCTCAGGTGGTAAGCAGGAGTTTTCTCATGACAGGCTGCCTCCTTTGTCCTGCTCCACCCCCTTTTATAGCCTTGTTACAAAGTAGGAACCTTTTGTATGAGCTTGGCCCCCGCCCCTCCTTCTAAATGGAAAAGTACAAGATTGAAGATGGATTTCAGTATCAGGTGACATGGTCACATGTCCCTGTGATACCTCATTCTTCATGACCCACGGGCTGGCTCACAGGAAGGCTTCCAGGTAAATAAGCCCATTCACAGTTCATTGATTCTGAAGCACGCTTAATGGATTCCATTTAATATGTTTACATCAGTAATTCATGTTTATATCTTATTCTCCTAACTCCAGACATAGAAATAATCCATGTAAACAAAGAGGATGAACACACTCAGTAGATTATAATCTTTTTTATGATATGTTACAAGAGACCTTTTGCATAAAGCACATTCCAGCTGTGTCATTGTCAGATTCATCAGTGTATTTTCATAAAGCATATGGAGTGCAACGTCACACCCGCACCCTAGCTGGAGTCCTTGTTCCCTCCCACATCCCAACCCCCTGCCCAGGCCTTCCCGCACCCTGAAACCCTCATTTCTGGCCTCATTCCAGAATCTACAGCCCCAAGACCAGAGCCCTCACCCCCCCTACACCCCAACCCCCAGCTCAGCTGCCCAGAGCCCACACCCTGAAGCTCCTCCCATACCCCAATCCCTGCCCCAGCCCAGTGAAAATGCATGAGGGTGTGGGAAAGCAAGCAACGGGGGTGTGTGTGTAGTGAATGGGGGGGCGGGGCTCTGAGAAGGGATGGGACCTTGGGAAGGGGTGGGGCAAGTGGGTTCAGTTTTCTGCAAATAGAAAGTTCCGCACCTGCTGAAGGCTTGTAGTTTGGGGGGCAATGTAGTCCCCTGCCCCCCAAACTATGCCCATGTTAAAAAAATGGGTGGGCATGGCTCCCTTGGCCCCATCGGTTCCGGCGCCCCTGTCACATACCTTAGTGAATCCCACCCTGCATGCCCAGTTGGGCCCTATGTGCTGAAAATTTGGGTCAGATACACTGCTTTCCCCCCCCCACCCCATAACCAGCCACTGAACTGGCACTTTAAGTGCAGAAGGGATCTCAACCTTCACTGTGATCAATGCTAATGGTCCGCGATAACATCAGTGAGACAGTATGGCTGCTCCAGGGAAATACGGAGCAATCTGGCAAACACACAGAAATTTTCTGTGACCTCAGCCAGGAGCCCTGTTTCCCAGAAATGTCTGGATGGAGAGAAAATGAAAGAAAGAAGTGGCTGCAGCTGGCTGGCCTGTGGAGGGGTCGCAATTCATGGCTTATCAGCACTCACAGCCCTTTGGGGAGGTGACCAAGCAGCTTCTGTTTGACTTTGTCACAGTAACTCAGGTGCTGCAGTCCCCAGGGGATGGGGTTGAGGAGTGAGACGGTTACATTTGGATCTGAGAGTCTGTCAGCAGCCATGGGGAGAGAGGGGATGGGATGAAGGGCCCTTGTCTGAGCAGATGAGCAATGGGGCTGTGTGTGGGGAGAACTTGTGCCTCTGAGGGCTGCTGAACTCACACCGCTCCCATTGAATTACAGGGGCTCAGCCCCTCTCAGTTCAGCTTTAGAAACAACTCCCTGCTCCAGCTCCATTTCTCTGCCTCCTCCCAGCCCAGTTACTGCTGTCCCTGCTCCCCAGGCTTGGTGTCTCCCACCTTCCCCCTCACCAGGCTCCCCTCCCTTCTCCCTGCCTGCCAATTCACCCTCCAGCCTCTTGGCCACTAAGTGAGGCCCCTGCTCAGTCATCAGCTGAGAGGCCATGAAATCCTGTGAGGGGCTCCTCAGGGTGAGACAGTGACAGAGGCTTTAGGGAGGGTGGGGAGGGGAAGAGAGAGGTGTGTGGAGTTGATCCTTTCAGGGGACGCTGCTCTCCTCAGTGTTTCTGGCAGTGGAGGCCAAGAAGAAAAGTTGAATCTTGCAAGTGTGCAAGAAGCAGCAGCCAGAATGGGTGGCTCAAAGAAAAGAGCTGAGTCAAAGATGAAGCAAAGGGCTGAGTGACCAGGAGGATGGTGGTGCTGTCCCCTATGACAGAGAAAAGAGGGGAGGGCTTAAGGGAAAGATCAGTAGCTTGGTTTTGGACATGTAATTTTCAGCTGACTAGGGTTTTTACTACAGTTTCCCAGTCTCTTCTTTCTTTCACTAGAGGCTGATGAAGGGAAGTGTAGACATCCGGACCCACCTCTGCGGGACCTCCTGCTGGGGACTTCCAGGAATTAGCTCATTCCAGCTCTGGTGCACCCTCTGCAGACTGGTGACCCACCTGTCCTCTGGTCCCCATGTCCCTCCTGGACCCAGTGCCCCTTCCAGCTTCCTTCTGGCAGTAACCTCCTCAGTCTTAGGGTCTCTCCCCACACCCCAGGGAACCCCCCCACCACTATCCCCACTTCACTTATCAGGCTACTGCCAGTCATTGTCTAGCCCCACGCCCTGGGGCAGGCTGCAGTATCAGCCACTCAGCACTGGCAAGGAGGGTCTGGACCTACTGCCTTGGCCTACCCCTGGGCTGCCTTCTGCAACCCCCAGGACCTGTTGGCCTCGTGCTAGGTTGCAGCCTGGGGCTTTCCAGGCTGGAGCTCCTCAGCCTTTCCCCAGCCCTGCTTCACTCAGGTACCCTGTGTCTCGCTCCCTGCAGCCAGGCCCATCTCCTTTACAGGCAGAGAGAGACTGTCTGTCTGCCCCTGGCTTCTCAGCCTTTATAGGGCCAGCTGAGTCTGTTTGGGGAGTGGCCCCAGCTGCAGCCACTGCCCCCAGTTATCCCAGCCTAAAAGATGCTTTCTCCAGCTACAGCCCCCTTCCCAGAGCTGTTTTGAAGCCCTTCAGGGCAGGAGCAGGGTAACCACCCTCGTACACAGAGAAAAACTAGAAGGTTTTTTTTTTCGATTGGAGGAACAGCAACTGGCTGAGTAGGAAGACTGGGACTGGGAGTCAGGGAAGATGGGGGTCTGGGACTAGTTGGACAAGGAGACCAGGACTAGGAAAACAGAAGTTCCTGATCTGCTTTATAGAATCTAAACCTAAGCCAAACAGAAGAACCTGTTTGGGAGGGAAGTGCCATGACTGGGAAAGGCCTGAGAGAATAGGTAGGAACCATACAAATTTATTCAAGCCAGGCCTGATTACTCTCCCCAAATTAAATGCAAAGGTCCCTGGTTGAGGTCAGCAGACTCTGATGTAGCAAAATGATGACATGACAATGTCTTCACAGCATTTAACATCTCCACAGCAGAACCACCAATTCCCTTCATGCCAAGTATGATAAGCCCTTGTTATGCAGAAAGTTGTTGATGGCTTTCCCATTGGGGTCATTGATGTATAAGCAACCAGGCTTCATTACACAGGTTGTACGTGTAGAACAATCTCCTTGGTCTGGCTGTTAGTTTGATGTGAGACCCTAGACAGAGACAGAGGTCAAGTCAGCTTCTTCCTGGAACAGGGCAGTGCTGGCTTAGCAGAGGTATCTGCAAGAGGAAGTTGCCCATCTGCAGTCCCTGACACCTCTGTCCAAGAAAGCAGAGCTCGTGTACGTTTTGTAAATATACAATTACACCAAGGGCAGGTCTATACAGAAAAGATGTGCCCACAGCTACATTGGTTAGGCTTGTGATTCTTTACAACATAACTGTGCCAGCAAATGCCCTGGTGTTAGATGTGCTTACACTGCCAAAAAGTGCTATTGCTGGTAGTTTATTTTGCTTAAAGAACCAGGTTAAGTTATACTGGTGAAAGAGCTTTTGTGCTGCTCTAAGCTGCATCTACACTAGGAAGGTTTTGCTGCTTTAACTATGCCAGTGTTAAATGCAGTAAAACTCCAGGTGTGCACCACGCCTAAGGAAACATGACTCCATAGCACTGATTTCTGTTTCACTTGGAAAATTGACCTGCAAGGCCTTGAAAATCTGCTTCCAGTCAGGTAAAGGGGGCAGGACCCTTACACCCTGTTCCCTGCATGTCCCCCAAGTGAGAAGGGCTGTGTCTTCACCAAATGTTGGATACTATGTTCTTCCCCTCCTGAGTATGCTGGGCCCTCAGCTGCACATTATTTCCTCCTGCTACTGAGTGTTTTCGTCTCTCCTTTCCTCTCAGCCCCTGTCTCCCACACTCCGTTCTGAGTGTGCGGCCCTGTCTGCTGAATGCGATTGACAGCAGTAGAGATGTTGAAGGGGAAGCTGCTGGATCCGAACTGTCTCTCTGAGAGACCTCACCCCCAAAACAAGATGGGGGAAGCAGAAAATGACTCGTCCCTTCTCCTGCCAGCCACACTCCATGCATGATGTACGACAGCCTGAGCCTGCAATGAGCATTGTGCCCTCAATTACTGGGGTGCAGCAGGAGGGAAAATTGGGGCAAAATTAACCCCATAAACTGTCCTGAACCTGAATTCCAAGACTTCCAGTTTCATTTGCACTCCTCCCCTGGCACACATGCTGTTTAACGGATTGGGCCAAGTGTCAACTGGGCAGGGCCGGCTCTAGACCCCAGCGTGCCAAGCACGCGCGTGGGGCGGCATTTTCCCAGGAGGGCGGCAGGCGGGTCCGGCGGACCTTCCGCAGTCATGCCTGCAGAGGGTCTGCTGGTCCCGCGGCTCGGGTGGACCTCCCGCAGGCATGACTGCGGATGGTTCCCTGGTCCCGCGGCTCGGGTGGACCTCCCACAGGCATGACTGCGGACGGTTCCCTGGTCCTGCGGCTCGTGTGGACCTCCTGCAGGCATGACTGCGGAAGCTCCACTGGAGCCGCAGGACCAGCGCACCCTCAGCAGGCACGTCCCCTGGAGCCGCGGGACCGGCGCCCGGCAGCGCGCCCCCTGCGGCATGCCGCCCTGCTTGGGGCGGCCGGATTACTAGAGCCGCCCCTGCAGCTGGGAGGGGGAAGATGCTGAATGTCTGTGAGTTCAGGTGGCTACATTTCTTCTAATGCTGTGTGATTTCCAGGAATGAATAAAAAAAGGCTCAGAGCCAGGCCCCCTCCAAAAGCATTTTACTTTCAGTTTCTATGACTATTTATATAGCGTAAGTCCAACACAGCCCAGTGGGAGTTTATCAGGAGCTGTGTTTGCTGTTGATTCTGCTAGAGAGCTGGATGTAAGTGGCATCCTTTCTTACAAAAAACTGGGAAATTTCTTAGAACAAAAATCTCTGGGCTAGTCCTGGAGAGCCTTTCTCAGGAAAACTGCCTTGAGGTTCAGTGGCGTAAAACTGAGTCAAGATAATTGAAAAAAACAGAGTAAGAGCAAAGTAAGGAGCTCAGAATCTGAACAATATCAATTCATTTTCATTCTGTGTCAGGGTTGTGATCGTGGCTGCTAACTCCTGCCTTTCCTATTTACCTCTCAGTGTCCAAACTGTTAGAGAAACATCCTGGTAATGACTAGAATAGCCACCCTGGGAGTGAGGTGTAAGCTGCTAGACCACTGTCCTTTATGGGAAATCTATAGAGTGTTGTTACAGGAATACCGAATAACTGGACTTAATTAACTGCGTTTATACAGACCACTTTGTGCTAACAGTAAATACCATGTCTTTTCAGGGTAATGAATTAGTATCTGTTGCATTCACATATTATCATGAGTGTTTTAAATGTCTGGCAGCTTGAGCACTGTGGTGAGGTTTTGTAGATTTATGCAGTACATTATGTGAGTGAAATACTTGTTTTAATTTTACCGGTGACACAAAGACACAGGAGTTACTGTGTATTGAAAAGACCCACAGGCTGTCTTTGTACTTCACTCCGATAGGCAGATGGAAACTGTAGTGATACAGTATTTTCCTATTTTTATGTCTTTCTTGATTGTTTAAACAATACTATAATTATTCCTGAACTCAGCTGGTGTGTGTGTATGTGTGTGAATTGCTGGGGAGGCCACAATTATTTTTAATTTCAATGTTCATTTCATTACCTAGACTGGAAAGATTTGATTTCAGGCCTCTCACACACACACGTATATAATCACTGTCACAGTGTCTGGAGTGGCTCATAGCTGAGTGCCAATCTCAGGTCAGACTGCCAGAAAACAAGGCAGAGTCCCCAGACACATGGCATATCCCAGGGCCGTCCAGCAGTGTCAGCTGGAGCCCAGGGTGCCCAGTGCCTCCCCACAGGATCTCAGGCCCAGTGATCCAGCAGGAGCAGGCTGGTTTTGGTGCTAGGACTGCAGCAGTGGTCCTGTTGGGATCTAGGAAGTGGGCGGGCAGGGAGCTGAGTGCTGCAAAAACTGCTCCCTGACAGAATTTGCTCCTTGACTCATACTGAGCATGCTCAGAAATATCTGCCGATGTTGCTGCCCTCACTTGATATTAAAATCTGCTACTTGCTGTTCACGGAGGTTAAAGGGGGCAAATTGGAGGGGCCTGGGCAGGATCTGAGCAGGGGGCAGAAACTGACAGCATTGGGGCATCACACAGTTAGAGGCAGGGGCAAGAGAGGGGCTAAGGGGCAAAATCAGGGACAGGGGAGGGTGGGAGTCAAGGTTAAGCCCAGAGACAAGGCAGTGGCAGAGGGCCAAACCCCAGCACAGGGAGGGGCAGAGGGTTACCCCAATGGGGTGAGCCATCTGCCATATTTGCAATAAATAGGATGGGGGGCAGAGGGGCTTTTTTATTTACCCTCTCACAGAACACAACATCTCAGCACACGCTTCCCAGGGCGGTGTCCTTAAAGGCACAGAACATCCCAATGCCTAGACACAGCAGCTCCTCTCTGTCTGACATAACATACTGAGGTGCTATAGGAAACCTGAATCAGTGAAATATTTTATATAACCCCCGCAAAACTCTGTCTTACATTTTGAGTGTTCAAAAGAGCCCCTTATCAGTTTATACGTCTGTATGAAGTCTCATAGTGTGTAGAAATTGGTTCCCAATATTCACTGAGGGCAGTATCCTTTCTTATATTAAATCCTTCCCAAAGGCAAATATCTACTTTAATTTTTAATGAACATAAGAACGTCCATATTGAGTCAGAGCACAGCTCCACCAAGCCCAGTATCCTGTCTTCTGACAGCAGCCAATGCCAGGTGCTTCATAGGGAATGAAGAGAAGAGGCAATCATCAAGTGATCCTGTGATCCACTCCCAGCTTCTGGCTGTCAGAGGCTAGGGATAGAGACACCCAGAGCATGGGGTTTTGTCCCTGAGCATCTTGGCTAATAGCCTTTGATGGAGCAATCCTCCAGGTACTTATCTAATTCTTTTTTGAACTTAGTTGTAGTTTTTGGCCTTCACAACATAATGGACACAAGTCTGCAACCCCAAGATTGCTTGACAACCACAAGAATTAAAAACTCCTGAGTTACACACTCCCAAGTGTTCCTGAGCTTTTAGAATGCAGGAGGCCCAGATCCACAGAAGTAAGAGCCTAGCCCCCGAGTGAATTTGGGCCTAGCCTCATCCTTTTGTTGTTCCGCTTCCAAAGAGTTCATATAGCCAAGGCCATGTCCAGGCTAGAATGGTATGTTAAGTCAAGTTACAAGAGCATACAGTCATCAGAGTGAGTATGTCTCTTGTGTATGTGCCTAGTTAGCTCCTGGTGAGTGGCGAGTGCTTGTACTGATTGAGGGGTAGAGAATGATGAGAAACATAAGCCCATATCTCACGGTTTGCTACCCAGAGCAGAAGATGGGAAAGAAAAAAAGAGGTATCACATTGTGACATGAATAGGTGTAACTCAGTGGTCTCCAACCATTTTACATCTAAGGGTACGTCTTCACTACCCGCCGTATCGGCGGGTAGCAATCGATTTCTCGGGGATCGATATATCGCGTCTCATCTAGACGCGATATATCGATCCCCGAACGCGCTCATGTCGACTCCGGAACTCCACCACCGCGAATGGCGGTAGCGGAGTCGACATGGTGAGCCCCGGACATCGATCCCGCGCCGTGAGGACGGTAGGTAATTCGATATAAAATACTTCGACTTCAGCTACGTTATTCATGTAGCTGAAGTTGCGTATCTTATATCGATTTTCCCCCGTAGTGTAGACCTGCCCAAAGATCATGTTTTTAAATGTAAGGGCAACCCAGGATCTACCCCGCCCCTTTCCTGAGGCCTCGCCCACTCCACCCCTCTCCCTCGCGCTCTCTCCCACACCCTCACTCACTGTCACTGGGCTGGGGCAGGGGGTTGGGGTGTGGGTGGGGATGGAGGCTCTGGGCTGGGGCCAAGGGGTTTGGAGTGTAGGATGGGGCAAAGTTTTGGGGTGCAGGAATGAAGGGTGCAAGCTCTGAGAGGGAGTTTTCCCTAGCCTGGAGCCCCCTCCTGCACCCAAACTCCCTCCCAGAACCCACCTCCCTCACCAATCCTGCACCCCAACACTCTCGGTGCAGGAGGAGGCTCCAGACTGGGGCAGAGTGTTGGGTGCAGGAGGGGGCAAGGGGTGTGGGCTCTGGGAGGGAGTTTGGGTATGGGCTCAGGGCTGGCGCAGAGGTGGAGGCTCTGGCTGGGAGGCACTTACCACAGGCAGCTTCTAGTGGGAAGTGCAGTGGGGCTCAGGCAGGCTGCTCCTGGGAACGACCGGCTGGCTGAATGCAGGCCCGCCGCCTCTGTGTGCGGCCCCTGGGGTGGGGGGGCGGAAATGAGTCTTCATGTGCTGCACTGCTGCCTGCGCCCACAAAAACTGCCCCCCTTGGTGGGTTCCTGGAGCTGCCTTATCCTCCCCCCCTGCCTCCCAGGGGCTGCAGAGCAGAGACATGCCTGCACTCAGCCAGCTGGCTGCTTCCCAGAGCAGCAGCAGCGGGCCAGGCAGGCAGAGAAAGCACATCATAGATTATTAGGGTTGGAAGGGACCTTGAGAGAGCATCTAGTCCAACCCCTGCTCAAAGCAGGACCAATCCCCAAATGGCCCCCATAAGGACTGAACTCTCAACCCTGGGTTTAGCAGGCCAATGCTCAAACCACTGAGCTATCCTGCCTGGGATTGCAATTGACTGGCAGCGGCTCCAGGATCTATCAGTCAATTGTGATTGATGGATTAGTGACCATTGATGTAACTGCTACTAGCTGTCGGTAGCCGGTTTTGCCATTATACCTGGCTTCCTACCCTGGGGAGCGGGAGAGGCCTGCAGAGAGGCACTGACTGAGGGCTGTTGGTGCATCCTGGGCCTTTGCCAGCAACCCTGCCACCCTGACAGGGAGTCACCTGCCCCCCACCTTAAGAGCGAGGTCACAGGTACCCCCTCTAGCACTCCCAGGTATCCTCCTCTCAGTACACACACATCCCTCCAGCACTCCTCCTCCCCGCAAATACCACCTCCAGCGCCCCCTCTACCCGGCAGTGTCTTCTATTGGGAACCTGAAATATGATAACCCTAGGGGTCACTGTTCTCACAGCCTTGGTTTCCAGAGCTGGCAGGAGCAAATCTGCCCTGCTAGCAGCAGTCGCCTGCCTGCAGCACCTGGGCTGGTCAAGGCACTGGCCTTGCATGGCCCAGCTCAGGCCATGTGACTGTAAACCTGGCAGCCATGGGGCTGGGGCAGGGCAGCCCAGGGGAGCAAGGGGTGGTTCCACTCTGCCTACAGGGAGTGTGGGGAGAGTGACCCAGCTGCAATGGCAGGTCCCCAGATGAAAAGTGGAGAAACAGGTGCCCAAGAGGGATGTGTACTGTAGGGAGCACCTCATGGAGCATCTCCTGGCAACCAGGCTCCTGAGCAGGGACTGGCTCCAGGAGATGGTGCTGGTCAGCGCCAGGCTCCTATGTGGCAGAAGCAAAAGTGCATCATGATGCAGCTCAGAGCTGTGCTGCCTGCTGTGCCTGGGGAGCACCTGGCTGTACTCGGGGAGCAGGGAAGGGTGGGCTGCCGGGTAGGCAGCCAGTGCCCTGGCTCCCACAGTGCAGAGAGCCAGGGGCCCGAGCAGGCCAGGTGGCTCCCACCAGCTTCCGATCTGCCAGGTCCTGCAGGAGGAGACAGTTTTCAAACATTAGGCCGTGTCCCCCACAGTTTGAAAATCTCTGTGCTTAATGGAGGGCAGAAATCAGGAGGGGACACATGAGACCCCATGTGCCCCCTCACGCGCTGCGTCCAGGGGGTGCAAATATGCTTCCTCGCCCTGGGTGCTAAAACGTTAAGTTACGGCTCTGACATTAAGTATTTCAGGGATCAGATTTTCCATAAAGCTGGGCAGGTCCTCTGGGTTGGTGTTTGGCTTCATGGTGCATACTCTGAACTGGGGAAGGAAGGGATGATGGGATCTTACCTAAGGACCCACGAACAGCATGAGAATCTTCATGGGCCTGAGCTGGCTTTTGTCTGGTTTTCTTTCCAGGATCTTTAAATATGGGGAGTCGAGCCTCCCTTGAAATCTCAGAAGAGGGACCTGAGAATCAAGAAGATCCAGTGTCTTCTGCGAAAGCAAATGCTGCAGGTACTGCCCTCTTTAGTCTCATTTCTGTATCATGGTTTCTCTTATCCTCCCTGTGTTACACAGTCATGCCCTTGCTGAGTTGGTGGAGAACGTCTTTTCTGAAGGCAGAGCCTTCCTAAACCTATGACATTCTGCCACCATAGACACATTTGTTTAAGTGATAAAATTTTTAAATTTTATCCAGTAAACTTACAGAAGTTGGGCAAGCCTGGCTTTCCCCTGCTCTCAGCTCCTTGCTCCCTGCCACCAGGATTCTGGCTGTCCCGCTGGGCTGCCAAATTTGTAATAGCTGTCCCAATGTAAAGGGATAGCAAAGAAAGTTTTGTCAAATCGAAAACTGAAAACCTCTGGGCACCTCCTACAATGGAGGCCATCTCCTCCTGATACATAGCCACAAGGGGAGCCAATTAAAGGGGAAAAATCTACTACTGGCCTCAAAATCCTGCCATCACTTTTAAGGACCAGCCAGAGGCAACATTACTGGGGCTTGACTGTTCCACTAAAACCCCTTGGTTTAAAAGCCCATCAATTATTTCTTTCAGGCTGGCTTCTGCCTCCTTTGGATACCTATACTCCTTCTGGGGTGAGGGATTGGGGCCTGTAACTATGATTTCTGCCTCAGTCTTACCATGTTCTATTTTATTCTTGGTCCACACCTCCCAGTGTTTCTCTGCAATTGTTAGAACTCCAGTTCTTCAGATGTTCCATGAAGAGCCACAGATCCTCCTATGGCTATAAAATAAATGGCAATCTTCGGCCTGATCCTTCTTTTGTTAATTTACTGCTTTTCTCAAAGCTGCTTCCAAGCGGTAATTAGGCCCAGGAACAACATTCCTTATTGCTCAGTAACCATATCTTCAAGGACAGTAAAATTCTTTCAGCTGTGGCATTAATCCTTAACTTTCAAAACAAAAACACGCAAAAGACGAAAAAAAGGTTCAAGTGGGTTGTGAGAAGCAGGAATAATCGGAAGGAGGGGGAGAAAAGGGGGGAGCGAGAATAAGTGGAAGGGGGGAGCAGGTGTGTGTGTGTGTGTGTGTGTGTGTGTGTGTGCAAAGAATGACTTTTGAAGGAAAGAAAACCTAAGCCAAGAGAAAGGACAGACAGCAACAACAAATCTAGAAATGGGGCTCCGTGGGCCAGAGATTCTGGGCCCCTGTATCCCTAGCTCCTATCCTGGCTCTGAGAGGAGAGTGGGAGTTGCCACCACATCTGCTGGAGTGAGAATGGGGTTGCCAGCTATCCTTGCCAGTCATCCCAAGGCTGTGCTCCAGTTTAGGGACCAGCCAATTTCCCTGTGGCTGTAACCTGGTCAGCGGAGAAGGGCCTGACCTCTACTCATTCTTCCCCTCCTTAGTTACCCCCTTGGGGATCAATCTTACTCACCTTGGGGGTCTGCAGCTCTTCCAGTGTTTCAAGCAAGGGACCATATGGATACTGTCCAGAAGAGCCCAAGGGAAAAGGAAGCTCATGGGGATCATCCCTCTCATCCTCATAATAAGAAGGATACAAATTGGAGTCCTCCAGTGACCCATCCCCCTTCCCAGACTACAGCTCCCTTGAACTGCAGCCACTATTCCCTTCTGCTCTCCCAACATGGATCTGAGAGCACGACTTTGTCTCTTATTCTGAGAATCCTTCAGTAAGGCTCTAACAGTTCCTTTGCTCTCCATTGTCTGCTGTTTCAATCCAGACATTTCCTGTTCCAGCCTGTTATTCTCTCGCTCACTGTCACACCCCTGCTTCCGCAGTGCCACTATCTGAGCAGCCTGAGTCTGGGTGGTGGCGAGGTGGGTATGTGATTCTGCCTTCAGGCTGGAAATCTCTTTACCTTTCTTAATTTTATATCTCTCTAATTCTTCCACTCGTGCCTTTAACTGTTCTATCTCTTTATCTACTACCATTTGCTTACAAAGCTGCAGGAATGCTCCAGGACTGGTAAAGCTCCCAGGCTTCCAGAAACTATTACCATGCTCCTGTATAAAATCAGCCAAGCTGTTTCCCAAATCATTTCAAATTGTTCTTTCTTTCCAGATTTTCCCTTTTCTTCTGACAATCTCTCAACCAGGCCACCAGACTGGGGTCTTGAATACCAATAACTACACTAAAACTTAGTTATCCAGCACTCACAGGGAATGTGAATTGCCGGATAATCAAATGTACCGGTTAGTTGAGCGCAGCCCTGCAGCTGGCAGCGGGAAGAGGAGTGCAGCCCTGTAACTAACAGCGGAGCTCTGAGGCCCGCAGCTGTGACCCCTGGGGAAGAAGCAGGGCAGCTGTCAGCTGCAGGGCTGCACTTCTTGTCCTGCTGTCACTTGCTGGCATGTAAAACTGGATTGCTGGCATGTAAAATTAAAGAGGCTGTAGAGGAATTTTTAAACTAAGGATTGGGGAAAAGCCAACAGGTGCATAGGAGCACCTATATTCTCTATATCGTAGTAAAGAAGAGAGGATAGAAGTTGATAAAGTACAGGTGGGGACTGCAGAGAACCAGTCAAATGAAAGAGTCCCATTCAATTACATCACATGAAGGCAGACAACTCAATATTGGCAAACTTTTTATAAATACTCGTATGCAAAGTCTAGACATCTAAATACCAAGATGGGTTAACTTGAGGACCTGGTATTAAATAAGGATACTGATATAATGTGCATTACAAAAACTTGGTGAAATGATGGTAATCATTAGGACACAATAATACCAGGATACAAAATATATAGGCATGAAAGAGTAGGTCATGCTGGTGAGGGAGTGGCACTATATGTGAAAGATGCCCTCTCTCAGGAGTCTTAAGAATGGATTCTTCTTGATGGGGCCATCAATGTCTGTCTGGCCAGTGATAGTTCCTTTGAGGCCACTGAAATTCTGACTGTGGGTGTCATCCAGCCTCACAACATATTTCATTAGCACATATACAGCAATACATCATACATTCACATACAAAGATAGCACATACAATCCAACAGGATATTACCGTTCAACAGATCAAGACTTTTTCAATGATACCTCACAAGGCATACTTTGTACAAAACATATTATAATCATATCACAGTGGTTAATATGGGGGTTCCAGGGTGTTATTGTGTGGTACAGAGTGTCACACCAGAAAGGCTAGAAGTTTCCTTTTTTTAAAAAAATGCAAACTGAATAACATGATTCCAAAAAATTTCAAGAGTTGGAAACCCTGCTGTTTTGCAACATTGATATGCAAAAACAATGAGAAGTCCTGTGGCAAATTAAAAACTAACAAATATATTTGGGCATAAGCTTTCATGGACTGGAACCCACTTCGCTAGATGCATGAACGGTCAGCCCAGGAAAGCTTATGCCCAAATATATTTGTTAGTCTTTAAGGTGCCACAGGACTCCTCGTTGTTTTTGCTGAAACAGACCAACACGGCTGCCACTCTGAAAATTGATATGCAAGTAACATAGAGGGGAAGATGGAAGGCTGCTGTTGCCACGAGGCAGAGTTAGGGTTGTTTGGGTGATTTAAATTGGAAATTTCCATACTTCCAAATATTGGGTGTTATTATTGGAATGTCAGCCTTAATTTATAATTTCCTGTATTTATCTGTTTTATTTATTTTGACACAATTATACCCTTGTAATTTCAGTTCTAAATTGTCTAGTTCTCTGAAATTTGTCTTTTACTATTTCCAATGCTCTTGAAAGGCCTTTAACACTGAGGTTACTGATAAGGATTTTCAAATGTCACTCCAGTTTAGCAAGGGATTTTGTCTGGGGAATTTTAATCTCTTGCTTTCCATGTTTGCCCCCATAAGGATTTGTTTCTTTTGGTTCTCTTTTATCTCACAGTGTCTGCACCAACCGGGGAGACCTCACCCATGAGGCCTGTGGATGAGGAAGCAAAGGGAGAGCTGGGCAGCAGCGCTACACTCACAAGCTCAGCTACAGGGTAATTCTTCTGATGGGATATAAGTGACTGAAAAGAGGGGTTAGAGTCACAAAGGGGTGAATGCTTTGTGATGCTCAGATTGCCTAACTTTTAGGCACCTAGAAAATCACTGCTATTCACAGAGCCTGGGGTAGGTGCCAGGCTCCCTGTACAAGAATGGAGGGGAGGGATGCACCCCTTAGACTGTGATTAATAGAAGCCATAAGGCAAGGTGGGGAGCTGCCTAAGCTAGCCAATAATAGATGCTGATGAGAGGGATGTGTGCTAAGCCCCAATCCCTCACAGAAATGGGTGCTAAGTGCAGACTGCAGAGAAGCACCCATATCTATTACTCATGAGTCTCAGCTGTGAACCCTCATAGGAAAAGGAACCGGGGTCTCCTAACTCCCCATTGCTGCTCCAACCACTAGGCTACAGGGTCAGTCCCCTGCTTGCTCACTCTCTGGCTCAAATGACTCTTTAATGATATAACCAAGAATGGAACAGCTTCAATAGAAGAGATCCAGGGATTCCCCACATCAGACTATTCCATAGCACAGTGATTGGGGCACCTCCCTGAGACCTTTGTCCCAATCCCTTCTCATCAGGAAGAGGGGTCATTTCATCTGGGGGTCTCCCACATCTCAGGTGAGTATCCTCCCCTCAGCAGGCTGTAAGGGGCCCTCCAAGGCTGAGAGGCCCTACCCAGCAGGCGGGCTCTGAGCACACCTACTGCATCGGACCCCCTGGGTGAGTTAGGTGGCCCAGTGCCTGTCTTCCCCTGTCTGTGAATTGCTCCGGGCTTAGGCAGGGGACTGCTGTCTGGACACCCAGGGGGAGGCAGCAGAGCCTGTTCCCAGAGGCAGAAACACAGGTGCCCAGGGAACATTTTACTGAAAAAAAAAATTAGACACTGAGTGAGTTGAGGCACCTACAGGGTGTGGCGGGAGTATCGTGGATCTCAGTGGAGCCTCAGTCTGGGGTTTCAATCCCTAAGCAATCTAGGCCAGGGTGATTAGAATGAAAGTGTCTCCCCGGACAGCACTTCAGTGTCTATGCCATGATGCTGTCACTATTATTGCTACACAAAAGGGGGGAAAAAAACAACCTTACCTGGCTCATTTCTTGTGGCAAGGCAGCAGATTTTTTTTTTACCTCCCTGAGGTGAACAGTGCTGAGGTCCCAAAAAGTATTCACCAGTTTCATAAGAGATGCCAACACCCTTCCTCCTAGTATTGTGCAGCACATTTGACCCAAGTTCTGTTCTGCAGGAATGATAAATGGTTACAAAATCATGCAGCACCTTCACTTTTACTGAAATTATTTAAAAAAAAACAACAAAACCCTGAAGCATAGAGTGAAAAGATAACAGGTTCATGTTGTGCATTTGCATTAGAAAAGAACAAGTTAAAAATTACTTAGACAAATTAGATGGCTTCAAGTCACCATGGCCTGATGAAATACATCTTAGAATACTCAAGGAGCTGACTGAGGAGATATCTGAACCATTAGCAATTATTTTTGAAAAGTCATGGAATTCGGGAGAGATTCCAGAAGACTGGAAAGGTGCAAATATAGGGTCAATCTATAAAAACGAAAATAAGGACAACTTGGGGAAATACAGACCAATCAGCTTAACTTCTGTACCTGGAAACAGGGCTGGCTTGAGACCCCAGCACGCCAAGTGTGTGCGTGGGGTGGCATTAGGTAATAATTGGAGATATACCAATCTCCTAGAACTGGAAAGGACCTTGAAAGGTCAGCAACTCCAGCCCCCTGCCTTCACTAGCAGGACCAATTATTTTGCCCCAGATCCCTAAGTGGCCCCCTCAAAGATTGAACTCACAAAGCTGGGTTTAGCAGGCCCATGCTCAAACCACTGAGCTATCCCTCCCCAGTTTGCCAGCAGGGTGGCAGGTGGCTCCAGCGGACCTTCCACAGTCATGCCTGTGGGAGGTCCATCGGAGCCGTGGGACAGCAGACCTCCCGCAGGCATGACTGCGGAGGGTCCGCTGGTCCCGTGGCTCGGGTGAACCTCCCGCAGGCATGACTGCGGAGGGTCCGCTGGTCCCGCGGCTCGGGTGAACCTCCCGCAGGCATGCCTGCGGAAGCTCCACCGGAGCCGCAGGACCAGCGGCCCCTCTGCAGGCACGTCTGCAAGAGGACACCAGGAGCCGTGGGACCGGCGTCCGGCACCGCGCCCCCACCGCCGTGCTTCGGGCGGCCAAATTCTTAGAGCCGCCCCTGCCTGGAAAGATAATGGAGCAAATAATTAAGCAATCAATTTGCAAATATCCAGAATAAAATAAGTTGATAAGTAACAGCATGGATTTGTCAAGGACAAATCATGTAAAACCAACCTGATAGCTTTCTTTGACAGGGTAACAAGAAGTTTTGTGGGTAGGGGGGAAGTGATAAAAATTGTATATCTTCACTTTAGTAAAACTTTTTATACTGTCCCACATCACCTTCTCATAAACTAGGGAAATGCAACCTAAATGGAGCTACTATAACAGGGGTCGGCAATCTTTCAGCAGTGCTGCACCGAGTCTTCATTTATTCACTCTAATTTAAGGTTCCGTGTGCCAGGAATACATTTTAACATTTTTAGAAGGTCTCTTTCTATAAGTCTATAATATATAACTAAACTATTGTTGTATGTAAAGTAAATAAGGTTTTTAAAATGATTAAGAAGCTTAATTTAAAATTAAATTAAAATGCAGAGCCCCCCAGACTGGTCGCCAGGACCCAGATAGTGAGTGTACCACTGAAAATCAGCTTGCGTGCCGCCTTCGGCACATGTGCCATAGGTTGCCTACCCCTGCACTATAAGGTGGGTGAAAAACTGGTTGGATAACCATTCCCAGAGAGTAGTTATCAATGGTTCACAGTCATGCTGGAAGGGCATAACCAGTGGGGTCCCACAGGGATCAGTTCTGGATCTGGTTCTTTTCAATATCTTCATCAATGCCTTAGATCATGGCACAGAGAGTACACTTATAAAGTTTGCAGATGATAACAAGCTGTGAGCGGTTGCAAGTGTTTTGGAGGATAGGATTAAAATTCAAAATGATCTGGACAAACCGGAGATAGGGTCTAAAGTGAATGGGATGAAATTCAATAAGGACAAATGGAAAGTACTTAATTTAGGAAGGAACAATCAGTTGCACACATACAAAATGAGAAATGACTGACTAGGAAGGAGTACTGTGGAAAGGGATCTGGGGATCATGATGGACCACAAGCTAAACTTGAGACAACAGTGTAACACTGCTGCAAAAAAAGCAAACATCATTCTGGGATGTATTAGCAGGAGTGTTGTAAGCAAGACACGAGAAGTAATTCTTCTGCTCTACTCCACGCTGATTGGGCCTCAACTGGACTATTGTGTCCAGTTCTGGGCGCCACATTTCAGGAAAGATATGGAGAAATTGGAGAAAGTCCAGAGAAGAGCAACAAAAATGATTAAAGGTCTAGAAAACATGACCTATGAGGCAAGATTGAAAGAACTGGGTTTGTTTAGTCTGGAAAAGAAAAAAACTGAGAGGGGACATGATAACAGTTTTCAATTATCTAAAAGGTTGTTACAAGGAGGAGGGAGAAAAATTGTTCTTCTTAGCTTCTGAGGATAGGACAAGAAGCAATGGGCTTAAATTGCAGCAAGGGAGGTTTAAGTTGAATGTTAGAAAAAACTTCCTGTCTGGGTGGTTAAGCACTGGAATAAATTGCCGAGGGAGGTTGTGGAATCTCCATTATTGGAGACTTTTAAGAACAGGTTAGACAAACACCTGTCAGGGATGGTCTAGATAATACTTAGTCCTGCCATGAGTGCAGGGGAGTGGACTAGATGACCTCTCGAGTTCCTTCCAGTCCTATGATTGTATCAGGGCAGCGTAGGAGCTTCAAGGAGCGAAGAATCTTTGGACTGCTAACTCCCTTTTTAATACTGAATATTTTATATAAAATCTCTACATTTTATTATTTATTTCAGTGTATAAATATACAAAACTAGACACCTCTCCGAAAACTCTGTGCAAGTTGGTATCCTTTTGAATGGCTGTGAAATGAACAGCTTCTCTAACTTCAGGGCATTAAACCAAAGTCAGTGAATTTCACAGAGCTGGTCCGTGGCTTCAGAAATAAACCACTCCTTTTTCTCCAGGACAGAGAAGCAACAATATTAGTTCCTTTTTTCAGGTAGCAGAACTAAAACACTGTCTCTGGGAGAAGTGAAAGAAAGCTGGTCCCGGATTTGGATTGGTCAAAATTAAAATAGTCTCCTTCCTTCTCTAGCAGCATTGTCCTCGCCCCACAAAGTGGTCTTAACCCTCACAGCACCCATGCCAAGGAGATGCGCCCTGTCACGGTGCAAAATAAACAGCTTCTTTAACTTCAAGGTATTAAAGCAAATGCGGTGAATTTCATAAAGCTGGTGTCTGGCTTCAAAAAGCAAAGCATTCCCTTTTCTCCGGAGCAGAGAAGCAACAACAATAGTCCCTTGGTTCAGGTAAAAAAAACTAAAACACTCTATCTGTAGGAGCAGAGAAAGAAAGCAGGTCCCAGGTTTGGGAGATCAAAATTAAAATAGTATCCTTCCCTCTCTAGCAGGGTTCTGTGTATGTTCCTGTCCTTAGCTCCTTTAAACCACATTCTGCCCAGCTCATTGTGAAGACAAATTATGCTTCTCCTTACCAAGAGCCAGCTGCTTTCAAACCACCCTCATTACTTTCTCCATACCTGCTCTATGATGAGTCTCAGCTAGAAGGCCTTCCCTCCCTTCTGGTATCATAGGCCAGCCTCAGACAGGTCCAAAGGAGAAACTAAGAAATATCAAAGTGAAGCACTTTAGAAAACACACAGAATTCCACTTGTCAGTGTTAGTAATTAGAAGCTTCTCTCTTTAAAACTGTCCAAGCAACACATTTAGTGTTAATAGCTTGTTTTAGCAAGGCCTGGCCTAAACTTGACCTTTCTCCTGCTCAAGACAGGGCCTATTTTTTCCCCTTTTGGGAAGAACTGCTGTTCTTCACTCTATCTGCCATCTCCCATATGGTTCGGAAGGAGACAGTCCTCTGCTCTCTGAGAGGGATTGTGGGGTGGGGCATTGTTCAAATGGGGCAGAGTTAAGGCTGTGAGAGGATGTGGTGTGGGAGATACTCCCATAACTCTGCATTTCCTGGTTCATGTTTAGTCACCCTCCCACATCTGGATAGGCACGAGGCAGTGCGAGGGAAAGACAGAGCTGTGTTCATGAAGTTTTGTAGCAGTGAATTTCCCTTGTGTTTTGTTGAACTTGGGGTACTAAGGGCTGGGAAGGGGATTGAGGAGCATCTGGTGGAATCGTGAGGTATTTCCTGGGCACACCTTGCTCCCTCATAGTGACTAGCTCCTCTCCCCTCCTGGACCCTCCACATTCCTGGTAGGGCTGAAGAGAGGATGGCAAGGAGGAAAGGAGGTAGCTCAGAGGCTGTGTGGAGTGCTCCCACCAGTTGGAAGTAATAAGAGGCGAGAAAGGGAGCCTCAGAGTCCCTGCCCTGCATCAGGGTCCAGAAAAGATACATGTTACATGCATATAGAAAGATGGATCAAAAGCTTGACAGATGCACATGTAGACATACCCCCTGAGCTAGCTTCGATCTAGGCTGGCTGAACAAGAAGAGCAGTGAAGCTGGGGCAGCATGGACATCAGCCTGGGACCTGGCCTGGACACTTAATCAAGTGGCTAGCCTGTGCCATCCTGGCACTGTAGCCCGACTGCTATTGATATTGGCTCTAGCTAGATCAAAGCTAGCCCAGGTATGTCTACAAGTGCTGCTGCCACACTTCCGATTGCAGTAGAGATGACTCTAAACTATTTAATATGCTGAGCGTATGATACTGAGAAAGGGAGAATCCCAGATTGTTATTCATTAAACTGAATCCAGTTCTGGCATCTGCATAAATGATTTCTTGCTCTTTGTCTAAAAAGCATTTTATTTGTTCATTATTACAGATCTCCTGGTTCAGTAACAGTGGCCATGGGTGAGAAATCCTTGAAGATTATATGCAAAAAACGATATAAACTGATTACAATTATTCAAAGTGACCCAGAGAGTATCTTGGATGAGTCCCTTGCCCAGTCCATCACCACAGACGAGGACTATGACAATATGAATACAATAGTGGATACAGAGGCCGAAATTAGAAAATTGCTAATTCAAACACAGAGGAAGGTGGAATTGGCCTGTCAACGGTTTCTGGAGTGTTTAGAAACTGTGTTTCCAGGCACAAATCAGGATTTACAACATCCTCAATGGGGTAGGTTGGTTGTTTTTGTTTGTTTTCCTCTTGAAAGACAAACAATGTAATAGTGCAAAATTGATTTAGAACACATTTCCAAATAAATACGTGTTTAATGGGGAAACTATGTTAGTACAAAGTTATGGCTGAGAATTTAAATGCATGACAAAAACAAAATTCAAACATACTGTTCCCAGGCAATTATCATGTGGTTTCTTTACCCACAGGTAAAATGATGAGATTGTGGCACATTCTATAGAATCTTTGTGACAGACATTTACCAGATATAACCCAGCAGTTATAGCCATGGACAGAAGGCAATCTTCCCTGGTTTACATCCAGTGCCCTCTGTCTGCCATTCTACAGCCACAAAATTCCCCCTTTCCTACAGAATGTTGATTCAGAATCTCAACTTGTTCACTTAAAAAAATGTTTCTAGCTTTTGTTCATTCAGAGAAAACCTTGATAGCATGAAGTGCAAGCTAGTGTAACCTCTGCAATGATATCTGCCTGAAACAATAGCTCTGGGAAGTGTGGACTTGCCCATTGAATCTGAGTTGGGCCCCACAGACTTCCTGATTTCATGGTCTTGGAATCTGGCATTTTTCCAAGGTTCCCCAGAACTCAGAGTATTTTTGCCATGAGGCTGGTCCAGCAAAATGCCCTAAAATTGGAAAAGAGCTAGAGCTAGGCACAAGAATGGTGCCAGTTGGAGACCATTGGTCTGTCATGCTTTGGGCACAGTTTGTGTGGCAGGGCACCAACAAAGCAGTAATGCTCCCAAGAAACTCTTTGGATTCTAGCTAGAATGTTTTGGTGGTGCTAAGTCCACCAAGGTAATGTAACCTGGTGTGGCAATGGAAGTCAAAGACAACATTTATCAGTATTCCATAGCTTAGTGGGAACTGATTGGAGGAGAGGGCTAGAATACAGTGAGGAGCCAGAAGGATAAACTCCTGCAAATTCCTAGTGCTGTGTACAATTGTATTGGACAAGCAGGTCTTCTCTTATAAAATAGAAACTATGTAATGCAATGCAGAGGCAGGTGAAGTGCACTAAATACAACAAAGACACATTAAACAGGAAGTGATTGAAGAGAATTAGGCATTAAAAAAACTAATTTTTTCCTCTGGTTTTCTTGCTGGAAGGATTAAATCAGAAATCTCAGAGTCTACCAGCCCCAAAGGTAGGGGAGAAAGGTGGTGTAAATCCAGAGCTGGAATTGGATATTCAGCCATCCAGAAAGCCAGAGGACACAAACGTTTCCAAAGGTAATTTCCTCTTTTCACCCTTCCTTTGGTGTGGGAGTTATGCCTTTAGAAGAGTTTGGCACTGCCAGGTATGAATGGTGCTTGTGAGAGTGAAGATTTTTTGAGGTATTCTGCAAGTAAAATTGCTCAGATTTAAACAGGGATGCCATGGAAACCAGTCAGTGGCTTGGAGGCACAAATCCAGGGGGGTCCTCTGCTTAAGCTTTGGCCAGTATTGCTCAGTGGTGTTCTTTGAGCCACAGCCTTTTAGTTGGATCCATGTTCTTCATGGCCAGTGAAGACCTTGATAGCATGAAGTGCAAGCTAGTGTAACCTCTGCAATGATATCTGCCTGAAACAATAGCTCTGGGAAGTGTGGACTTGCCCATTGAATCTGAGTTGGGCCCCACGGACTTCCGGATTTCATGGTCTTGGAATCTGGCATTTTTCCAAGGTTCCCCAGAACTCAGAGTATTTTTGCCATGAGGCTGGTCCAGCAAAATGCCCTAAAATTGGAAAAGAGCTAGAGCTAGGCACAAAAATGGTGCCAGTTGGAGACCATTGGTCTGTCATGCTTTGGGCACAGTTTGTGTGGCAGGGCACCAACAAAGCAGTAATGCTCCCAAGAAACTCTTTGGATTCTAGCTAGAATGTTTTGGTGGTGCTAAGTCCACCAAGGTAATGTAACCTGGTGTGGCAATGGAAGTCAAAGACAACATTTATCAGTATTCCATAGCTTAGTGGGAACTGATTGGAGGAGAGGGCTAGAATACAGTGAGGAGCCAGAAGGATAAACTCCTGCAGTTTCCTAGTGCTGTGTACGATTGTATTGGAGAAGCAGGTCTTCTCTTATAAAATAGAAACTATGTAATGCAATGCAGAGGCAGGTGAAGTGCACTAAATACAACAAAGACACATTAAACAGGAAGTGATTGAAGAGAATTAGGCATTAAAAAAACTCATTTTTTCCTCTGGTTTTCTTGCTGGAAGGATTAAATCAGAAATCTCAGAGTCTACCACCCGCAAAGGTAGGGGAGAAAGGTGGTGTAAATCCAGAGCTGGAATTGGATATTCAACCATCCAGAGAGCCAGAGGACACAAACGTTTCCAAAGGTAATTTCCTCTTTTCACCCTTCCTTTGTTGTGGGAGTTATGCCTTTAGAAGAGTTTGGCACTGCCAGGTATGAATGGTGCTTGTGAGAGTGAAGATTTTTTGAGGTATTCTGCAAGTAAAATTGCTCAGATTTAAACAGGGATGCCATGGAAACCAGTCAGTGGCTTGGAGGCACAAATCCAGGGGGGTCCTCTGCTTAAGCTTTGGCCAAATTGCTCAGTGGTATTCTTTGAGCCACAGCCTTTTAGTTGGATCCATGTTCTTCATGGCCAGTGAAGACCTTGATAGCATGAAGTGCAAGCTAGTGTAACCTCTGCAATGATATCTGCCTGAAACAATAGCTCTGGGAAGTGTGGACTTGCCCATTGAATCTGAGTTGTGCCCCACGGACTTCCTGATTTCATGGTCTTGGAATCTGGCATTTTTCCAAGGTTCCCCAGAACTCAGAGTATTTTTGCCATGAGGCTGGTCCAGCAAAATGCCCTAAAATTGGAAAAGAGCTAGAGCTAGGCACAAAAATGGTGCCAGTTGGAGACCATTGGTCTGTCATGCTTTGGGCACAGTTTGTGTGGCAGGGCACCAACAAAGCAGTAATGCTCCCAAGAAACTCTTTGGATTCTAGCTAGAATGTTTTGGTGGTGCTAAGTCCACCAAGGTAATGTAACCTGGTGTGGCAATGGAAGTCAAAGACAACATTTATCAGTATTCCATAGCTTAGTGGGAACTGATTGGAGGAGAGGGCTAGAATACAGTGAGGAGCCAGAAGGATAAACTCCTGCAGATTCCTAGTGCTGTGTACAATTGTATTGGACAAGCAGGTCTTCTCTTATAAAATAGAAACTATGTAATGCAATGCAGAGGCAGGTGAAGTGCACTAAATACAACAAAGACACATTAAACAGGAAGTGATTGAAGAGAATTAGCCATTAAAAAAACTCATTTTTTCCTCTGGTTTTCTTGCTGGAAGGATTAAATCAGAAATTTCAGAGTCTACCAGCCTCAAAGGTAGGGGAGAAAGGTGGTGTAAATCCAGAGCTGGAATTGGATATTCAACCATCCAGAAAGCCAGAGGACACAAACGTTTCCAAAGGTAATTTCCTCTTTTCACCCTTCCTTTGGTGTGGGAGTTATGCCTTTAGAAGAGTTTGGCACTGCCAGGTATGAATGGTGCTTGTGAGAGTGAAGATTTTTTGAGGAATTCTGCAAGTAAAATTGCTCAGATTTAAACAGGGATGCCATGGAAACCAGTCAGTGGCTTGGAGGTACAAATCCAGGGGGGTCCTCTGCTTAAGCTTTGGCCAGTATTGCTCAGTGGTGTTCTTTGAGCCACAGCCTTTTAGTTGGATCCATGTTCTTCATGGCCAGTGAAGACCTTGATAGCATGAAGTGCAAGCTAGTGTAACCTCTGCAATGATATCTGCCTGAAACAATAGCTCTGGGAAGTGTGGACTTGCCCATTGAATCTGAGTTGTGCCCCACGGACTTCCTGATTTCATGGTCTTGGAATCTGGCATTTTTCCAAGGTTCCCCAGAACTCAGAGTATTTTTGCCATGAGGCTGGTCCAGCAAAATGCCCTAAAATTGGAAAAGAGCTAGAGCTAGGCACAAAAATGGTGCCAGTTGGAGACCATTGGTCTGTCATGCTTTGGGCACAGTTTGTGTGGCAGGGCACCAACAAAGCAGTAATGCTCCCAAGAAACTCTTTGGATTCTAGCTAGAATGTTTTGGTGGTGCTAAGTCCACCAAGGTAATGTAACCTGGTGTGGCAATGGAAGTCAAAGACAACATTTATCAGTATTCCATAGCTCAGTGGGAACTGATTGGAGGAGAGGGCTAGAATACAGTGAGGAGCCAGAAGGATAAACTCCTGCAGTTTCCTAGTGCTGTGTACGATTGTATTGGACAAGCAGGTCTTCTCTTATAAAATAGAAACTATGTAATGCAATGCAGAGGCAGGTGAAGTGCACTAAATACAACAAAGACACATTAAACAGGAAGTGATTGAAGAGAATTAGGCATTAAAAAAACTCATTTTTTCCTCTGGTTTTCTTGCTGGAAGGATTAAATCAGAAATCTCAGAGTCTACCACCCGCAAAGGTAGGGGAGAAAGGTGGTGTAAATCCAGAGCTGGAATTGGATATTCAACCATCCAGAAAGCCAGAGGACACAAACGTTTCCAAAGGTAATTTCCTCTTTTCATCCTTCCTTTGTTGTGGGAGTTATGCCTTTAGAAGAGTTTGGCACTGCCAGGTATGAATGGTGCTTGTGAGAGTGAAGATTTTTTGAGGTATTCTGCAAGTAAAATTGCTCAGATTTAAACAGGGATGCCATGGAAACCAGTCAGTGGCTTGGAGGCACAAATCCAGGGGGTCCTCTGCTTAAGCTTTGGCCAGTATTGCTCAGTGGTGTTCTTTGAGCCACAGCCTTTTAGTTGGATCCATGTTCTTCATGGCCAGTGAAGACCTTGATAGCATGAAGTGCAAGCTAGTGTAACCTCTGCAATGATATCTGCCTGAAACAATAGCTCTGGGAAGTGTGGACTTGCCCATTGAATCTGAGTTGTTCTCCACAGACTTCCTGATTTCATGGTCTTGGAATCTGGCATTTTTCCAAGGTTCCCCAGAACTCAGAGTATTTTTGCCATGAGGCTGGTCCAGCAAAATGCCCTAAAATTGGAAAAGAGCTAGAGCTAGGCACAAAAATGGTGCCAGTTGGAGACCATTGGTCTGTCATGCTTTGGGCACAGTTTGTGTGGCAGGGCACCAACAAAGCAGTAATGCTCCCAAGAAACTCTTTGGATTCTAGCTAGAATGTTTTGGTGGTGCTAAGTCCACCAAGGTAATGTAACCTGGTGTGGCAATGGAAGTCAAAGACAACATTTATCAGTATTCCATAGCTCAGTGGGAACTGATTGGAGGAGAGGGCTAGAATACAGTGAGGAGCCAGAAGGATAAACTCCTGCAGTTTCCTAGTGCTGTGTACGATTGTATTGGACAAGCAGGTCTTCTCTTATAAAATAGAAACTATGTAATGCAATGCAGAGGCAGGTGAAGTGCACTAAATACAACAAAGACACATTAAACAGGAAGTGATTGAAGAGAATTAGCCATTAAAAAAACTCATTTTTTCCTCTGGTTTTCTTGCTGGAAGGATTAAATCAGAAATCTCAGAGTCTACCAGCCCCAAAGGTAGGGGAGAAAGGTGGTGTAAATCCAGAGCTGGAATTGGATATTCAACCATCCAGAGAGCCAGAGGACACAAACGTTTCCAAAGGTAATTTCCTCTTTTCACCCTTCCTTTGGTGTGGGAGTTATGCCTTTAGAAGAGTTTGGCACTGCCAGGTATGAATGGTGCTTGTGAGAGTGAAGATTTTTTGAGGTATTCTGCAAGTAAAATTGCTCAGATTTAAACAGGGATGCCATGGAAACCAGTCAGTGGCTTGGAGGCACAAATCCAGGGGGGTCCTCTGCTTAAGCTTTGGCCAAATTGCTCAGTGGTATTCTTTGAGCCACAGCCTTTTAGTTGGATCCATGTTCTTCATGGCCAGTGAAGACCTTGATAGCATGAAGTGCAAGCTAGTGTAACCTCTGCAATGATATCTGCCTGAAACAATAGCTCTGGGAAGTGTGGACTTGCCCATTGAATCTGAGTTGTGCCCCACGGACTTCCTGATTTCATGGTCTTGGAATCTGGCATTTTTCCAAGGTTCCCCAGAACTCAGAGTATTTTTGCCATGAGGCTGGTCCAGCAAAATGCCCTAAAATTGGAAAAGAGCTAGAGCTAGGCACAAAAATGGTGCCAGTTGGAGACCATTGGTCTGTCATGCTTTGGGCACAGTTTGTGTGGCAGGGCACCAACAAAGCAGTAATGCTCCCAAGAAACTCTTTGGATTCTAGCTAGAATGTTTTGGTGGTGCTAAGTCCACCAAGGTAATGTAACCTGGTGTGGCAATGGAAGTCAAAGACAACATTTTATCAGTATTCCATAGCTTAGTGGGAACTGATTGGAGGAGAGGGCTAGAATACAGTGAGGAGCCAGAAGGATAAACTCCTGCAGATTCCTAGTGCTGTGTACAATTGTATTGGACAAGCAGGTCTTCTCTTATAAAATAGAAACTATGTAATGCAATGCAGAGGCAGGTGAAGTGCACTAAATACAACAAAGACACATTAAACAGGAAGTGATTGAAGAGAATTAGCCATTAAAAAAAACTCATTTTTTCCTCTGGTTTTCTTGCTGGAAGGATTAAATCAGAAATTTCAGAGTCTACCAGCCTCAAAGGTAGGGGAGAAAGGTGGTGTAAATCCAGAGCTGGAATTGGATATTCAACCATCCAGAAAGCCAGAGGACACAAACGTTTCCAAAGGTAATTTCCTCTTTTCACCCTTCCTTTGGTGTGGGAGTTATGCCTTTAGAAGAGTTTGGCACTGCCAGGTATGAATGGTGCTTGTGAGAGTGAAGATTTTTTGAGGAATTCTGCAAGTAAAATTGCTCAGATTTAAACAGGGATGCCATGGAAACCAGTCAGTGGCTTGGAGGTACAAATCCAGGGGGGTCCTCTGCTTAAGCTTTGGCCAGTATTGCTCAGTGGTGTTCTTTGAGCCACAGCCTTTTAGTTGGATCCATGTTCTTCATGGCCAGTGAAGACCTTGATAGCATGAAGTGCAAGCTAGTGTAACCTCTGCAATGATATCTGCCTGAAACAATAGCTCTGGGAAGTGTGGACTTGCCCATTGAATCTGAGTTGTGCCCCACGGACTTCCTGATTTCATGGTCTTGGAATCTGGCATTTTTCCAAGGTTCCCCAGAACTCAGAGTATTTTTGCCATGAGGCTGGTCCAGCAAAATGCCCTAAAATTGGAAAAGAGCTAGAGCTAGGCACAAAAATGGTGCCAGTTGGAGACCATTGGTCTGTCATGCTTTGGGCACAGTTTGTGTGGCAGGGCACCAACAAAGCAGTAATGCTCCCAAGAAACTCTTTGGATTCTAGCTAGAATGTTTTGGTGGTGCTAAGTCCACCAAGGTAATGTAACCTGGTGTGGCAATGGAAGTCAAAGACAACATTTATCAGTATTCCATAGCTCAGTGGGAACTGATTGGAGGAGAGGGCTAGAATACAGTGAGGAGCCAGAAGGATAAACTCCTGCAGTTTCCTAGTGCTGTGTACGATTGTATTGGACAAGCAGGTCTTCTCTTATAAAATAGAAACTATGTAATGCAATGCAGAGGCAGGTGAAGTGCACTAAATACAACAAAGACACATTAAACAGGAAGTGATTGAAGAGAATTAGGCATTAAAAAAACTCATTTTTTCCTCTGGTTTTCTTGCTGGAAGGATTAAATCAGAAATCTCAGAGTCTACCACCCGCAAAGGTAGGGGAGAAAGGTGGTGTAAATCCAGAGCTGGAATTGGATATTCAACCATCCAGAAAGCCAGAGGACACAAACGTTTCCAAAGGTAATTTCCTCTTTTCATCCTTCCTTTGTTGTGGGAGTTATGCCTTTAGAAGAGTTTGGCACTGCCAGGTATGAATGGTGCTTGTGAGAGTGAAGATTTTTTGAGGTATTCTGCAAGTAAAATTGCTCAGATTTAAACAGGGATGCCATGGAAACCAGTCAGTGGCTTGGAGGCACAAATCCAGGGGTCCTCTGCTTAAGCTTTGGCCAGTATTGCTCAGTGGTGTTCTTTGAGCCACAGCCTTTTAGTTGGATCCATGTTCTTCATGGCCAGTGAAGACCTTGATAGCATGAAGTGCAAGCTAGTGTAACCTCTGCAATGATATCTGCCTGAAACAATAGCTCTGGGAAGTGTGGACTTGCCCATTGAATCTGAGTTGTTCTCCACAGACTTCCTGATTTCATGGTCTTGGAATCTGGCATTTTTCCAAGGTTCCCCAGAACTCAGAGTATTTTTGCCATGAGGCTGGTCCAGCAAAATGCCCTAAAATTGGAAAAGAGCTAGAGCTAGGCACAAAAATGGTGCCAGTTGGAGACCATTGGTCTGTCATGCTTTGGGCACAGTTTGTGTGGCAGGGCACCAACAAAGCAGTAATGCTCCCAAGAAACTCTTTGGATTCTAGCTAGAATGTTTTGGTGGTGCTAAGTCCACCAAGGTAATGTAACCTGGTGTGGCAATGGAAGTCAAAGACAACATTTATCAGTATTCCATAGCTCAGTGGGAACTGATTGGAGGAGAGGGCTAGAATACAGTGAGGAGCCAGAAGGATAAACTCCTGCAGTTTCCTAGTGCTGTGTACGATTGTATTGGACAAGCAGGTCTTCTCTTATAAAATAGAAACTATGTAATGCAATGCAGAGGCAGGTGAAGTGCACTAAATACAACAAAGACACATTAAACAGGAAGTGATTGAAGAGAATTAGCCATTAAAAAAACTCATTTTTTCCTCTGGTTTTCTTGCTGGAAGGATTAAATCAGAAATCTCAGAGTCTACCAGCCCCAAAGGTAGGGGAGAAAGGTGGTGTAAATCCAGAGCTGGAATTGGATATTCAACCATCCAGAGAGCCAGAGGACACAAACGTTTCCAAAGGTAATTTCCTCTTTTCACCCTTCCTTTGGTGTGGGAGTTATGCCTTTAGAAGAGTTTGGCACTGCCAGGTATGAATGGTGCTTGTGAGAGTGAAGATTTTTTGAGGTATTCTGCAAGTAAAATTGCTCAGATTTAAACAGGGATGCCATGGAAACCAGTCAGTGGCTTGGAGGCACAAATCCAGGGGGGTCCTCTGCTTAAGCTTTGGCCAAATTGCTCAGTGGTATTCTTTGAGCCACAGCCTTTTAGTTGGATCCATGTTCTTCATGGCCAGTGAAGACCTTGATAGCATGAAGTGCAAGCTAGTGTAACCTCTGCAATGATATCTGCCTGAAACAATAGCTCTGGGAAGTGTGGACTTGCCCATTGAATCTGAGTTGTGCCCCACGGACTTCCTGATTTCATGGTCTTGGAATCTGGCATTTTTCCAAGGTTCCCCAGAACTCAGAGTATTTTTGCCATGAGGCTGGTCCAGCAAAATGCCCTAAAATTGGAAAAGAGCTAGAGCTAGGCACAAAAATGGTGCCAGTTGGAGACCATTGGTCTGTCATGCTTTGGGCACAGTTTGTGTGGCAGGGCACCAACAAAGCAGTAATGCTCCCAAGAAACTCTTTGGATTCTAGCTAGAATGTTTTGGTGGTGCTAAGTCCACCAAGGTAATGTAACCTGGTGTGGCAATGGAAGTCAAAGACAACATTTATCAGTATTCCATAGCTCAGTGGGAACTGATTGGAGGAGAGGGCTAGAATACAGTGAGGAGCCAGAAGGATAAACTCCTGCAGTTTCCTAGTGCTGTGTACGATTGTATTGGACAAGCAGGTCTTCTCTTATAAAATAGAAACTATGTAATGCAATGCAGAGGCAGGTGAAGTGCACTAAATACAACAAAGACACATTAAACAGGAAGTGATTGAAGAGAATTAGCCATTAAAAAAACTCATTTTTTCCTCTGGTTTTCTTGCTGGAAGGATTAAATCAGAAATCTCAGAGTCTACCAGCCCCAAAGGTAGGGGAGAAAGGTGGTGTAAATCCAGAGCTGGAATTGGATATTCAACCATCCAGAGAGCCAGAGGACACAAACGTTTCCAAAGGTAATTTCCTCTTTTCACCCTTCCTTTGGTGTGGGAGTTATGCCTTTAGAAGAGTTTGGCACTGCCAGGTATGAATGGTGCTTGTGAGAGTGAAGATTTTTTGAGGTATTCTGCAAGTAAAATTGCTCAGATTTAAACAGGGATGCCATGGAAACCAGTCAGTGGCTTGGAGGCACAAATCCAGGGGGGTCCTCTGCTTAAGCTTTGGCCAAATTGCTCAGTGGTATTCTTTGAGCCACAGCCTTTTAGTTGGATCCATGTTCTTCATGGCCAGTGAAGACCTTGATAGCATGAAGTGCAAGCTAGTGTAACCTCTGCAATGATATCTGCCTGAAACAATAGCTCTGGGAAGTGTGGACTTGCCCATTGAATCTGAGTTGTGCCCCACGGACTTCCTGATTTCATGGTCTTGGAATCTGGCATTTTTCCAAGGTTCCCCAGAACTCAGAGTATTTTTGCCATGAGGCTGGTCCAGCAAAATGCCCTAAAATTGGAAAAGAGCTAGAGCTAGGCACAAAAATGGTGCCAGTTGGAGACCATTGGTCTGTCATGCTTTGGGCACAGTTTGTGTGGCAGGGCACCAACAAAGCAGTAATGCTCCCAAGAAACTCTTTGGATTCTAGCTAGAATGTTTTGGTGGTGCTAAGTCCACCAAGGTAATGTAACCTGGTGTGGCAATGGAAGTCAAAGACAACATTTATCAGTATTCCATAGCTTAGTGGGAACTGATTGGAGGAGAGGGCTAGAATACAGTGAGGAGCCAGAAGGATAAACTCCTGCAGATTCCTAGTGCTGTGTACAATTGTATTGGACAAGCAGGTCTTCTCTTATAAAATAGAAACTATGTAATGCAATGCAGAGGCAGGTGAAGTGCACTAAATACAACAAAGACACATTAAACAGGAAGTGATTGAAGAGAATTAGCCATTAAAAAAACTCATTTTTTCCTCTGGTTTTCTTGCTGGAAGGATTAAATCAGAAATTTCAGAGTCTACCAGCCTCAAAGGTAGGGGAGAAAGGTGGTGTAAATCCAGAGCTGGAATTGGATATTCAACCATCCAGAAAGCCAGAGGACACAAACGTTTCCAAAGGTAATTTCCTCTTTTCACCCCTTCCTTTGGTGTGGGAGTTATGCCTTTAGAAGAGTTTGGCACTGCCAGGTATGAATGGTGCTTGTGAGAGTGAAGATTTTTTGAGGAATTCTGCAAGTAAAATTGCTCAGATTTAAACAGGGATGCCATGGAAACCAGTCAGTGGCTTGGAGGTACAAATCCAGGGGGGTCCTCTGCTTAAGCTTTGGCCAGTATTGCTCAGTGGTGTTCTTTGAGCCACAGCCTTTTAGTTGGATCCATGTTCTTCATGGCCAGTGAAGACCTTGATAGCATGAAGTGCAAGCTAGTGTAACCTCTGCAATGATATCTGCCTGAAACAATAGCTCTGGGAAGTGTGGACTTGCCCATTGAATCTGAGTTGTGCCCCACGGACTTCCTGATTTCATGGTCTTGGAATCTGGCATTTTTCCAAGGTTCCCCAGAACTCAGAGTATTTTTGCCATGAGGCTGGTCCAGCAAAATGCCCTAAAATTGGAAAAGAGCTAGAGCTAGGCACAAAAATGGTGCCAGTTGGAGACCATTGGTCTGTCATGCTTTGGGCACAGTTTGTGTGGCAGGGCACCAACAAAGCAGTAATGCTCCCAAGAAACTCTTTGGATTCTAGCTAGAATGTTTTGGTGGTGCTAAGTCCACCAAGGTAATGTAACCTGGTGTGGCAATGGAAGTCAAAGACAACATTTATCAGTATTCCATAGCTCAGTGGGAACTGATTGGAGGAGAGGGCTAGAATACAGTGAGGAGCCAGAAGGATAAACTCCTGCAGTTTCCTAGTGCTGTGTACGATTGTATTGGACAAGCAGGTCTTCTCTTATAAAATAGAAACTATGTAATGCAATGCAGAGGCAGGTGAAGTGCACTAAATACAACAAAGACACATTAAACAGGAAGTGATTGAAGAGAATTAGGCATTAAAAAAACTCATTTTTTCCTCTGGTTTTCTTGCTGGAAGGATTAAATCAGAAATCTCAGAGTCTACCACCCGCAAAGGTAGGGGAGAAAGGTGGTGTAAATCCAGAGCTGGAATTGGATATTCAACCATCCAGAAAGCCAGAGGACACAAACGTTTCCAAAGGTAATTTCCTCTTTTCATCCTTCCTTTGTTGTGGGAGTTATGCCTTTAGAAGAGTTTGGCACTGCCAGGTATGAATGGTGCTTGTGAGAGTGAAGATTTTTTGAGGTATTCTGCAAGTAAAATTGCTCAGATTTAAACAGGGATGCCATGGAAACCAGTCAGTGGCTTGGAGGCACAAATCCAGGGGGTCCTCTGCTTAAGCTTTGGCCAGTATTGCTCAGTGGTGTTCTTTGAGCCACAGCCTTTTAGTTGGATCCATGTTCTTCATGGCCAGTGAAGACCTTGATAGCATGAAGTGCAAGCTAGTGTAACCTCTGCAATGATATCTGCCTGAAACAATAGCTCTGGGAAGTGTGGACTTGCCCATTGAATCTGAGTTGTTCTCCACAGACTTCCTGATTTCATGGTCTTGGAATCTGGCATTTTTCCAAGGTTCCCCAGAACTCAGAGTATTTTTGCCATGAGGCTGGTCCAGCAAAATGCCCTAAAATTGGAAAAGAGCTAGAGCTAGGCACAAAAATGGTGCCAGTTGGAGACCATTGGTCTGTCATGCTTTGGGCACAGTTTGTGTGGCAGGGCACCAACAAAGCAGTAATGCTCCCAAGAAACTCTTTGGATTCTAGCTAGAATGTTTTGGTGGTGCTAAGTCCACCAAGGTAATGTAACCTGGTGTGGCAATGGAAGTCAAAGACAACATTTATCAGTATTCCATAGCTCAGTGGGAACTGATTGGAGGAGAGGGCTAGAATACAGTGAGGAGCCAGAAGGATAAACTCCTGCAGTTTCCTAGTGCTGTGTACGATTGTATTGGACAAGCAGGTCTTCTCTTATAAAATAGAAACTATGTAATGCAATGCAGAGGCAGGTGAAGTGCACTAAATACAACAAAGACACATTAAACAGGAAGTGATTGAAGAGAATTAGCCATTAAAAAAACTCATTTTTTCCTCTGGTTTTCTTGCTGGAAGGATTAAATCAGAAATCTCAGAGTCTACCAGCCCCAAAGGTAGGGGAGAAAGGTGGTGTAAATCCAGAGCTGGAATTGGATATTCAACCATCCAGAGAGCCAGAGGACACAAACGTTTCCAAAGGTAATTTCCTCTTTTCACCCTTCCTTTGGTGTGGGAGTTATGCCTTTAGAAGAGTTTGGCACTGCCAGGTATGAATGGTGCTTGTGAGAGTGAAGATTTTTTGAGGTATTCTGCAAGTAAAATTGCTCAGATTTAAACAGGGATGCCATGGAAACCAGTCAGTGGCTTGGAGGCACAAATCCAGGGGGGTCCTCTGCTTAAGCTTTGGCCAAATTGCTCAGTGGTATTCTTTGAGCCACAGCCTTTTAGTTGGATCCATGTTCTTCATGGCCAGTGAAGACCTTGATAGCATGAAGTGCAAGCTAGTGTAACCTCTGCAATGATATCTGCCTGAAACAATAGCTCTGGGAAGTGTGGACTTGCCCATTGAATCTGAGTTGTGCCCCACGGACTTCCTGATTTCATGGTCTTGGAATCTGGCATTTTTCCAAGGTTCCCCAGAACTCAGAGTATTTTTGCCATGAGGCTGGTCCAGCAAAATGCCCTAAAATTGGAAAAGAGCTAGAGCTAGGCACAAAAATGGTGCCAGTTGGAGACCATTGGTCTGTCATGCTTTGGGCACAGTTTGTGTGGCAGGGCACCAACAAAGCAGTAATGCTCCCAAGAAACTCTTTGGATTCTAGCTAGAATGTTTTGGTGGTGCTAAGTCCACCAAGGTAATGTAACCTGGTGTGGCAATGGAAGTCAAAGACAACATTTATCAGTATTCCATAGCTCAGTGGGAACTGATTGGAGGAGAGGGCTAGAATACAGTGAGGAGCCAGAAGGATAAACTCCTGCAGTTTCCTAGTGCTGTGTACGATTGTATTGGACAAGCAGGTCTTCTCTTATAAAATAGAAACTATGTAATGCAATGCAGAGGCAGGTGAAGTGCACTAAATACAACAAAGACACATTAAACAGGAAGTGATTGAAGAGAATTAGCCATTAAAAAAACTCATTTTTTCCTCTGGTTTTCTTGCTGGAAGGATTAAATCAGAAATCTCAGAGTCTACCACCCGCAAAGGTAGGGGAGAAAGGTGGTGTAAATCCAGAGCTGGAATTGGATATTCAACCATCCAGAAAGCCAGAGGACACAAACGTTTCCAAAGGTAATTTCCTCTTTTCATCCTTCCTTTGTTGTGGGAGTTATGCCTTTAGAAGAGTTTGGCACTGCCAGGTATGAATGGTGCTTGTGAGAGTGAAGATTTTTTGAGGTATTCTGCAAGTAAAATTGCTCAGATTTAAACAGGGATGCCATGGAAACCAGTCAGTGGCTTGGAGGCACAAATCCAGGGGGTCCTCTGCTTAAGCTTTGGCCAGTATTGCTCAGTGGTGTTCTTTGAGCCACAGCCTTTTAGTTGGATCCATGTTCTTCATGGCCAGTGAAGACCTTGATAGCATGAAGTGCAAGCTAGTGTAACCTCTGCAATGATATCTGCCTGAAACAATAGCTCTGGGAAGTGTGGACTTGCCCATTGAATCTGAGTTGTGCCCCACAGACTTCCTGATTTCATGGTCTTGGAATCTGGCATTTTTCCAAGGTTCCCCAGAACTCAGAGTATTTTTGCCATGAGGCTGGTCCAGCAAAATGCCCTAAAATTGGAAAAGAGCTAGAGCTAGGCACAAAAATGGTGCCAGTTGGAGACCATTGGTCTGTCATGCTTTGGGCACAGTTTGTGTGGCAGGGCACCAACAAAGCAGTAATGCTCCCAAGAAACTCTTTGGATTCTAGCTAGAATGTTTTGGTGGTGCTAAGTCCACCAAGGTAATGTAACCTGGTGTGGCAATGGAAGTCAAAGACAACATTTATCAGTATTCCATAGCTCAGTGGGAACTGATTGGAGGAGAGGGCTAGAATACAGTGAGGAGCCAGAAGGATAAACTCCTGCAGTTTCCTAGTGCTGTGTACGATTGTATTGGACAAGCAGGTCTTCTCTTATAAAATAGAAACTATGTAATGCAATGCAGAGGCAGGTGAAGTGCACTAAATACAACAAAGACACATTAAACAGGAAGTGATTGAAGAGAATTAGGCATTAAAAAAACTCATTTTTTCCTCTGGTTTTCTTGCTGGAAGGATTAAATCAGAAATCTCAGAGTCTACCAGCCCCAAAGGTAGGGGAGAAAGGTGGTGTAAATCCAGAGCTGGAATTGGATATTCAACCATCCAGAAAGCCAGGGGACACAAACGTTTCCAAAGGTAATTTCCTCTTTTCACCCTTCCTTTGGTGTGGGAGTTATGCCTTTAGAAGAGTTTGGCACTGCCAGGTATGAATGGTGCTTGTGAGAGTGAAGATTTTTTGAGGTATTCTGCAAGTAAAATTGCTCAGATTTAAACAGGGATGCCATGGAAACCAGTCAGTGGCTTGGAGGCACAAATCCAGGGGGGTCCTCTGCTTAAGCTTTGGCCAAATTGCTTAGTGGTATTCTTTGAGCCACAGCCTTTTAGTTGGATCCATGTTCTTCATGGCCAGTGAAGACCTTGATAGCATGAAGTGCAAGCTAGTGTAACCTCTGCAATGATATCTGCCTGAAACAATAGCTCTGGGAAGTGTGGACTTGCCCATTGAATCTGAGTTGTGCCCCACGGACTTCCTGATTTCATGGTCTTGGAATCTGGCATTTTTCCAAGGTTCCCCAGAACTCAGAGTATTTTTGCCATGAGGCTGGTCCAGCAAAATGCCCTAAAATTGGAAAAGAGCTAGAGCTAGGCACAAAAATGGTGCCAGTTGGAGACCATTGGTCTGTCATGCTTTGGGCACAGTTTGTGTGGCAGGGCACCAACAAAGCAGTAATGCTCCCAAGAAACTCTTTGGATTCTAGCTAGAATGTTTTGGTGGTGCTAAGTCCACCAAGGTAATGTAACCTGGTGTGGCAATGAAAGTCAAAGACAACATTTATCAGTATTCCATAGCTCAGTGGGAACTGATTGGAGGAGAGGGCTAGAATACAGTGAGGAGCCAGAAGGATAAACTCCTGCAGTTTCCTAGTGCTGTGTACGATTGTATTGGACAAGCAGGTCTTCTCTTATAAAATAGAAACTATGTAATGCAATGCAGAGGCAGGTGAAGTGCACTAAATACAACAAAGACACATTAAACAGGAAGTGATTGAAGAGAATTAGGCATTAAAAAAACTCATTTTTTCCTCTGGTTTTCTTGCTGGAAGGATTAAATCAGAAATCTCAGAGTCTACCATCCCCAAAGGTAGGGGAGAAAGGTGGTGTAAATCCAGAGCTGGAATTGGATATTCAACCATCCAGAAAGCCAGAGGACACAAACGTTTCCAAAGGTAATTTCCTCTTTTCATCCTTCCTTTGTTGTGGGAGTTATGCCTTTAGAAGAGTTTGGCACTGCCAGGTATGAATGGTGCTTGTGAGAGTGAAGATTTTTTGAGGTATTCTGCAAGTAAAATTGCTCAGATTTAAACAGGGATGCCATGGAAACCAGTCAGTGGCTTGGAGGCACAAATCCAGGGGGTCCTCTGCTTAAGCTTTGGCCAGTATTGCTCAGTGGTGTTCTTTGAGCCACAGCCTTTTAGTTGGATCCATGTTCTTCCTGGCCAGTGAAGACCAGCGGGAAAGCACTGGGACCATTGGCAGCTGCTGCCGAAAATACCTGGTGGAGTTATAGACACCAGACATCTCCTCCGGCTTCCACCTGCCCCTACTTCCTTCCCCTCCCCCCAGTAGGGGCAAAAATACCTCAGCTCATGTTTGGTGCTTTTAACTCGAGTTGTTTTGGCCATCAGGGGTACAGGCTTCTGCTTGAGTTAGCACAAGTCAGCAGCTAACATGACCACTTTGTAATGTGGATGCAAGTCCGCTTCAGTGCTGCTTGTTCTCCAGTCGCTTCCCAGAGTTTCTCCTGTTTACCCAGAAAGGATAGGCAAGTTCTCCCATAATTCACTGGGAAATAATTCCTAGAGTGGTTCAGATCACTCAGTGCAAATATCCGTCGGATGAGCTCCTAAAAATCTAACTGCCACCCACAAGTCAGTGGAGCACTAGTGTGGACATAGCAGCTCAAGTATTTTTGCTGTTCACACTTGAGCTAGAGTGGCCAACTCAAGAGGGGTAACTTGAATGTAGATAACTTGAGTGAACTTTTGCAGTGACGACAGGGCCGGCTCCAGGCACCAGCATTCCAAGCTGGTGCTTGGGGCGGCATTCTCCAAGGGGCGGCAGTCCCCCTTGTTTTGCCCCCAAGTAGTGCGCCGAATTGCCACTGCGGGCGGGCAGTCTGTGTGCCCTTAGGGCGGCAGGCGAGTTTCCGCGGTAGTGGCAATTCGCCGGCAGCTTCAATGTTTAGCTGTCCAGTGCGGCTTCAGCTAAACATAGAAGCTGCCGCCGAATTGCCGCGGCCGCGGAAACGCGCCTGTCGCCCTAAGGGCACACGGACTGCCCCCCCCCCGCCAAGGGCGGCAATTCGGCACTCTACTTGCGGCGGGCCTGCCTTTAAATCCCAGCCGCGGGGAGTCAAAGGGATCTGGGCTGCCCGCAGAGATTCCCAGCCAGCTGGCATTTAAAGGGCTCAGGGCTCCCCACGGCTGCGGGCAGTCCAGAGCCCTTTGAATCCCGGCATGCAGCCGCTGTTTGCCCCCTCCCTGCACCCCTGCCCCAACTGCCCCCCAGGATCCCCACCCCCTATCTAAATGCCGCTGCTCCTTGTCCCCTGATTGCCCCCTCCAAAGACCCCTGCCCCAACTGCCCCTTGGGACCCCAGCCCCTATCTAAGCCTCCCTTCTCCTTCTCCCCAACTGCCCCCTTCTGAGACCCCCAGGACCCCACCCCCTACCTGTCCCCTGATAAACCCCTGGGACTCCCATGCCTATCCTACTGCTGCCTGTCCCCTGACTGCCCACCTGAACCTCTGCCCCATCCAACCACCCCTGCTCCCTGTCCCTTGACTGCCCCCTGGGACTCCCTACTCTTTCTTCAACCCCCAGCCCCCTTACTGTGCCACTCAGGCCAGCATGTCTGGCTCCATGCAGCTCCAGACACATTGCTGCCATGCTTCCCCGTGGAGCCCACAGGCCCCCCCCAGCACCTGCCTTCCAGATTTGAACACCTCAAAATTCAGGAGTGCTCAAGCTCAGTTTGGGCAGCTGTTACTTCATTTCTCCCAAATCAAATATACTGATCCACTGTAACTTGCTGTAGAAAAAGCAGGATAAAATTGAGCATGAAATGCTTATTAGCACTGGAATTGCTATTTTCAACAGCCATTGCCTTTTTGTTTGTTTAAAAGGAAGACAGTGATATTGCATTGGCAAATTCCCCATAGAAAGAAAGAGTGGAACAAAAGAATAATAAAGGCACCTCAACTTTTCCTCATTTATGGAGGATAGTCTTATAATATGCATCCAGATATCCTCCAATCACACAAGCTGAAAATTGTTCCACTTTACTGCAGCTCTGTAACCATATGGGAACCAATCCTGTCTGTGTTCTGTGCACATCCAAAATTCCTGCTGAATGACCTGCCCTGGGAGCGTTACCAGTGACCCAGGGCTGGGGAGGCAGGAGGTGTGTTGGGGGGGGAGGCACTGGTGGGGGGAGGAGCCCAGGGCTGGGGCAGCAGCAGGGTGTGGGGAGGGCACTGGTGGGGAGGAAAGGGGGAAGCCCAGCGCTGGGGCGGCAGGGGGTGTGGGTCAGTGGGGGGGAGCCTGGGTTTGAGGCAGCAGGAGGGTACAGGGGGGAGCCCAGGGCTGGGACGGGGGGCAGCCAAATTTTTTTTTTGCTTGGGGCAGCAAAAAACCTAGAGCCGGCCCTGAGTGAAGACGTAGCCTCAGATCCTTTGACTGACAGGGGTCTACTCTACCAGAAACATTTTACAAAAATCCCCCTCAACAAAAATTTTGTTAAAAGTCTATTTATTGAACGCCAAAATCCAGCCACACAAATGCGGAAAAGTGAGGAAATAAGCCAAAGGAATCGTCTTTATTATTGTGTACACAGAATGCACACAGAGCAGTAAATAAAAAAAAAATACTCGCATTGGAAGGTTATGCCATAACACTACTTAATTTCTTAGAATCCAGAACAATAACACAAAATAACCCTCTATCATGTCACTCGTTCATGGCCTGTTACTAGTACCCTGTAACCCAGTACTACCTACCATGGGTCAGGTACTCAGCGACTAAATCAAGAATCCCACCACTGTGTGGTGGGGTGTATGCCAGATACTGAAGCAAAAACAGTATCCACAAAGGAGTAATTCCAACTGGCACTGCTGCCTTGCAGCTAGCTCTCAGTTGATCAAAGGCTAGAGGAAAAAAACCTGAATTAACTTCACGGCAGAGAAAGCGTCAGGCAGTTGACAGTGTGACTTAGCTCTGCTCTCTGGCATCTCCTGCAGTCCTGCTGCCTTCTAGATATCACCTAAGAGTTCTAGAGGAACTCAAATATGAAATTGCAGAACTGTTAACTTTGTTATGTAACTTAAATCAGCTTTTGTACCAGTGACTGGAGGATAGCTAATGTGACGCCCCCTTTTAAAAAAGTCTCCAGGGGCAATACTGGCAATTACAAGCCAGTAAGCCTAACTTCAGTAGTGTGCAAATTGGTTGAAACTATAGAAAAGAACAGAATTATCAGACACATGCATGGAGGTTAAGTCCATGAATGGCTATTAGCCAGGATGGGTAAGGAATGGTGTCCCTAGCCTCTGTTTGTCAGAGGGTGGAGATGGATGGCAGGAGAGAGGTCACTTGATCATTACCTGTTAGGTTCACTCCCTCTGGGGCACTTGGCATTGGCCATTGTCGGTAGACAGGATACTGGGATGGATGGACCTTTGGTTTGACCCAGTATAGCTGTCCTTATGTTCTAACCTAAATGAACCCAAAGTTATGGAGACAGATATGAGTCAAGGAAGCCAGCAGAGTATCAGAAACCTGGAAAAATCTCTGACTGGATGGACTCAGGCGTTTGGTCACAAGTTGAGGTGGTTCAAAAGTTTTGGATTTTTTTTAAGCAGAATTTTTTTATTGTTTCTTTAAACAATCAAACACAGCAAGCAGCAAATATTTGGCCACACACTTCTGAAACCCCAAATCCTGTTCAGGTTATGGCAGACTAATTTCAGCTTTTCACTTAAAAACAACACAACAAATTTTGAAGGAAAGCAGACATTGTCCGTGATTTTTTTCTGCTTTTTAAAAACCCCTAGTTTTCAATCCAAAAAAAGTTTTGATGGAAAATATTTGTCCAACCCTTTTAATGAGCTTTAGCACCTTTTAGCGCTAGCTGATGCTGAGAACCAGTGATACCTTGTAAAGAAGTTTTCTCAAAACTGGGTTTGTGCTGAGATGCAGAAGGTTTATTTTTCCCAGGGCCGCCCATCGGGGGGAGCAAGTGGGGAAATTTGCCCTGGGCCTCGCAGGGGCCCCCATGAGAATATAGTACTGCAATTTTTTTTATGGAAGGGGCCCCTGAAATTGCTTTGCCCCAGGCCCCCTGAATCCTCTGGGCAGCTCTGGCATATTCTACTACTAGATTTCACCCAATTAGTACCAAACGTGCAATCCTGGATCACTATAGTTTTACCATGGAGCCATAGACAGTCCCCCTTAGGCTCTCCAGCCACTACTTTATCACCCAGACAATGTGGACTTTATGATGAAAGGTTATTAAAACCAAAATTCACCACTCATCAGGTTACTCCCAGCCCCAAAGGGCCAGTCATTACCCCAGGTCAATGGATACTCTTGATCTCACCAAATACAACACAGATAGTTAATGAAAGAAATTGGGCTAAATTAAAGATTTATTAGCTAAGCAAAGAAAGAGTTTTTGAGGGGTTAAAGCAAGTAAAATACATAACAGGTGAATCAAAGTTTTTAAGTCCAAATGCTAGCAGAGATTGTGTTATCTGCTTAATTCTCTGTAAGTCTATCAGGGCTGCCCAAATAGGTTTTGGGGTCCTCTGTCTTGCATCAGGAATCCCTTCTGAAAGCATCCAATGAGATCAGAAATGTAGGATCATTCCCTTAAACCAATATTTATAGCTCTTGCTCATAGAAAACAAGCTGACAGACATCTTCACCCCATATGGGTCCTTTCTTTGAGGAAAAATAAGCCATGCAAACAGCCTGTGAATTCCCATTGTGCTTAACAACTCTTGTTTTGAAGTTAACAGCCTTCTTCATTTACACATACAAGGTTTCTTTGATGAGCAACAGCAGACAACAATCCTTCATTAACTTTCCGTGAATTTTACATATCAAACACTTTTTAACACTCTCACACACTGCATTCCAGGGTTAGCTAGATACAAGGATAGGCATAATGTAAAGGGATAGCAATCAGCAGGTTTATAAAGAAATGAAGACCATAACATTAGGAGGGTTAGCTCAGTGGTTTGAGCTTTGGCCTGCTGAACCCACGGTTGTGAATTCAATCCTTAAGGAGGCCATTTAGGGATCTGGGGCAAAAATCTGTCTGGGGATTGGTCCTGCTTTGAGCAGGGGGTTGGACTAGATACCTCCTGAGGTTCCTTCCAACTCTCATATTCTATGATTTGCATTCCCTGGTTTTCATGAATTTAGAACAAATATAATTACTGGGCTTATGCCATACGAATACATTGTGATACCATCCCGCTTTGTTCTACTCTAACTAGTGAATTGACTAGAACGCACTATGAGCGTTTAGCATTTCTTTGATATACATACACTAGTGAATTGCCCTGTGGCTCTGATTTGAGCTGGTCTGTCTGCGTCATGGAGCTAGTAATCTGTTACAGCATAACAGAGCTAGTCTGTCAGCAACACAGACTTGAATGGAGTAAAGTTAAGTTTGGGTATAAACCTGCAGGACTGGGGCCATAATTAGTAGATGTCAATAAATGCTGATTTCTACCTACTGGTGCATCCAAAAGCCATTGAAAATAATGTTTTAAATTATTAATAACACCAAAGATTCTACAGTGGCTGAAATGTACAGAGAGAGGAAGTTAAAAGCCATGTGGTGCAATCCTGGACCCTGATACTCTCTGTTGCTCTCAGGGAATGAATGTCTGCACAGCAGCAGGGAGGTGTGATTCTCAGCTCAGGTAGACGTACACACGCTAGTTTTGCTGAAGTTAAGGCCTATAAATAGCAGTGTGGTAACAGTGCCACAGTTGACAGATGAAGCTAGCACCTGAATACAAACCAGTTCAAGTACCTGGGTACACACTGCCAATGATGCTGTGGTAACACTGGTATTTTTAGTGTGCTAGCTTGAGCAGAGCTAGTGTATGTCTGCTGGGAGTTACAGCTCCAGCTGCTGTGTGCACTTTCCCATAGTACCCCTAATTCCATCATCCAATAAGAAATATAAAGCTTTTGTCCAATGCACAGATTGTATTTCTGACCCTCGTATAATTCTCAACTTCCCACTTATTCCATTATCAGTAATGGGTGTGTGAATCTCTTCTTCTAAACCCCAAAGCGGTGAACATCGAACCTCACCAAGGGATATAGTCAATTCCAGAAGCCGGTATCCAAATAAATAATGTTTGGAATTTTGATTTAAATTTGAACGATGAGGGGCCAATGTGAGTCTTACGAGGTGTGAAATCCCTCCCTAGTACATTCATGAAGTTTAAGACCGGAAGGACTATTCTGATTATCTAGTCTTACCTCCCACATAAACAAGGCCAAATAACCCACCCAGTGCTTCTATGATTCTAGGATCACATATTCTTTGCAAGACCTATTTCCAGATAATCATGTTGCTTGGCATTAATTCTGCTCCCATCCTCAGTTGTTCAGCAGGGGCCTGATCCTGCTCCCACTGGAGTCAGGGGGAGTTCTGCCATCTGCTTCTGCAGGAGAAGGATTGGGCCCCGCATCTCTGAAAATACTACAATGCCATTTGCCCTCATTGTCCTCTGTCCAATCCTTGGGGTTGGGGAGTGTGGGTTTCTGCAGCTTAGGGTGACCAGGTGTCCAGTTTTTGACTGGAACACATGCTTGAAAAGGATCTTAGCGGCTCTGGTCAGCCATTGACTGTCTAGTTGACGGCACTGTGCAACAGGGTGGGCAAACTCCCTGCTAGCCTCTGCGCTGTGCGGCTCCCGGGAAGCAGAGGGCATGTTTTCCCCTCTGGCTCCTATGTGTAGGGGCAGCCAGGGGGCTTTGCATGCTGCCCCATTGGCCAGGACCTGTGGCCAATGGGAGCTGAAGGGGTGGTGCATGTGGACAGGGCAGCATGCAGAGACACCTGGTCGCACCTCCATGTAGGAGATGCAGGAGGGACATGCCACTGCTTCTAGGAGCTGCTTGAGATAAGCCATGCCTGGACTGTGCATCCCTGACCCCATCCTGAGCTCCAAACCTCAGCCCTGATCTCTCTCCCACTCTATGAACCCCTCAGTCCCAGACCAGAGCACCCTCCTGAATCCCAAACCCCCCAGCCCCAGCCCCACCCCAGAGCCCTTACACCCCCACACCCCAGCCCAGAGCCCCTTCCCACAACCTGAATCCCTCATTTCTGGTGCCATCCAGAACCCACACTCCCAGCCCAGAGCCCGTACCATCTCCCACACCCAACCCCCTGCCTCAGCCTGGAGCCCTCTGCCATACCTGAACCCCTCGACTCCAGCCCCCAGTCCAGAGTCTGCTCCTGCACCCCAAAATCCCTCATCCCTGAGTATTCAGTTTTGTGGGAATAGAAAGTTGGCAACGCTACTGCAGCTGCTAAAGTAGAAATTGTATAGGATTAAGTTTACATAAAGCAAGGCCAGGACTGGGTTGGGGCGGGGGGAGGAGTGGGGCATCTGCCCAGGTTGCAAAGCTGGTGGGGACAGAAAAATGGGGCGGCACAGGATTAGGCCCAGTGGTGTCAAGATCCCTCCCCTGCAGTATCGAGTCCAGCAGTGTCAGCTGGAGCCCAGGGTGCTCAGTGCCTCCCCACAGGATCTCAGGCCCAGTGATCCAGCAGGAGCAGGCTGTTTTTGGTGCTAGGACTGCAGCAGTGGTCCTGTTGGGATCTAGGAAGTGGGCGGGCAGGGAGCTGAGTGCCGCAAAAACTGCTACCTGACAGAATTTGCTGCTTGACTCATACTGAGCATGCTCACAAATATCTGCCGATGTTGCTGCCCTCACCTGAAATTAAAATCTGCTACTTGCTGTTCACGGAGGTTAAAGGGGGCAAATTGGAGGGGCCCGGGCAGGATCTGAGCAGGGGGCAGAAACTGACAGCATAGGGGCATCATACAGTTAGAGGCCGGGGCAAGAGAGGGGATAAGGGGCAAAATCAGGGACAGGGAAGGGTGGGAGTCAAGGTTAAGCCCAGAGACAAGGCAGTGGCAGAGGGCCAAACCCCAGCACAGGGAGGGGCAGAGGGTTAACCCAATGGGGTGAGCCATCTGCCATATTTGCAAAAAATAGGATGGGGGGCAGAGGGGCTTTTTTATTTACCCTCTCAAAGGACACAACATCTCAGCACACACTTCCCAGGGCGGTGTCCTTAAAGGCACAGAACATCCCAATGCCTAGACGCAGCAGCCCCTCTCTATCTGACATAACATACTGAGGTGCTATAGGAAACCTGAATCAGTGAAATATTTTATATAACCCCAGCAAAACTCTGTCATACATTTTGAGTGTTCAAAAGAGCCACTTATCAGTGTATACGTCTGTATAAAATCTCATAGTGTGCAGAAATTGGTTCCCAATATTCACTGAGGGCAGTATCCTTTCTTAAAATTAAATCCTTCTCAAAGGCAAATATCTACTTTAATTTTTAATGAACATAAGAACGTCCATATTGAGTCAGAGCACAGCTCCACCAAGCCCAGTATCCTGTCTTCTGACAACAGCCAACGCCAGGTGCTTCATAGGGAATGAAGACAAGAGGCAATCATGAAGTGATCCTGTGATCCACTCCCAGCTTCTGGCTGTCAGAGGCTAGGGACAGACACACCCAGAGCATGGGGTTTTGTCCCTGAGCATCTTGGCTAATAGCCTTTGATGGAGCAATCCTCCAGGTACTTATCTAATTCTTTTTTGAAACTCGTTGTAGTTTTTGGCCTTCACAACCTAATGGGGACAGGTCTGCAACCCCAAGATTGCTTGACAACCACAAGAATTAAAAACTTCTGAGTTACACACTCCCAAGTGTTCGTGAAGTTTTAGAATGCAGGAGGCCCAGATCCAGAGAAGTAGGAGCCTAAGCCCCTGAGTGAATCTGGGCCTATCCTCATCCTTTTGTTGTTCCAGCTCCCAAAGAGTTCATCTAGCCAAGGCCATGTCGAGGCTAGAAAGATCTGTTAATTCAAGTTAGAAGAGCATACAGTGATCAGAGTGAGTATGTCTCTTGTGCATGTGCCTAGTTGTCTCCTGGTGAGTGGCGAGTGGTTGTACTGATTGAGGGGTAGAGAATGATGAGAAAGATAAACGCATATCTCACGGTTTGCTCCCCAGAGCAGAAGATGGGAAAGAAAAAAAAAAAGAGGTATCACATTGTGACATGAATAGGTGTAACTCAGTGGTCTCCAACCATTTTACATCTAAGATCCCGTTTTTAAATGTAAGGGCAACCCAGGATCTACCCCGCCCCTTTCCTGAGGCCTCACCCGCCCCACCCCTCTCCCTCGCGCTCTCTCCCACACCCTGACTCACTGTCACCGGGCTGGGGCAGGGGGTTGGGGTGTGGGAGGGGATGCAGGCTCTGGGCTGGGGCCAAGGAGTTTGGAGTGTAGGATGGGGCAGATTTTTGGGGTGCAGGAGTGAGGGGTGCAAGCTCTGGGAGGGAGTTTGCCCCAGCCTGGAGCCCCCTCCTGCACCCAAACTCCCTCCCAGAACCCACCTCCCTCACCGATCCTGCACCCTCCTGGGTGCAGGAGGAGGCTCCAGACTGGGGCAGAGAGTTGGGTGCAGGATGGGGCAAGGGGTGTGGGCTCTGGGAGGGAGTTTGGGTATGGGCCAGGGCTGGCGCAGAGGTGGAGGTGCTGGCTGGGAGGCACTTACCACAGGCAGCTCCTGGTGGGAAGTGCAGTGGGGCTCAGGCAGGCTGCTCCTGGAAACGACCGGCTGGCTGAGTGCAGGCCCGGCGCCTCTGTGTGCAGCCCCTGGGGTGCGGGGGCGGGAGTGAGTCTTCATGTGCTGCACTGTGGCCTGTGCCCACAAGTACCGCCCCCCTTGGCCGGTTCCTGGAGCTGCCTTATTCCCCCGCCCGTCCCAGGGGCTGCAGAGCAGAGAGATGCCTGCACTCAGCCAGCTGGCTGCTTCCAGGAGCAGCAGCAGCAGCATGGGGCCAGGCAGGCAGAGAAAGCACCTCATAGATTATTAGGGTTGGAAGGGACCTTGAGAGATCATCTAGTCCAACCCCCTGCTCAAAGCAGGACCAATCCCCAAATGGCCCCCATAAGGATTGAACTCACAACCCTGGGTTTAGCAGGCCAATGCTGAAACCATTGAGCTATCCTGCCCGGGATTGCAATGGACTGGCAGAGGCTCCAGGATCTATCAGTCAATTGTGTTGATGGATTAGTGACCATTGATGTAACTGCTACTAGCTGTCGGTAGCAGGTTTTGCCATTACACCTGGCTTCCTACCCTGGGGAGCGGGAGAGGCCTGCAGAGAGGCACTGACTGAGGGCTGTTGGTGCATCCTGGGCCTTTGCCAGCATCCCTGCCACCATGACAGGGAGTCACCTGCCCCCCACCTTAAGAGTAAGGTCACAGGTACCCCCTCTAGCACTCCCAGGTACCCTCCTCTCAGTACACACACATCCCTCCAGCACCCCTCCTGCCCGCAAATACCACCTCCAGCTCCCCCTCTACCCGGCAGTGTCTTCTATTGGGAACCTGCAATATGATAACCCTAGGGGCCACTGTTCTCACAGCCTTGGTTTCCAGAGCTGGCGGGAGCAAATCTGCCCTGCTAGAAGCAGTCGCCTGCCTGCAGCACCTGGGCTGGTCAAGGCACTGGCCTTGCATGGCCCAGCTCCAGGCCATGTGATTGTAAACCTGGCAGCCACGGGGCTGGGGCAGGGCAGCCCAGGGGAGCAAGGGGTGGTTTCACTCTGCATGCAGGGAGTGTGGGGAGAGTGACCCAGCTGCAATGACAGGTCCCCAGATGAAAAGTGGAGAGACAGGTGCCCAAGAGGGATGTGTACTGTAGGGAGCATCTCATGGAGGATCTCCTGGCAACCAGGCTCCTGAGCAGGGACTGGCTCCAGGAGATGGTGCTGGTCAGCGCCAGGCTCCTATGTGGCAGAAGCAAAAGTGCATCATGATGCAGCTCAGAGCTGTGCTGCCTGCTGTGCCTGGGGAGCACCTGGCTGTACTCGAGGAGCAGGGAAGGGTGGGCTGCCGGGTAGGCAGCCAGTGCCCTGGTTCCCACAGTGCAGAGAGCCAGGGGCCCGAGCAGGCCAGGTGGCTCCCGGCCAGGTGGCAAGTCCGTCATTGAGTGCAAAGGCCTGTAAGTCGTCTTTTTGAAGACACCACGGAAGCCGTGACTGTACCATTCTTTCTCTTATATTGCAAAGGTGACTGGTTAAAGACATAGGCCAATAGTTGCCTGGAAAAAAGAGGGGTCCTTGCCAATCTTCAGAGGAACAATAAGTCCTGATTCCCACCACTTAGGTACCTTTTTTTTTATCCTTGAGTAACTTCTGATGTCCAGCAACCTGGCTCTAGCCTTTTTCCCAAAGTGCTTTATCGTATGGCCATAGTTGTGGTGCAGCCCAGAGGATTTGCTTGGTTCAAGCTTCTCTATTGTATTTTCTAGCTCATGTATGAGAGAGAACTTTCTGAAGCCAAGGTACTCACATCTGTAGGCATGTTTTTCAATTAGCTTTGTCTTTTCTCCTGAATACTCCATTGTGCATGTTTTTGCAATAGTTCTGAAAGATTAGAAATGGACACCGTGTAGAGGTAAGCACAGGAGTTTATTACGCACAGCACTGGTGGAGTGTTATTTTGCTTATTAGGTTTAGAGACACTGCAGAACAATTGATTACAATAGATTATATAGGGTGCTTATTGAGTGGAGAGAAGTGACGGGGATGGGTTTTTTAAAGCTTTTGGATAGATTTTAGCAGCAAGACAAGATAAGCACAATAAGCCAATGGTTTGGAAGATAACATAATGGCTTTGCCTATGGTTTAAATTAATACATTGCTAACACACAGGTAATTATCCTCATCATCATATATGTTCCTGCTCATCTTGGCATAATGTTTGAACAGCATATTCACAGGCTTTGTCGTCTAATGCCACTACATCTTTACTTTTCGGGATATTGGTGTTATTTAAATTGCAAGCTTTTGTCTGTTTGTTCTCAATTTGCTTCAGTATCATCCATAGATCTTTTCCTCTGTGAGGATCCAATCTTATTAAAGTAAACTGGTTCTCTGTTAAAGTGACTATTTACAGAGCTGCAGCAACTGCAGCTTAGCATTCTAACCATGTGCACACAGACTGACCTGCTGGTGCCTCCTCCATGTTCTTTCCTCATGCAACATGTGCTCCTACCTCTAAGTTCTATGCTGGTTGCTACAATTTCTAGTCATCATTTAACCTCGGTGACAATAGTGGTCCTGTCTCCTGGGTAGAATGTACTGCTAGTCTGGGCCAGGAAGCACGACTGCTGAGTACATATTCATCCTCACTTTCTGCCTTAATGTGATGTACAGAGAAGAAAAGTGGGGGCAAGGAAACCATCAGACAGAGCAGTAAACAGGGGAGGTGGGGAGAAGGAAGAATTTCCTCATTGCCTGAAGGACCGCATATGAGAGGAGCTGGATGAATGTTTTCTTTTCTGGTTTGGTGGCTGTAAAAAAAAAATTAAGAAATAAAATTTGGTTTGCATTAAACTAAATCTAATTTTTTTTTTTAAATTTTTGGTGACTCAAAAAAATTAATTTGGGGCCTATTCCACAGCTGGATTTCAGACTTGGCTTTCCCACATCTACTGGGCTACATGCTATGGGAGGACTGGGGAGAGGGAACAGCAGCACCACCTCCTCCTTCTCCTCTGGCCATTTTATGAATGGCTGAAACTACTCATGTCAATTTGCAATAGTTTAGGCCAACCACATTTCTTGTTGAATACACGACTTGTCTGAAAGAATTTCCCCAGCTCCACTTATGTGAGACATTTCAGTTCGGAGGTCTGAGTGTGTGACAGTTGGGTCAAATCTGTGACAGTTGCACCAGATGAATGGTGCTTGGGTACTGCAGCTACACAACCCCTCTAAGTGGCTGTCACTTACAAGGAACGTGCAGGCCTCCATGATTTTTGTTCTGTAAGTTACATTACAGCCCTAATGCCAAAATAACAATTCTATCTGAGAGCTTCTTTGGTTTAACAAACTGTTCATGTTGTATCCCCTTTCTGCAGGGAGACAAAAAGCCCTTCAGTACATCGAGTCAAAGCTAAAAATGCAGAAATACAGAAGCAGGAAACTAAAGCTGAGAGATGTACTGGAAATCACCCCAGAAAGTGTAAATAACTGGACTCCTCAGACAACAGAAGATTTACCGTGGCATTTCCTGAGGAAGCTCATGGCTCTGAATGCGATGGCCAGAAGCACAAAGCTTGAGCACAGGGCACTTGGTGATCAAACTCTAATTATGGACAAAGAGGAGCTGGGTATTCATGAACATTTTTTTTTTCTCAGTGATACAGACACCAGTGATTGTCTGAACCCCCTCGATGTTCTCTGTGCCGTTCTGCTTTGCTCAGACAGTTTCCTGCAGCAGGAGATCCTGTCCAAAATGTCCATGTGCCAGTTTGCCCTCCCTCTGCTGCTACCCGCCCTCGACACCCCCAAGTGCACCCTACTGCTGTGGGCCATGAGGGACATTGTGAGGAAGTGGAGGCCGCACTCCCTGGCAGAGAGCAGAGGGTTCAGAGAGGAGAGCCTGGTGCTCACGTCAATGCCAACCATTTCCTTTGTGCGGCTGGGGAGCTGCAGCTTCTCCAAGTCCAAACTCCTCAATGAGGTTCTCAGCCCCTCCCAGCAGCACCACAATTTCTTTATCCATCAGGACATGGAGTCTGGGAATGTCCCTCGGGAAATCGCAGATGGGCTGGTCGAGATTTCCTGGTATTTCCCTGGAGGGAGGGAGAATTCAGATCTTTTCCCAGAGCCCATTGCGGTTACAAACCTGCGTGGAGACATTGAGTCTCACTGGCTGCAGTTCAGCTTTTTAACACAGGTCTCCTCAGCAGTGTTCATAGTTACTGAAAGCATCAATGAGAGACAATACGCACTGTTATCATCTCTGCAGGGATCAGACACTAAATACTACTTCATCTTTAATAATCAGGCTGCGACATCCAAGGAAACAATAGGATTCCTGAAGAAGTTGGCCCCAGGGCTGAAACTGAACAACTCCCATGTGCTGCAGAAAGGACGTGCCACAAATCAGGCGGCATATGTAAAAACTCTGCAGTCTGCAATAGCAGGTATAATGAAGTCTTCTCCCAAGAGAGTGAGTATAGAAGCCATGGCTGAGACAGCGCATCAATTGGGCATCCAGGTAGATGAGGAAAATAAGAAATGTCAGCGTGCTAGTGAATATGCCAAGGAAATCACTGTACACATAAAAGATGTGGCAAAGTACAAGAGGGAAAAGCTGAGACTCCAGGGGGAGACTTGGAAAAACTTGGCTGAAGTGGAAAAAGAGCTGTGCCAAATGCGAAAGCAAGGAAACATCCCTCTGGAAAAATACAAGTCTCAACTGAAAGAGAAATTAATAGACTTACGTGTCCAGCAGCATGAACATGACCTGACTGATGGTTTGACTACATTTATTACTGGACTAGGCCTACTGCCTCCCGAGGAGAAACGTTACTTCCTGAAATGGATGAAGTTTGACCTGGATCACATTGCTCGGGAGAATCTTTCTAAACTACGGGATCAATATAAAGAGAAATGCAAAAACTCAAAAGATGACCCCCAAATGTTTGCAGAGTTAGACAAATTAATCTCTGCCAGTTCCTTAGGGGTGGAGCATTTCATGCGTGAGTTGGGGCAGTTCTACGAGGCTGAACACGCAATGGTGAAGGAAGGTAAAATGGCAGAAAGCCAAAGACAATTCATCCATCTCCCAGGCATAGCAGCTGACCTGATGCTGGAAGGGTTTCCCATGGAGCTGATCGATGGAGATGTGTCCAACATCCCACTGCAGTGGGTGACAGATGTTCTGACTCAGCTCCATGCCAAGCTGGGGGGAAGGTCCAGAATGCTGGTTCTAACAGTGCTGGGAGTGCAGAGCACTGGGAAATCCACCCTCCTCAACACCATGTTCGGCCTGCAGTTTGCAGTGAGCAGTGGCCGATGTACACGAGGAGCCTTCATGTTACTCATTAAAGTGTCAAAGAACTTTCAGCAGGAGCTGGGCTGTGATTTCATCCTGGTGATAGACACAGAAGGCTTGAAAGCCCCTGAACTGGCCAAGCTGGAGGACAGTTATCAACATGACAATGAGCTGGCCACACTGGTGGTTGGACTGAGTGACATAACCATCGTTAACATGGCCATGGAGAATGCCACCGAAATGAAGGATATTTTGCAAATTGTGGTCCATGCCTTTCTCAGAATGGAGGAAATAGGGCAAAAAGCCAACTGCCAGTTTGTGCATCAGAATGTCAGTGATGTGTCTGCTCATGAACAAAACATGAGGGACAGGAAACACCTCCTGGAGCAGCTGAATGAAATGACCAAAGCGGCAGCAAACATGGAAAAGAAAGGCAGGGAGATGACATTTTCTGATATTATGGATTATGATCTGGAAAAACACAATTGGTACATTCCTGCTCTGTGGCACGGAGTCCCCCCCATGGCTCCCGTGAATGTGGGATACAGTGAAAAAGTTTATGAATTAAAGAAATATTTGTTTGAATTTCTGAAAGGCTGTTTACAAAACAGATCCCCCAAAAACATTCCTCAATTTCTTGAATGGGTGAGAAGCCTGTGGAAAGCTGTAAAACATGAGAACTTCATCTTTAGCTTTAGAAACAGCCTCGTTGCTGAAGCCTATAACCAGCTGTCTGTGAATTATGCAGAGTGGGAATGGGGTTTCCGCAAGATGATGCACCTGTGGGTATCTGAAAAGGAAACTTTCATCCAAAATCAGCCACCGGATAAACTAGACACCAATGTTTTAATCAGACTACAGAATAAGGCACAGGTAAAACTGATGAAAGAATCAGAGAAGATTTTGGATCATTTAGAACAATATTTTGAAAGTGGAGCAGCAAATCTGCACCTGATAGAAAAGTACAAAGAAGATTTTAGGAGAAGTGCAACTGGTCTGAGGAATGAACTGGAGAGTTATTCATTCAGCAAGTTAGAAGAAGCGATTGAAATTAGAAAAGGTCAACATAAAACAGATGCTGTCCTGTCAGTGTACAAGAGAAAAATTGAAGAGAAAGTTGACAGGCTTCTGAACCATTGCAGGAAAAGAAAATGCAAGCTAAATAACGATGAACAGGAGAGAGAATTTGAAACCATGTGGACAGAAACATTGGGAGAATTATCACTCATTCCTCTACTGAAACGCAACATAGATGAAGAAATGGCGCTCCATCTGAGAAGAGACCTAGAGAATAAGGGGAGTGCTGTATGGCAGATGTTACAGGATGCCAAAAGCTTACCTACTTATACAACACAAAATTTCAAAATGAAAAAGGAATACTTAGACTTAAGCATGTTCCAAAGTCTGAAAACATTCGTGTCAGCTGTGAAAGAACGCTTTACACAGGAATGCTGGCATAAAACAGAGGCTCTTGCTACATCCTTAATAGATGAGTGCAATAGTTACACTGAAAAAAAGGCAAATGACAAAGCAGATTATGATGAAACTTACTGCAGAGAGTTGTTGCGGATGATTAACGAGCAGCTTCAGCAGGTGAATGTTCAAGACCTTCACATCAGCGCATGCTTTGAAGTTGACCTGAAGCTTCTCATTTTGGGGGATGCAGCTCGTGCATTTCAGAAGATGCATGAAGAATTCATTACAGAAAATGATCCTCTGGAGCGTCTGGGGAAACTGAAACCTCAGTATCTCTCCACATTCAAATCTCTGTACTTAGAGAAGGATGAGTGTCAAGACAGGGCCTGGAATTTCTGTGATCAGTGTCTCAGACCTGCCCTGGTGGACTATGTGAACAAGAGACTTGGGACAGAAATCGTGGATGACATTCTCAGCAGTGAACAGTCTGCTGATTACAGCACCCGGAGCTTTTTCCAATTCTTTGTTCTGAAGAAGCTTTTGGAAGAAAATGAATCTAACAGTTATTTGCAATACACAAGGAATTATGTACATTTTATCAAAACCCAGATACAGAAACACGTGTTAAAACGCTACAGAGAGAAGGCAAGTCTGGGAGACTTGGAGAAAAGAATTTTCTCCACAATAATTAGTAAACTCAGGGATGTTCTGAAAAACTCCACAGGTGTGAAGACTAAGACAGTCTCTTCCTTTTTAGACAACTTTTGTGACAAGCTGCAGCAGGATCTAGTCATTCCCAAGGAAAGCTTAGAAGTGATACTGTTTAAAAACACAGCAAGTGCAGACCAATTTTCGGCTTTTATAGAACAGTTTATTCCTGAACTGGAAAAACAAGTTTTATCCACTTTTGAAAATCTGGAAATTGAGTCAAAACTCTCAAAACTTGCAGTGAAGCCCCAGGATGCAATCTTCAAGCAAGTGTTTGGCTGTGGGAAGCAGTGTCCGTTCTGTAGAGTCCCTTGTGACGCAGGAGCCCCTGTTCATGAGGAGCATTTTGCCAAAGTGCATCGACCTCAAGGATTAGGGAGATACCAGTGGAATGAAACAAGTAGACTTGTCTCTGATATATGCTCCTCTTCTGTGGCTTCCAATCTCTCATTCAGATGTGCAGAGACAAAAGGGGAGTTTTATCCTTATAAAGATTATCGGAAATATTTTCCAGACTGGCGCATCCAGCCAGATTCCAGCATCACAGCTTCCGATTACTGGAAGTTTGTTTTCAAGGAATTCAATCACCAATTTGCTGAGGAGTTTCATGCTCTCCCTGCCGATCTCCCTGACGACTGGTATAAAATAACCAAAGAGCAGGCACTGGCGAGCCTAAATGAAGCCTATACATTGAAGTGAAAAACCGGCTGAGAAACTCTTTAGTGAGCGGAAAGTTACAGAAGTTAATTTTCTTTAAATGTGGCATGTGAAAAAATCCCATATCTTCTAAATATGGAATGTCGTTTCTCTTTTAATATCAGACACAGATTGCAGCTTCCAAACAGATAAAGAAAGAATGTTTTTTTCACATTTCACATCACACAGAATTTATGGAAAATTAGATGAGGGAAAGACCCATATGTGGAGTTTCTGCATCTTTGTCCAAAGGACCAAATGACCAAATCCCAAATTTGTCCTCACCACTGCATTTTGCTGGTGCGGTGGTACCATGTAGTGACCTGCAAACCTCCAAAGAGCCCCCTGAATACCAACCATCCACTTCTGCTACTTAAAGCCTCAATAACCTGCACTTTTGCAGCTAATCTGACACCAAACAGCCTGGCCCTGATGCTCACCTTCCCTGGGGAAACACATGGGAGGGAAAAAATACTTCAGAGACACCAACAGGGCCGCCCAGAGGGGGGGGCAAAGGGGGCAATTTTCCCCGGGCCCCGGAGGGGCCCCCAAGAGAACAGCTGAGGCTCCCGCCTCTGCCCCTCTCCTAGAGCCTCAGCGCATTAAGCGGCGTCCTCAGACAGCGCCGCAGCATCTCTCTGCCGGGGCCCCTGAGCCCCGCCCCACTCCGAGCCGCGTGGTGAGGGGGCGGGGCTGGGAGCTCCGGGCTGAGCTCAGCTCCCTCCGAAGCCCGGAGCTCCCAGAATCCTCTGGGCGGCCCTGGACACCAATGAGGGAGGTTTGCAGCGTAACACAATGGGGAAGGGAGGGATGCAGGCAGCAAACCCAACAGACCCTGAGGATTCAAAGGGAATCCTCACAAGCCCATCCCATCCCTGATAAAAGACACATTTAAGTGCGCGTTGTTAAAAAAAATAAATATGTGTGTGTGCCCACAAGATGTGTAGTGCAGCCCCCCACTTTTCTGTCTAGCCCACCTCAGTCCCACGACAGGGAAGAGGCTGCCCCTGTGGCTCTGTACTGAGCTATGCTGGCTACTGATGAGAGAATTTTTCTCCATTTATGCTAGGGGGATGGGCGAGGAAGGGAAGTGGTGGATGCTGCCCTGTCAAAGAGAGTAAAAAAAAAGCCTAGAAATGTCATTCTTTGGCCAGGCATGCTACACCCTTACACTCAGCTTGGTATCATTTCTCTGTTTGTCTCTCTCTCTGTAATGGGATAATTTTTCGAAGCCTCATCTGATCAATTCCAAAATTTCAGGCAGTGCTCTGGGCACCAATGGCCAGAACCCTTTTGATTTTAGGTGAAATCAGTAAACCAAAAAGGGGAAAATGGGGGACACATGAAATCCCTGGCATCCATGTAGCACAGCCACAACTTCAAGCACCTCTGCAGTTGTCTATAGATCAAAGAACTAGCTGATGGCTGGATTAATGCCTCCAGCATAACAACACCCCCAGCTCAGCTCTGCCCATCCTCCCAGTGGAGTTTAAGATGTCGGCCACCTGAATGACTGATCTCCCAGAAAAAAAAACAATATGGAGGAGGGATGGAAGAGGGAATGGGGATGTATAGATAGGGGAATAGGGGCATGCACACAGCCCATGGCATGGGGGGAGAATGTGGGACCCTGGTGTGAAGCGCTCACATAACTCCTGGTGGCAGATGGGACACTGGCAAACCAGCTCAATCCAGAGCCATGGGCCCATTCACTTGTGTGTGAATATCAAAGGAGTTAAATGTATTAGTATATACTCTGGCCAATTCACTTGTGTGTCAATAGAGATCAAATAGTATTGTTTTCGCCTAACTATATCTTGTTGTTTATTATTACATTACATTTACATTATGCATGCCTGGTAATTAAACAGACCTAGATCAAAGTGTGTATTCAGATGTTAGAACTTCATCAAACTAATGGAATGTTACTTGCATTGTTTTCATTTATCTATTCTTATTATAATGTAAAGGCAGGCAGTTATATTATGTCTAAGCTTGTAATTAAATAACTCATTGAATGCAAATGAAGAGTGCTAAATTCAAAGCAATTGGCTATTGTGTGAGTAAGAACACTGCTCTGATTGTTGTGTGGAGAAGAAGCTATAAATACTGATTTAAAGGAAGATCCTTTATCTCTGGACTGTTTGGATTCTAACAGGGTGGAATAACTAAACAAGAAGACCGAGATCCCCAGAGTTATTCTGGGTGGCCCTGAACTGGCAGATCACTACGACTCTTTTGGTTTTACAAACTTTGACTCACCTGTTAATGTATTTTACCTGCTTTAACTTCTCAATAACACTCATTTCTTTTCTCTGCTAATAAACCTACAGTGAGTTAACTATAGCATTGGCTACCAGTGTTGTTCTTGGTGTAAGATCCAGAGCACCAAATGATGAGGGGGAAGTGACTGGTGTCTTGGACTGAGAGCAACCTGATGTGGGGTGATTTTTTATTCATGTGACCATTATCACTCAGTCCAGTTTGTCTGAGTGGTAAGATGGGCTGGAGAGCTTAAGTGGACTGTCTGTGACTCCCCGGTAAGACTGGAACTGTGATCCAGGAATTTACATTTGTTACTGGTTGGTGAAATCTAATTACAGACCACACCACCAGCTTGGGGTGGCTGCCCTGTTTTCTGACAGTCTGACCTGAGATCCGCACTCACAGTTGTGAGCCACTCCAGACAGCATGAAATTGGGGGAACCTGGTATGGGGGAAGGGGACACCCAGAACCCCCAGCATGGGGGGGAAGTGGGAATTGGGGGGAGACAGAGCTCCTGGCCTGAGAGAGAAGGGGGCCCTGGTACAGAGAGAGGGAGAAATGGGGAGCACACACAACTCCTCATGGGGGGAAGACTAGAGAACCCTGGTATGGAGGGAGAGGGGAATGTGGGGAAAATAGGGGAATGGGAGCACATTCAGAGCCCCTGCCATGGGGGAGAATTGGGGACCCAGGCATTGGGAGAAGGAGGAATAGGGGACACAAAGCCCCTGATATGGGGGAAATGGGAGGCACACAGAGCTGCCAGCATTGGAGGGGTAAACGGGGGCATTAGTGTGGGAGGAGGAGGGAATTTGGGGGCACAGAGTCCTTGAAATTGAGGGGCATGGAATGGTGTCACACAGGAAGGTTGTGGGTGGGAACTGAGGGATGTGAGAATCCTCTGGTGTGTGCAATAAGTTCACCTGCCAGCAGCAACCTTGTCTGTGACCCTTTAAGACACACACACTAAACCCAGAATATAAAAGTAGCAACATCAGCCTTATCCCCAGGCCTGAGCTGGGGTGACTGAATGGCAGAATTACTTGGCTGCGCAGGGTGACTGTTGCTTTATTGTAATAATTATTTACACCCTACTACCAATAGGGCTTGTACTGCCCTCCCGACGCATTGCCCTCTGATGAGGTCATGTACCACCCTCTGATGTCACCTAAGCCCACCCATCTCCATGTATGGGGTGGTGTAACCAAAACATCTCTATTTATCATGTTACGACACCGAGGAGGTGAGAAGGTTCGGGTTGTCTCTCTGGTGTCAGGATGTGCTAGCGCTTGGTGTCCCAGGTGCTCCTAGTGCTAGCTACAGGAGCCTATGATTCCATCCTAGCGGTGTTTGCTGTGCAGCCTCAGCTCCTTTCCTGCCAGTGGTTGTACTTTCCCACACGCACAGTCTGACTGAGAGGCTGGCGGACTTATGCTGCACCTGTGAGCAGTGCTTGCTTCTAGCCACAACTCTTGCTCAGGCTGCAGGCCTCATCCTGGGCCTCTTGTTTCAGGGGCTCTTCCTACTACACCAGTTAAGACCCTCATGAAGGAGCCAGATCTGCCCAAGTGCTCAGCATCCAGCAGGTACCATTGAGATCAACGATTCTGGACTCCGAATTTAAGTCCCTGACTGGCAGTTGAGCACTTTGGAAAATTGGACTTCTTGCTGAAGTGCTGAACTAGTAGCTGGCGGGTGCAGGCAGAACTGTTTGGAAAATCTGGCCTTTAGTTTCTTTTGATGCAAGACACACAAATTTGGTGAGTCACGGAAATTAAGATAATGACACAGAGAAGTCACTCCTCCATCTTACTCCCATTTATTTATTCAAAATAAAGTCTCCACCTTTACATTCACTGAGAAAAGAAAAACCTTCCTATCATCCTCCTAAAAACCTCTTTCACCTCCTTGTTCCTCAGGCTGTAGATCAGGGGATTCAGCATGGGGATCAACAGGGTATAAAACACAGAGATGATTTTGTCCTGGTCCATGGAGTACTTTGAACTGGGCCGTAAATACATAAAAATGGCCGTTCCGTAGAAGATGGTGACAGTCGTCAGGTGGGAGGTGCAGGTGGAGAAGGCTTTGCGCCTGCCCTCCGTGGAGCTGATCCTTAGAATAGCAACCACAATGTACACATAGGAGACGACGATGGTCAGGAGAGTAGATGTTATAATTGCAATAGAAAAGGTGAAGTGAACAATGTCTGTGATGTGGGTGTCAGAGCAGGCCAGTTTCAGGATTTGGGGCACATCACAGAAGAAATGATTGATGACGTTTGATCCACAGAAGGACAAACGGAATATAAATAGAGTCTGAACTGTTGCATTTACCCAGCTGGTGAGGTACGACCCCAGAACGAGCAGCACGCAGATCCGCTTGGACATGGTGACGGTGTAGAGCAATGGGCTGCAGATGGCTGTGAAGCGATCATACGCCATGACACCCAACAGGCAGCACTCACAGGACACAGCAATGCAGAAGAAGTAAAACTGCACAGCGCACCCAGTGAATGTAATTGCTTTGCTCTCCACTATAAAGGCCATCAATGTCCGGGGAGCGATGACGGTGGAGTATCCAACATCTAAGAGGGCCAGGTTACCAAGGAAAAAGTACATGGGGGTATGAAGCCGGGACTCAATCCTGATTAAAGTGACCATCCCGAGATTCCCCACCAGAATCAGCAGGTAGATCAACAGAAACACCACAAAGAGAATGACTCTCAGGTTCTGGTTGTCCGTGAATCCCAATAAGATGAACTCGGTCACAGTGGTGTGATTCCCCTTCAACATTTATCCCAGATGTGCTGTTCCCCACAAGGGAGAAAGTGAGCATTGCATGGAAAGAAGAGACAAATAAAGGCTGAGTATCAGTTCCTTGGAGTCATTCTGATCATATACCACGTGGTTCTCTGCTCAGATCTAACAGAGGTTGAAGACTCCATTATGAGTTTTGAACTAACAGCCATGGGTCTTTTAGCTCAGGCGGTAGGAAAAAGAAAGAACTTTCTCCCAGCAGACAGCTGGCCAGCCATGAAATGTCTGTACCTACTGTGGGCAGATTTGTGGTTCCAGGATTGGATTCCTGAGTCATCTCAGGACCTTTATGTAAATCCGTGGTAGAAATCATCCTCAAATCGAGGGATCACCAATGAACGATCGGGCGGTAGAGGCTTATATTCTACTAGATAGCAAAAAGAATGGAGTACCACCTGTGGCACCTTAGAGACTAACAAATTTATTTGAGTTAAGGTGCCACAAGTATTCCTTGTTCTTTTTGCTGATACAGACTAACATGGCTACCACTCTGAAACCATTCTACTAGATCAGGGGTCGGCAACCTTTCAGAAGTGGTGTGCTGAGTCTTCATTTATTCACTCTAATTTAAGGTTTGGCGTGCCAGTAATACTTTTTAACATTTTTAGAAGGTCTCTTTCTATAAGTCTATAATAAATAACTAAACTATTGTTGTATGTAAAGTAAATACGGTTTTAAAAATGTTTAAGAAGCTTCTTTTAAAATTAAATTAAAATGCAGAGCCCCCCAGACCAGTAGCCAGGACCCGGGCAGTGTGAGTGCCCCTGAAAATCAGCTTGTGTGCTGCCTTTGGTATGTGTGCCATAGGTTGCCTACTCCTGTACTAGATAGAAGTCCCCTATTCAGTGCTTACTGCCAAGAGCTCACCCAGTGCTGTCTCATTACATTAAAATTTATTATGACTAGATTCACATACAGTTACCCAAGTTGATTAATTCCATCCCTGGCCAGTGGTACTCTTTGTACAGCAAGGTATTAAGTTGAGGATATAGGACATAGGTGCTTGTCCACTTCCTTTTATGGAGTCGGGCTTGTTGTTTCATACAATAAGGTACGTGGCAGGCAGGCAGAATTGTAGGAATGGGATCTGTAGTCACCATACTGAGTTGCCAGAGTTACACGATGAGCTTTTAGAGTATGTATGCCAGTAGCCTAGCCCCTTGTTTGTACTTCTGAGTTTCTGATGTCGCACACAATTAACTCCCTCCTAAAATTTTACCCTATTTCTCCTGTTCCGCTCCTTATACCGGGGCCCAACCTATCAGGCTATAGAATCATTCTCACACTTTTTTTGGCCAATTGCCTATTTAAGTATTTGTACGCAGTGGAACAGCTTCACTCGGAGAGACTAAAGGAGCCCTCATCAGAATCCCCCATAGCCCAGTGGTTCGGGCACTCTCTGGAGAGATGAGAGACCAACGTTTAAATGTTTTCTCCCCACAAAGCCGGGGGTGGGGGGAGTAATTCAACTTGGGTCTTCCACACCCTGGATGACTGCTCTTACCACCAGAATAAAAGTTAGAAGGTTGGCGATGCCAGCATGAGCACCAACACTTCCTTCCCTAGAATTTCTCAAAGGAAGCAGCTTAGGTGCCGGTCTACAGGATAGTCCTCCTCGCCATCGGTCACAAGCTGTCGGGACCTAGGTGCTGAACTCCTGAGAGGGACAGGGCTTAGGACATTCTCCCATTGGTGAGCTCCCCACTCAGCATGCTGGCTTTTGTGGATCCCATTCCTAGTCAGCTTTCTCTCCCCCCTCATGGCATAGGGGACCCAGGGTCCTAGCTCAGATTTTGTGAGTCCTGGAAATTTTCTGGGGACCTAAACGTTAGGCAGTATAACACTGAGCATTCCAACGCCTAAGTCCCTTGGTGAATCTGGCCTTACACATTTTCTTTATTGGTTTTAATTAGAGCTCATTAGAAGAGGAAATTTCCATTCCATGGGTAAATCCAAATTTTGAAATTCCAAATAAGAATTAAATGTTGATGTTTCAAACTTTACCCGGGAATGGAAATTCCAAACAAGAATTTCAGTTCAGAAACATTGAAAAGATATTTTTGATAATATTGATTTTTTTCAGGAATTTCAAAACAATACTGTAATGTAAGATATTTTAATATAATATAGATTAAATTAAAGTTTTAATATAATATAAAAGTAAATATGAAATAAAACAATATGATAAACTCAAAATGAAACATTTTTACCTTATAACAAAACATTTTGACATTATCAAAACAAAATGAGAAGGTAAGACATATTTTGGTTAGACATGTTCCCATCCAAAATTTAATCAAAATCAAGCAGCAAAGAATCCTGTGGCACCTTATAGACTAACAGACGTTTTGCAGCATGAGCTTTCGTGGGTGAATACCCACTTCTTCAGATGCAAGACAAAATCAACGCATTCCTGCAAAATATTTTTTGTCAAATTTGCATTTTCTGACAGAATTGCTCCATCAAAATTGTTTTGACTGTCTCTAGTTTTGATGTTTCTAAAGATTGTTTTTCAGGATGTATATCAACAGGGAAGAAGTTAGACTGATGTCTTTTAAAAGTGCATCTCCTACGCCATGCACCAGAACATGCACTAGCTGTGACAATGGGAGGTTTCCCCAAAACACTGCTCCTTTCTTTTAGCAGTCTGCCTGTGTGACTAGTCCCACATCTAGAGAATATAAATCTAGGAAATGGACAGGGTGCTGATTCAGCTGTGGATAAAGAGTGATGAGCCAGATCTTTAGCTAGCATGAATGGGAATTGACTTCAGTGGAGCTACATTGACTGACACCAGTTGAGAATCTAGTGTTCTTAGAATATCTACTTCCAGAATAGTCAGTCACCTGCACCTCATTGCTGTACAAAATTAATGAAACAATCCACAACCTTGATCTCCAGATACATGCAGCAAATATGCCTACTGGACACATTTCTTCACAATCAAAATACATTTAAAAAAAATAGAATTAAAAGTTTTAATACTCTGAGACGCCCTTTAGTTTGCAATAGGTTATTCTTACCTAAGTAATCGCTTCCCTTTCTCAGAATGCGAGTGGCATGGGCATCATTTTCCTTGTCACTGCTTATTCTGCAACAGAAAAAAACCCAATATAAATGTGCTGTTCAGATAATCAGGACTCTGATTTCAGTGAGCCTGATCTCCACGTGAATTAGTTCTAAATGACAATTGTATCCACATGTCGGAACCAAAGGAGAACATTTATACCATCTCCTTTGGAGCTTAAACGACAAACCTACAAGAGGGAGATGTCTGATGTTCTTGATCTCAAATGAGATTGTTTTTGGAGGTCAGAGGGGTTGTTTATATTTATTTTTGTGGCATATTGGGACAAAATCCTTGGAGTGCTGCTGAGTCTGAACATGAGGCCAGGCACAGGTGGGATTGTTAGAACTTCTTTCATGTCCCCTGGGAATAACCACACATAATTGTGTTGCCTACAAAACCTGTGCATATTCCCTGGTAATTCTTTTATCTCATTTTTTCAAAGTGAACCAGCTATTTTACTCAGGCAGGAAACCTGAACAATTCCTCCAGTGGCTTGAACACTAGCCTGATACTCAGGAGACATGGTCATTTCCTTTCTCCATCACAGTCTTCCTGTGTGACATAGGGCAAACCACTTAGTCTTTCTGTTCCTGCAAATGGGGGATATTAACGCTCCCCTACCTCATAAGGATGTTGTGAGGATAAATATATTAAAGCTTCTGAGATACTCTGGTCATGGGGCCATATAAATAGAGCCAAGCCAATAACTGATCTTTCACTTGTGAATGTAAAGTGCTCGTACACCTTGCAGGCTTCCAGTTCTCAACTTGAGAGAGAGACAAGGTGGGTGAGGTAATATCTTTTATTGGACCAACTTCTGTTGGTGAGAGAGAGACCAGCTTCTGAGTGTACACAGAGCTCTTCCTCAGGCCCTGGAAGGAACAAAACCCCTTTCCCACCACCCACTTGAGGCACTGTAAATATTTAAAAAAAAACAATCAAACAAACAAAAAAAAACCCCCAGAACTACCTGTATCTTAACATTATTAGCCTCCAGTCCTTCCTCAGAACTGAAAAAGTTGTCTGAGCTGGTCAGGTATCACCAGCTTCCTCAGGGCAATAACTATTCGCTTTGGCACTGGCATGGCTTTCCTAAGTCGAGGCTTGTGGCACTGGAGGGTTGGGGTGATCTCATCACACACAGCCCCAAGGAGGTCTTTTCCTCATTATGAAATTCTGAAGCCACCGTTCATCATCCCAGTTTTCCAAAATCATGCAATCTCACGACACTATGCTGGTTCTCCTGGACCAGAAATGGGGGTCCATCCATGGGCATACCTTGGCAATACTGGCAGTCACCATATCTGTTCCATGGCAGCGGAGGAGACTGTCAGTCACCCATCATGGTCAGCCATTTTCATCATCATGTCAGAAAGTTCTGTCCAGATTCCATCCAGCATCTTGCCAATCGCCCACCCCCCTGCACGAACACTTGTCCCTCAGGAAGGAGTGTCAGGAGTGCGAGTGCCAATGTAGGATCCTGGCTTGTATTTTCGCCTGAGATAGTATTTTAAGTTTTGCTTGCCTGTTTGATTGATATACATTATATGCACACACACACACAAACACACACTTACTAATATGTGTGAATAAAGGGACCCTTACTAAGGACAAAGGCAGACACCGCGTATGCTGCTTTTGCCTAAGCCAGCTGGGTCTGTCAGTATAATGGGAACCGATAAGAGCAGTAGACGTGTTCCTGGGCACGGTGGGAGTGTGATATATGAGCACACACTTGAAGACCCCTCAACTCCTATCTCAAGGCAAGGTCAAGCAGCCAGTCGGGAGGGGCAAAGGGGGATTGGGGGGAAGGTAAAACACTACAAGGCCAGAGAAATGCCTGCCCCTGACCGCAGCACAACCTCACTCCTTACCCCTCCCATGGGGCACAGAAGGGGTGGGATGAAGACCCCAGACCCACGACCCTCTGAAATGGAACGTGACGGTAATTTGTAAGGGGTGGGACTGTGCGTGTGCATTTCAGGTATAATTGTGCCAACTGAGGAGGTGGAGAACGCTGGGAAACAAGGCTCTGTGACCTCAGAGTTATGGGACACATTTGCTGGAAACTAACCCCAATAAACATTGCATTAGCTGCACTTCGGACTTCTGGTCAGCTTTCTGTGTATGTAACGAGATCCGGGGGAGTGAGAGGGTGAAGGGAAAGCCTGCTAACAAGGAGCAGGAGCAGAACCACCAACCTTCCATGTCTTCCACCCAGTGTGGCCAGAGGGAGAGAGATGAGCTGGTACTGCCATGGGCAAATGTGTAAAAGGGATGGGCCGTGGCAACTGCACTCAGAAAGGCAGTTCCTAGAGTGTCTCCTCCGAGGCACAGAACCCTGGGATACTGCCTCTGAAGTAGTAGCGCTGCTCTGGCATAACAAAAGTGACAGTGTGGATGCAGGTATATGCGTCTACACAGGGTTTGACCTCTCTCCAGCACAGTGTATATGGACACTACATGCAGGTCTGAGGAATATGCAGGAGCAGGTACAGAGTCAACTATCCAACTATGCATGGAAGTGTAGACACAGCCAAAGGAGGGATATTCCAAAAGCACAAAGGTTAGTTAAGCACTCAGCTCCCAATGAGCATCTCTGGGAACTAGGTATCTAACAGCCCTATTGTGCCTTTGAGCCTCAGTAGCACCAAAATGTTGGACTGATATGTCTCAAATGGCATTTAGTTACCTAATGTACCTTTGTGGATCTAGCTGAAACGTCTTAAAATTCTCTGACCCAAAATTCTGTGATCATCAGACATTAGCGTTGAACACATCTGGGGGGAGAATGTATGGCCATCTATTGTATCCAGCAGTGACATCATGGCATCTCGTATGCTCCCTTGTGGCTGCAAAGCCTGATCTGCGAGGAGCAAGATTGTAAATGGATGTCACTTAGAAATACGCAGGCTCCCGCTGAAGACTTGGCATGATGCTTGACCGTTTTTTCAATCAGTTTTTCTTGTGCGTCTTTCTCAAACTGTTTGATAGTTGCTGTCCTTTCAGGTCTCTCCTTGGCTGTGTCCTCAAACTGATCTGTATTCCTGTTGCATGAGTTGAGATTCTGTTTTAGGTTGTCTTTGAAGCATTTGTTGGAGTTGAGCACCTTTCTTGTGCTTTCCAAGTTCCCTAATCCTGCAAACACATGTGCATGTGCTTAAATTTTACTCATGCGAGTAGTCCAATTGATGTCAAAAGGGATTACTTACATGCGTAAATTGAAACACTCACATAAGAATGCCCAGGATTGGGATCTATGGTACTGGAAAGTCCATGGAAAATCACCATTGAGTCCAATGGTCAATGGTGGGCCCTTAACGAATGACAAGGGGGCTGGTATAGTTTTTTCAGATTGATTTTAATGAGAAAGGGCAGCTATTTTTTATACCCAGCTGTTCTCCAGGAGAAGGTGTCCCCGTACAAACTGTCTCGGCTAATTTCTTAACTTCAGTTAAACTACAAATATGTTTACTTATTCATTACTCTGGCAGAGCAAATGTTACAACAAATACCTCAAATCTCAATTTGCATTAAACCATGGATTTCAGAGTCCACAGGAGACATCTCAACCTTAGGGGTTTTCATGGGATGTAAGGACAATGCATGATTAGCATGAACATGAAAAGTAGTATTACTATCATTACGCCCTTTACAACAACAACAACAATAACATAATCCCACACCAACTAACAACACTACAAACAATAACATCCCCATAGGAATAAAATAATGGGGTTGTCGTACAGTTTTGGTAACAAAGCACAATACATCAAACTTAGTACATAAAGTAGAAATTCTATAAGCTGTATGAAAGGCATTCTGCTCAGCATGATATATATTCTGAAGCATGTGAATTTGCCCCTGCAACTCAGAGATTCTGCGAACCTCTGGCAACAATGAAAGCAAATTCTGAAAACGATCAGGTACTATCCTAGTCCAATTAAAATATACCTGAAATCTAAGAGCTACATGTAACATTCTATCTGCAGGCCAGTAAATAATATGATTGCCTGCAGCAGTGGTAAGATTAATATGTATATCTTGTAACGTGGTGGCATTAACGTACACACAGCTATCATTAGCCTGAAAAAGTGGGTGTCCTGTAAGGGTAGTCCCTTGACCTTTACCCTCCCAGCAAATATTGTCACAAACAGTGACAACTTCCCCTGGCCTCAGTTTCCGTATACACTGAAGCTGTGGTGGTTCTAACGGCCAAAATGTCCATAAATTCCCTAACCCCATCCAAATATCAGCTGTAATCCCAGGAGCACTAACTAAAAATCGATTAGGAGAATCAGGTGGCCTGACTTCCCAGATATCTCGGTGAATCACCCAATCCCACATGCATCCTCCCCATGGACCCGGCAGGATTCGGTATGTGGGAGCCCACACCCCCTTAACCGGTCCATATGCTTGGAAGGAGCACTGTGAACGTCCACATTTCCATCCAGAAAGTCTCCAAGTATGTCTCCATGGCCACAGATCAGATGGTACTCCTGACGTGTCTGTAAGGGCAGTGGGCCAAGCTTGGTGCACTAGATCATTCCGAATGGCCATCAGCTGGTCATTCAGGAAATCCTGAATTTCCGAACATGCTAGATCCCACTGCAATGCCTTCCCAGCTTCAGTTATATTCAGTACCATCTCTCTCAATAAATTCTGGGTCAGAGAACTAAGGGCGGAAATGACATGTAACTCACCCACCCCGGTTCGCACTTGTGTCAGCTGTGCCCCAGAAATCAGGCCAGTGGCCTTCTCTAATTGGCCCAATTTCTCATCATGCTCCTGGGTCTTAAAAATATTCCAAACAGCAGCTGCAGAATTGGCCCCATCCCACAAGGATCCGGCTAGATCCCTCTTCTTTCTAGAGGAAATAACCCAGGCCCTCAGTTGTGCTAATCTAATGGCAGCCCCTTGGGAACAATTTGGATATGTAGAGGTGATCTGAAAACTAGATAAAGGCAATGTAAACTTCACAGTCCCTAGTGTAGTGTTTAGTACAGTCCACCGATATTCTGGCACATTTCCCCTCAGCGTAGGTCTATACCACATCTGTTGGTTGTAGACCTGCATATATTTCTGAGAGGCATTAATATCAATAGCATAAGAGGGAGTGTATTGCAATAAAGTACAAGTCACATTATCAGTCACTGGAATGGTCTCAAGACAGGTAAAATTCCCAGTAGTAGAACAAACTCTTTGGGTAGTCGTTTGATTATTCACTAATTGGGTAACCAAATAACAATAAGGGCCTCTTTCAGGTAACATAGCACAAAGTCCAGGAATAACCATCATATCTACTTCACTATGGAATCCATCAATTTCATATCTAAAGTCTAGGGGCTGATCTGCAGTAATATCATGGATCTCTATTGCCACTGATCCATTTGTTTTCCACTCAATGGTTCTCTCATATGAAGTCTGTTGAACTTTAAAAAATAGGCTTTCTGAGCAATATCCTAATAAATCACTAAGATGGGAAGGTCTGGGCCAACGAATCTCATTAGAATATACAATTTCGTTTACATCTGGATAAATTACAGAAGTGACGGCCAGGGTTGAGGGGCTAGTGGGGGTAACCGTTGTGGTAGCAAGGTGCTTTTGGTAGTCATTATCTGAAAGCCAATTAGGGAGGGCAGTACATCCCCAGGGTACTTGTCCATAAGCACAGAGCCCTGCCCCTGGAAGAAATCCAAGCCACCATTGAACCCCACACGCCCAAGCACGCTCCCCACAGTTCCCTCCTTGCCAATAAACGATGCTTCGTTTCTTCCACCAGGGCCAGTTCATAACGTCTCTTTTAGTCAGGAATCCCTGAACTCTGGAGGAGTTTGCAGAACGAATGTATCTTCTCCTCTTCCCCAAAAACAATCGTGGTCTAGCATGATAAAGGGAAGAGGGTTGTAATGTGGGAATACCTTTAGAAAAATCCAAAGGCACAGTAGGTCCGTCAGAGGACAAGGGAGAGGTTTCTAGCACGTCACCTTGTCCTCTTCTTCCGCTGTCCAGCAGGTGCAGCAGGGCTAGAAGAAGGAGCACGTTGATCATCAGTAGGTGTGGCCTCCCGAGGTGGAGGGGTCTTTTTGCAGTGCGATGCATGGGTCCAGGCAGGTAGTCCTTGACACTTCACAGCAGTGTTGGTAGTCAACAGGACTTGGAAAGGGCCTTTCCAGCGTGGAGCCAGGGCAGTCTTTCGTTGATGGACCTTTATGTAGACCCAGTCTCCCGGTTCCAATGAGTGGCAAGGTTGCACAGGATCCTTCGGTAAGGCTTCCTTCACCTGTGTATAAAAAGACTTAACACATTTCATTAGTGCCTGACAATACTTAAGCATTATATCATCCATCAAATGAATGTCCATCTGAGCTAAGGTCAGTGGGGGTGCAGTTGGTAGTCGCATTGGGCGCCCCGTCAAAATCTCATGAGGGCTGAGTCCAGTCTTTCGATTGGGAATGGCTCTCATACTCATCAGTGCCAATGGAAGGGCATCTGGCCACTTTAAGTTCGTTTCAGCACAAATCTTGGCCAGTTTATTTTTTAAAATCCCGTTCTGGCGTTCCACTGTCCCAGCAGATTGTGGGTGATGAGGGCAGTGAAGGTTGTGTTGGATCTGCAAAGTTGCACATAACTCCTTTACAATCTGTCCAGTAAAGTGAGTTCCACGATCACTGTTGATACTCACAGGAATGCCAAAACGAGGGACAAAATCCTTAAGCAGAAGTTTCACAACAGTCCTGGCATCTGCCTTCCTGCAGGGAAAAGCTTCAACCCAATTGGTAAATACATCAACTAAAACCAATACATATTCATAACCACAACATTTAGACATTTGAATAAAATCAATCTGAATATTTACAAAAGGTCCCCAAGGAGGAGGGTGGGCTGCTCGCATAGCTTTAACAGCTTTACCAATGTTGTGTTGTTGACAAATCACACAGTGTTGACAGTAGGAATGGGCAACAGAAGGGAAAATGGGTGCAAACCAATCTCGGGCAACTGCAGCAACCATCCCCCCTTTGCTCACGTGTGCCATCCCATGGTATATGCGAGCAAGATAGGGCAATAACATCTTTGGTGCCACCAGGCGACCATCCGGGGCACGCCAAAGATTATCAGAATGTAAAATGCAGCCAGCAGCACTCCAAGAGTGCTTCTCAGTTCTTGATGTTGCCTCCTGGATCTTAGCCAGATCGTCAAGGGAGGCCAGTGAAGGCTGCTCTATCAGTACACAGGAATGTACAGCCTGAGGTGCAGAAAGAGCGCTGTCCTAGCTGCAGAGTCAGCTAGAGCATTCCCACGGGTAACTTCATCATGAGGGGTCTTGTGAGCAGTACATTTAACAACAGCTATAGCTTTAGGCAACAAAAGAGCATCCAAAAGAGCAGAAACATAAAAACCATTCTTAATAGGAGAACCAGTGGATGTAAGGAAGCCTCTATATTTCCAAAGCAATCCAAAATCATGAACCACTCCAAAAGCATAACGAGAATCTGTATAGATAGTGACCGTTTGATCTCTAGCCAGAACACAAGCTCGAGTCAAAGCCACCAGTTCAGCTACTTGAGAGGAAAACACTGAAGAAAGGAAAGCACTTTCAACAACAGCACAGGTAGTGCAGACAGCATAACCAGCAACTAATGTACCCTTAGAATCTCGCAAGCACGAGCCATCCACAAAATAAAGGAGATCAGGATTCTGCAAAGGCACATCCAGTAAATCATCTCTAGGACGAGTAAGAACAGACGTTACAAACACACAATCATGTGGGGTTCCATCTTCAGGCCCAGGCAACAAAGAGGCTGGATTAAGAACAGGGCAACGAGCCAAAGTAATATGAGAGGAAGAAAGCAAAACCAGTTCATATTTGATAAGACGAGAAGCGGATAAATGCTGCGTCCTAGATTTCAACAAGAGTGCAGCCACAGCATGCGGAACACACACACTCAAAGGAGAACCCAATACAATAGATTCAGATAACTGAACAGAAAGGGCCGTTGCCGCTACAGCCCGTAAACAAGGGGAAAATCCTACCGCCACAGCGTCTAAGGCAGTACTGTAGTAGGCAATTGGACGGTGTTTGTCCCGTGCTTTTGCGTTAGTACAGCCAAAGCAAACCCATTACGCTCATGACAGAAAAGAGTAAATGGTTTAGTATAATCAGGAAGTCCCAGGGCCGGAGCAGTAGATAGTCTCTGTTTAATAGCAACAAAAGCACTCTCAGCCTCTGGGGGCCAAGGAAGAGGTTCAGGGGTACCAGACTTAGTCAGATCCTGTAAGGGTTTAATCACTGTTGCATAACCTAAAATCCACTGCCTGCAATATCCAGTCATGCCCAGAAAAGTACGCATTTGAGAAACAGTACTAGGCCTAGGCATATTTAAAATAGCTGAAATACGAGAGTCTGATAAATGACGCTTGCCATGAGAAATATCATGACCAAGATAATGAACCTTGGGTTGACACAGTTGGAGTTTCTCTCGGGATGCTTTGTGACCTTTGGCAGCTAAAGCAGTTAAAAGAGTCAGAGTATCAGTTTTAGAAGAGTCAAAAGAGAAAGACGCCAGTAAAAGGTCATCCACATATTGTATAAGTACTGATTTTCCAGGGAAAAACCACATCATCCAGATCCTTCTTCAGGATCTGAGAAAACAGGGAGGGAGATTCAGTATACCCTTGGGGTAACCTGGTCCAGGTATACTGACATCCTTTATAAGTAAAGGCAAACAAATACTGACTATCTGGGTGAATTGGAATGGAAAAAAAGGCTGAACACAAATCTACAACAGAGAAATAAGTGGCTGACGGTGGAATACAAGAAAGAATTGTAGCTGGATTTGGAACCACTGGAAAAGAAGGCAAAACCACAGCATTAATAGCGCGAAGGTCTTGAACAAAACGATAGGTATTCCTTCCTGGCTTCTTTACAGGAAAGATAGGAGTATTACAAGAACTAATAGTGGGAATAATAATACCCTGTTGCAATAAAGATTCTATAACCGGAGCTATGCCTGCCACTGCTTCAGGACGCAGTGGGTACTGTGGAATCCTTGGCAAAAGCTTAGCAGGGTCCACAAGAATTTTAACCAGCTCGGCTGTTCTAATCTGTCCCACTTCATTTGCATGACGAGACCAGAGATGGGGGGGCACTTGTGACAACAAATGCACAAGGTCAGGGCTGAGTGGAGACTTCGACGCAGCTGGCTCGGATATATGGAGTGTAGCCAACACCAGGTTAGTATTCTCATCAGGAACCTGTAAGAATACGCCATCTGGTGTACAGTAGATGGTACAACCTAATTTACACAACAGATCTCTTCCCAGCAAATTCACAGGAGAAGTAGAACTGAGTAGAAAGGAATGTTTATCTTCTAGAGGGCCAAGACAAATTTCGAGGGGTACTGAGACAGGATGCGAAACAGGACAGTTTGAAATGCCCACAGCATTAACAGACAAAGCGGACAAAGGAACAGAGGGAAACTCCGAGGATCTCAGAGCAGACCTACTAGCCCCAGTGTCTACAAGACAAGTAACAGATTTACCAGCAATATTACAATCAACAAACGGGCCTTCTTGATTAATAGAAATTAAAGGATTCATGATGCAGTTACGTTCCCTCAGGCTGTCCTAGTAAGGGGTTCCTTGTGGGGAGAAAACAGGCGCTTCAGGATTGGGGAACTGAGTAGGATTTTGAGCAAATCGATTTGGACACTCATTTCTCCAGTGTCCCTCCTGACCACACAAGTGGCATGCAGTGCTCCCAGTCGGGGCAGGATTCTGGGCAGGATATGAGGAACCTCGTCCCATACCTCTCCCACGACCTCGTCCCCGTCCTCTTCTCAGTCCCCCACGACCCCTATTCTGATAAGTTTGTAACTGTAAAGCCATAAGTTTTGTTTCACTGGTTTCTTTCTTCTGGTCTATGCAAGCTGTACAATGATTTGCAACTGTCACCAATTCTGAAAGGGGTTTTAGTTTGCCAGCCAATACAAATAGTTCTCAATGGTTGCTGAACTCTTGGCAAGAGTCCCTGAACAAAAGCAGCTCCCACCGCTTCCCTGGCATTATCAGCTGGATCAGTAATTCCCGAATGCTGTTCAAAGACCTTAGTCAGTCTATCAAGATAATCAGCAGGGGATTCTCCCTTATTTTGTTTACAATTTGCAATCTTGGTCCAATCTGTTTTCTTAGGACAAACTTCTGAAATAGAGGTCAAGAGACGATTCCTAGCCTCTGTCAAAGCATCCCCAATACCAGGGTCGGCATCAGGCCAAGCTGCCTGTCTGTTAAGGCGTTGCTGTACTTCGGCGGGCAGTACAGCTCGTAAAAGTTGATTAATATCTGCCCAAGATGGATTATAGCACTGAATCACTGTCTGGAGCTCTTCTCTAAACTTTACTGGCTCCTCCCTGATTTTAGGAAATTCTTTCACCAAGTTTCTAAGATCTCCAGGTGTCCACGGGGCATGTACCTTAATTAACCCCCCTATCGCTCCAGCTCCAGGCAAGTCCCTTAAAGGAGCCTGGAGTGCCTGTGTCGTGCTTCTAAGAAAGTAGCCGGCATGGTTATCAGCAGAAGTAGGGTTAACCGGACTACTGGTGTCAGTCAGTAGGGAAGAAGATAATTCTTCCGAAGAAGGAGAATGAACAACTTGTGCAGTTGATAATTGCGGCGACGAAACAATTACTGCCTGCACAGCCCGAGAAGGGGGGGCCGAGGGGGAAGCCTGCTGCGGCTGTGGAATGCTGCTAAAAAAATCCACTATATCTTCTGTAGTCTCCTCCTCACTTTCAGGTTTAACTAATTGAGGATAAAGAGAAGCAGAGGGCTGCACTGAAGCAGGAAGACATTTGGATGTCTGACATTTAAGTTTTAAATCTTGTACTTCAGTTTTTAATTTCTCCTGGGAGTCCTTCAGACTCCGCACCCGAGACTCATGGAGTCTCTTTGTTGCTTCCTCCCACCAAGACAGAAACTGCTCGCACTGCGCAGCAGAGGTGTGTGATTTAAGGGCTTCACGGAGGCATGTAAGTTTATCTAACTCAAAGGTACCTTCTAATGGGCATTGTTTAAATGAATTTTCACGCGTGTACAGATTCCAATCATTTAAATACCTGCAGGTTTTAGGACCATAATGTACGTACATGTAATATGCTGGGGTACCCTTAGGGGGTAAAGTGGAAAGTTTAGACTGTTCCCCCCCCATGTTCCAGTCACACCAACTGAAGGGGTCCCTGTCCGCGCTAGCGGACCAGAATCTAAGAATCCCTCCCTACAGGGCACTCACGTACAGGAGAGACTCACAAGAAAGACTACGACCCTCGTACATCTCCTTTCAGCAAAGAGCGTCGGCTAAAGACTCCATTTCCGGGAGATAAACCCGCATACTCTAATTGCATCCAGGGAGACGATCAGATTGTCAGTAGCCCACACAGAAGGGAAAGGAGGGAAAATGGGTTCACACACTCCTAGACCCAGGCAGCTTCCTCGCCGGACTATGCCAAGCTGAGTCAGCCCACCGTGGGTCGGATCTCCTAAAGATCCACTAGTTACTGGGCTTGCGTTAGACTACTCCTGATCATTAGCAATCGCTTCACAGGGCAATCTGGGCGTCTTCCAGCAACGAACACTCACACAGGTATACACACACACACACACACCAAGGCCTCTTTTCCTCTATTTAACCCTTTTTTAACCTTTTTAAAATTTTTTTTCTTTTTTATTTTATTTTTTATTTTTTTTTAACCAAGATGCATCATTACCTGGTCCGGACCAATACCATGAGGCGGTATGACAACCCCTCTTGAGGCGGTAAAAACCCCTCAGCACCGGTGCATTCTAATGCATTACCTTATGCATTACCTGTTGGCCAACTCAGCAGTTCCCAGTACTGCTATAACTAACCTTCTTGGGGCCTCTCCCCAATACCACTCTGCATTTGATCCTGCTGCACAGTCAAAAAGTTCAGATGGCGTGAGCCCAACAGAAACAGACGTCCCCCACAGACAGTCCTCCTCCGATACCCCAATAGAGATTTCAAAAGGTCTCTTACCTCTATTGTGGCGCCATGGGGTTCGAAGGGGAACGATCCGTAGCAGCCGTCTGTGTGTCCGTGGGCGTTGCCATCCCGGACGAGCCCCCAAATTGTCGAAGAAAACTCAGTTCTCGCTTATGTTTAGGTGCAGCAAAAACAAATACTTTATTATAATACTCTAGTGAACACAAGAGGGAGAGAGTGTCAGGAACTGGGTTGCCCCTTGTCCTGAACAGATCTCTCTCAATTAGTAAAACAATCATAACAATCTTTATACCTTCTTAACAGACAGTGGCTAGCAAACTTGCAGACAGTAAAAGTAAACATTTGCATTTGTTTATACATAAGCCTATTCATTATCTTATTTGTCTGCAATACCAGAACAGAAAACAAGACTGCAATTCACAAGGTCGTAACGACTTTTCACACAATTCACTCTGCACCAGATACAGGGTAACAGCTTAACCTCTGCTAATTAGCTAACATACATTAAGATCCCTTCAAACCTTTATTAATTAATTCTTGGCCTCCACATGTGTAATGCGTCATATGTTGTTTTACTAGCTATTCCCAATAAATTTTCTTGCCTAATTAGATAATGAAAGGATTGCTCAAAAACCAATGTTTTAATGAGGCCCACAGCAACTTATTATAATCCATAATAATAGATGCCTTGGACAAAGTTCTCCTAACTTTGGGGAATTATGTCAACATGAACATTACCGGCCTAACCAGTGCTGGACAATAGCATTTACTCTTTCCCTTTTTTTTCCCCTTTCAATATCTTCACTTTCAGGCCAAATTCATCTCTGGCATCATTCTTTTATGCCAGAGCTACATTTGGCCCTTGTGTCCAAAGCCATGACAAACCCAATCAGGTCACTGCAGGCGCGTGTCTATGATCCTTGCTCACATTGACTGGCACTTACTCATACCAGTAACGTCAATGAAATCAAGCACTACTCAGTGCAAGTAGAGCAAGATAGGCTTAGGTTGCAAATAAATGAAGAAGAATTTTAATGCACACAAGAAAGGGCTTTATCCGATACATAACAATATGTTAGGGCATCTCAAAACTATAGGCTCGATTCTGATGTCCTTACACTGAATAGCCTCTTACTTGGAGATTGGTCTCATTGACTTCCACAGGACTACCTGCTGAAAAGTGTGGGTAAGGGTATAAAAATCTGCCATTAAAAAGCCAAAATACTATGTTAGGGAAATAACCGGAATCTCCTATTTAATCTGGAAAAAACAGTGCAATCCTCAGAGTGTTTTACGTCAATGCAACATTAATATAAATCAGTGTTGAAACTAATGGTTAAGTGACACACAATTGGCCAGATTCTCAGCTAGTGTAAATCAGCATCACTCCACTGATGTTAATGGGCCAGAAACCCCAGCTAATGTAACTTGATGGAGTGCCACTTAAATCGATATGACAGTATCTCCAGCGGGAGTAAATCATCTTTGCTCCACTGAAATCAATGGCGCTCCAGCTCCAGTTGGCGTAAGCTAGCATCACTACATTGCAATCAACAGGGCCAGATCCCCAGCGGGTGAAAATCAGCATTAGCTCCATTGGCGCTAAGGGGTGAGACCCCCCAGCTTTAGTAAATAGGTGGAGCTCTGCTGAAGTCATTGGAAACAACTGGTCAAAATTGGTGTCATTCCATTGAAGTCAGTGGGGCTTCCTACATTTATACAAGAAGAGGATCTGGCCCTTATGCTCATAGGATTTCCCAAAGCACATAAATGACTTAGGGGCACAAGCCCCTTATTGGGGCAGTGGTCTGGCTTGTTATACCCAGTCGGTGGATCATGTCCTTAACTCGTAACCTGGTGTAGATATATAACCCGCACACCTCCTGGGTGTGGTGCTCTGTCCCATCTGGTGGCCCTGAGACCACTTAGAGGGAGATGAATGAGATTGCCCTACAGACATAATTAAAAGCCGTGTGGCTTTTAGCTCATGTGGTAGAGGCTCATGCACTAAGCTGCTGAGGTCCCAGGTTCAATCCTGCCTACCGAGGTCTGTCAGTGTTACAGATGTACATCAAATTATCCATCCCCAGGGGCTAGTGTGAACTGTCTTATGTTCACAGCTTCCCAACTTTAACCCTAACCATAACTCTGCAGAGTTTGAGGAAGTTCTGAGGCAGAATCTTGTTCCATGACTGAACTAACCTGTAGAAGCTATTGGTTCCCCTCTGTCTCAGAAACACAGGGATTGCCAGACAGGATAAGATACAAGGCTTATCTAGTCCAATAGCCTGTCTATGACAGTGGCTTATACCAGATGCTCTAAGGAAAGTGTAAGAACCTCACAGTAGGCAGATGTGGGAGAAGCTGCCCCCAACATTAGGTCTCCTCCTAATCTCCAATAGTTAGAGATTAGTTTAAACCTTCAAGCATGAGAGTTAATCTCTCTCCCAGAAATATTTTCTTTAATTATAACTCTTGATATTCTGCATATGCGTATAAATAGCCTATCCCTTATTAAAATCACTAAATTCTTGACCATAATTACTTCTTGTGGCAATGTGTTGCCTAGAAAAATCATACATTTTGTGAAAATTACCTTCCTTGTCTTGATTTTGACCTTCCTAACTTTTAATTTGATTGATTTTTCTCCTGTTCTTGTGTTATGAGACTGGAGAAGAGACGTTCTTGATTTACCTTCTATAGACAATTCAATCTCCACCAATTGGAGAATGAAAACAATGGTATATTAGGTGATAGTCTGTTTCCATCTTGGCATTTTGTCAGAGGCCCATGCAGTGGTTATTCTGACGTTGTTCTGTTAGTTCTCCTTAAGAATCATCTGCATTGTCCAAAGAGGATGGATCTAGACTGTTCTCAGTGGTGGCAGATGACAGAACAAGGAGTAATGGTCTCAAGTTGCAGTGGGGGAGGTTTAGGTTGTATATTAGGAAAAACTTTTTCACTAGGAGGGTGGTGAAGCACTGGAATGAGATACGTAGGGAGGTGGTGGAATCTCCTTCCTTAGAGGTTTTTAAGGCCTGGCTTGACAAAGCCCTGGCTGGGATGATTTAGTTGGGAATTGGTCCTGCTTTGAGCAGGGGGATTGTACTAGATGACCTCCTGAGGTCCCTTCCAACCCTGATAGTCTATGATTCTGTGATCATAAGTGAGAGCTAACATAAGGACCCTAACAGGGTCTAAAAATAGTTGTTTTTTTCTCATTGGGTATATCTATGTGCCATTCCAAGGTGTGATTTCAGCTTGCATATTCCTTAATCTCTGTGGCAGTGGTGTAGGCCTGAAAACCTAACTTTGACAATTGTTTTAAAGGATAATTATTTTAAAGTAGTAATATTGTAAGTGGGTACAGATTAGACATAGGTGGGAAAATAATTTCCTGTCCCCTGAATATATTCAAGATTTCAAAATATTTTCCCATTCTACACTAAGATGAAACCTGGTCTTCCAGAAAAACTTCACAGAAAATGAGAGACAGAAGCCTGACCTCTGAATAGCCAGTAGCTCAGTGGTTAGGGCACTCTTCTAGGATAATGGATGTCATAGAAAAACAGAGTCCTCACTCTCAGGTGGGGTGCAGCAAGTCAGATACTTTATTATCTCTATCAATTGTGTGGAGGGAGAGAGCTAAACAGGTCTCTCTCCAAGTAAACAGTTACAGCAAGCATTTATACACCTTTGTTACATACAATAATGGCAACAGCTGCATTTTGTTTATACATAGGTCATCCTGATATCTTATTTTTCTCACATCTATTTAGACTCTAGTCTACATTCCATACTTTATTTAACACAAGATCGCAACAACTTCTCCCACAGTTCTTTCCCACTCACCTCACACAATCCTCGCTTCTACAAATCTCATGTTATTAGGGTTAGAGCTAGCTTGACTCTTGCTCACTGAAGGGACTGTTTGCATTGAAATCCCCTTAAAATCCCTGCCAGTTCTTTCTTTACTTCCACAGGGATGAACTGGTGGATTTTCAACAGCTCCAGGGAGACCAGCTGACAGTCACTATTGTGACTGTACCCTCCATTTAAACCCCAGACACCACTCAAAATGCCACCAAGCAATTGCCTGGTGAGTCAGGATGACTTGACCACCCCAGAAAAGGTTGGGGGAGAAAGAACGCTGGAGAGAATGTAGTAACATTTATAGAAAGGGGTGCAACAGTTTGTCATCATTCATGTCCATTATCTGCAGTACCATTCCTCATAGCTCTCTTCCCTGTAGGCAAACCCACAGTTTCTTGTGGATACTGATCCCCAGACCATACCCAACTCTCCCCAAACTCACTATCTCCCCCCACACTGATCACAGCTCCTGCTTCCTCTTTCTCAAGCTATGGTTTTTTCCACACCTTCAAACTCCAGTCTACTTGTATATTGCCTCTGCACTTAGCTCTTCTGGAATGAGTTTGGTCTGGCTTATATAGCCCCCAGACTCCTCCTACCCACAACAGCCACTGGGAGGAGTAGATAATTAGAGTCAGCTGCTTGGTTTCTTTGTTGTTTTTTTGTTCCCTCATGTGGTTCATACTGTCACACCAGGGAAACTCAGATGCAAGACCCTGTTCCAAATCAGGCACTTGGACCTGGGTCTCTCACATCCCAGATCAGGCTTACAACCACTGGGCTATCAAGATAGATTTTCTCTCTGTGTCCCAATGGATCCTTTATTATTCATACAAAGTGGAACAGCTCCAACAGGAGAGATTGAGAGACAGAGATGCACCATAGAATAGAAAATAGGGCAGACATTAGGGCACTCACCTGTGATATTGGAAACATAGATCTATTTCCCTGCTCTTAATTAGGCAGAGAAGTGACTTGAGTAGGGCTCTCCCACTTCCCAGGTGAGTGCCCTGATAGCTGGGATTTGGCTATTTTGGGGTCGCTCTCTCTATGTCTCTGGAGGTTAACCAGAAATTCCATCCTGAACCTGAGAAATGTTTAATCAAAACGGAAACATTCCAACTAAAACATTCCTACCTGGCAAATCCATATTTTTGGTGGAAAATCCATTTTATTGAAAAGCTCCCAGCCAGCCCGAGGGCGGAGAATGGACAGGGCCCACTCTGAGAGCAGCTGTTCCGGATTTTGGTTTAGCCTCGTCAGTCAGTGTGTGGGCCCAGGTGTGACAGGGGGCTGGGCAAGAGCTGCTGACTCAGCCCTGTGTCACGCCAGCTCCCTTTAGGGGAAGCAGATTGGAGCTGGCTAGAAAAACCTGCACCTAATTGGTGAATGGGAGACAGTTACCCAGCCAATTAGCCTGGGGCGATATAAAGGGCTGGGAGGCAGGAAGCCAAAACTGGGTGAGGCTGAGGGAGTGGAGGGTAGAGAGAGTGTAGCTCTTCTAGAACCTAAGTTGTGTATGGCCAAAAGGTGATAGGAACAGAACCTGTAAGTGAATGATACTAGTAGTTATTGAACCCCAGGGTTTCTGAGTGACTTTGTTAGCCTAGTAGGAGGCAAGAGGGATCTGCAGGGCCTTGCTACACCAGGTCTTATTTAAACTCTTCCAGCCTTGCTCTGAAGATAGAATTCATAATTTGCTCATGTGCTTTTCCATGGTGTTTATCACTGTAACGTCTGAATTTATTTTCAAAATACCTCTGTGAGGTAGGGACTTGAGGCACAGAGAAATTAAGGTCAAAACTTGCTGCTAATTTTGGGTGCCTAGTTTGAAACCCTGCCACAGCCCAGATCTGGAATTGCTGGGAAAATCCTGCTCAGCCCCTGGAATCCCTGGGATGTTGCTCTAGCAAAATCTCAATTGATCCTGTGAACAGCAATTTTTTAAATAGTCAAATTTGGGCTGATTTTCCTGGGAATTGCATAAGGCACCACCCTATCAAATTTCAAGTCACTGCTGCAAAGCTGGAGGGGAGTCACCAGAGCTTCTCAGAGGAAAAGGCATCAGATAGATATATTTACATAAAGGCAAAACAATGTCCTTTTTTTTCCCCCCTAGCTTCAGTCTCAGAATGGCAAATCAGGCTGAAATTTTCCAAATAAATAAATTTCAATCTGAGGCAGGCAGCAGACTTTTAAGTCAGGTCAAGACACCAACATGAAGCATTTCAATTTTGGAATGTCCAAGTATTTCATGTTGACCAAAAACTTCAAAACAAAACATTTTGACATTTCCAAATGGACATTTTTCAGAATTTCCATTCTGTTCAAAATGTTCATGTTTTAACTCTTTTGCCTTGATTTGGGATGCAGACACATGTTGAAAAGTCCATTTTTTTCATGGCATTGAAATGCTGAATTTCTCTCAGCTCTACCCTGTAACATAGCCTCAGTTGCGGCAGGGTAAAAGTTTTATTCTAGGGTAGCAATAGGGAGAAAGCACTAATGCAATGTGATAGGTAGCTTTGTGGTGTAATGGCTAGTCCATGATCCCTGCTAAAGGGAATGGTGATGCAAAGATTAGGGATTCACCTGAATCAAGACTTTCAAAATTTCCTTTATGGCCTGTATTACACAGGATGTCAGACTAGTTGGTTACAATGGTTCTCTCTGGCCTATAATCTATGGACCTATTCCAGTATATGGCACCTTTATATTGGTATAACTTCATCTACACTGATGATTATACCAGTATAACCATGTCAGTAGACAAGCACATCCTTAGCAGATATAGCAATACCTGTAAATCTTTTGGCTGTAGGCCAGATCTAAGCATTGGCATGTGGCAGAGATGAAACCTGTACTCCTAAATCTAATTTCCACTTTGGGGATCTCAATCCAGAACCAGGCCCCATTGCTATTCCTGAAATCTCCACTCACCTGAGGTCAAATGCTATCGGTGCCTAAACTCACCTGGCACCTACATTTTTGCAGTAAAATCTCCTTTGTGCCTGCTTCAGCCTCTGAGTATGCAAACCGCTACTTCTTTCTGAGCATCGAGATGCCTGGCCCTTCCACCTCACAGGAGAAGAGATTTGATCATGGGTTTCCCACCTTTCCTGTGGGCACTCTAGCCTCTGAAGAATGGGATATTCTGGTATGGTTCTCCCCCAGTCTCTCCTATTGGAGCTGTTCTGCTTTGGACTCTGTGATTTATTATCCCCACCCTCCAGGAGACATAAAAGACATTTTAACTCTCTCTTCTGAGGTTCATGCTGCTTCAGGGATTTTGTCCCTAGTTGCCTCTGAATCAAATAAGAATCACTTGTGTCAGCCACACACCGTTCTACTAGGATCAATGATAACATGCCTCTTCCTCCACAGGTAGGCTTAATCCACTCAGCTTTGACAGAGTAGGAATAAATATTCTCTCAATCTTTCGAATTAGATTCCCTGTCATCAGCTTTTCAGCTATTTTGATTTGATATTTATTTTTGGCTTTTCTGCTTCAGAATAAAACAGTGGGGAAAATGTACATGATGCTACAGGATGGCTTATATTGACGGTATCTATTTGCAGAACAATCAAATAGTGTAAGATAACTAGCAGACAGAGAAAACCATAAAATACAATCTCTTGTTTTTATGTCTTATTTTGCCATCTCATTTATTTAGTCTCAGATGTGTTCTTTTGCATGATGAATTGTGGTGTTAGCTCAAAAACTCTAGAGAGGATCTGGTGCTGGAGTCACAATTTGAAGAACAGAAGTTCTCTATTTACACACAGAATGGGTACAGCATAAATTAAAGGCAACTCAAGATTCCAGTGTACAATACTACATCTCCGCCTGACTGTCTGCAGGGCAAGGCTGATGCACACCAGCAGGTAAGAGGACCAGACCCAGAGTCCTCAGGAAACTTTGTCACACACCTGGTTGTGTGCCTGTTCTGGGGAGGAACACAATATTTCTGTCTCAGCTTAATATCACTTTCAACAGAATGCTCTTGGTTCTGTCATTAACACTGGGGATTAAGCCCAGGACCTCGGGATCGAAAAAAATGAACTATCTGATCTAAAATGCCTGGTTTTGTTAGCTCTGTGTGGTCCAGCCTCTGGAGGGGGACAGAGAGCTCTGAAGTGTGAGCTTCGGTTACACAATCAAGCACCGTTATCAGCTCTATATTTAATAATCAAAAAAAGAATCCGGCATTTACTACTGGAGGAGCTGGTCGTGTTCCCTGTATTCGGTTACCGAGCACTTTCCATTCTAACAGCTTCTTGCATTCTTGTTTTTGAGAAGCTAAAACACCTCCATTGTTTGCAGCAAGTTTTGGAAATTCAGTTGGGAAAAAGCCCTCACACTTGAGAAGAGCATTTTTTCTGTGCTTTTGTTGTTTTTGGGGTTTTTTTCCCCATGAAATTCTATTCAGGTTTAGCTGAGTTATAGCTTTTGACAACCACGGTCACCCCTTCCTTGCTTCAGTTGTGAGCAAAATTTGAGCTTCCTGCCAGTATAATACCCATATTCTAAACAGATGGGCCCGGGTTACCACCAAAAAAAGTAGCAGACGTTGACAATGATGCACCTGGAATAGTGACTGCTTCTGGACTCCCCACATCTATAGGAAACTGCCTGCTCTTGCGAAGGCCTGTAGCGCAAGTGGTAGAAGTCTGTAATGCAGGGCAGGTGGTTACAGGCGCAAACCAAGAGGATGCCGAATGGAGGTGTTGTGACCGAATTGAGTTTTGCCTTTTTAAAAACCCAGGAAATTACATATGCAAAACTACATTAACAGAACATAATTTAGGTTGTCTACTCAGTCACCCAGAAGTTACTGTGTCCGATACACTGAATAAGGAAGGGGTCCAGTGGTTCCAAGGAGAAACAGCATGTGATAATGTAATTAAAGACTATCATAATGCAAACACCCAAGAGGGCAGAACTAAGGTTGCATGGGCACCCACAAATCTGGCATTTCCTAATTTTCAATTGCTGAACTTTTCAACCTTAATAAAGTCTTCTGAGCAGGTTTTGTGTATGTTTTATTTCGGGGAGGCGGAGGGGTTGATTCGTACTATAAATATTAAGAACAGTTACATTAGGTATGAGACAGACATTGCAAGGGATGAAAACCTTCATGCTTCAGAGTATGAGGCAATCACTAATTGCCTGGATGTAGGGTGAAAAGGCCTCTATAGGCATGTTATTCAATAACTTCCTACTGTGAGGGCTTTGTCTCTCTGTCTGAAGCACACAGCAAAGACTGCCAATCCATAGACCAGCGGTGGCCAACCTGTGGCTCCAGAGCCATATGCAGCTCCTCAAAGTTAATGTGTCTCCTTGTATAGGCACCAACTGCAGGGTTGGAGCTACAGGTGCCAACTTTCCAATGTGCCGGGGGTGCTCACTGCTCAACCCCTGGCTCTGCCACAGGCCCTGCCCCCACTCCGCCCATTCCCGCCCCATCCCCTAAGCCTGCTGTACCCTTGCTCCTCGCCCCAGAGTCTCCTGCACGCCATGAAACAGCTGATCAGGAGGTGTGGGGAGGGAAGAGGAGGTGCTGATCGGAGGAGCTGCCGGTGAGCGGGAGGGTGGGAGCTGATGGGGGACTGCTGACGTATTACTTTGGCTCTTCCGCATTGTACATTGGTAAATTCTGGCTACTTCCCAGGCTTAGGTTGGCCACCCGTGGCATAGACAATACTGAATTTGATGCATCATTTGTCTGATCTGATATGAAAATTCCTATGTTCCCTATATTTACTAAAAATAATTTCATTTCTTTTTACTCGTCTAGCACAGGTGTAAAGACAGAGGGAATATGCAGAATCCAGAGACCTGTGTTTTTCCAGTAACTAGGAAACTCCCAAATTATCTCCAACTCATTTTCTTTCTATCCTAAAGACTGCAAACGTATATGAGATGCTTTGCTCCCATCAGCACACATCTCACACTGTGTTACCGTGTCACTGGCCGGATTCTGATCTCAGTCACCCTAGTGTGAATGTAGAGTAGCTCTGCTGAAGTCAACTGGTTAATGAGAAGTCAAACCAGCCCATATCTTCCTCCACCAAATACAAACCACAATGGAATTTACTGAGTGTACACCTACACCATGACTGGTAAGAAACGTAATTATTATTCTCTTTTGAGCATCTCTTTGTGCATGTGGCAGTGAAATTCCATAGAAATATAATGGCCATTCTGGGTCAGACCAAAGGTCCATCTAGCCCAGTATCCTGTCTTCCAACAGTGGCCAGTGCTAGGTGCCCCAGAGGCAAAGAACAGGTAATCATCAAGTGATCCATCCCCTGTTGTTCATTCCCAGATTCTGGCAAACAGAGGCTAGGGACACCATCCTGGCTAATAGCCATTGATGGGCCTGTCCTCCATGAATTTATCCAGTTCTTTTTTAAACCTTGCTATAGTCTTGGTCTTCACAACATTCTCTGGCAAGGAGTTCCACAGGTTGACTTAGTATTTATCCCGGGAGATGCATTTTTTCATTTCTAGGCTCTGTGAATCTATAAGTCAAAAGTAATCATAGAATCAGTTACAGTCCTCACCACCTACCAGTGTTATTACCTCTTGGAGGATTTGTAACAGGGAGGAAAAATAATGCACATGGATACAAAGAATGTCTGTAAAACATACACTGGGGAACAGGGACACTTTAAGGCTACACAGACAGTGATACCACATGTTTCCACCGGGGCTGCCTCATATTGGGCACCCAAATCTATATTTAGGCACCTATATAAAAGGGGCAGTGAGGATCCCTTGTGCCCTTTGAGGTCATTTGGATTAGGAAGAGAAAACCAATGACAATGAATAAACTCTCTAGCATTGATTATTTGCAGACATTGATAGATTATTTGCCTCCCTTCTAAACTAAACACTCCCTATCTATATCTCACTTATTTTATAGAAGATTTGACCAACTGGATGGTTTCATGCATATTAACACAGAGTAGTGTGACCAGAGGGCAAATGTGAAAAATCGGGATGGGGGTGGGGGTAATAGGAGCCTATAGAAGAAAAAGCCCCCAAAATCGGGACTGTCCCTATAAAATCAGGACATCTGGTCACCCTAACACAGAGTACATGATATTTCTGTAGCCGGAACATGTCCTATCTCTAATGGAAAGCATGTGGGGAATACAAAGAGAACATTCCCTAGGAGTGTCCTTTGATGTATTTCAGCTGTAGTATGTTCATACGCTGTTTCACAGGAACAATCACAGGGATTATGAGCAATCTGCACTCATTACTTTATTGGCCTGTGATTAATTGTAATCTTTATTTTTTTTCCACCAGCAGAGGAGAGCGTTTCTGGAATAAATGGTAGAGAGAAACCACACCACGGTGACCGAGTTCATTTTCGTAGGATTCACAGATCATCCAGATCTACAGATCCCCCTGTTTATCTTGTTCCTAGTGATGTATGTGGTCAGCCTGATGGGGAATCTTGGGATGATAGCATTAATCATGGTCGAAACCCGACTTCATACCCCCATGTACTTTTTCCTAAGCCAGATGTCCATTGTAGACATTGGATATTCCACTGCCATAGCTCCCAGGTTGCTAATGACCTTTGTAGCAGAGACTAGAACCATTCCTTTGATTGAGTGTGCGGCACAACTATTCTTCGTCTGTTTCTTTGTGACCAATGAATGTTGCCTCCTGGCTGTGATTGCATATGACCGCTTCAAAGCTATCTGTAATCCTTTGTTATACAGAGCCATTATGTCCAAGAGACACTGTGTCCTGTTTGTGGCTGGTACATATGTATGTGGCTCTGTGAATTCAGTTGTGCAAACGCTATTTATATTCAGTCTGTCCTTCTGCAGCTCCAATGTTGTCAACCATTTCTTCTGTGATGTGCCCCCTATGCTGAAGCTGTCCTGCTCTGACACCCATGTCACTAACCTTGTACTTTTCACTTTCTCTACTGTAATTGGAATGACTAGTTTCCTGAGTGTCCTAATCTCCTACATGTGCATCCTTGTGGCCATTCTCAGGATCCGTTCTGCCAAGGGGAGACACAAAACCTTTTCCACCTGCGCCTCGCACCTGACAGTCGTCACTATGTTTTATGGGACGCTGATATGTATATATTTAAGACCCAGTTCTAGCTACGTGATGGACCAAGACAAGGTTACCTCTGTGTTTTATGCCCTTGTGATCCCCATGTTGAACCCCCTGATCTACAGCCTGAGAAACAAGGAGGTAAATGATGCCTTTAAAAGGATGATATACAGGAAGAATTTTTTTTGGTAATTATAATCATTATTATATTTTAACCAATAAACAGCTGATGGAAGAAGAGTGAGTTCTCTGTATCATTATCCTTATTTCTATGACTCAGCCACTTCATGTGATGTACAGAACATAATATAATGTAACACAGTCAAATACTACATTAGAAATTGGTGTTTTTAAGATCCATGAATGAGGGTCTGTGTCACTATGTAGAATCGGCAAGATGCTCTGACATTTGTCTTAAAGGACAATTGCTGTTGCCTTTTATGTTTTAGGCCAGGTTGGAGTTCAGGTGAGAGAATGAGAAGATCGTAAGTGTCCTTCATGAGTTCTGAGATTTCATCCAGTGGAGGGCTCTGTTAAACATACAGAATAAAAGCAACCAGAAAGGAGGTAACGATTATCAAAGCTCAGCTTAGGGAGATAGGTCGTGTTATCAGAATGTGTAACGATAAATGCCCCAGAAAAGTCCTCTATGGTGAGCTTAGGGACTTAGTCTGAATAATGCAGAGTTGAGCTTTATCATGCAGAACTAGCCTGCACCAAATCAGAGCATCTTTCCTCATCGCTGCATCGTGCCGACATTAAGAGGATGTTGTTTTACTCTTTGAGTTCTCAACGTAGGAGGTTGTTTCCAGTCATCACAACCAGCCTCTCTGTCTTCACGGTTAGATGGAAGGGGAGCATCCCAAAACTTAATAGGGATTTCAAACCCTTTTTTCTGTTTAACATGGGGTCACAGGCCAGAGAATTCTGAGAACCACTGGTTTTACTCATTGAAAACAGTTGCCGCTTTATGTAGGGCATTTTATTTATCTTCTCTCCAACCTATGAAAGAGTTTCTCTGGCAATCCTGAAATTATATCAACGGTCTGCTTTGTTTGGCTTTCTTTGGACTTTGTAAACATTGAGACAGGTTCATCCCTGAAGTAACTCCCTTGAGAATGATATGGGGACAGATCAAGAATGAATGTAGTCCAATCAATTTAGAATGATGTACAATTGTGATGTACTAATACACATTATGAAGTCGTAGTGTGATGGGGCTATCAATATTCATAGCACTAGCAAGCTTGCTCACACACTGTGACGTTTGAATATTCATACTGGATACGTGCTGGTTAGTCCAGGGAAGTTTGTCTGAATCATCGATCGCTTAAATCCTCTTCTTGTGCTCCTAGGAATACTGCTTATGATTTTTCCATATATGTGCAAAATGGAATGGAGTTATAGTGCCATAACATAAAAGGATGTCAAAGTTACTCTATTGATTAACATTGTGATGTTCTTAAACTAGCATTATGTGTGCGGGCCAAAGTCATTTTGCTTCCACTGCTATTTTCCTTTCAACATTTTAATACAGGACTGGAAACTCCACAGTGCAATCAACAACTGCCCATGAGCAAATACACATTTTAAATAAGCAGTTAGACATCCAGTTCCCTGGACAACTCCCTGGAATGGGAGTTTGATGCCTTTTGAATATCTCCACTTGTTTGACCAGCTAGATCTGAGAGGAGCTGCATGTAGGAGCTAGATGAGGAGGGGAAGGAGCAGGCTGTCTGAACACAGATGGATACCCCAGAGGACGCCCAAGGAAAGGATCAGCTAGTGAGGTCCATTGAAGTTAGGATGAGTGTCCTTTTTTAAATGAGCTTGTGCTTTATTAGTGAAGCATTAGCTCTACAGTGTTAGATTCCGGTTCAGAGGGTCCCTCTCTGTGTTACATTCTTTACACATACTGTGTGGTCTTGTGGGGGAGTTCGGCTGTAACCCAGAAGGCTCATGCTGTTCTTTGGCATTCTAGGACAGGGGGTGTTTAAGTTACGGCAGAGTCTGAACAGTCATCCCTGAGCCCAGGGACCAGGCAGCTAGATAGCAGGTTCTAGCTCTCCAGAAAGGGCACTAGGCAGAGTGCCTACACCCTGATTGTGTGCCTACGAACCCCGAGACTGCAGCAGTGACTGGCTCCATTCAGTCTCTGGCAGCTTAAAACATCTGGAAGTCCAGGCTGGGATTCCCCTCAATACAAGCTGGTGGGTATCCAGCAAGGGGAGCTGAAGGGGGTCCGTGACAAATGCTCCCTTTCGATAGTGTATTCTTTGCAGCCTCATGGTCATTCCTGAACCTGGGAGACTGAATTCTCAAGATGAACAGGCTTGGATTCCATATATATATATATATATATATATATATTGGAACAAGCCACAGAATACAGTTAAAACAAAGGAAATCAGAGCTATGACTCAGAGAATTCACTATTTATCACTTGTTTATTGATAAGCACAAATCCCAATAATTATATTAACTGAGAACAAACCTTCCTGTTTATCATCCTTCTAAAGGCATCCTTCACCTCCTTGTTCCTCAGGCTGTAGATCAGGGGGTTCAGCATGGGAATTATGAGTATATAAAACACAGAGATGATCTTGTCTGGATCTGTGGTGTAGCCGGAACTGGGTCGTAAATACATGAAGACCACAGTCCCATAGAAAATTGTGACGGCTGTCAGGTGGGATGTGCAGGTGGAGAAGGTTTTGAATCTGCCCTTGGCAGAGTGGATCTTCAGGATGGCAATGAGGATGTACATGTAGGAGAATAGTACAATGAGAATAGTCATCATGATCACTATACTGGACAAGGTGAAATGCACCATGATAGCGTTGTGGGTGTCAGAGCAAGACAGTTTAAGGATTGGGGGGATGTCACAGAAGAAATGGTTGATTACATTAGAGTCACAGAAGGACAGGGTAAATATAAATGGAGTCTGAACAACTGCATTCACAAAGCCACATATGTATGAAGCAACCACTAGTAATACACAAAGTCTTTTTGACATGACAACGCTATAGAGCAAGGGGTTACAGATGGCTATGAAGCGATCATATGCCATTACTGCCAACAGGCAAGCTTCATTGGTCACAAAGTTACAGACAAAGAAAAATTGTGCTGCACATGCAGCGAGAGAAATGGGTTTGGCCTGAACCACAAAAGTCATCAGCAACCGGGGACCAACAACCGAGGAATTACCAACATCGGCAAGAGACAAATTGCTGAGAAAATAGTACATGGGGGTGTGGAGTCGGGAGTTGAACCTGATCAACACGATCATCCCTAGATTCCCCGCCAGGGTGATAACATAGATCATTAGGAATGACACAAAGAGGGGGACCTGAAGCTCAGGATGATCCATGAATCCCTGGAAAATGAAGTCCGTAACCATGGTGTGATTTCCCTCCGCCATTTCTTCCAACTATGATTTCCTTTACAGGGGAAAAGTGAAATGTACAATTAAACAGGAGCCAAGAAAGGACCAAGAGTGGTTCCTTCACACTCATTCTGACTTCCCTCGTGAAATATTGTACCAACCCGAGGCAGTGGGAATACATCAGGGGACAATCCTAGGGAATACACTGTTTGCATTACACTCACACTGTCCACTACATCTAAGGCTTTGTCATGCTGAGAATGAGCACATACTGTGTATTAAAGTGCCTCCAACCCGATAGCCTATACACTTAGAGGCAACAGAGAATGGTAATGTTCCATATGAAAAGGAAAGTCAATGACTATACAGAGAGACCAGTGAATCATCTAGAGTTCATTCATGAGCCCTGCTTTTCTGTTCCTGATTTCACGGACATCCCTGGGAGCTCTGGTACTCATCCCCTTTGAAAACTAGAACTGGAAAGAAATTTCAATTGAATTTTTTTTTCCAGGAAGAACGCAGATTCAGCAACACCAAAATCTTTTTAGTTTACATGACTTGTAAGTTTCAACATTTCCTTTATTTTTTTTATTAAACAATCATTTAAAAATGCTCAAATGGAAAACAAAACTTTATTTTTTAACCTGAAATATTCTGTTTGACCCTGATTTGTTTTACTTTAAGATTTCCTAAAAATTTTAAATAAATTCCATGACCCAAAATGATTTTTTTCTGACGTTTTGAAATTGCTACAAAGTAAAAAATCTGTTATTCACACAGCTGTATTGAAAACACAGGCCAGTTTAAAATGCATTAACTAAATATGCATTTAGACCCCCAATAGTGGACATCTGTAATAGAGATCTGTTATAAACCCATTGCAATAAAATGTACCTTTTGCAGATGTGCATTATAACTATTTTCTCCCACACATTGCAAATCCTTCTACACGGCAGTGATGCTTTTAGCTGGCATAAACTAAAAGCCTTTTCTGTGTAGATTCAGCAGGGAAAGTGCTATGGTATCAGGCAACCTCATCTGCAAGCTACTGGTTTTGGTTTATCCAACACTAGGCACTGACAGGTTCTTGCTGAGTGTAGACCTGGGCAAGTCTCAGGTACTCACAGAAAATGGAAGCACATGGGCAGAATTCAGGGAGAATGTTACCACTAGGGTTCCTTGGGTGATGGGGGTGGGTTAGCTAGAGCGTGCAGAGAGCTGCATGAGCAACTGGCTTGAAGATAAACCAGAGCCTGGCCTCACTCCCTGTTTGTGTGATAGCACTGGCCAGCCTGAGTGGACAGAGACTGCATACTGGATATAAAATGCTTCTGTGATTAAGCTCTCCCTGCACTGATACGTGACAGCCATTGCCCCCAGAACACGAGCAGAACAGGGCAGGAAATGGTTTTCCTAGACCATGAAAAAATTTGAGATATTGACGCTTTTTCCTGTCTTGAATTGGGACGGAGTCAAAACATTGAAATTTTTTGCTAACCAAAAAATCAGGAAAAGAAATAAATTCAGGTCAATTGAAATATTTTATTTTGATACATTCTAGATCATCTATATCATGGTTTGGCTGCAAACATTTTTTTTAGCTGTAATTAGCTGAAATTTCAAAACGACTTTTTATGTTGAATCATGAAAATGGATTTTTTTAATTTTAAACAAAAACATTTCAACAATTTATAAGCTTCCCCCCCCCCGCAAATGTTCATGTTCAAAAATTTGCCCAAACTGATCCTTTCCCGCAAACCATGCCCACCTCCAATTGTAGTCTCAAGCCAGGCACAGAGGGGCTCATTACAATGCCCTCCTTGGTGCCCTAACATGCTTAGTAGATTTAGTTATTTGCCTTTGCTTAGTTTTATGGAAAGCTCTTGATGTTTTGCTGAGCCACAGGGAGAAGTCTCAAGAGCAGTGTCACTGAAAACGATTGGTTCAGTCTTTTCTTCCGTAGGGAGGACTCAGTGAATTTGGTGTCAAAGTTAGGCTTAAAAGAAATCCAGACATGTTTAACTATGGAAAAAGCACAGTTACAGCAAACAAACAACTTTAACTTTGTTCTGCGTAGATGCCAAGCAATCACCCTACCCTTACAATTAGTGCCTAATAATGCCTTACAATTTACCACCCCTGATTGGGTAAAACTGATTTTTTCATACAGTTTTAAGGCCAGAAGAGGTCAATATGATCATCTAATCTGACCTCCTGCATAGCAAAACCTTGCCCAGTAATTTCCGTATCAAGCCCATAATTATTATTTTTTTTAGCTCTCACACATCTTTTAGCTAGATACCCAGTTGGAAAGACTTCAAGTGACAGACAATCCACCATTAGCAGGAGTGTTGGAAGCAAGACAGGCCAAGTAATTCTTCCACTCTACACAGCTCTAATAAGGCATCAACTGCAGTATCGTGTCCAGTTCTGAGCGCCACATTTCAGGAAACATGTGGACAAATTGGAGAGAGTCCTGAGAAGAGCAACAAAAATGATGAAAGGTCTAGAAAATATGACCTACGAGGGAAGATTGAAAGAATTGGGTTTGTTTAGTCTGGAAAAGAAGAGACTGAGAGGGGACATAACAGTTTTCAAATACCTAAAAGGTTGTTACAAGGAGGAGGGAGAAAAATTATTCTCCTTAACTTCTGCTGAAAGGACAAGAAGCAATGGGCTTAAATTGCAGCGAGGGAGGTTTAGGTTGGACATTAGGAAAAAATTCCTAATCATCAGGGTGGTAGGAACTGGAATAAATTGCCTAGGGAGGTTGTGGAATCTCCATAAGGGGAGATTTTTCAGAGCAGGTTAGACAAACTCCTGTCAGGGATGTTCTTGATGGTGCTTGGTCCTGCCATGAGTGCAGGGGACTGTCCTTGATGACATCTCGACGTCTCTTCCAGTCCTATGACTCTTTCATGGGTTGGGTGATGTTGTCTGTTAAGACGGCTGGTGCTGGTAGCTGGGTGTGGTCCTGTTTTTTGCCCCCTTCCTCTGCCTGCACAGTTCTCAGCTCTAGGACACTGTTACCTCTGTAGGCCACGCAGCCGGCTCCCCAGCCTTTAGCATTGCTTTTCCCTGGCCCTGGGGCTGAGCTGTGTTGGGGGCAGGGGAGTGAGAGGAAAACTCCTCTGTGTTTGGGTGAGGGCGGAAAGGGGGTGGCAGCAGTAGGAGGCAGAAGGGAGCAAATTGGGCGTCATGGGTCTGAAAGGCAGCGGGCCTAGGGGTTAGGCTGTGATTCCTCAGAACTTTTCAATCTCTCCATTCCTGAAGGGGGGAGCCCTGTTGGGTCAGACATATAAAATCAAAGGATCCTAGAAGGAGCCTGGCATGTGGTTGAAACTTGCCCGTAGTTCAATGTTGTTAGTTTTACAGTAGTGACTGGACGTGCAAACTGAGACCAGAGCCCCAGGGTCCTTGATTTCAACAGGGCTTCTTACAGTCTAAAGCATGTTAAGCTTGTGCTTATGTTTCTTTGGATTGGGGCTAGCGTGCTCAGTACCTTGCTGGTCTGAGCTTTTGTTCTGGGTGAGTTGAGAAGTTGGGAAATGTCTGTAGATCCTAGGAAAGCTGTTAGAGCAGCACTGCAAAGAAACTGGAGGGATTTGACAGCTTTATATGGCATAGTGTATGGATCATGTGGATGCTTAAGGGATACTAAACATCGTGCTTCGGGGCTTAAACAAATCTCTAATTATTACAGATCATGGCAGGATGTGGGGAAGGGCTGATTGTTCCACATCTGCCTGTTGAAGGTTATTACACCTTCTTTTGAAACCTCTGATACTAGCCAGTAGCAGAGACAACATACTGCACTAGATGGAGCTCAGGTCTGATCCAATCTGGCAATTTCTATGTGTTTATTCAGTGTTTCATAAAAAGACTGGTGAATCCAAATGCTTCTGCAGATCAAATTCCTTCTAAAGAGAGAATCTGAACCAGTGGGTTCTGCCCCATTCCAAACTGAGTGACTGTAGGCACTTATCCGCCAGAGAGGGGTTGCTTGTGACAGGCGGGTTTCGAGGCCGTTACACTGAAAATTAAAATCTGAAGTCAGATTTGATTCAGGTCTCTCTTAAACAGCTATAAACAGATGCAAATCAAGAGGAACTACACCGAAATCTTCTGGCGTTCCAGCTGTGTAAACCAGCTCATAATAAATAATAATAATTAATAACCTCAACCACAACAATATACTCCACTGTACAGAGATTTCTCCATGGGGTACTCCTGGGGGAATTCTGCACCAAAACAATATTTTAAAATTCTGCATGTTTAATTTGTCAAAATAGCGCTATATAATCACAGTGGTTTCAATTATTTGGGTAATTTTTCAAAATACCTGCCAGCCACAGGGCCCCCCTGGCACAGACACCTGTACCCCTACTGTCTCCCCGAGCCCAGCTGCAGCCTTCCAAGCCCAGACACTCGCACTCTTCCCTTTCCAAAGCCCAGGGATCCAGAGGGAGAAACAACCCGACGCTGGGCCCTGTGCTTGTATGGCGTTTCCTGCATGTCACCTCCTCCTTTCAGGGTGTGCCGGGAACCCTTCATCTCCATCTCTCTATCCTGGCAGCATCTTCTATGGGCAAGCTGGGAGCTGGGCTCTTCTGGGTCCAGCGGCCCCTAGTGGCAGCCAGCAGCTCTGCATTACCAAATCTGGGGGAGGTGAAGGAAATTCTGCACAGAATATTAATGCGACGTGAATTGCGCATTGTGCAATGGTGCAGAATTCCCCCAGGAATAATGGGGAGAAGAAGTGAGAACAAATAATCATGTCACTTAATACACAGCAGGAAGATGCTCAGATATTATGGTGATGTAAGTCTATATAGAATAGAATCAGAAATTGGAGCTTTATTTTGGACCTTCTTCCACCCAAATGTGGAAGATCCATTATCCCTGTGCAAGAAAACAGGAATAGAAATAGTGGGCATGAGTAAAAATCTCTTCTCGCACCCCCACTCCCAACGGAACAATAGGGCAGTTATTCTGTACCCAAAATGGCTGTCTGCAACATGAGTCTGAGTTACTTAATTGTGCGATTCTGTCATCAAGAGATCTGAAAACTCCAGGGAATCTGTATTGGCTTTATAAACTAGCAATAAACACTTCAGCTTAAAAATCCATCCTTTTACTAATGTAAACCCTTTGAAGCCTTTCGGTAAATGCCAGCTTTCATCAGCGGGTAGGGTTATATTTGAACCAAGCTGAGCCAAATAATGAAGTAAACCACTTTATTTTCCTGAGATAGAAACATTTTCTTTTTAATGTAACCCTATTTTATCTTATTTGACTAACCAATAAAGTGAAATGTAGCTAGCAGGATGGAAAGCTAAAATAATAGGAAGCAAACAATGCAGAAATTATTCATGATGGACAAGATTCTGAGACAGTCTCTCTTGTTGGGAAGTAACTTAATCCTCAGATTGCACCATTCATATACATTGATGAGTCATGGAGCAGCATTAGAGCTGGTTAGAAATTTTAAATTATAATTAATTTAATTTTAATAATTAAATTTTAATTTTGTGGGAAACATCATGGAGGTTCCCCCCCAGGAACATCACAGTTTTCAGAAAAACAAAACAACAGCATCTCTCATCTCTATGTAAATATTTTGGGTTTGTAAAAAATGTTATTAAAATCTGTAGGGTTTTAGTTCCAAATTTCACCACACACTGAAAATGTCCCGCCCAAATATTTGGGGTTTGGTTTCCTTTGTTTTCCCCATGAAACATCAGAGGAAGTTGGACTCGACCTGGGTAGCAATATACCACATTCTGGTCCTAAACAAAGAAGGGGCTACATAGATGACAAACAGTTTTACCAGTGTTACACAAGAGTTAGGAAACAGCAAAGTTAAACGTACAGGTGAAATCTTAACTCTTTCCCCTTCTGCATATGCATTATTAGAGTTCAGGTAGTTTGAAGTCAATTGAAGTTTTGCCACTTGTCTTTAATAAGATCAGGATTTAGTGCAAAATATAGACATATATGCAACTGAGATGAAAATTATCGATATATTTCTAACCAGTAAAGCAGAACTAAATGACAAACTAACTTTTCTGCAACACTGAAACAAATTTCCATGTGGCTCAAAGTGCAATGTATGTACTGGATAGCATGGAGGTAGTGCCACAGATAAGGCTGAGTTTGCTTCCACTTAAGCAGAGATTCACTGTGGTGTGCTGAGGTCACTGCCTTTCATGCTGACCATATTAATTCCTTGTTTCCTTGTACTCCCCTATTAATCTGTCTGTGTCCAGTTGTTGACTCTGGAGATATTTAAGCCACGTCCTCCTCGTATTTACAGCACTACACCCTAACTAAAGAATGAATTTTCTGAGAATTTGCTAGTGAATCTGTTAATTAATTTCTGAGTTCAAATTAATTTTAAAAATATGTCCTTTAAAAATTTAACAGTGTCAAACCATTTATTTCTCCCTAAATAACCCAACCCAGGTCCTCCCTATCTCAATGGAAATGACCAAAGAACTAAGTCTTGGGTGGATCTGGGGCAGTGGGTAGTTTTTTTAAAGAACTTTTTAGGTCTTTTTCCCTGCTATTTTACTGAACTGAAAATGTCCCCTTCAGAGCAAGATGTATTAACAAAACACTATTGATAGTGTCATAGTCTTTGAAACAATTCACATAGTAATTTATTTCTAAATCACTGTACCTGCAAGCTTGTTTTCGTTAGTACTCTGTCTAAAGGGTCACCACTTTTCCCAAGGGCAGGACATGCAGCCTCAGTTGCTCTGGGACTGGGTGGTGGAGCTCCAGCACCCCCTGTGCCCCCTTGTGAGCTCCTATAGCAACTCCACCTTAGTTCAGACTCCGTGGAGATTTTACCTTCCTACGGAGTGATGCAACCCAGGAAGTGTTTACAGTGACCCGGGGCAGCCTTTTCAAAGTGAGGTAGCATTTCATAGGCACCTGGAGTATTGCATGAGCAAGTCCTGAGGCTAGCAGAGGAAAACCAAGCTTAAGAGAAAGTCCAAGTGTAAAAATAGAATCAGGCAGGCCATCAAAGCATTTGAAGAGCAATTAGCAAAAAAGACACATAAACAGAAAGTTGTTTTTAAGTACCTCAGCAGCAGGAAGCCTGTTAAACAACCAGTGGGGCCACTGGACAATTGAGGTGCTAAAGGAGCACTCAAGGAAGATAAGGCCATTGGGAAGAATCTCAATGGATTTTTTTGCATCAGTCTTTACTGCAGGACCAGATGTTATTCAAGCACGAGTTCTGAAGGAACTCAAATATGAAATTTGCGCAACTACTAACTGTGGTATGTAACCTATCACCGAAATGAGCCTCTGTATCAGATGACTGCAGGAAAATTAATATAACCCTGATTTCAAAAAACGACATAGAGATGATCCTGGCAATTACAACAGTAAGCTTAATTTCATTACCAGGCAAATTGGTTGAAACTATAGTAAAGAACAGAATTATCAGATACACAGATGACCATGATTTGTTAGGGAAGAGTCAACATGGTTTTTGAACGGGCAATAATGCCTCATCAGTCTATTAGGATTCTTGGAGGGGGTCAACAAACATGTAGGCTAGGGTGATCCAATGGATATAGTGTACCCGGACTTTCTGAAAACCTTTGACCAAGCCCATCACCTAAGGCTCTTAAGCGAATTAAGCAGTCATGGGGTAAGAGAGAAGGTTCTGTCATGGAGCACTAACTGGTTAAAAGACAGGAAACAAAGGGTAGGAATAAATGGTCAGCTTTCACAATGGAAAGAGGTAAACAACGGGGTTCCATAAAGAACTGCATTAAACAATTCATAAACTATCTGGGAAAAGGGGTAAACAGTGAGGGTTCAAAGCTTGCGGATGATACAAAACTACTCAAGATAGTTAAGTCCAAACCTGACTGCAAAGAGTTACAGAGGGATCTCACGAAACTAGGCGATCAGCCAAGGGAATGATAGATGAAATTCAGTGTTGATAATGCAAAGTAACGCACATTAGAAAACATAATTCTAACTATACATACAAAATGATGGATCTAAATTAGCTGTTACCACTCAAGAAAGAGATCTTGGGAGTCATTGTGGATGGTTCTCTGAAAACTATGTGAAGTGGTGGTTCAAAAAGCTAACTTCATGTTAGGAACCATTAGGGAAGGGATAAATAATAAGAAAGAAAATATCATATTGCCTATATATATATATATTGTATCCTCAGTCCCTGAATACTTTGTGCAGTTCTGGTTGCCCTATCTAAAAAAAAAAAAAAAGATAGATAGATAGATTAGAATTGAAAAAGTCCAGAGAAGAGAAATAAAAATGTCCAGAGTTCAAGCTTTATTTTTTTTTGAGAAAAAGCTGAAATTTTCTGCTAAAACGGTTGATGCATAAGAATTTATGTGTATGTGTGTAAAAAGTCCATAGGCAAGGGGCACATTTTCTGAAAGTTTTAATGGTGAATTGTTCTTCTTCAGAGAATTGCAACCTTTCAAAATGGCCACCAGCTCTCATCATTGTTGACAGGAATGAGGCTAAAGCTGCCTTTAAGCAAAGAGGTCCTCTTTCAATAGGAACACCACCATCTGCCATTATTTCCAAAGCAGTAAAGTCAAGCTGCCCTCACAGAAGCTGGTGGTCCATGTCAGCCCAGAGAGCCATCCTTGAGAATAGAAGACACAAGCTGTTTTGAAAGAGGGCAGTTCCTCTTGGTATCTTCTGAACTGAGTGTGGCTTTAGGTTAAAAATCCATCTTTTCCCTATAATGTTTTGTGCGCACGCGAGCGCTGATTTTCACTCTGACTGGAACAAGGGGGCTCTCAAGTAGCTAGATATCTGGCTTCCTTTAATTGCAAACACAAAAACCGCAGAGACAAACAGGGAGGACGAGTTTTTAACTATTTGGACCATTGCATCTCTCATATTCCACTTTTGCAGGCTAAGCTGCTGCGAGAACACTCTGAGCACTGATCCCGTGGCTGGGCCGGCCCACAACATTTTGGCACCTGAGGCAGGGAGCTCAAATGACACCCCCATACCCTCTCGCTCGAGCCAAAACTTTGAAAGGTCTCAATTCTGCCTTCTTCCTGTTCTACTCCTCTCATGGTACTGCTCTGCTACCTCCCCCAAGAAAGGAGAAACTAATAACTTAAAATGCCTTGTTCCAAAATTTTAAGTAACACAACTTTCAAATGCCTGAACAGCAAACGTAACTTTTCTTGTCTGCATGGTAAACACTGGCATTTTTATCTGTTTGAATAATCAAAGCGGTGTTTTCCGTGCCTTCTTGGTTGCAAAGATTTGAACTGCTTCTGCTTCCTGCATGTCCACCGTCTGGGCCAGCTCACGCTCTATTGAGATGGATGCAAGGCTGACCTGTGTCATTGTGGAGTGTAGACGTGTTTTTATTAACTTCAGCTTGGAGAAGCTGCGTTCTCCAGTGGCAACTGTTACAGGAAGTGATAGAAGTATGTGCAGAGCAACAAAAGCATTTGGAAAGAGGCTGCTCATCTTATTTGTGCACATATATTCCAGAACAGCCTTTGGAGTAGATCCCGCTGAAATGTAACTTGAAAGGGCTTTCAGTTTGGGGTCTCTTATGGGATTATCCCCTGCCTCGTAATCAAAATGTCTTCTTCTTCGGTGACTCTTGTATTCTTGAATGGGTGGGAAAATAGCTTCAGTGTGAAGTTCCTCTGCCAACTTCTGTGCACTCTTCAGAATGGTTTGAAATCCCTCATCTGACCGGTCAGACTGTAGGTCTGACTTTGCTTTGTCTAGTTGTTCCATTGCGCCAGATATATCAAGGTCAACACCTTGGAGTCTCTTGCTTACAACATTTATTTCAAACAGTATGTCATGCCACAACACTAAGCCACACAGAAATTTGAAGTTATGTATGTTTCTGGTGATTCCATTTCCCTCTGCTACTGTTCTCCCAAGAACAGTTCCTGTCATAGCATTATCCTCCATAATGACAACTATGGCATCAAACTCAGCCATCAGCCCCACAATTTTAAGGAAGTTTCCATTGTTTGGCATATGTAGCTGATCTGAAGTGCCACACAGTGCTGGGTTTTGGGTAGCAGCATTCTCACAATGGCAACGAGCCTTTTCAGAACATTTTGCCAGTAAAGAGACTCTGATGCAATCTTCTCTTGATGCTGATCATCTATGGTGGACTTTACCCTTAGGCTCATCTCAAGCTCTTTCCGCCTATGAGATGCTCTCTGGTGATTTGCTGCCTTCTCATGGCATGCCACATTTCTAGCCAGATTTTTCCAGTCCTTTGTTCCTGTAGAACGCAATGTGGCTGGAACGTTAGACTGGAGGAGTTTGCAACAAAAACAGTATGCAGTATTCTGGGTTTTTGAGTACCTAAGCCATGACCTCTCCACTTTGTCACCATTGGGGATTTCACACCAGGAATGTGTTGGATGGAAGCTTCTATTTTCATTGTCTTTGGGGAACATGAAGTTTTTCACTTGCTGTGGCCCATGCAGTACAAGGAAGTCCCTCAGGCTACTGCTCAGGTGGGTCCACAGTCCTGGATCATCTAGACTTAAGGAACTAAACTCAGCAGCAGCTGTTTCTTGTGCCTCCACCACACTCTTCTCTGATCTACACTTTTCTTCAGGCATGTGCATGGTTTACATCCATTTGGGATGGAGATATGGATGCTGCAGTAGCTGCCAGGTCGCCTGCACTCTGACTAACTGGAAGATCAGGCATCTCCTCACCACTCACATCCTCATTGGGGATGGAAGGCTCACCGTGAACATTTGTGTCTCTGTATCTCAGGAGAGCTCCTTCCTGCTTAGACAGAAAAGCTTCTTTTGATTGCTTTCTTTTTCTGAATGCTGCCCCAGAGGGGCGTTTCCTTCTTTCACTCATGACGGCTGTTCTGTGCCAGCTAGAGTGGCTCTCAACACTCAGTTGAAGGGGACAAAGAAGCAGGCTGGTAGCAGGGCCTGAGTGAGGGAAGATATCAGCCTCTTAAGGGCCTAACCGGCTCCTACTACTTCAGGAAATAGGAAGCTCCCTGAGAAGCTGGTGTTAATCAGTCCAGGCTCCTGGGGGTGCTCAAGAGGTACATAAGAGGCTCCTCCTCCTCTCTCTCCCTGAAGCTCCTGTTGCTTTCTGTTATTCCCTCTCACCTTTTCTCCTGCCTGCGTGTTATGTCTCTTGGGCCCCCTTCCTCCAGCACAGCACTCCACCATCTCTGTGCATCTACAGCAGCGAGAAAACATATGCACCAGCACCAGACACAATTTTTCTACACTCTGGATCCTAGTGGCGCCCGCCCACAGTCTGGCACCTGTGGCAGCCGCCTCAGTTCGCCTCATGGTAAGGCCAGCCCTGTCCTATGGGCACGGAGAACCTAGCTCCCACTGAGGTCAGCCAGGGAGGCTGGATGTGCACATTGCAGGAAATAGACGGTCAGGGCAGCATAATCCACTGAAAAAACCACGTCTTGCTAATTGCAAATCAGGCTCTCCCAGTGTGGCTCTTCGTCCTGCCTCTGTTGGCTGGAGCATGAGCAGAGCTTTATGAGACAGCTGCTGTGGCTGTGGCCAGCCATTGAAGCGAGTTTCCCATCGTCTCTCTTCTGGCTGTGGATGTTCGACTGCAGCAGCCCTGCAAAGGCACCGGCCTCGCTCTCTAATGTCCATTCTCCCCTTGCTTGCATGGCGCTTCATGGACCATGGAGTAGCCTCATGAAAACATCCCAGTTGTGGACACAGGCACCAGCACCAATTCCACAAGCTAAAGTCCCCTTTGCAATCCAGGGAACCAGCCTGGGTTGTCTGGAGCGCAGGGTGTGGCCCATGGTGACTGCAGACACTGCCCCTGCTGCACAACGACTCCTGGGACCCTCTAGCCCATCAGCACTCGGCTCTCCCACATTCTGCTGAGCGGCTTAGATCTGGGGGAACAGAAACCCTTTGTTAGAGATGGAAAATCTCCTCCCAGGAACACTCTGTCAATGGCTGCCAGAGGCCATCCCTGTGAAACCCCAAATGTGCAGCCCCTCGGATTCCCACAGGGGAGATCTCAGCTCATTCACTTGTCACCCGTGGCCGCAGTCTCTGACAGGGGGAATGTAGAGGAGGTTTTTGCCAATGGTCCCTTCTACAGGGCACAGAATGGGAGGAGGTTTGGCCTTGTGATGTGAGGCCTGGGTCTGAGAATCAGGGCTCCTGGGATCTGGGGCTCTGGAATGGGGTGTGGTCTAGTGAGTGGAGCTGGATTTGTTGACAGTGAGTGAGAGGGGCTTGTGCTGAAGGACCCTGGGTCAATCCCCACCAATTCCTGTGATGTCTACATGTGGCCACGATTTTACTTACCTCTCAATGTAGGGTATTTAGCCCATTCCTGGACACATGTGTTACATCTGCTGCTGGCCATCCCTGAGATGTAGGTCCTTCATCCCTGAGATGTAGGTCCTTCACAAGGACATGGCACATCAAGGTCAATCCAGCAGCTCTCATCTGGTCTTCACCTCCACAATGGACGGTGAGCCCTAGCCTGATCAGAGAAAGACAGGGTGGTGTTCTTCAGGGGAATCTGCTGGTGCTCCTGTATTCCCTGCTCCACCTCACACCTCGACACGCTAAGGGTTTTCCAAAGATACCACTAATCTCAGATAAACAAAGCATCTGAGATGAGGTCAGTGTGGGTGGATTTACTGAGCAGACTGGTTCTAACGGAAGAACAGATTTCTCCCCTGCTCTGGGGAGATTCCCATAGGAAAAGTCTCTGATGGTGGGGGTGGGGGCAATGCAAACCCTCAGCCCCTTGAATGGCAGGAAATCAGGACTCAGGGAGTTAAGGGGTGTCTCTGTCCTGCTGAAGGGAGCAGACCTGGAGAGCAGAAAGAGCACTAGTGGCATTGTAGGAAAGCCAGTGACTTCTACCTGTGAAGGTGGCTGAAGCTTCTGGCAGACATTAGAGTTCCGGATCCTTACATCTCCTTTGGGGATCTTTTTCATAGGAATAAAATAAGGACACCACACAGAGAATGACATTTGAATCCCAGGGAAAAGGGATGATCTCAGCCAGGCTACGTACCAGGAACCCAATTTTTGTCCCAAGAGCCACAATTACCCAGATGAGGTTTTCTTCCCCATTTGCTTTCAGGTTATTTACTCACAGTATTCATTTGTTTGCTTTGCCGGGTCTCCACTCTCTGCAGTTGTTCATTGGTTTTAGTAACAATCTTTCAGTTTTTGATTCTCTTTCCTCTTCTTACAGTGTAGCATCTGCTTAGCACTTTTTTTTTAAATAAAAATAAATTGAAACCAAAATCCTGATCTTACATTGAAGAGGAAGGTTTCTGAGAATTTGGCTGCAGAACTTTAGTGTCTGCATATTTCAGTCACTATTAATTATTCAGGTGCAGGTCTGATGCAATCTGCACACTCAAGAATGCCCATATGATGCACGGAGGGGGGGCTTAGAATACCTGTTAAAAGAGAAGAAGAGAGTAGATTAAAAGGTGGGGAAATCAACCAATGCATCAGCACGTCTCTGCATCATTGAAGCACCAGGCATAGGAGCAAAACAGGCTAAAAATCCCCATGGTTCTTTCCCACTAGACAGACATCCAAAAAGAAAAAGGCTTTCAGACAATTATTTCCTTACACTCTGACGGGGTGAAATTCAGCCCTGTGCAGCCAGCCAGGGCAAGGTCTGTGCATCACAGCAGGGTTAAGTGGCACTTCACTGCCCAGGTGCTGGGAGACTTCGGTGGCACAGTTTTCCTCCTGGATTGGAACAGCCGGCTGGAATCCTGTGAGGTACAGAGCAGAGAGAGGTTAGGGCCACAACGTTCACCTCAGAGGCTGAGCTTCTACAGACTTTTGGGATGTTCCCATCTGAGGAGGAGGATTTTGGCCAGCCCCAGCTCAGAGCTTTCAGTCACTTCAACCAGTGATTCTCTGGCACAGTTGATCTAAAGCAGCTGAACTTTTCAGGCCTTGCCCCCATCTCCGACCCCCCTCCCACCTCGCATTGCCCTCTAACAGCCCTCTCCCTTCTCTCGATCCCTGCCAAGCCCAAATACAGAGCCTAGCCCACGCTCCTCCTCTCTTAGACCCTCTCCTCACACGACCCTCCCCTACCTTTGAGAGGCTGATCCCGGTGCCCTTTACCCAGCTCCTGGAGAAATCATGGCTCCTCAGGACAACCTGGGAGTGGGTGGTTCCAACCTCTGTGTGGGGTGCGTGGTTTTCCGTCTAAGCTTCACTGAGAGCCAGCATGTCTCGATTTCACAGGATGAGTGAAGTCTAGGAAACGCTGCACTTCTTGAGGACTTCCAACTTTGCCCCATTTATCAATGGCTTCCACCTTATTTGCATCAATCATAACATCTTCTGGGGAGAGGATGTACCCCCAAAACTCTGTGGAGAGTTGGCTGGAGGTTCCGCTTTTCCAATTCTGCGTTGAGACCATGCAGCCGAAACCTCTCCAGGTTCGGATGTGCTGCGCGTGCTGCTCTGGGTTCTCCAAAAAGAGACGTATGTCACCCCAATAGATGACACTGTCCCCAAATACATCACTGATGAAGTGTTTCAAGGTCAGGGGACCCTTAGTTAGCTCAAATAGCATATCAGACCATTAAAATGTCCATCGTATGTTTTGAAATCTGTCTTCCATTTGTCCCTTGCCCAAACGAGCCTTAGATTGGAAATCCTTGCAGAGGAAGTTTGATGAAACCCTTTGCAGATTTCCTGTGAGCCAACAATTGTGGGATTCGCAGCAGAGGGTCTTCTTCCTCTTATTCACTCCCGGTGGAGCATAAGGCGTCAACCATTCTCCTCCATTCGTTTCGTTCTTGAGCGAGGCAGCAAATTTCATCCCACTTCATTCCCATGCCTTTCATTTCCTCTTCAATGGTCCTTCGCCACGTCCCCAATGGTCTACCTCTCCTCCTTCTTCCTTGTGGTGTCCATCGTAGGGCAATATGAGGGGGTCTATCAGCACCCATTCTCAACACATGCCCCAACCATCTCCATCTTCGTTGTTTGGCTTCATCCACTATGTTGTTAATGCCCGTTAAGCGGCTCACTTCAACATTGGTGATACGCTGCGGCCAGTGTATGTTAAGAATTCGCCTAAGACACCTTCCTTCAAAACCCCGAAGCCGACTTTCTATCTTCTTGTTGGTCCTCCATGTTTCCACCGCATAAAGCAACATAGAGCGGACGTTCGACCTGTAGATCTCTACCTTGGTTTTCACTTGCAAGATGGCCGACCTCCAAATGTTCTGAAGTCTATAGAATGCAGTTGCTGCAAGACCAATTCTGGTAGATATCTCCTTCTGAATATTACCATCAGCTGATATGTAACTACCAAGATATTTAAAATCGTTCACCTCCTCCAATTCTACGTCACATACTACTGTCTTCGTCGAGCTGGCTGTTTTTACTTTCATTGTTTTGCTCTTACCGGTGTGGATATTAAGTCCCACTCACCTTGCTGCTCTACCTACTCTATCAGTCTTCTCTTGAAGGTCCATCTGAGAGCTTGAAATCAGGGCGATGTCATCCGCAAAGTCACAATCTTCAATATGACCAGAGGGTCCCCATGCGATCCCTCTTGGCCTATCTTCGGTGGCTTTCCGCATCACCCAGTCTATAACCACAAGAAATAGGATGGGCGAAATAACACATCCTTGTCTAACTCCCGTTCTCACATGGAACCACTCGCTCCGCTGTCCTTCATGGCGAACACAACACTTATTATCGGCATACATATCTTTGAGGATGTTAATAACTTTCGGAGGGAATCCATATGTTTTTAGGATATTCCAGAGAGATGGATGGTGGACGCTATCAAATGCCTTCTCGAAATCAAGGTAGTTAATGAACAGTGGCGAGTTCCGTTCAAGGGATTGTTCCATTATCATACGTAATACAAATATCTGATCAACGTATCCTCTCCCACTCCTAAATCCTGTTTGTTCTTCCCTCAGGATCTCTTCTACTGCTTGTCTTATTCTCTGTAACAGGACTCTGCAGAAAACCTTCCCGAGCACTGATAACAGGTTTATACCTCTCCAATTATCACACAAAGACAAATCACCCTTCTTTGGTAATTTCACAATGATACCTTTCTTCCATGCTTCAGGTACTTTCTCTTCTTCCCATGCCTTGTTGAATAGCTCCTCTAGAATCCCGGCACTCATATTCAGGTCGGCTTTTAGCATTTCTGCGATTATTCTATCTTCGCCTGGTGCCCTATTTTCTTTTGTCTGTCTAATGGCCTCTTCTATCTCTCGCTCTGTGATAGGCCCTTGTTCTACCTCCATCTGAAAACTCGTTTCCTCTATTTCAACTACCTCTTCAGGATTTGGTCTATTTAGAGTCTCTCTAAAATGCTCTGCCCATCGATTAATTTGTTCTTTCTCTTCTATCAATATTCTCCCATCCTTTCCTCTAACTGCTGTTGACCTATTGCTGAACCCTCCTGTCAAAGTCCTCGTGATTCTATACTCAGTTCTTGTGTCGCCCCGCACGGCTGCTGATTGTGCCTCTCTTGACAGACTGGTAATATAATCCCTTTTATCTTTTCGAACACTTCTCTTCACAGCCTTGTTTTTCTCCCTGTATTCTTCATTCGCAGCTTTCTGTTGTTCACCACTTCCAGTCAGCATACGTAATTTTGCTATCTTCCTCCCCTCAATGAGTATGTATGTATGATCTGAAATCCATACTTTCTGCTCTCTTTTCTTATAGCCAAGCACTGTCTTGCTGGCCTCCGCATATACCTTCTCAACGTTATCACAAATAGTATGTATATTACCAGTTTGCAAATCATTTAGAAGTTGAAACTTTTTCGAGAGCTCCAGTATGAACTGTGCCTTTACCGACGGTTCTTTCAACTTCCTTGAGTTGAAAATTTTGTTGCCCATAAACTTTCTTCGTCTTTCTCAGTTTTATCTGAAGCTTACTCAATACAAGGTGATGATCGCCACCTACATCTGCACTTCTTGATACTCTGGTGTCCAACAACGACCCTCTCCACTTTCGATTGATCGCAATGTGATCAGTTTGGTTCCTGTTTTTCCCATCCGGTGATATCCACGTCAACTTGTGTATTGTCTTGTGTTGGAAAATTGTTCCACCTATCACCAGTCCATTCTCAAGACATAAATCTACAAATTGTTGACCATTATCATTTCTCTCTCCAACTCCTTCCCGCCCCATACATGCTTCATACCCGTCGTTATTGGAACCGACTTTAGCGTTGAAGTCGCCCATCAAAATCAGGATGTCATGGCATGGGGTCTTAAGTATCTCTTCCTGAAGTTTGATATAGAACAAGTCTTTTTCCTCTTCCTCGGCTCGTTCAGTAGGTGCGTAACATTGGATGATGGTGGTCTTCGCATATCTGGAGAAGAATCTCGCTCTTATTATTCTGGAGGTAACAGGACTCCATCCTAACAAACTCTTTCTCGTCTGTTTGTCGACAAGGATGCCCACCCCTTCATGGTGATATCCATCTGTGCGTCCTGAATAAAAAATTGTCTCACCAGAGTCCAGTGTTAACATACCAGTGTCCGTCCACCTCATCTCACTGATCCCAAGGATGTTAATACCATATTTTCTCATTTCCTTTGTTACTAATGCTGTTCTCCGTTTCATACATTGTTCGAACATTCCATACCGCTATCTTTATTTGTTTTTTGGGTTTAACCAGAGACTCCATCGAAACAGGGACTTCCTTTCGGCTTTGATCCCTGTTTGTCATATTTGGCATCTCTGGCTGGCTACCTACGATTTTGTGAATTTCTGGAGATTTGATTGACGTTTCTGTGGCACTTTTTTCTTGTGGCAGCAGAGGGTAATGGTTTCAAATGATCACTTTGTTCAGGAGCTGATTGTCTAAAGAGAGGCATAGCAGAGTCCCATGTTTCTTCTTCCCCAAAAGGGCCTGCTCTTAGGACCGGTTTTCATGACTGTATGCAGGGAGATCCACTAATTCTGGTCCCAACAATGCATAAATACAGGGAAAAGCAGCTTTCAACCAAGGTGGTAGGTCAATAGGGCAGTCATAGTCCCGGTGCAGAGGTAACGAGTCCACATTTCTTTCGAGGGTATCCATGTAATATTGGTATTTATCAGGAATGCCACCATCAATCAAACCCTAACCCCTCCCCTTGACCCTCCCAAGCCCTACCCGTTGACCCCTTAGTCTCTCCCCCCTGTCACCGGAAGTCCCGCCCCATGGGGGGGTTTAACTCCGGGGTCAAGGTGGCCACATGACTGGAAGCAAGGTGTGTCATGTGACCCCTCTAAGAACTCCTCCCACCACTCTCTACCAATCAGGATGGGTTTCATCCCAGAAGGACCACCCTGAGAGGAGATTTGACCAGTCAGGGTGAGTTCCGAGGTGGGGTGACCCATCCAGAAGTGGGTCGTGTGACCCCTCTAAGAACTCCTCCCACCGCCATCTACCAATTAGGATGGGTTTGACCCGATAGGACTGCCCTAAGAGGAGATTTTGACCAATCAGGGAGAATTCCGGGGCAGGGTGAGCCATCCGGAAGTGGGCCGTATGACCCCACTAAGAACTCTTCCCAAAGCCCTCTGCCAATCAGAGTGCAGCACCATTACCCCTTAAGTCCCAGCACCGGACAGATGAAGCCATCTCTTACCAAGGACACATGGTTTAGAAATCGTGGGAAGGCTGCTGAGAGGAAACCTGGACTCCTTCACCATCCCCGTGAGAACTTCAGACTGTCTTCATCCCAAGGGTCTTTGACTATCCGCGGAGAAAGCGCTACATCAGCGACAGTGCCGAGGAGGAGGAGGGAGTGACCGAGGGGAGCCCTTCGGCCCAACCATTGATGGATAAACCGGAACCAGAACCCCAAACCCAACTGCTTGTGAGATACCCCAATGAGCATGGTGACCTCTCTTTGTCCACCCACTTAGAGGTGGAATGCGATTGAGGCTGGGGGGAGTCACCGGTGGACAAGGTGAATGGTAAAGACGTCACACAGGTAAATGAATGATTAAGAAGCAATCGCTTCTTAACGGGTAAGGAACCAGGAGTTGTGTAAATCTAAAAACAAACACTGTGGCGCTTACACTGTTTCTGTTCTGAAAATCTCTCAACAGCTCGACAATGCCTTTCTAGACGGCCTGGAAGCCCTGGACAGCGTTGCATCAAGCAGGGAAGATGAACTGGGCCCACCTCGGTTTTGCTCAATGCCGATACAAATTGTTGAAGAGGACTCTGAGGATGATGGCCATGAGGGGTTTCGGAGGAGGCTTGGCATAGAACTAACTGAGCCAGTGCCACGTCGTGAGCGTAAAAAAGTCACGCAGACTATTGTGCTGAGCTGGGTTTGGAAAGCTGATTAAACACCGTGATTGCCAGAGGTTCTGCTGTGCAATGTCTGTGCCTAAGCCAAGAACATTTAGTGCAAGGGGGGACCTTGTTCAATGCTGTGCAGTTGAGTGGAGCCCCTGACTGTGTGTTAAAAGAAAATAACCTGCTTACAGCTGGAGTGAAAAAATTGCAGGCACCTTCTGGTTCATTTTCTTTAAAACACAGTCAGGGTCTCCACTCACTCACTTGCACAGCATTTCTCCAGTTATGGCAATCATGTGAACAAGGACCCACAAATTGTGGGTTTTTTGCTATAAAACCTGTTGAAAAATCTCTATTTAGGGGTAAGCCAGTTCGCTGGTCCCCGCCCCCGGCATGCTCGTAATAAAGGGGCCTCATGTGATTCTGATCCAAACACAACGCGGGGTCATTTATCCACGACACGGCGTGATATTGGCCGTCTAGTCTGCACAAAAAGTTACAGATTCCTGCTTAAGGAAAAGACTATTTGTAAGGAATCTAAAAGGATTCAGCTAGAGAATGGTGAGGGGACAAACACGCGATAGAAAACTTGGTAGCTGTAAATTTTAAAATAAACCCTATTGAAAAGGGCTTTGTGACTATCTGTGTTTCTGTTCAAAGGCCTTTGGCCCTTAAATGAGCTAAAAGTGTTAATGAAGCATCTTGGCTTGGTTTCAAGGAGCTGTATGTCTTTTAAATAAAAAATCAATTGTTTGTGAGAAGCTAGCGCTTGTGGGCTTTGTGTGTAAAAGTGACCCATTTACAGCAAAAAGCTGAAATGTATGTTGTGGGTGGGGGGAAAATCCTAAGAAATGTGCTTACAGTAAAACAAGCAGGCTGTTCAGACCTGTGTTTGAGTACAATACAGTTGACTTATCCTGTTGAACTGAGTGGGTTTAACCTCCCCCCCGCCAGCATCACTGAATAGCCAGGGTGACTGCGATTACTTACCCTTGTTGCCATATGGTTAAATTTGATGGGGGTGGGTGGGGGTGGATGGTGAGTTCTGATTAATATGAAATGAAATAAAACCTCAGGAATTCGCAGATGCTATTGGACAGTTTCAATATAACTGCTGGAGTTGGCAGAACTCAATTAGACAGTTTCAATATGACCCCAGGAGTTGGTGGAACACTATTGGACAGATTAAATATGGCCCTGGAGTTGGTCGAATGCTCTGGATCATTCTTTCTAGAAAACACCCCCATCCCAAACTTTAAGCATGAAAGAAACGTGTTTAAAAAAAAAACCCAAGCCCCAAGACATTCATTGATATCTGCAAAGGGCCCCCCGCTTGGAAATGGGGACTGTTCAATACTCTAAGAAGGCCCCACAGAAACATTTCTTTTAACTTCAGAAAAAAGGAAAAAAGAAAAAAAAAAGCCCTGTTGTGCAGACAGTTGGTTCCCCCACCCCAGATCACCACAGGGGGTGCTGCGGGAGGGGTGCCTAAAGTCCTTAAGGATCTATTAGTTCAGAGCCGTGGGGATTAAATTAACCTGCTAGCTACTATGCTGAAGTCTGTTTGTGCAATGGGCTAAGATGGTCTAAAAACCTCAGGTCTGGTGGAGACTGTCCTTTTCAACAGAAACTTTCTTGGAAGGCTGCTGGACGGCAGACAGAGGTAGGGCTGGCTGGCTTGAACTCTGAAACTATACATTGTATAATGCCACTCTTTGCCCAGGCTGTCTTAGGAAAATCATGGTGCCTATCTTCATTGCAGCGTGATCTGCTTAGCATGGACCCAGAACGTTAAGCTGCAGTTCACCACCAGGCCAAGGTAAAAACCATTTTAACTATAGTTGTGCTTAATACTGTTTTAAAAATCTTTAAGTATTGCACAGTTTGTATAGGGATTTGGTGGTAATAGTAACTAACATTTTTGCTTGTTCTTTAACCTGAAGGCCCAAACACACATGGGGGAACGGGACAAGCATGTGCCTGCAACACTTGATCCCTTAGTGAAAGGGAACTTTTTTGCAACTGACTTTTAAATGCATGGGGGGGTGGGGGTTATTGAAAAGGATATGGAGGCAAACTTGGTTTAGTGTGTTTCTAAAGCTGCTAATTTGTGTGTGAGAGGGGTCTGGGCAAGGCATAGGTGTAGGGTTTTAAAAGTACTTGGTTTGTTTCAAACCAACAGGGTTTTTTCCTGTGCAAAATGTGGTTTAAAATGGATTTTAAAAGCAGTTTGGTTTTTATTCTGCAAAATGAGATGTATTTTAAAAAAATGTTTTTGAGGTTTTTGTTGTTGTTTGTTTGTTTGTTGTTTTTTGGTTTATGTTTTAAGTGGTAGAAATAAACTCAAAACCGGTGTTTCTCGTACAGCCTGAACTGGATGATTTGTTTTAAAGCTGTGACTTTTTAAACAGAAAAACACCCTAATGAATATTTAGTTTTTAAGTTTACAAGACGGTTTCATGTGTTTTATAATAATGCTGTTTGCTCCACAGTACGGTGAAAACATGAGAGCTCCTTAGAGCAGAGGGAAAACAAGCTCAGAAGAAAAGGGAACGAGATAGCTGAAAGGGAAAATTCACCAGCATCAGTGACTGATGGATGGAAGAAGCCCAGTAAATATATTTTGCTTATTGGTTGGGTTGTTCTGTGAGGTTTTGTATTTGAAGTGAATACATAGGTGTGGGTGAGAAAGATGGTAAAGTTCAGTTTTGTAAAATGGTTCCCCCCACCCCCCATAGGCATGGGCAACTTTTCTGACAACGCTTAGTCCGCGCTACAAGGACACCTCCTCCAGAACCGCCAAAGAACCAGGAATCTGCTTTGAGACTTTTAACAACGCAAAACAGCACAAGAGTGCAGATGAAGCATCCGGGCAGTCCAAACCTCATATCCGGCAAACCCAAGGGCAAAACAAGACTCTGGTAAACAACAACCACAACTCCAGTTCCTCAGCGGCCACTGCCACAGCAAACCCTGAGAAAACACCCACATTCACAAACCCGGAGCATGCGTTCGAGGGACTCTGAACGTGCGCAGAACCACACACATTCACAAACCCGGAGCATGCGCTCTAGGGGTTGTGAATAAAACACCAAGGACTGACAAACCATTCTCCCAAAACCATAAGCTCGTCACCGCTCCCCTATATTCTAGTATTTGGGAACAGTTTGATGGTTCATTCAGAAAACTGATGGACGCTGTGTCCCCAGAGGGCGGGGGGGGGGGGGGGGCTAAAAAACGGCATTCTAAAGAGAGTTGGGAAAAATCTGACGCTTCGCTCAGAACACTGGTGACCTCTGTATCCTCAGGGGGCCTAACGACCGACCACAACTCACTTACTGGATGCTGAAACGAGTCTGTTCTTCAAAGAACCAACTGAGCCGAATACTAAAAGGCTAAACCTTACAGCGCCGAGCTTCAAAGGTGCCTAATGTACGTGAAGCCGAGCGATGCGGAGAAAGTGAAAATCAGTCTGTATCTACCAGAACAGGGACAGAATGTAACTGCAACCTCCCAGAAACACCAAAGAGCTCAGAGTCTGTTGCTCAGCAAGTGCTGGATAACGTGAAGAAGTGTTCTAAAAAAAATGCATTCGTACTGCTAAAGAAGCTGGGCCAGGCTACAAATCTCTCTTCATGGAACGATAAAGGGGCTTTTGTGTACAAAGGCTCTGTGGTTAATGGTTCTAACATGCTCGACTTAGTCCGGGCCGTGACCCAGACACGCTCAGTTCCTAGCAGACATGGACCTTAAAGATGGGATGTGTTTATGAATGTCATGGCGGAACGGAATGTACCACCTTCCGTCATGGGCACTGCGGCCAGGAGAGCTCTATGGAACGTCTCACGACCTCGACCGTCACTTAATCCAGAGGTGAAAGTAAGCTGGTACGGGCCAGTACGGAGTACCAGCCAGAGCCAGTACGCCGTGCCGGACCGCACCGGCTTCCTCAGCGGGGATTTAAAGGGCTCAGAGCTCTGGCAGCTGTAGGGAGTCCAGAGCCCTTTAAATTCCCCTTGCGGCTCCAGCAGCTGGGTTGGGGCTGGGATTTAAAGGGCTCACAGCAGGGGGGGAAAGTAACTTCCAGGACTTACCGGTACTGCTGGAATCCTGAGGGGGCGTGGCCTCAACCGGAAGAGATGGGGCCTCTCAAGATTTAAAGGTCCTGGGGCATCGGCTGTGGCTGGGAGACCCAGGGTCTTTAAATTAACCCTGGGCTCAGGGGCAAATTAAAGGGCCCAGGGCTCAGGCCGCCACGGAGCCCCGAGCCCTTTAGATTCCCCCCGCAGCTCCGGCAGCCGGATTCGGGTGTGGATTTGAAGGGCCCGGAGCTCCCATGGCTGCGGGGAGCACCGAGCCCTTTAAATCTGGCCCCAGCCCGGCTGCCAGAGCTGTGGGGGAAAATTAAAGGGCTCTGGGCTCCCTGCAGCCGCCAATGCTCTGAGCCATTCAAATCCTGCTCAGGAAGCTGGTGCGGTCCGGCACGGCATATTGGCTCTTCCTGGTACGCCGTACTGGTCCGTAATGGCTTATCTTCATCTCTGCTTCAGAGAACCCACGGCTGCGGGGAGCCCAGAGCCCTTTAATTACCCCCTGCAGCTCTGGAAGCCAGGCTGGGGCCAGGAATTAAAGGGCTCAGAGCTCCGGCAGTTGCTGGGAACCCAGAGCCCATTAAATCCCCCCTGCCCCCACAGGTCCAGCAGCTGGGCTGGGGCCAGGATTTAATGGGCTCAGTGCTCCCCGTGGCTGCATAGATCCCAGAGCCCTTTAATTCCCCTCCACGCAGCTCCAGCAGCTGGGTTGGGTCTGGGATTTAAAGGGCTCACAGCAGGGGGGAAAGTAACTTCCAGGACTTACCGGTACTGCCAGTATCCTGAGGGGGGCGTGGCCTCAACCGGAAGAGATGGGGCCTCTCAAGATTTAAAGGTCCTGGGGCATCGGCTGTGGCTGGGAGCCCCAGGGTCTTTAAATTAACCCTGGGCTCAGGGGCAAATTAAAGGGCCCAGGGCTCAGGCCGCCACGGAGCCCCAAGCCCTTTAGATTCCCCCCGCAGCTCCGGCAGCCGGATTCGGGTGTGGATATGAAGGGCCCGGAGCTCCCATGGCTGCGGGGAGCACCGAGCCCTTTAAATCTGGCCCCAGCCCGGCTGCCAGAGCTGCGGGGGAAAATTAAAGGGCTCTGGGCTCCCTGCAGCCGCCAAAGCTCTGAGACGTTCAAATCCCTGCTCAGGAAGCCGGTGCTGTCCGGCACGGCATATTGGCTCTTCCTGGTATGCCGTACTGGACCGTAATGGCTTATTTTCATGTCTGCTTCAGAGATCCCACGGCTGCGGGGAGCCCAGAGCCCTTTAATTTTCCCCCGCAGCTCTGGCAGTCGGGGTGGGGCCTTGATTTAAAGGGCTCGGAGATCCCGCAGCTGCGGGAATCCCAGAGACCTTTAAATACCCCCCGCAGCTCCAGAAGCCAGGCTGGGGCTGCGAATTAAAGGGCTCAGAGCTCCCGTGGCTACAGGGAGCCCAGAGCCCTTTAAATTCACCTGCAGCTCTGGCAGCGGAGTTCGAGTGTGGATTTAAAGGGCCCGGCGGTCCCACGGCTGCAGGGAGCCAGAGGATTGCCGGGCTGGGGCCGGGATTTGAAGGGCCCAGAGCTCCTGCCGCTGCAGGGAGCACCGAGCTTTTTAATTCCCAGCCCGGCTGCCGGAGCTGCAGTGGGAGGGGAGGAGGGATTTAAAGGGCTCTGGGCTCCCTGCAGCCGCCGGCGCTCTGAGCCCTTTAAATCCCCGCTGAGGAAGCCGGTGCGGGCCGGCACAGCGTACTGGCTCTTGCCGCTATGCTGTACTGGCCCGTACCGGCTTACTTTCATCTCTGGCTCAGAACTCCTACGGCTGCGGGGAGCCCAGAGCCCTTTAAATTCCCCCCGCAGCTCCAGGAGCTGGGCTGGGGCTGGGAATTAAAGGGCTCAGAGCTCCCTGTGGCTGCGTAGATCCCAGAGCCCTTTCATTCCCCTCCACGCAGCTCCAGCACCCAGGCTGGGGCAGGGAATTAAAGGGCTGAGAGCTCTCCGGAGCGGCAGGAGCTCCGGGCCCTTTAAATCCTGGCTCCAGCCGGGGAAGGCTCAGGATCCCCACAGCCATGGGAGCTCCGCGCCCTTTAAATCCACGCTCACACCCAGCTGCCAGAGTTGCGGGGGGATTTAAAGGCCCTGGGGCTCCCAGCCACAGCCGATGCTGCAGGACCTTTCAATCTTGAGAGGCCCCGGCCCTTCCGGTTGAGGCCACGCCCCCCTCAGTACTCCGGCAGTACCGGGAAGTCCTGGAAGTTACTTTCACCCTTGACTTAATCATTCCTTTACCTGTGTTCACCTTGTGCGCCGGTGACTCCCCCGAGCCGCAGTCGCATTCCACCTCTAACGGGGTGAACAAAGAGAGGCCACCATGCTCATCGGGGTGTCTCACAAGCAGTTGGGTTTTGGGTTCGGGTTCCGGAGTATCCATCAACGACTGGGCTGAAGGGCTCCCCTCAGTCACTCCCTCCTCCTCCTCGGCACTGTCGCTGATGTAGCACTTTCTCCGCGGATGGTCAAAGACCCTCGGGACGAAGACAGAGTCCGAAGTTCTCACGGGGGTGGTGAAGGAGTCCAGGTTTCCTCTCCGCAGCCTTCCCACGATTTCTAAACCATGTGTCCTTGGTGAGAGATGGCCTCGTCCGTCCAGCACTGGGACTCAGGAGGTGATGGTGCTGCACCCTGATTGGCAGAGGGCCCTGGGAGGAGTTCTTAGTGGGGTCAAACAGCCCACTCCCGGACGGGTCACCCTGCCCCAGAACTCGCCCTGATTGGTCAGAATCCCCTCTTGGGGTGGTCCTGTCAGGACAAAACCGATCCTAATTGGTGGAGGGCAGTGAGAGGAGTTCTTAGAGGGGTCACAAGACACACGTCGGGATAGGTCACCCTCCCACCCCAGAGCTCGCCCTGATTGGTCAAATCTCCTCTTGGGGTGGTCCTTCCAGGAGGAAACCCATCCTGATTGGTAGAGGGTGGTGGGAAGAGTTCTTAGAGGGGTCACATGACACACCTGGCTTCCAGTCATGTGGCCGCCTTGACCACGAAGTAATACCCCCATGGGGCGGGACTTCCGGTGACAGGTGGGAGGGACTAAGGGGTCATGGGGCAGGGTTGGGGTTTGATTTATGGTGGGGCCTGTCTACTGCAGCCAGGTGTTGACTATGTGCAGGCCCATCCGGAGCCAGAGTCCATATCTGCGCCAGAGGTCGAAGCCGGGTGGTCGAAATTGCCGGTGTCGGGAAAGATCAGGAGGAGGAGGAGGCATGGCTGGAGCGGGTGGCTGGAGGGCCTGGAGCGAGGCTAGAGAAAGGCAAGGAGAATACTGAGCCGGGGTTCAGAACCCAAATCTGGAGCCAAGAAGGGTCACGCCAAAGTCATAGCCAGAGACCGGAGTCAAGAGTCCAGCCAGAGTCAACAGCGAGAAACCGGAGGGCAGGGCAGGGCAGGGGGTACATGCGGGCGGGAATGTGGATGACTTACTGGAGCCTGGAGACCCCTCATCGGGGGACTCCCTTCCTAGCAATAACTGAAGGACAACGGGATGACAAAGATGTCTCTGAGCCTGGGCTCCAAGCCAAGGGGAGCTCCCATCCAGGCTGTGTGCCAGGACCCCGTCACCCTCCCTGTTCATTTCACACTCTCAGACCCCCTAGCCGGAGGGGAGAATAAAGGGGCAGAAGTGAAGGTGCCCCTGGGGGAAAGGCTCTAGGCCGGGACCCAGTCCACTTCCCAGATCTACACCCAGGATTGTGTGACCAGGCCCACAGCCCTTCCTCTGCATCTCAGTTCCCACCTGCCAGACGGGGAAGCTGCTCCCCTGCCCCAGGGTGTTTGGGGGGAGTTTCCTTCCTGGCTGGGAAGGGCTCAGATACCGGGTGGGTGGATTGGGCCCCGGCTGGGGGATGGTCGGATGGGCACAGGGTGTTACTAGTCCCCACCGCCCCAGTCCTCCTCCCTTTCCCCTGGGTCTCCCCTCACCTGGGCTGGGAGGAGGCGCCACAAGTGCCAGGCTGGGGCTGGCGGGAGGCTTCTGAGGCGTGATGGGGGACGAATCCTCCTCCTCCTCCTCCTCTTCTTCCTCCTCCTCCTCACCCCACCACACCTGGGCGCTGGGGGTGTCTGCACCAGGGAGGGAAGGAGAAAGTTTAATCCCTTCTGCTGCTGGGGGGATGCAGTGGACAGAGAAGGCTCCATGTTTCCCCTTTCTCTGTAAGGAGCCCCATGGCAGCCAGGGCCCCACCCTGCCCCTCCCAGAGATGCCCTCAGCCCCATCAGCAGTCAGCCCCCCACCCCAACATGATCAGGGGAGGCCAGAGCTCCCCGACTCCGCCCAGCATCCCCTGCTTTGGGATGTGGCTGTGCCACCCCCACTGGTGTCAGTGGGGCTCATGTGGGTCAGTCCCGGCGCCTTGGCGAGCCCATGGGCACAGGGTGTTACTAGTCCCCACCGCCCCAGTCCTCCTCCCTTTCCCCTGGGTCTCCCCTCACCTCCAAAGAGGGAGCCTGGAAACACAGGGCTCCCAGACCCCACGGAGGAGCTGCTGGACCCGCAGGAGAATACGGAGCTGGTGCTGTCACTGAACTCCTGCTCTGGGCCGGGAGGAGGCGCCACAAGTGCCAGGCTGGGGCCGGCGGGAGGCTTCTGAGTCGCCAGGCTGGGGCCGGCGGGAGGCTTCTGAGTCGCCAGGCTGGGGCCGGCGGGAGGCTCCTCCAGGGCCAGGCTGGGGTCGGCGGGAGGCTCCTCCGGGGTCAGGCTGGGGCCGGCGGGAGGCTCCTCTGGGGCTAGGCTGGGGCCGGCGGAAGGCTCCTCTGGGGCCAGGCTGGGGCAGGCGGGAGGCTCCTCAGGGGCCAGGCTGGGGCCGGCGGGAGGCTCCTCAGGGGCCAGGCTGGGGCCGGCGGGAGGCTCCTCCGGGGCCAGGCTGGGGCCGGTGGGAGGCTCCTCCAGGGCCAGGGTCGGGCTGGCACAGGGCCCCTCAGCTGCCATGGTGGTTGGCAGCTCCTGCTGGGCCCTGGGGCGCAGCTCCTGGCTCCTTGGCTTCCTGCAGTGGAAGCCCCAGAGCTGCCGTCCCTGGCTCCTGTCCTCCCCTGACTCTCTGCTCCATGGCTGAACCTGGGGCCACCTCCGTTTCGGCCCAGAAGGTGCCTCCAGGTCAGCTAGAGGAGCTACTGTCTTCCGCCTCCTCCAGCAGGTGAAGAAGCTTCTTCCTTTCCCCTGGCCACGAGCCTCTTCCCCACCCGCGGGGACAGAGGGGTCGCTCTCCTCCTGGGCAGGCTGCCTGATGTTTGCTGCCGGCTCTGGAGCCACCTGCCCGGCCTTCCTCCTGAGCATCTGTCTGATTCGCTTCATCCTGGAACGGAGTGGGGAGCAGCCATGAGTCTGGCTTCAAAGCAGCCTCTCATTAACGAGCCTGCCTGCTCCCCTGCCCACCTCCCCTCTGCTGAGGCAATTTCTCCTCCCGACACATCCCACCGCAGGGCACAGGAACCCTCCACCTGGGGAACAAACCCTGACAAGGGACGGGCTGGGAGCCCCAGTGGTGGGATATTCCCACCACATGGGGGATGGCTCTGGAGAAATCCACTTACTTACTCTAGATCAGATGGAGCTGAATGGCAGATGCTCGGGGTTGCTCCTCCCTTCACCCTCCTCGCTCTCCGCACCCAGGTGGCCGGCAACGGGTGCCGCTCAATGCCCTGCCAGCAGGGCAAGGGGTAGCAACCAGCGATCGAAACTGGCTGTGAAAACAATACAATGCCACTAGCGGAACGCTCCTGGGACACTCCATAGCTGTACCCGGGGCCACCTCCATTTGGGCCCAGAAGGTGCCTCAGGGTCAGCTAGAGGAGCTGGGGGCTTCCTCCTCCTCCAGAAAGCCAGAGCTGGCAGTGCCAGCAGGACTCAATTCCCAGTCTCCCTGGCTCTGAGTGGGACCTGTTGTAGTGACTGATGGATTGCTCCTTGTCCCCCATCCAAAGCCAATAACACATCTCTGGGTTGGCAGTCATGAGTTAGACCTTCTCAGCACCCCTCTGTCTCCCGCAGACTTCAGCTGTTGCTTGGACTGCGGTGGGTTGGACGGTAACAGGAGTGGCTATTGTTACTGGCTCACTGGGTGCTTCTAGCTAATGAGGGTCTCAGTCTAGCCTCAGAGGCCCACACCCCCAGACACTACAGGTCAGGGTGGATTGATTTCATTCCAAATGTTTTGTAGTTGTATTTTTGAGTTATTTTCCTAATGAGAGATTGAGTCTCATGAAATTCTTAGTGGTGGCCGATGACAGAACACGGAGCAATGGTCTCAAGTTGCACTGTGGAATGCTTAGCTTCGCTATTAGGAAACACTAGTTCACTAGGAGAGGGGTGAAGCCCTGGAATGGGTTCCCTAGAGAGGTGGTGGAATCTCCATCCTTACAATTTTTTAAAGGTCAGCTTGACAAAGCCCTGGCTGGGATGATGAAGTTGGGGTTGATCCTGCCTGCAGCAGGGGGTTGGACTAGATACCTCCTGAGGTCTGTTCCAGCCCTAGTCTTCTATGATTCTAGTAATAGGGATCCATTCAAACATGTTGACTTGCTGGTTTTGCAGGATACAGAAAAACAAAAATGTTGACTGAACCATTTGTTTTCATTTCAAACAAACGGAGGTAAAGAAGTATCTCTAGTTTGTGCACTGAACTGATTGTTCCTGCTCATAACGTCCTTCCAGATTTTAGAAGTAGTAGCTCACACCTCCTCCTCTCTAGCCTTTATTCATATTTTACAAGGGGAAAAGAAGCCTTCATCCTTTTTCAACTCCCAATCAGTTTCTTACATTTGAATGAAGTAGCTGCATCAACTGGAATGAAGAAAATATTCTTTCTGCACCCGCAGAAGAGGCCAGTGCTGCCAAAATCTGGCTGAGTGTTTCAATAACTTCTGGACGCCCAGGTGCTTAGGCAATGACTTCCAATAGTTCAGTGCTTTGACTTCCTCTGACACTTGGCAGCAAACATGGACTTCTTCATATATGTAGTTATTTAAATTACTTTAATAGGCTGGAGCAACTAGAGGCCTTAACATCACTTGTCATCATTTCAAATTTTATACTGGATAAGTTTAAAAAATTTTTTTTTCAATATAAATTTAAAAAACCCAGTTTAAATAAAAATAAAATCTCTTCTGGTGGGGCGGGGGCTGGGTTGTGAAAAAGCCACAGATTGGTCTTGCCCTTGATTTTAGAAGAACTACTTCATCTGAGAGAATCAGAAACTGCTTGTATTCTGTTCAAGGAGAGGAGGCAGCAAAATTCATCCTAGCAGTAATTTGTTGGGCCTTATTTGCTCAGTCTCAAACAAACAAGTGTGCAAAACTCTAGCTAGTCTCTTTTATGTAGGCCCAGCTAAGAGGTGGTGGGAGGGGCAGGAATGCTGTCTCCGTCCCAGATCCAGTAGCAATTGCACAGGATATTGCCACAAAACCTACATTTTACTGCCAAACTTTCTAAGCCAGTCCTCTCCTGCGCTTCCTGGTTTCCAAGTTTCAAATCCACAAATCCTGAGCAGTAACATTGTGACACCAGAGGGAACTCAGCCACCTGCCGCTCCCTGACTCCACTAACCCGGAGCATAAACCCGAAGCCTGAGCCCTGCCTTGGGCATCGCTCCCACGGAAACCTGCAGGTTCCTTTACTGACTTATGCAAATCACCTGTGGAGAGTTAGCACTGACTGGCTGAATTCACTCTCAAGTCACAATGCCCTTCAGCTTACAGCACGAATGGAAGGGGCACAGGGTGGAAATCAGGCTTTTCTGGTGGCCCGTTTTCCAACTGAGAAGAAGGGACAAGAGGGAAGGAGGAAGAGAGAAGCAAAATGGCCACATTCCAAACGCCCCCAGCGAGTCACAGGTTAATTCCAAGCCCAGAGGAAACCACTGTCGTCTGACTTTCTCTTTCACTTCGGTCATAGAATGTGCCTCAAAATAATTTCCATAGGAATTAGAGCAGATTTTTAGTAAAACACCCAAGCTTGATTTTAAAAGAGGCCAGTTGTGGAAAATCCAGCACAACCGTCAGTGAATTTCTCCAGACTCTGATTTTAAAAATGCTCCTTGACTTATTTCCAGTGTGTATTGGTCTAGCTTCAGCTTCCAGCCATTGTCTGCTCATAACCTTTCTCTGGTAAAGCGAAGATGGAGGCTTGCTGCAGCAAGGCTCCAGGGCTCTGCGAGGTTCCCCCTGCCCCTCATCCCTGTCCTGCCTGGCTGTTGGCAAGGGAGCTCTGTGAGGTCACAGACGCCTCACTCATAGAATCATAGACTATCAGGGTTGGAAGGGACCTCAGGAGGTATCTAGTCCAACCCCCTGCTCAAAGCAGGACCAATTCCCAACTAATTGTCTTTGCTCAATGGGCTGAGTTCCTGCCAAAAGCTTTTGTGAAGTCACTGCAACACCCACCTTTCCCTGGCAGGCCTGACCTCTGCCCCTGGCCATCCCAGTTGGATGTTTGACCTGCACCCCGGATCACCCCACTTGCTCATTATTGATTCTGGGGAGCAAGCAGGCTACCCAGTAAAACAGCAGAGTCTGTTCCACACCCCACACTGTGTTTTTCATAGAGGCATCGGTTGTGAAACAATTCAGTCTCCTAATGTGGCCTCTATTTCACAGGCTATGAAATTTCACACTCTTAACACCCTATTGAGCCCAATTGCTTGTAATTCACTAAAAGGCACCTTCCCAACCAGTTATGATGGTAGGACACCAGGAAACAGAGACTCCACCTCTCCCCTGGGTAATTTCTTCCAGTGGCTAGTCTCCCTCACTGTCATCATTACATTGGAAATTGACAACCTCTGATAAGGGCCCAATTTATGACAATCTTTTAAATAATTTAAATAGAAGAGAAAATATAACATTCAGTAGAACATGTTCACTGCCAAGCTTTTCAGACAGTCGCACCACTGATGTGATAGCTAAGGCCCTGGAAGCAAAGTTGGCTGAAATGCTAACTCAGCTTTGGGCAGCAGTAGCTTCCTTGAAAGGTGCAGAAAATATTGTCTTCCTTTCAGTTTATTCAAATTGTTCACTTCAATCGACTAGTTTGTTGAAATTCAAGAAAGCCATTGGGAATTCACAAAACAGGCAAACATGTTTTCCTCCCTCAATCTAGGGGATAGAGCTACTGGTTCATCAATCTAGAAACTCGTGGAGACAAGAATGTATCATTTCACTTCACTAACCACACATCAAATTGCCTTTGTTTAAGAAATCTGTCAGTTTGAAATGCAAAACATTTTGATACAACTTCTTTCTGATGCTTCTCTTTCTAGCTCTGGCATGGCCTTGCTGTGTGACCAAAGAGAGGTCACTTCTTTTCTCTTTCCCTCGGTATCATGGGGGATGGAGAAAATTCTCTCAGCCCTAGCAGGGGAGAGATTGAGCAAGTCAGGCGTGTTAGGGCCCTCGTGCTCTAAAGGACAATGGGCGATTGTTGTTTGGGGCAAGAATCCCGACGGATTTGTTACTTGTCCCCGAACCAAAGCCAATAACACCTCTCTGTATTTTCAGTCATGAGTTAGACATTCTCAGCACCCCTCTGTCTCCCGCAGCCCTCAGCTGTTCCTTGGATTAGGGAGGCCTGGATGCTAAGAGAACTGGAATTATTTTACTGCCTTCCTGGGTGTTACTAGCCCATGAGGGTCTCAGTCTGGCGCCCAAGGCCCACACCCCAGACACTAAAGATCAGGATGGGATGATTTCACTCAAAGTTTTTTGTATTTGTATTTTTGAATTATTTTCCTAATGAAAGATTGATTCTCACGAAATCTTAGAGCTGGCAGATGACAGAACAAGGAGCAATGCTCTCAAGTTGCAGGGTGGAAGGCTCGGATATCAGGAAAAACTTTTTCCCTAGGAGGGTGGTGATGCCTTTGAATCTGCTAGGATAGAGTCCCCTATCTTGTATCTATATCTAGAGCCTATATTTTTTCTTACCTTCCACACAGATGACAATGTCTTTGAAATAAATCCACACAGATAAGACAAACGCAAAAGAGAATCTCCTCTACAACAACTGGCTCTTGGTTCTGAATGAGAGACCGCGAGCTGGAGGCTTGCTGCAGCAAGGCTACAGGGCTCTCCGAGGTTCCCCCTGCCCCGCATCCCTGTCCTGCCTGGCCGTTGGCAAGGGAGCTCTGTGAGGTCACAGACGCCTCATCATCTTTGCCCAATGGGCTGAGTTCCTGCCAAAGGTCTTTGTGACGTCACTGCCACACCCACCTTTCCCTGGCAGGCCTGACGTCTGCCCCTGGCCAGCCCAGCTGGGTGTTTGAGCTGCACCCCCGATCACACCACTTGCTCATTATTGATTCTGGGGAGCAAGCAGGCCACCCAGTAAAACAGCAGGGTCTGTTCCGCAACCCACACTGAGCTTTTCCTAGAGGTTATGACACCATTTGAGCTCCTAATCTGGCCCAGGGCCGCCCAGAGGGGGGGGGGGGCAAGTGGGGCAATTTACCCCAGGCCCCGGCCCAGCAGGGGCCCCTACGAGAGTTTTTTGGGACCCCTGGAGTGGGGTTCTTCACTCGCTCCGGGGGCCCCGGAAAACTCTCATTGGGCCTGGGCCTCCGGAGCTTCTTTGCTCCCGGTCTTCAGTGGCCGGGGGTCCTTCCTCTCCGGGACAGAAGGATCCCCCACTGCCGAATTACCACCAGAGCAGGACCCACCGCCAGAGTGCAGCCGGGTCTTCAGCGGCGGAGGGCGGGGGTGTCCTTCTGTTCCGGGACCCGCCACCGAAGTACCACGAAGATCTGCGGTGGGGGCTGCACTTTGGCGGCGGGTTCCGCTTCGGCGGTAATTCGGCAGTGGGAGGTCCCCACCGTGGGTCTTTGGGGCACTTTGGTGGCGGGTCCTGTAACGGAAGGACCACCCCCGGCCGATTTACCGCTGAAGTGGGGCCCCCCGCTGCCGAAGACCCCGGGCCCCCGGAATCCTCTGGGCAGCCCTGATCTGGCCTCTTTTTCACAGGCTATGAAGTTTCACACACTTTGCACCATATGAAGCCCAATTGCTTGTAAGTCAATAAAAGCCACCTTCGAGAATGACAGGCAGTTGTGACTTGAGGACACCAGGAAAAAGAGACTCCACCTCTCCCCTGGGTAATTTGTTCCAGTGGCTAGTCTCCCTCACTGTCAGAACTGTGTGCCTACGTCTCATTTGAATTTCTCTGGCTTCAGCTGGCAGCTGTTGGTTCTTGTTGTGCCTTTGTTGGCTAGATCGAATTAGCCCTGCCCCGTGAAATCTGATCTCCCCAGCAGGAGAACCCAGTAGGGGCCTCCTAGCTGTTTGTCTGCCTGGCTGGGGACAGGACTTCCTCTCCCTGGGGATATCAGACGCACCTGCAGAGGCAATGCAGAAGTGAGTGCGCTGCATCAGCCCGGCGTTGGGCTCAGGGCTTTGGTCTTAGCAGCTTCTGCTCCAGTCTCTGGGTGCCCGGACTCAGAGCTTCTGGCCCCCTGTGGCTGCAGCCAGTGCTGGGGCACCAGGCTTAGGACTTTCATGCCCCTCCCCACTCCTGCCAGCGCTCTGGGTGCCTGGACTTGCGGCTTCTGTCCGGCATCTGCAGTGATAGCTCGGGGCTTCCCTTGCAGGTCCTTCTGGGGCTCAGGGGTCCATTTCTCTGGATACCCCGAAAATGGTAGGAGCCGAGGTGCTCCCAAGTAGTAGGTAGGAACTGAGGTGCTCCCAACAGCAGGGCCCCACCTGCACATCTGGGAACCTCCCCTGGCTTCAGAAAGGTTGCTGGCTGCTGCCCTTGGAGCCCAGGTCTGAAGGCAGCACACAAGTGAGGGTGACAATGCTGTGACCCCCCCCACAACAACCTCTGAACTCCCCCGTTCTCCCAGGTTGGTCGGGACCCCCATGGTTACAATACCAGGAAATGTCAGGTGGAAACATCGAAATGGTGACGTTGGTCAATTTCAGGGCCAGAGGGTTTGTAAATTAGTCAAAGTGAGCCCTGAATGTGGTAGGGACCTGGCTATTATGGAGGCCCGAGCAGGTTTGCACTCCCAGTTCTCCTGAAAGGCCGTGGAGAATTCCTGCTGCCTGAGAAACTTCCCAGAATAAGCTACCAGGACTGGGGGGAAATGAAGGAAACCAACCAAAGCCTGAGCTAGGATGGAGAGCATTGATCCAAGCCGTGTTTGAACCCCTCCACCCCCACCTGCCTGCCTGCGGTGAAACGGACTGAGGGGCACTGATTTCTAGTTGTGAACGTGCTACAGACTGTGGGCTCCAGCACAAGCCGTACAGCCCATACTCTGTAAAAGCAGCAAAGAATCCTGTGGCCCCTTACAGACTAACAGACGTTTTGCAGCATGAGTTTTCGTGGGTGAATACCCACTTCTTCGGATGCAAGTCACCCACGAAAGCTCATGCTGAAAAACGTCTGTTAGTCTATAAGGTGCCACAGGATTCTTTGCTGCTTTTACAGAACCAGACTATCACGGCTACCCCTCTGATACTTGAGCCCATACTCTGAACTCTTGGATAAACAGCAAAGCTGCTTTTCCAAAACCTTTCCCCCCAGTGCCCTGCATCCACTTGGGATTGTGCCCAGCAGAGGCTGGTGGAGGGGAGGAGAAGGGAGAGGAGGCCATGCAAATGTTGTGGCGTCTGCACTACCCCACAGACACACACACACAGCAATGCAGGGCATAATATCCAGGACAGCAAATTATTTGGCCATAACCTACAAAATCCACAGTGTTGAAAGTCCAATTTCTCGAGAAAACAATGGGAGGGAGGGATTAGAGAGTTGCAGTAACCACCTGGACTTCCAGTCTCTGGCCAGGCACATCCCCCTCTCCAGAGTTTTCACCGCTATCGTCTCCAAACTGGTCCTCCTGATCTAATGTGAGGTCACATCCTGGCCTTTAGGAACATTGGCAGAATATTCCGTTCCCAGTTGCAGCATCACCCTCGTTATCCTGCCTGATAAGGACCCCGCCAGGGCTCAGCTAAATTTCATGTGGCATGACAGGCTCTTTGCTGGGGGCCCTTGACAGCAACCAATCGAGATCTGAATCGGAGGGGCACGTGCAGGTGCATTTCCTGACTTTTTACTGGAGTCCTGGACCTCTCATGCTGCTGCTGCAAATGTTCCTTCTCGCTCAGCGCTGAGCAGCAGAATGCTCCTTGCCCTTTGGCTGTGCAACATCCAGACGTCTAGTCCTGCTGCTCTGAAAGAAACCGTCTTCACCGCCCTAATCCTGCCAGATATTGATTAAAATCTTGCCATGCTCCTCTAAGTGTATTTGTGGGCTGGAAGGGACTTCAGAAGGTCATCTAGTCCAACCCCCTGCTCAAAGCAGGAGCAATCCCCAGACAGAATTTTACCCCAGGCCTTAGATAGCCTTGTCAAGGATTGAATTCACAACCCTGTGTTTAGCAGGCCAATGCTCAAACCACTGAGCTATTCCTCCTCAGACTGCTGAAGCTCACGTCAGGCACAGGTTAATGTACAGTGAACCATTGTGAACATAATCTTACTGATTTCAACAAGAATGCTGGTTATTGAACTTAATAAGAATTTATTCCTAGTTTGTGATTTTAATTGACTTCTTAGACATAGCATAGTTCCTGGTTTAATTATGAAAAGGTGATAGACAGGAAGACACTAGACAGATGGATGCTTTTCTATGGGGCTAGATAGACAGAGACACGGTCATGTCTGAGGTTAGATAGACAGAAACACGGCATTAGACAGTCCCAAGAGAAAGGAAGGATGGTCCAGAGGTTATCGCACTTGCCTAAGACTTCAGGGGTCTGAGTTTAAATTCTTCCTCCACTGCAGACTTCCTTTATAACCTTGAGCAAATACACTTAGGGGCAGATTTTTTAAGGGGATTTCAGTTCCTAATTCCCATTGAAATCAATGGGATTAATGTGGCCTAAATACCTTTAAAACCCTGGGTTTAGTCTCCCTCTGCCTCTGTTTGCCACTTGTAATAGGGAGATAAGAGAAGGAGCGTTGTAAGCAAGAGACAAGAAGTGATTCTTCTGCCCTACTCCACACTGATTAGGCCTCAACTGGAGTGCCCACCCCTGGGCTAAGGGAACACAGTGTTCGCAGTTGCATGGCCCATGATGCTAATCAGCATCACTCCTGGTTAAATCTTCACCCAAGCCCCTTCGTGCTTCCTCCCATTCTGCCCCCCACACTCGGAGGAGCTCCCTGTAAACATCAGCAAAACGAGCTCCTCATCCCAGGGACTGTCTGACTCTTTAATTATTCCCTGTCCAGCAGGCTTGTCATCTCCTTATGAACTTGCTGCCGCAATGGACCAGTTCTGTGGGATGCTTTGCTGGGTGCAGGTTGTGATCCCACAGTGTTCAACTTAGGCAACTTTTGTGAGTCAGGTCTGGCCTGCTTGATCAGACCTGCCAGTGACTTTGCAGCACAGCCATGACCTCTGTCTTTTCAGTTACGGTAACCTCTTCACACACCTCAATGCTCTCGAGTGGGATATCCCTATGGCATTCAGGCCTCAGATCAGGAACAGGGGCTGTCTTACAATCCTCTGCACAGAATAGCATTTTGACAATGGCTTCACTGTTGTGATGCACTTTTAACCTATTTATATGCACAGTCTGAGGTGCGTCCCTGCTGTGGGGTCTGTGTACATTGCAGGTAACAGCATGACCCCTCCCGACCACCTCAGAAGGCCCCTCCCATCAGTTTTGCAATTTGTACTTTTCCACAAGGAATAACACCAGCAGCAGATCCCCTGCATCAAACCATCGCTCACAAGGAGAGCGGAACCCCCTTTATCCCATCGAGTTGGGATCAGGGCCAGATTGGTTAACCAAAATGTCGGATAATCAGATGAATGGGAAAGTGCCCGGCTGCATCGCCATTTAGTGACCATAGGAGAGATTGCCCACTTCCGGACCTGTGTGCGCTGGTTGTTGGGTTAATACGGAGAACAAGGACGGCTCTAGGAATTTGGCCGCCCCAAGCGGTCATGCCTGCGGGAGGTCCACCGAGCTGCGGACCCAGCGAACCATCCACAGTCATGCCTGAGAGAGGTCCGCTGGACCCCCGGCTCTGGTGGACCTCCCGCAGGCATTACTGCGGAAGGTCCGCTGGACCCGCCTGCCGCCCTTCTGGCAAAAGGCCACCCCACGCGTGCGCTTGGCGCGCTGGGGTCTGGAGCCAGCCCTGATGGAGAACCGGATAATAGAGGGTCAGATAAACAGGGTTCTGCTGTATTGTGATCATCCCATTCTTTCCGAGCTGCTTGGCTTCTAGTGAGGCTTTGCTTCACTATTCCAATCATGGATTTAGGGAAACCTAGTTTAGGCTCCTCCCTGTGAAAGGGAAAGGAAAAGTGAAGTGCTTCAGTAAGATCAACCTGACCAGAATGAAATGGTTCCATTTTTTTGTTTCAAAAGGTCATTTGTCTTGAGACGTTTATTTTATTTTGGATGAGATTGTGCCTTTCATGTTTTGTGGCACACAAGCAGACAAGTTAGAGAAAATATAAAATACTCTTGCTGGAAGTTTGCAAAGTCTCGCTAATTTGTTTCTTAGGAGCCAAAACAACAACATGTAAGAACCCAAAAATCAGAGGGAGAGAACGCAGGCTACTGCCTATAACAGAGAGGCACAACTCACTGGGGACCTGCTGACTGGCTGCTGCTATGCCCCGATTGTGTGCTGCCCTACCGAGCTCCCTAGCATGCAAGCATGCCCAGGAACCCTGCCCAACATTTAAAGTCACAGTATTCAATTTTAACACAACCACAAATGCACCAGAGCATCAAGATTTTCTGTTTTACAAGGTCTCTCCTTTTTTGAAACCCTTGTTTCTAAACATGCCATGCAGGATTTGAATCAAATTTCAGCAACTAATTATCATGTGGGTGGAATCATCATTAATGTGTATTCTGGGTAGTTATGTTGTTAGCTTCTTTAGGAAATGTGTGAAAACAGGAACACTGGGAAAGCCTGGCTGCCATGGCAACAGCTACCTTTGACAGCTGGTTGCCCTCTTGTTACCAGAACATCATCACAGACAGGAAGTTTGTAATGAAACAGGGCCAGAGCTGGAGAACCAGGACAGCCCCTGCTGTGCTCAGTGGGGTTTGTGCTGTAGTACGGTGCTGTGTTCCTTCGCGAAGGGCAGGTGTTTGTTACTGTCCTCAGTAAGGCCTAGGTGAAAACAAGATGCAAAATTCCAGCTCTTTTTCCTGGATAGTGTTTCTCTGCTTCAGGGTTATAGCTGAGAACTTTCACCCTGAAGTTGCATAAAATGAGTTTTGTTTTAATACAGTTTAATTTCATTACTTTCAATACTCTGATCAGCACAGCACTGAGCGGTAAAAGTGGGATTTTCATAAAGATAACAATGGCAATAAAATATAGACTGAAACAACGCATGAGTAAGAGCCTCATTGTTTAAATAGCACATATATAAAATATTTTCTTTCTATTAAAAACTAATGAAATTAACAAACAAAAACCCCTTTGTTTAATGTTACTTAAGTTTGCTTTCATCAGTAAACTAAACCGTAAAATAATTAGGAAATACAAAGTCAAGGTTTTTAAAAGGATTAAACATTTACAAAGTTAAGCATTCTCAGGTTAGCAAATGTCCAAATAAATGTTGCTCTGACATCATTAATTCAGACCTCTTGTGCATTTGCGTGATGATGCCGACTTTAATGACATGATCCCATATTATTATTTTTCCCACAGGACCCCTTCCTTATTCAGAGCACAGGGTTTTCTTCTCTGGGGCTGTATATTGAAGGAGTCTGTTTTCTATAGGATCCCTGCTTCATTTATTGCAGAATTAATGTCGCATAGGAAATTCTCATTCTAGTATTTCCTAACTTGAGAGTGCTTCACTTTGCAGCCTTTTAGTCCTCTGTGCATTTCCTAATGTTTATAGCTTGCTTTACTGAGGAGAACAGTCTTCATGACAAAGGGTTTGGTTATTTAATTTTTTTTGTGATGTCTCCATTATTTATCTGCTCAGTGTCACTAGTGTGCACTTTACAAGACAGAAAAAGCAAGGACACTCCCTCATACAAAGCCCCTATGATCTAAGGACGACTGACACATACAAAGAAAGCAGGAGATGTAAGAACTAGGACTTTCTTTCTTTCTTTTGAGGAATAGTCATTTATTTATTATGAATTATTATTATTAAAGAAAGGGTGGTGGATCGGGGAACTTGTGTGGTGAGGATGTTCTATGCAGAAGGAGCAATATGTAAACACACAAAGAATGGAATGGGAGAACGAAACACGTGTGGCATTGGTGCTAGCTGTACTGGTAAAACAGAGAGGGAGGGAGGTGATGTTTAGAAAAGGACCAGATTTTTGATTATGGCCCTGGCCCTGTAAATAGCCCTGTCATGGGGTGGCTTGGCATTATGAGGACTGGAGGCCTGAGCTCAGCCAATCCTCGCGGCTAAGGAGGCCCACCTGAACAGGGATCAGCTGATTCGTGTACTGATCAGCAGGGCGCAAAAGAGGAAGTGGCTGAGAGAGTTGCGGGAGCTGCAGAGAAAGGAAGGAGCAGCAAGGACGGCTAGAGAGAGAGAGTTTGGCAATAACCTTGGAGGAAAGACCCAGAGAGCAGAGACTAAGGCCAGCAATAAAATTGCCTTATGCTGTTCTTCTCCTTTTGGTTTGTCTCTTGGAAAATAAATAAAACCCGGCTGGAAGGGTTGGCAAGACTGATCCGTTGTGAGTGCAGCTCTGGAGCCCGGAGGAGGGAGAGATGAATGGCAGGGTGCTGCAGGACCACTCAGATCATGAGGGGGTGCATGGGAGGAGGTCCTGAGCAGGGGAGAAGTGGGATTTGGGAGGAGACAGCTCTACAACCAGGGCCAAACAGGAACCCTTAATGTGTGCATCCAACAGCTTTCCTGGTATTTCAAGTTCTAGGCTCCAATCTGGTCGGAAGGTGACGGTTCAGAACCATCCCTAAATCACATTTAATTCAGCTGTGAAGTTTCACAGACACAAGGTCATGCTCTCAGAATTCAAATAAATTGGAAAACCAGCATCATACATTGCAAGTAGTACCCTGTTCTGGTAAACAGGATGGAACATGACAGGTACCATTGCTGGAGCGGATGCTGCATGCCAGGGACCAAGTCATGCTCTCCACCACACTATTACAGCCCGTTGGGAATCAATGATAAGAATGATGTTAAATCTACTCAGGTTAACTACACCAGCATAGTATAACCACAAAATAGTGCAGTCTGGCCACTCCCTGTCCTTCCCCTGGATTGCTCCAACATGCCTCCTATAGCAGGTGCTGGGTCGGGGAGGCAAGGGATGGGTTCTACATCAGCCACAGAGCCCATATCCCCCCAGTGGCAAAAACCTTCGCAAAACTTTTAAAGATAATGCATCTGCATGTGATTATCCCCTGTCCCCTAGAGAAATATGCTGTATTTTAATGAGTCTGCCTGTGCTTGTCTTGATGACCAGAGCTCAAAGGTGCTACAGGGATCCTCTCCCAAATGATGCTATGCCAAACATGAACACACTTCCATCCTAGACTTTGAAATCAAGAAAGACGACATCTCTCAGAAGGTAGGAGTGAACACTATTTCCACTACAATAGAACTGACCTCCTTTTGTTAGTTACAGCAGGTAATAGCACTTTTCAGGTCATCTTGCCCAAGGCAGAAATTTGTAGAAGTCAACTTATTGATTATTTGAATCTATAATGCAGCCATGTGGGAACTGAAAAGAGATTGTTCTGAATCTTTCACATGAATTGTCTCTTATAGTCCATACATTTTGGAGTGGACCTCTACCATGAGAAACTCAGCCCAACCACAGCTACTGCCAAATGCAGCAGTCCACTAAATTGCAGCAGATATTTCACCTAAGAGGAAATCCTGGGCCATTGAAACTAATGGTAATTTTGCCATAGACTTCAATGGGGCCAAGATTAAATATGTGAGGAGTGATGGTCGAGCATTCTCACAGAGGAGTCTTCTAAACCTGAAGGTCATTTCCCTGGGTACACACGTCCAAACTCTGAGTTTTCAAGGCACAGTGTAAGGCTCAGCTCTTTCTCTGAGTGCCATGTGGAGGTTTGGTTGTGTGGAGCGCGGCAGGTTGGAATGCATATTCATTAACACTTTGTAGAACATCACTCCTTTGCCGAGCAGAGATAATGTCTACAAAGGCTCAGTCCAATGAAAATAAATCATTTCTGTGAATCGGATGGGCTTTCATTGATATGGTCAGCTCAGATGCTCTACTGAGCATTATGTAGAATGTGTTTACATTAGTCTTTTCTCTGATGTTTTTAACTCCAACTTTCCTTGAATTATATAGAGGGGAATTCTACAGCCTCTTTTGAGAGCACTTTTCGCTTGCAGATAGATAGATAGATAGATAGATAGATAGATGAGAAGGGTGTCCAGGGATAGATAGATAGATAGATAGATAGATAGATAGATAGATAGATTTTTTTAGGATCTGAGATCTGTGAACAGGCAGGAGAGCTCTTTTAGCATTAAAAATGTATTTATGGTCATCAATCCTGCACTTCCTTTAAAAGTGGGGGTAGGAAATAGCTTAGCAGAAAATTGCTATAATGTACAGCTGAGCTCTGGTTCAGATTCTCTCGTTAGAAGGAATTTGGTCTGCAGAAGCATTTGGATTCACCAGTCTTTTTATGAAACACTGAATAAACACACAGAAATTGCCAGATTCGATCAGACCTGAGCTCCATCTAGTGTCTTGTTTCTCATAGTGGCTAGTAGCAGATGGTGCAAAAGAAGGTTTAATAACCTTCAATAGGCAGGTGTGGAATAATCAGCCCTTCCCCCATCTCACCCTGATTTCTAATAGTTAGAGATTTGTTGAAGTCCCTCCAGTTTCTTCTTAACAGCACTCCTAGGATCTACAGACATTTCCCAACTTCTCAGCTCATCCAGAAGAAGAGCTCAGACCACCAAGGTACTGAGCACGTTAGCCCCAATCCAAAGAAACATATAAGCACATGCTTAACTTTAAGCAACTTGAAGAATGTAAGCAGCCCCATTGAAATCAACTTGCTTAAAATTCTGGGTGCTCCACTTCAGGAAAGATGGAGCTAGATTGGAGACAGCCCAGAGGAGAGCAATAAAAGGTTTAGAAGTGCTGGGGGATGGATTAGATGACCTCTTCAGGTCCTACATTTCTATGATTCTATGAAAAGTTATGCATCTGCTTAAATGTTCTGCTGGACTGAGGGAAGAATGCTCAGCTCCATGCAGGATCAAGCCCTGAATGACCTATTGTTCTTTGCTTGGATGCGTTTGATGAAATAAATCAAGTTCTTCCTTTCTATCTTCTGTAGAACTGCATGTTAAGCAAGCTGCCTTTGAAGTTGAATAATCATTTTATTTGTTTCACAGTAGCAGACGTGTTAGTCTCTATCTGCAAAAAGAACAGGAGTACTAGTGGCATAAGGTTTTGTGGACTACAGCCCACTTATTTGTAATATTTGTCTGAATGCCGACTGACTGACATGCTATTTGGCCAACACCAAAGAGTGGGTAAAAAAAGAAATGACATGTGTGTGTACGTACGGCATGTGTATGAATATGCACACACACACACACTCTTTTTCTTGATCTTTGGCCACAAAAAAACATACCACACGTACATACCTCATGATCGCACTGGACGTTCACTACCTTTTACCTTGCCAGGGTGTTAGGAATGAGAACCAAGCCATCCCCATAATTTCACAAACTGGAATGTGCGACATGAGCTAAGTACAATTAACAATTGTATGATTTGGCAATCGCTATTGTGACATGGGGTGAGGAAAGAGGTGCATTGAGGATATTGACATATGATGAAACAGGTTTACAGGCAGTTTCTTATGCCTATAAAGACAGGTTAAAAGATCAATCTATACATAGAATATTTTTTCTTATCATTATGAATATGTTTCTAAAAATATGTTCACTGTTAATTTTCTCAGAAATATTCACCCCTGGCGACACGCTTTTAGTCTGATCATTAGACGTGTACGTGTGGTAATTTTTCAGCAGCCGAAGAACAAGAAGCTACAGGATTTAGTCAGCATGGCTGCAGTGTCCAGAAGGGATAAATTTGGAAGCTCCATTTTTGAAATATTTTCTCAATGAAAGTATGTCAACCAATAACCAGAGAGTGCGATGCAAACTCTGCGTTCCTCCTAACCATGTTATTGTTCCCAGGTGTAATGGAGATCCACGGATTCTACTATTGTCTAAGGTACCAGTCCCACAAAATTGAATATATTCCTTAATGTTATTCATGCAAGGCATTCCACTGAGTCTGTGGGGCTACACTAATAAATGAAATTAAAATATCAGCAGAATCAGGGTCAAAATGTGTAAATCAGACTAAATGGCAGGGTAATGCACTTTCCTAGAGATAACGGATTTTTTTCTCCCTTAGAAGAAGTGAAAGAGTTCTGGGTTTTCCCATCAGTTGTTCCAGGTTCTATTCAGGGGCAGCTCTAAGCATTTTGTCGCCCCAAGCACGGCAGGCAGGCTACCTTCGGCAGCTTGCCTGCGGAGGGTCTGCTGGTCCCGTGGCTTCAGCGGACCTCCCGCAGGCAGCGGACCCTCCACAGGCATGCCTGTGGGAGGTCCACCGAAGCTGCGGGACCAGCGGACCCTCTGCGGCGGCCGGCAGAGCGCCCCCTGTGGCTTGCCGCCCCAAGCACATGCTTGGCGTGCTGGGGCCTGGAGCCACCCCTGGTTTCATTCCACAACTCAAAGGGTCTTTACGCATATGACCACAGTTCTTTATATTAGCATAAACTGTTTGCATAAGAACTAAGGCCTTCCTTTATGGTTGTTCCCACAGCTAGCGCCCCAGGCTGAATGAATGGCTGGAGGAAATTGTACGGCAGTGACCGAGTTCATTCTCACAGGTGTGACAGATCGTCCGGAGCTGCAGGTCCCCCTCTTTGTGGTGTTCCTAGTGATCTATGTTATCACCCTGGTGTGGAATCTGGGGATGATGGTTTTAATCAGGATCGACCCCCCCCCATGTACTTCTTTCTCAAGAATTTGTCTCTCGTGGATGCCTGTTACTCCACAGTCATCACTCCCAAGATGCTGATGAGCTTCTTAGCAGAGAGGAAAGCTATTTCCTATACAGCGTGCATCATCCAATATTTTAGCTTCATATTGTTGGTCATCTCTCAGTGCCTTCTGCTGGCAGTAATGGCATATGACTGTTATGTAGCCATCTGTAACCCACTGCTGTATATGGTCATCATGTCGCCAAAGCACTGCCTGCAGCTGGTGGCTGGTTCATATCTATGGGCCTTCCTGAACTCCGTGATACACACGAGCGGTTTGTTAAGATTATCCTATTGCGACTCCAATATCCTGAATCATTTTTTCTGTGATATCAACCCACTTCTAAAGCTCTCCTCTTCTGGCACCTCTATCAATCAGCTGCTTGTTTTCCTCTTTGGCAGTCTGATTGAGGTGATCAGCATTGTGACCATCCTCATCTCATACATCTTAATTATTGTGACTGTGCTGCGGATCAGCTCCACCGAGGGCAGGCGCATAGGACTTGTCTCCACTATGGGGTGGATCAATGCTGCGGTGATAAATCCACCGGGGGACAATTTAGCAGGTCTAGTGAAGACCCACTAGATCGACAGATTATCACTCTGGCATTGACTCCAGTACTCCATCAGAACGAGATGAGTAAGGAGATATGCAACTAACGAAACTCAAATTGTGTAGCTTAGATCGACCTGTCCCCGTAGCGTAGACCTGCCCATTGGCTCTGATTCAGAAAGTCCTTAGGCACATATTTAAGTATCTCTCCCTTTGACATCAATGGGGCTTAAGCACATATTTAAAGTTAAACATGTATTTAAGTGCTGCTTTGAAGAGAGATGTGTTCCTGAATAGAGGCCTTATGTGCATAAAAAGGCCATGTCAGTTATTAAATGATGGTTTGCTCCCCTGTGCCTATAATAAAATACTTTAAAATTGGTTTTTCAGTGTGAGATATGAGGGTGATTTAAATATTGTTTAGAATTACTGAATAAGAACATAAGAACATAAGAACGGCCGTACTGGGTCAGACCAGAGATCCATCTAGCCCAGTATCTGTCTACCGACAGTGGCCAATGCTAGGTGTTCCAGAGGGAGTGAACCTAACAGGTAATGATCAAGTGATCTCTCTCCTGCCATCCATCTCCATCCTCTGACAAACAGAGTCTAAGGACACCATTCCTTACCCATCCTGGCTAATAGCCATTTATGGACTTAACCTCCATGAATTTATCCAGTTCTCTTTTAAACGCTGTTATAGTCCTAACCTTCACAACCTCTTCAGGTAAGGAGTTCCACAAGTTGACTGTGCGCTGCATGAAGAAGAACTTCCTTTTATTTGTTTTAAACCTGCTGCCTATTAATTTCATTTGGTGACCCCTAGTTCTTGTATTATGGGAATAAGTAAATAACTTTTCCTTATCCACTTTCTCAACATCACTCATGATTTTATATACCTCTATCATATCCCCCCTTAGTCTCCTCTTTTCCAACCTGAAGAGTCCTAGCCTCTTTAATCTTTCCTCATATGGGACCCTCTCCAAACCCCTAATCATTTTAGTTGCCCTTTTCTGAACCTTTTCTAGTGCCAGTAGATCTTTTTTGAGGTGAGGAGACCACATCTGTACACAGTATTCAAAATGTGGGTGTACCATGGATTTATATAAGGGCAATAATATATTCTCAGTCTTATTCCCTATCCCCTTTTTAATGATTCCTAACATCCTGTTTGCTTTTTTGACCGCCTCTGTACACTGCATGGACATCTTCAGAGAACTGTCCACGATGACTCCAAGATCTTTTTCCTGACTCGTTGTAGCTAAATTAGCCCCCATCATATTGTATGTATAGTTGGGGTTATTTTTTCCAGTGTGCATTACTTTACATTTATCCACATTAAATTTCATTTGCCATTTTGTTGCCCAAACACTTAGTTTTGTGAGATCTTTTTGAAGTTCTTCATGGTCTGCTTTGGTCTTAACTATCTTGAGCAGTTTAGTATCATCTGCAAACTTTGCCACCTCACTGTTTATCCCTTTCTCCACATCATTTATGAATAAGCTGAATAGGATTGGTCCTAGGACTGACCCTTGGGGAACACCACTAGTTACCCCTCTCCATTCTGAGAATTTACCATTAATTCCTCACCTTTGTACCCTGTCTTTTAATCAGTTCTCAGCCCATGAAAGGACCTTCCCTTTTATCCCATGACAGCTTAATTTAAGTAACTGCCTTTGGTGAGGGACATTGCCAAAGGCTTTCTGGAAATCTAAGTACACTACATCCTCTGGATCCCCCTTGTCCACGTTTGTTGACCCCTTCAAAGAACTCTAATAGATTAGTAAGACATGATTTCCCTTTACAGAAACCATGTTGACTTTTGCCTAGCAATTTATGTTCTTCTATGTGTCTGACAATTTTATTCTTTACTATTGTTTCAACTAATTTGCCCGTAACTGACGTTAGACTTACTGGTCTGTAATTGCCAGGATCACCTCTAAGAGCCCTGTTTAAATATTGGCGTTACATTAGCTATCTTCCAGTCATCTACAGAAGCTAATTTAAAGGACAGGTTACAAACCATAGTTAATAGTTCTGCAATTTCGCCCAAGAATTCTTTCAGAACTCTTGGGTGAATGCCATCTGGTCCCGGTGACTTGTTACTGTTATTTTTTTCAATTAATTCCAAAACCTCCTCTAGTGACACTTCAAACTGTGACAATTCCTCAGATTTATCACCTACAAAGGACAGCTCAGGTTTGGGAATCTCCCTTTCATCCTCAGCCATGAAGATTGAAGCAAAGAATTCATTTAGTTTCTCCACTATGACTTTATCATCTTTAAGTGCTCCTTTTGTATCTTGATCGTCCAGGGGGCCCACTGGTTGTTTAGCAGGCTTCCTGCTTCTGATGTACTTAAAAATATTTTGTTATTACCTTTTGAATTTTTGGCTAGCCGTTCTTCAAACTCCTTTTTGGCTTTTCTTATTACATTTTCACACTCAATTTGGCAGTGTTTATGCGCCTTTCTATTTAGCTCACTAGGATCTGACTTCCCCTTTTTAAAAGATGCCTTTTTATCTCTCACTGCTACTTTACGTGGTTGTTAAGCCACGGTGGCTCTTTTTCAGTTCTTTTGCTGTTGTGGCAGAGCTCTGACCTTGCTCCCGTGGGTCTTGTGCTTCTAGGCGGTTTATGTTAGCCTCAGTGGCTCACTGTGACCCTCCACGTAGCTCTTCTCTCTCTAGGGCCAGGGTTACAGTCTACTGAGCCCTTTTCATCATAGGCCTGCAAGGAGGTTGGTGAGAGAACTCCCACAGTCTCTGTTCAGCCTCCTGTCCTGACAGGGACCTGACTTCCCCTTCCAGGAGATGTTCCTGTAGTGGTGGGTTGGGGGGAACCCGGGCCCGCCCTCTACTCCGGGTTCCAGCCCAGGGACCCTAATGGTAGCAGTTGTTGGCAGCCAACCTTTCACTGCCAGAGTTGCTACATTTCCCTGGGCCACTTCCCCACAGCTCTCCTGCTTCTCCCTTCTTCACCCTTACCTTAGGGCTCCTTTAACAATGGTTCGAGGGTGTCTTCAGTAACCAGCCCTTCAGCCGCACTTCCTCTCCTCTGGCTCCCTGACTTCCCTACCTGACTGGAGTGAGCCCTTTTTATAGTAACAGCAGGGCCTTAATTAGAGTCAGGTGGGCACATTAACTGAATGGCCTCACCTGGCTCTTTACAGGTTAATTAGAGTCAGGTGTTCTCATTAGCCTGGAGCAGCCCCTGCTCTGGTCAGTCAGGGAACAGAAAACTGTTAATCTAGTGGCCAGTATATCTGCCTTCTGCTATTCTGCTGTACCCAACTGGCCTGGGTCTATCACAGACCATACTCAAAGAGTAATTATCAATGGTTCACCGTCAAACTGAAAAGATGTATGTAGTGGAGTCTTGCAGGGGTCAGTTCTGGGTCTGGTACTATTCAATATTTGTATTAATGACTTCCGTAATGGAGTGGAGAGTAAAATTTGCAGACAACACCAAGCTAGGGAAAGGATTACTAGCACGTTGGACGACAGGATTCAAATTCAAAACAACCTGGACAAATTAGAGAATTGATCTGAAATAAACAAGATGAAATTCAGTAAAGGTAAGTACAAAGTAGTTCACTTAGAAAGGAAAAATAAAGGTGTTGTTTACTTGTCTGTCCCTTCCTCCCATTCTTATTAGCAAAAACTGTCAGCTGGATATGACCTCACTTCTAAAAGCCTGTCTCCAAATTAACCCTTAACTATGTGGTGTTCTATTTCATTAATTCATATTGGCAGAATGCACAGAATGCAATTAGTTTGATCACATAATGGGGTATACACATCCCTCAAATCCAGGGCAACAATGAGCTTGATGAGTTGTTTGAAGGTTGGAAGAGATGATTCTTGAAAGATTTCTTTCATGATGGGGTACCGATCGAAAATGGGTTGTAGTCGTTTATACCCCAGGGAAAAATGCATTTCCAAAAGGCATTCCCTCCTAATAATCCTCAATAACCACTGAGATGTGTGGACAGGAGACATTATTAAAATTCAAAAAAATATCATAATCAAAATCTAATTAACATGTCATCTAAACAGAGTGAAAGCGCTACAAGACAAAATGAGATGTATTCATTTATTGCTTAGCAGGCTAAGTATTTCCACTCCATGTCACAGCTTACATAATACTGGAGACATTTCCATACTAGGACTTACCTGGAAGTAGTACTGTGCCAGACTAATTAGCCTGATTTACAGAGCAATGTTAGTACCCTCAACACTCCAGCCAGAGAAAAAAAGTGGCATGACAAAAAAAGAGAGAGTGAGATCAGAGATCAGAGTAGCAGCCGTGTTAGTCTGTATCCGCAAAAAGAACAGGAGTACTTGTACGAAAGCTCATGCTTCAATAAATTTGTTAGTCTTTAAGGTGCCACAAGTACTCCTGTTCTTTTTGAGATCAGAGAGGCACTCAATACTTACATAGGCATCACTTCACAGGAAAAGGGTAATGTACAAAGTCCGGTCCACTAGAGTGAAAGTTTGTCTTTTTTGTTTTAAACTAGACATCGGGGCCAAATTCATCCCTTCTGTAGCTTCATTAAAGCAAATGGAATTGAACCAAGGATGAATTAGGCCCAATGTGAACAAAAATGTTAATTAAAATGGTAAAATGAACACTGGATTAAGAGAGAGTCAGGGGATGCAAACTAGCATACTTTCTACACTCCTTTCCTAGGAGAAATAGGCAGACTTCTTTACAAAGACAGACTAGGTCTGTGTTGAGACAAAAGGTGCATTTGCTCATGCTCTATTCCAAGTTCATTGTACAATCGGCAAAAACTGTGTTGCTCCTTTCTAGGTGTCCGGAGTTTATGGTGCTCTAGTTTATGAATGCCTAGCTGCTTCAGTTAGGCTTTGTCTACACTACACAACTTTTAGTGACATGGCCATGTTGACACGGCAGTGATGCTAAAAGTCAGGCAGTTTAGCTGCTGTTTGTTGGCTCTTTTGCCAACAAAATACTTCCACTCCCAATGAGCAGCATTTGCATTGTCGGTAGGAGACCCCTGGTCCCAACAACGCACTGTTCACACTAGCACTTGTCACGGAAAAAACTTTTGTCTTTCAGGTTTTTGTTGGTTTTAACACCTCTGAATGACAAAAGTTTTGCCATTCCATTGCCAGGGTAGACATACCTTTAGATGAATCCAGGACTCTTCTGCAAGAGGAGGTGCTTCTGTTCCCAAATGCCAAGCATTCAGTCAGCAACCATTCCTTCTATATTATTCCAGAGGACCACTTAGAAATGTGCCGTAGCCACTGCAGATCAGGAAGGGTCTCCAGCTCTTTAAATCGGAATCTGTAACTAATGATATATCTTGGAACTCTCGTTAGAAAATCAAACACATTTATTTTTTCAGCAGAGTATTTTGCAGCTCAAAACAAACTACATTTTATAAAGATTCTCCCTCCTTGAATCTGTTTTTCAAAGGTAAAAGTTGGGATATCACCATGCAGATGTTGCAGTAAACCCAGCTCGTACTGTGCAAACCATTTCATTTACCTGAAATTCTTTGTTTGGTCATTGGCCATTAGAGACAAAAAAGAACTCCAGATCAAGAAAATATTGTCAAAGAAAAAAAACCCCAAACAAAACACACACACAGAAAGGACACCAAAAGTAAAGCGAGATTGCTTACCTTACAGTAACTGGAGTTTTTCAAGATCCCTTTATCTTGTCTTTTAGCCAGCAGTGTAGGTTCTGACCATACATGCACACTGGATGCCCTTCCATCCACTACAAGGGGATAAAAGGTGGAGCAGCCTCCAACCTCCACACAGTTCCTTCACCAACATAAAAAAGTGGATAAGGTCTCCATATCAGTGATTCCATTGGGCCCGTTAGAGCCAGGCCTGTGCCAGGCACATGGTGCTATAATGGTGGGAACCAGGAAATGTGAGTTCTCCCTGAAGTATGATTCTGTGATGAAGCTGATGAATAAAAAGTCGCTGAGGTGTTGAAACAGGGAGCTCTTCAGCTCGTGCATGCGAGGAAGGCACTAGGACCATTATTATGGACATAGAGAATCTTCATTGTCAGCACTTAGGCTCTGGTATGGCAATACTCTAGATGCAACAGACAAAGGGGAAATATCCAGCAAAGGGGGATCTGGTTCCAGAGTAACTGTAAGGTCCACATGAGAGAAGAAAACAGTTTGCCATGGTCCCCTCTAGTGCCATCCCAACGCCCCCATTCTAGGCAATACTGGTCAGTATTTGCTGAGTGACATACATACTTAAAGGGTGTGGCTCCTTTCAGAGAGGAAGGATGTCCCTCCCAGGAAGTAACACTGAGGGAGTGAAGGGGTTTCCACCATCACAGCTCGGTCGCCTCTTTGTGGCTCATCTGGACATTAGCTTGCCACTGGTTTGACACTTCCTCTTGCAGTTTCTCAGCCCCCTTTGTCCCAATCTCTCACTTGGCAGCCTCTCTCACACTCTAGAAGCTTCAACATTTCCTCTTCATGGCTTGATCATCTGGCCAGGTCACTATAGTTCCCCCCTTTTTGGTGTATAAAAGTCTCTCTAAACAAACCATCTCAGGCAGTATTCAGAGTCCACTGCCCTGTCTGTGACCCTTCCCCAGTAGCTGGTAAGGGAACCCAGGCCCACCCTTGACACTGGGTTCCAGCCTAGGGACCCTGCAATCAGCAGCCAAAGTGTATGTGGTCTTACCCTCACTGCTGTATTACCTAAGCTGCTTCCTCCTCCTTTCTCACAACCCTGAGAGTGATTGCCAGCTCTCTCTCCCTGCAGCCCCTTCCTGCCCAACTAGGCTTCAGGTACAAGTAGGGCTCTATATCCAGCCTACACCTCACCCAGGCCCAGACCATCCTGTGCAGTCACCCCTTATGAGCCATTTTAATCCTATCAGGGGTGGTGGGTGAACACCCCATCACAGGGGGTATAACTACACTACAAGCTGTACAGTGGCACAGCTGCATCATGGTAGTGGAGACATTTTCTACAATGATGGAAGGGATTTTTCCTTCACTGTAGAAAATCCACCCCTTTGAGAGGCAGTAGGTAGGTGGATGGAAGAATTCCTCAAGTGAGCAAGCTCCATCTACAATGGGAGTAGGCTCATCAAACTGCGTTACACAGGATTTGAATTTTTTCACAGCTCTGAGTGATGTAGCTAGGTCAACCTAAGTTTTAGGTGTGGACCAGGCCTGAGAGGCAGCTGAAGAAGATGTGTTTCCTGCCTCAGGGAGAAAGGGAAACTGTCCCAGCAGCAGGAGGGGAGCTGCCTCTATCCCATTCTCAGTAATAAACAGATGTTGTTCTTTTGCCTACTGAACATGTGCCCGTGTCATTATTCCGGGGACTCTGCCTACTTGTGCTAACCCAGAGAGACAATGCGGACAGATAACAGGCTCCTCCCCATACAATGGCCTCCTCTAGCTCCTAAGGAACAATCTCTCAGACAAACATTGTCTCTCTACACCATGACTTTTTACTAGCCAGAAACATGGGCCATACCTCCAGTACAAAAGCCTCTAAGAGTCCATTAACTCCCCGCCCCCATCACGGCTCCCTGTGTGTGTCCCATACATGCTCCACCTGCCCTACAGTTCCAGCACTGGGCTCTTCTCCCGACCTGTTGCTGCAATGCTGGGGCTGGGTCTCCCAAGCCTCCTGCCTCAGGCTGCTCAGGGCTCTCTCCCCACAGCTTGGCCTGACCCAGAAGGGGCTGAGGCTGCAGAGCAAACAACCCCATCTGGCCCCATCACCACATGGTGCAGAAGGGCCGAGCCAGGCTGATGGGATGGGGCACAAGGGACAGCAGCAGCTGCCAGAGTTGGGATCCTGGAAAAGGCCGGAACCACAGTCTAGAGCTGGGCCCCGCTGGGTTTCCAAGGAGCCCAGCAATGGAAAGGGCCCATCCCCATCTTAGGTGACAGGGGAAAGTAACTATCCCCCAGGGGTTTGGGACTGGGGGCTCCACCCCCTCCTAACTCCTCACCCCAAATGCCCCCCCCCCATTCCTCAAACCCATCTCCACCCACTCAGGCTGCCTGGGGTGACTCTGTTGTGTCAGTTAGTCACCCCAGGGACATTCCAAGCTCCCCTCTCCCTCAGGACCACCTGGGCCCTCATTTAGCCTCGGGGGATGGAAGTAGGGGCCTCATTTTTATACAAGGATCCTGTATTGGCCAATCAGTGAGCAGAGAAAGGTCTCAGAGGAGGAGAAAGTCAGTGACATTGGTTAATATTAATCTCTGTGACTCAGTTCCCCATCTGTAAAATGAGAATGATACTGCCTTATCTCACCAGGGGTGTTCTGAAGATGATTTCAGTAATGTTTGGAACAGTTATACTGTGGGATTTTCTTTGCAGTGTACACAGCCAGGTACTTCCATTCTCATGTAGCCTCAGAATTAGACCCCAAACCTCCTCTCTATCCCCTTCTGGCATTTAATTATCTGACTGTTGCTTTTGAATGCCACCTTCCCCAGATTTGGGATGCAGATTTGGGATGGTCTTGTGTAATGTTTAAGGCACTGGGCTGTAACTCAGGTGACTGGGCAAGTCACTGAATCTCTGGCCCTCAGTTTCCCCATGTGTAACATGGGGAGAATAATCCTCCCTTGTCTGTTCAGACTGTGAGCTCTTTGGGGCGGGGTGATCTCTCATGGCGTGTCTGTGCAGTACCCAGCAAAACAAGGCCCTGATCTCAGCTGAGCCCTCTAGCACTGCTTTAATACTGTTAATAACAACACTGAATCCCCACATCTCAGACATGTCTGGCTTGTATTAGCTCAAGATATTGTTACCCTCCTCCCACCTATGGACAAGAGGGCCTGAGCCACTGAAGTCAACGGGCAGTTTACCATCAGTTTCTCTAGGATGAGTTCCAGAGACACCAGTCCCCACTGTTGAATTCAGCCTACTTCCTGCCAAGATGGCCCCTGGTCCCTGTCTTAACCAATTTCCTCCTGTTCTTTCCCTGACATCCATTGGGAGAGCTCTGTCAATTAATTTCCTCACACTATCTCACACTGAGCTCATTTCCAGTAAGGAACATTCCCACCTCTGGTCTTTGTCTTGTATTTGTAAGCCCTGTGGCCTGAAGCCTTGGAGCAAAGGAAACTCACTTTGGTCATCTGTTGGTGAAATGGGAGAAAGATGGTCAAGAGCTGCTTAAAAACTGCAGATGGGCAGGACTTCACTGGGGAGACGCTCTCTGCTGCCATCTGTTTGACAGCCTGGGGAGTTGACTGAATGGGCCAGGCCTCATTTGCATTTCAGTTTTGTGATAGTTTGGGGCATTTTGGTTAAAATTCAGTTAAATTTTGAATTTGGGGAAAATGAAGTGCAATTGATCATGTTGGGAAATACAATGACATGTCATTGACACTGACTGTGCCTGGAGTCACTGTGACCGATACTGATTTCAGACCAGTTGGGTAAGGGAAACTCAAGCCAGCATTAGTTAAGTCTTTATGAGAATTCTAGAAAATTGAGCTTGTCCCTTTTGATTCCTGAAAATATCTGGAAAAAGGTTACTTACAGGTATGTGTAAAGCCAGTGGATCAATTCTTAAAGCTGTAAATAGTGTTTTAGCTCTATGACTTGCATTAACATCAGTGGGATCCCTGATGCTAAAATTGTCAATGTGTCTCTGAAAATTAACTTCTAAAAATTGCTCTGGGTCTTCTTCTCATAGTCCATTGGTTTGACTATGATGTTTTCCTGATGCCGCTTTTTGTGGATTCTGGAGTGACTCTGATGTCCGAGGCATGATGCCCATGCTTGTGAGCAGACTGGGCAGACAAAATCATTGGTGAGAGTCTCTGTCAAGAGAGCCATCATTGGAGATGTTGCTGCCAAGGTAGGTAAATTGTCAACTTGCTTTAGTTGGGTTCCACTAATGGATATGCTAGGGGGTATGACATGGAGTGGTGAAGATGACTGATGCAACACCACAGTTTTCTCCAGGCTGATTGTGAGGCCAAACAATTTTGATGCTTCAGTGCAGCAAACTATGATGCACTGGAGATCTCCCTCTGTGTGTGGTAGGAGGGCATAATCATCTGCAAAGAGTGTTTCTCTTAGTAGTAGTTCTGTTACTTTTGTTTTTGGTTTAAGCCTTATAAAACTGAAGACTGAACCGTCGTGCCTGTATCTGAAGTATATGCCTCTGTTGAGCCCATTTGTAGTATGTTTGAGACCTTGGGTGAACACTACAGGGCAAGAACCCAGCCTTATTTGACTCCATTTGAAATAGGAAAGGAGTCAGTAAGATAGTGTGAGATAGTACCTGACCCTGCATCCCCTCATGGAATAAACAAATGATTGCTACCAGTTTTGGTGGGCAACCAAGTTTGCTGAGGATCATCCATAATCCTTCTCTATTGACTGTATCAAAGTCAGCTACAGCATAAGAATGTGCCTTGCATATAGTTTAATACTAACACTTCCTGTTAAGAACAAACAGGTATAAAAATATCAAGCATGGTGACTATACCTGTGGTTAGTTTAAAAGGTTTGGCAATTAGCAGCAGTGAGGATAAGTTGGAGACTGAATCTGCATAAAGGATGAAAGAGTGTGTTGACCAAATGCACCCCTGTATTTACATCCTATACAATACTGTAATATTCATTGTACAAAATATGTGATGTGAATGAAATGTGAAATGAAATAGAAAATTCATAATGCAGTGGACAATAATATCATCGTGATGTATATGTAGCATCATTATGTGCAAAGATATGAAATCCCCTCTTGTTAAAGGGTCTTGCTCGAACTCATCTAGCACTAAATAGGCAAGCCGGGTCAAGCATGTCTATTTATCTCCAATGTATAGATAAACTGTAAATAGAGTCCTCAGACAACACAAATGGGGAAGGCATGAGACAAATGAGCTCTGCAAACTCAGCAAACAGGGGAGAGAAAGAAAAGCATGGGACTTCTTTCACCAGGAGACTTCATGTTGCCGTACTCTAAGCTGGAAAAACCTTTTTCTTAGAAGTCATTCTCAGGAGCTTGCATTTCAAAGGGAGAATGAACTACAAAAGTGAGGGGCAAACACCCCAATGACACTCATCTCTCTTCCTGAACATTTCTCTATCTTACTTTTTTCACCTAAGAAGACAAAATCAAACAAACAAAAAAACCCAGCTGTTGGACTTTGGGGGAGGGGTCCTGACCTAAAGGTTGGTCAGCAATGCTGCTGAAGGTATTTGGTAAGAACTTCACCTTAAACCAAGTCTAGTTTATTACATTTGTAGCAGAGTGGTCCCCTGCTCCTGCCCTAAAGGGCTTGAAACAGCCCAGGAGAGGACTGTGGCTGGGGCAAGAAGCCTGGGCTGATTGGGGAAAGCAGGCTCAAGTGTGGCCATGACTCAATCAGGCCTAGCTGGCCCCTATAAGAGGCTGTGAGCCAGAAGCCCAAACAGTCTCCCTCTGCCAGTAGAGGGAGAAGGGCCTGGCTGCAGGGAGCTAAGAGGGGAACCTAGAGTGGAGCAGGGCTGGGGAAAGGTCTAGGGAGCTGGGGAGTTCCGGCCTAGGAAAGCCCCAGGTTGTGGCCTAGCACAAGGCCAACAGGTCCTGTGGGTTGCAGAGGGCAGCCCCGGGGTAGGCCAAGGCAGCAGGTCCAAACCCAACCTTGCCAGTGATGAGTGGCTGATACTGCAGCCTGCCCCAGGGCATGGGGCTAGATGATGACTGGTAGTCACCATACACTGAGGTGAGGTGAGGTGGGGATAGAGGGTGGAGGTTTTCCAGGGAGGGGAGACCCTGAGAGAAAGGGGTTACTGCTTGGGGTCAGCACCCCAGCTAACAGGGCACCGGGGTCCTGGGAGAGACACGGGGGGCCAGAGGACAGGTGGATCACCAGCCTACAGAGGGCGCTTTGGAGCTGGAATCGAGCTAATTCCCAGAAGTCACCAGCAGGAGGCACCGCAGGGGTGAGTCCGCACATCTACACATTTAATATTAGGAAGTGTTTTGTTTTTTTATTTTCTTGTAACCATTTCTGACTGTAATGCTTATATTTGAATTCATTTAAAAATCTCTCTTCTTTTGATAATAAACTTGTTTTATTGTGTAATCCAATCCAGTGTTTAATTTCAACTGTTTGGGTAACTCCATTGAATGCAGCAAGCTGTTGTGTGTTGTTCCTTTAGATGGACATCGGATCTAATACATCTGGACTGTCCAGGAGGGGGCTGGACTGGGCAATACAGAGAACACATTTTGGGGGAAGTCTGGGATTGGGAGTGGGCTGGGGTCACCCCGCAAGTGGTAACTAAGGCTGTTGGAAGCCAGAGTGTGACTAAAGGGTGGCTGGCAGGCTGCAGTCGCATGTAAACACTCAGGGTGTGGCTTGCATGCTGGCAGGCTGTTTGTGAGTGGTCCAGGTGAGAGCTACAGAAGCATAACATTGTGAGGCACCCAAAGTTAAAGGGAAGGGGTGACACAACCCCACACTGGTCTGGATTGCATTCTGGAAGTCACATGGAATAGCTTTATAAAAAGAGCTCATTGTGCTGTGTGAATTAGATTCATGTTTGTTGTTACTTTATTTTCCTGTTGAGATTCTGATCCATCCAGTTAACATCATTGTAGTTGAATAAAACAGCATGGTAGGCTGATTGGACTCAGGGAGACACAATGATCTGATTACACATATTCTAATGGCGGTTACACACGCAGTGATGTTCTTTCCCTCTTGTTCAGGATGCATACAACCAGCAGAGCGATTCGTTCCTTTAACAGGAGAAGAGGGCACGTTGACACCCATCACTCAAAATGTACAATAATACACATTGGAAGGAATCATTTGAATTATTCCTACACTGGATTCTAAATTAACAGGAGCCACTCAAGCAACTTTTCTGATACAACAGAAGATTTCCAGGTAATGACATCTTTGTATATTACTGAATCCAGCCCTCTTTACAGCTCTCCAAGGCTAGACAAACAGTCAACTTCACCCTGATTGACCAGTTTCATACAGGGATTGCAGGAGATGTGGGTTTTGGGGAGGGATCTGAATGAGAAAAGAGGGTAATGGCTTTGCAGACCAGCACAGGAGAAGCATGCCATGAGTAGCGGGTGGACTAGGGGAAAACAGAGAAATATAGAGACAAGCCTGGCAATTAAGCAGCAGGTGATAAGCACAGCAGTTGAAACAGTTTCACTTTTCACTTCTCTCAAGCAGTCATTTCTCCTTCCAAAACAACTTGAAGATAACCAAGATTAACCCAAATGCACGGTTCAAAGTTTGGATCTAGGGACTTGTTATGTGGACTGCAGCACGATGTGTAATGCAGCTTCTTTAATGAACTTCCAGTGGCATCCTCACTCCCCGCTCCCATTTTCCTTCCTTCCCCTTCTCTTCTGCTAGATTTTACTCTCATAGAGCAATGACACGTATGTAGGTCCATTTTGCAATTTCCATTCTCTCTCTACAGCCACACAAGCACAGGGCAGGTAAATTCCAGCAGAACAGAGGTGGAATTGGATAAGTACTTGGTGTGGGGGGTTGCTTTGAGATTTAAGTGAACTGCTCAGGTTTGTGGACATGATAGTGGAGAATGGAGGGAGAGGGCTGCTTTGAGCTGTGAGTGCATTAGAGAAAGTTGCTAGCTCTCAGGAGAAAGCATGTTGGGTTGTCTATATGCAGGTGGAGATTCCAGATTTTTTTTTCCTGCTCCAGGAGTCAGCTCAGGTAATGTCTGAGGAGGCAGTGGAATATCGTCTGCCAGAAACCCTGGAAGATCTGGGGCAGAAGGGTTCACACTGAATACAATCAAGGAAGGAGGTGGTTATAACTCAGCTTTCTGGAACATATTGGAAACAGCAAAGCCTGTGGATGTCACCAATGAGATGATGAACTACTTGGGGGGAGGGATAGCTCAGTGGTTTGAGCATTGGTCTGCTAAACCCAGGGTTATGAGTTCAATCCTTGAGGGGGCCACTTAGGAAATCTAGGGCAAAAATCAGTACTTGGTCCTGCTAGTGAAGGCAGGGAGCTAGACTCAATGACCTTTCAAGGTCCCTTCCAGTTCTAGGAGATAGGTATATCTCCAATTATAAAAAATATTATAGGAAAGACTGTGATCGGAAGGTAGTTATGGCAGTGCTGAGAGACATCAACCTGAGGGATCTGTCAGAGATACTCATTAGTGCAGCAAAGGCTGGTAAGACTCTACCAATGGAGAGGACAGTGGGCAGTATCTGGCTAGAACAAATGTATCCAGGGTGGGTGTCTTCAGTGTTGGTTGAACTATTCTGTGTTTTGAAGAAGGGAAGGTAATTCTTTGAATGAAGCATTGGCTTTTTCAGTCCTGACCAAGAGACTGACTCTCTGGCTTTGGGTCAGGATTCGGGTTCCCAAGGCCTTAGCTGTCCTTCTTTCCTTTTTCATCTTTCTGCCCTGCCTGGGAGTGGAGAAAATCACTGTTAATTCCTTTCTGAGTAATAACCACTCCCACCTCATCTGCAATAAATCACTTTCCTGCCTCTAGACTTTCTTTCTTGTATGTTTAACTCAGCAATTGAACCATAAACCATCTGTTCTTTCCTATATCATGGCTCAACCCCCTCTCCCACCACATACATCTTGTGGCTTTGGATTTAAACACCAACTTCCTCATCCCACACTCTGCCCCAGCACACATACTGCAGTGATGGTTAAAGCTCCTTTGCCCCTTCTATGAGACCACATACAAAATGTTGGGGGAGTTACACACACTGTGATGTTCTTCCCACCATGGATGCTAGTCACGCACCAGGCAGAGTGATGTGCCATTAATGGAAGGGGCAAACTGGGGGAAATTGGAGAGCAGGATGTACAAATTTTAATATCACAATCATTCCCTTTTCTGTTAGAAAGAAATGTTGGATGGCACTACTATTGTCCTTGCTCTTTTCTTCTGTGTTCTCATCTGATAGATTCTGTTCCAGGGGCCTGACCTGGCTTTGTCTTAATTTTGTCTTGGTTTCAGGAAGGAACCAGTGTAGTGTTTAGTGGGCGGGTTTCCATTTGAGATTCAAAGTAAATGTGCAGCAACTCTTGTTTGCATGACTGGAGGAAGCGGTAGGCAAGAAGGGAGGGGGTTGATGTGAGGTGAGTGCTCTAGAGACCTTTAGTTTCAGTTTAGCTCTGACTATTCCTCTTTGTGAACCAACCATTTCCTGCTTTTGTCTCTCCTCTCACAGGCTGCTCAGGGAGCTGAGGAAGGAGATGCCATGGAGAAAGCAGTGAGCGATTGCTTACATGACAGTCTTGAAGAGCTGACAAAGGATGAGCTCAAGAAATTCAAGTTCAAACTGAACACATTTAAGCTGAAGAAGGGCTATGACAATATCCCCATGGGTAAATTAGAGGAAGCATCACCTGTGGACCTAACTCGCTCCATACTCAGCTACTATGGACAGGACTATGGGGTGGAAGTGACAGTGAATGTGCTGAAATCGATAAACAGGAGAGATCTGGCTCAGAAACTCTCTGAGACACTGAGACCTGGTAAGAAATAACCTAGGGAGAGCTCTGCCCTGCACAGTGTGCACGTGGTGGTGGTGGTGGTGGTGGAATTGTATCTCCTTTTCTGCAACTTTCATTTTCTGCATTTGCTCTTTTTTTTTTAAAGAATATCTATGTACATAAATAACTATTTGCTTTGTGCTGAGGTGATGGCCGCCATTTTGGCTAACATACTGGGGACTGACCCATGGACCTCCAGTGCTAAACGCACAAGCTGCTAAAGCTTCATAAAATGGGGCTGTAACAGACTTGTCTGAGAGATCAGGCAGAGAGGGGAGACGTGTAACACACATTCACTAGTGAGTTACACTGACACCATGCTCCACCCTCTACACTGCACAGAAAGTGTGAGAGAGAATAGTTCACAGTTAAAGCAGGAGCATTATTAGAAATGACAGACGAGAACCAGAAATATCCCAGATTTTAACCTGTCAATCTTTAATTCAGCTTTTCTTGCTATTCAGAGCCAGGTTTCATGTAACATTTTCTGCCTCCACTTCCTGACTCCAGTTACACCTCTAAAGATTTGCAGGTGCTTAATTTTACACACAATGATCCCTTCTCAGAACTGAACTCTTGCAAGTGTACCATTAGTCGAACAATATTTTGTGTTTTTTGGTAAATTCCCTGCTTCCTGAGTCATGTGATTATATGAGAATCTCAGCTTTTGTTTAAAATAAAAAGTACAGTTCTTTTTCTCATGACTGCAAAGAAAAAGTATAAACACTAGATGTTCAAAAAAGGCCAATATAAACAACTCAAAATGCTTTTTTTAATCTCATGTTTTTAAGACAATCATGATTTTTGAGGGGACTGACTCAATTTGTGAATGTGTTGGCAACCTTGCAGTGCTTAATATGTCCTTAAAGTTAAGCATGTGCTTAACATTCCATTTACTTCAGCAGCATTACTTACATGTATAACGTTAAATGAATTCACGGCAGCATTTGAGCCTTTTAAACCTTGGAAAAGGGCTCTTTTTTCCCCCTCAAATCAGTCTTTTAAGTTTACTTTATTATTAAATGTTTAAAGTATCAATCATGTAGATATGCTGCTTCTTGCTCACAGAAACAGACTTTAACATGACTGCCTTATTTTCCAGGCTATGGTACCCGTGATAGTTAGTGACTTATTTGCTTTCAAATTCAGTAAATAATTGCTAATAGATAAGCCCACAAAGGAAAATTATACCATCCTCTTTAAGAGCTGCAGTACACTTTTTAAAGGAATGAATGTAATTGCATGACATAACTTCATTCCTCTGAATTCTTGATTAAGAGAGAGGCACATTCTGTGTATTGTAACTGAATGTTTAAGTAGATGCAAACACCCTTCATTTTATTTCCCCTCATTTTACAGCTTTGAGTGTGTGCATTTATGAAGAGCCTTCACTGTAATGTAATATTGTGTTTTTGTAAACAATTTCCCGTTTTTGTTTTGTTGTTTTTGTTTTATGGTGTGCCATTACACTGGACCTCCCTTTTGAGAAAGCAGAAGCTGCTGTGCCCATAATTCTGATATTTGCCACACTGGGGCTCCTGGAGCAAGATTTACCCTTGATCCTGGGGAATTCCACTGTGGGGACAGTGAGGGTTGTATTGTAAGGGCAGTACGTGGGACAATAATTCAATTTCTTTATTTGGATTGGGCCCTGTGAGATGAGAATTCTGCTCCCAGCAACCCCATAGCGCTTGTTAGAGTATTATTATAAAGGGGAACCAGACTTACCTTTCCTCATTCCCACCTTGTTCCTACTCACTTGCATTGGAAGGTAAATCAATAGGTCTCTCTCAGCTAAGAAAGTAAATAGAATGAACTGCATTCCAATAATCTCTTTCATTTGCTTCCCCTATTTATGGTTGGGAAATTATGGAAAAATTATTGAAAATTTTTAGGAGCTCGGCGACTATTGTGGGGGCCACAGTCGTCCGTAATGGCTTGGCCTCGAGGTACCGGGTTGCATAATCTACTACTTCAAGACTATATTGGCACCCAAGCCACTTTTCTTTACCAGGTCATTGCCAATCTTCTTCTCAAAGGGCACTCCCACTATGGGAAGCAGTGTCAAGGGTGCTCGAGGCACCCCTTTTGAGCCAGTTCACTGGCACTTGGGGCAGGAGGTGCAGAAATCTCAAATTTGCAGTCGATATCTGGCCAGAAAAACCTCCGTACCACTTGTTATAGGGCCTTCTCCCTCTCCAGGTGCCCTGCCCAGGGCACTGAGTGCCCTGGGTGTAGTAACGTGCATGAGAACCTTCATGAAACTAGCAATTGTTGGAATTCTTCCTGGGTATAGGGCACAGGCGCCAACTTTTCTCGGTACTGGTGGGTGCTTACACCCCTTCCACCCCTCCCAGCCCCATTGGACCCCTCCCCAAATCCCTGCCCCGCCTCCTCCCCCGAGCGCACTGTGTTCCCCCTCTTCCCCCCCTCCCTCCTGGGCTTGCCACATGAAACAGCTGTTTCATGGCACAAGCACTGGGAGGGAGGGGGAGAAGCAGGACGCAATGGCGTGCTCGGGGAGGAGGGGTGGTGAGCTGGGCAGGGGGGCGGGGAGCTGCTGGTGGGTGCAGAGCACCCACCAATTTTTCCCAGTGCGTGCTCCAGCCCCGGAGCACCCATGGAGTCAGCGCCTATGGTTTAGGGTTCTTTAGCCAGCTGGTGGAGGCGGTCAACATGCATCTTGAATCAGGGCCCATGGTGGGGGTGGGTCATTGGCTGGCACCTTCCTCCTGCTTGGGATCTGCCACCTGTTCCCAGGCTCGGCTCAGTGTCAGGTCCTCCCTATGCTCACTCACGAAGTCTACATCTATGTCCAGCCAGTCTTGGTTGGTCTCCTCTGGTGCCTTAGCTTTGTGGGGGGAGTGAGGGGGTACCAGCATCTTTGGCCAGGCAAAGAGGCTTTCTCCCTAGTTATCTGGGCCCTCATAGCTCAATAGTTCCATATTCACTAGCTTTGCTCTGTCTTCCCCGAGTGAGCGAGTTTGCAGAATCAACACCAGTCGTGCCCCAAGATCACTGGGTAGATCAGTGGCGGGACCAGGCTGACTCAGCACATCTCCTTCCAGCAGCCGGCCACCAGCCTCACCCAGGCAGGCGAGTACAGTCTTACATCCTCATCGATTCACTGTGTAATTTGTGTGTATGGGGGGGGCTCACACCAGGTCGAGAGACTCTGTCAGGGCCATTCTGGTAAGCATTTGGTTATATCCCCAAGTTGATGAGTGCCATCACCTTCAGGGATACCAGGAGCTTGGCTGGGCCCTTCTTTCTTGCCTGGAGGCTGGCTGCCCACACTTTGCCCTAGCTACAATCCATGCTTGAGCAGTTGCAGTGGAAAGGCCCCTCCTGGTCACATTTCTAACACCGACTCCAGGTTCCCCTTGGAAGACCCTCCATCAAGGAGACAGCCTCCATCAGGGTGGCTGGGCACTGCCCCTGTACCAATTCCTTCCCCCAATGAGGAGGATGTGGGTGAACTGCTCCAGCTCCACCATCTCAGTCACTTGAACCCTGGTCAGCTTCTTTGGTTCCAGCCAGCGCCAACAGTAGTCCTGGATCCTCTGGGCTACTACTTTAGGCCTGGTCCTGGGTGGATACTGTTACCGGTGCGATCTCTGATGGTAAGTCTCAGGGCCAGGCCGGTCAAAATCACACCCAGGACTGAACACTGTATTAAGGTTCCAAACTGCTTGTCCACCACGTCAGTGTCAGCCCTTAATGATCTTGAACAATTTCCAATTCAAGACCAACTCTCAATTCTGCTGATCATACCTGAAGCATGGAAAACAGTCAAGCAAATGGAAAATCAGTGAATCCAGATGGCATTCCTGCAGAGATTTTCAAATTTGGGGACGATGAACTGATCAGGACATTCATTGGCCTCTATTTAAGATTTTGGGAACAGAGGATGTGCCACAAGAACTTAAAGATGACAATTTTTTTTGCCTTTACAAAAAGAGAGGCGATCACACTTCTTGCTATAACCATTGTGCACCTCGCTCCTTAGCATGACAAGCAGTGTCAACTTGCAGAGACGTTGCTGCCTGAAAGCCAATGTGGCTTCCATCTTGGGAGTGGTACTTCTGACAAGATCTTTGCACTCCAGCAAATACAGGAGAGCAGAATCAAGACCTGCATATAGTTTTTGTCAATCTTACTAACACCTTTAACTCTGTAAATCAAGCTAGCCTGTAGAGGGAAGGGATAGCTCAGTGGTTTGAGCACTGGCCTACTCAACTGAGGGTTATGAGCTGAATCCTTCAGGGGACCACCTAGAGATCCGGGGCAAAATCAGCACTTAGTTCAGCCACTTGCCTTCACTAGCAGGACCCAATGACCCTTCAGGGTCCCTTTCAGTTGGGGAGGAGGGATAGCTCAGTGGTTTGAGCATTAGCCTCCTAAACCCAGGGTTGTGAGTTCAATCCTTGAGGGGGCCATTTAGGGATCTAGGGCAAAAATCTGTCTGGGGATTGATCCTGCTTTGAGCAAGGAGTTGGACTAGATACCACCTGAGGTCCCTTTTCACCCTGATATTCTATGATTCTAGACAGTCCTCCACAAGTTTAGTTGCCCAGAGAAGTTTGTTGACAACATTAAATCTTATCATGCAGGAAAGTTGGTTCATGTCCTTGACCAAGACTGCTTCTCAGCTCCCTTTGTTGTCATCAATGGAGTAAAATGAGCCTGTGTTCTTGCTCCAACACTATACATTTAGTATAATGTTTGTAGCTGTTCTAATAAATGAATTCAGAAACATTGATTGTGGCATTTTTATGCAGTACCTTGTAGACGGACGTGTTTTGAATCTGCATCACCTGCATGCGAAGACAAAAGTTAAGATGATTTTTAGCAAATTATTTTTGCTGATGACTGTGTTCTATTGGCCTATAACCTCAGGGACATTCTGTTGCTCACTGATGGCTTTTCATTTGCACCAAAATGTTTTGGCTTAACGATCAGCCTAAAGAAGACAGAAGTCACAATCCAGCCTTGATCAGGAAGTACAGCAACTACCTTAGTTATGTCCATTGACGATTCAAGGTCATTGACAAATTTTGCTACCCAGGCAGTGTCATTGCACAGCATGCAATGACTGATGAAAACATTATGAAGCACATTGGGGCCTTTGGAAAACTTCAGACAGGTCTCTAGAATGAACATGGTGTCAGACTGCAAATTAAATTGATGTTTAGTTCACTCTCATCATCATCACACTCCTCTATGGCTGTGATACGTGGACTACTTTTCAATGCCACATGAAACTCTTGAACTTATTTCACCTATGATATCTGCAGTGGATAATGGGAATTAAATGGCAAGATTTGGTTTCAAAGACTGAGGTCCTTGAGTACTGCAACATCACAGGCATTCAAGCTTTTATATTAGGAGTGTAGTTGAGATGGTGTATGGTCACATGGTCCATATGTCTGACAGAATACCAAAAGCCACCTTCTATGGAGAGTTTCAGGCTGGAACTTGTTTTAGGGATAGACCAAGAAAACATTACAAAGAAACTCTCAAGGCCAACCTCCAGTCTTGCAATGTTTGACTTGAACATCTGGGAGCTCTACATGACGAGACCCTCTACTGGCAGCTCTGTCACCTCGGACTGAAAGGCTTTGAGAGCTCACAGATTGCTGCAGTGAAGGAGAGATGTGTGAGGTGTAAAGCTAAAAGTAGCTCCCATCATTTACAATTGTTTTCCCCTGTGGCTCTTGTAGACAGGGCCACAGGTCCGAAATGGCCTTTGGTCTCATCTCAGGACCCACAATAAGTGACTGTAGCTCATCTGTCAAACTTAATGAGAGACTCCTTCAACATTATCAATTCAACAAAGGGCAGCATGTGAGGTCTCTTCTGAGAGCCAGTGACCCCCGGTGATCAAAATCATTGTGAGATATATATATATATATATACACACACACACACACACACACACACACGTAACACTTAAGGAGTTATGGTTCTGTACTGAAAATTATATTCTTAAAGTCTGTGAATTAGGACTGGTCACCAGAAGGTGATGAACTGGTTTCTTTTGAGCAGAGATTAGCAGACACTTCTCTCTCTGTCACACCCTGTGTGCATTGTCTGCTTTGCAATAGTGGCCTATTTACAGACTGAACCAAGTGTTAATCAAGAGTAGTGAAATTGACAAGAAAGAAGCACACAGGATAAAGCACCCAGCATCTTGTTTGTCAGTGGAGACAGAGGGTTTATGGGGTATAACTATGGAGGTAGAGGCATACCCTGTGTCTTTCACTTAGGGGACAAGCTGTCACCATGCATTTTATGAACTGAGGATCACAGCCAGCCAGGGCAGCTAAGCACTGTGACAAAGATTTTGGGTGAGCTAAACGTTACTGACAGGAGAGTATCTTGTTAAGTAAACCTAGGTTCTAGAATGTGTGTTATGATTTTGTTTTATATGTAACTGTGTTTCCGATATTTCTATTGCTATTCCCAGAATCTCTGCTTTGTTAAATAAACTTTTTCTAGTTTTCACTATAAACATATCTAAGTGCAGTGTGTTGAGCGGAGCCATGATCAGAGGTAAAGCTGGTAAACTGGGGTGTATTGTTTTCTTTGGAAGCAGTTGATCTGTGAATTCTGAGTGTGTCCAGTGGACCAGGGACTGGATATTCTAAGGAGAGGCTCGGGGGGCTGCAGAGTTGGAGTGTGTCTATCACTTACCTGCAGATGAACAGCTGGGCTGGTGAGGCCTCAATCGGAATGCGTGTGTCGTCCATGGTCAGTGGATCTGGGGAGCTCATCTCTCTGGCAGGCACAGATATGGCCTCCTGATGCTAAAGGCAGTGGTAGTGAGGTTCTTCACAATGCTGAGTACCCCCAGGAAGCATCACAAAGCCTTTGTTTCCTGTCCCTAGAAGGGTCCCTCTTGGTTACATTGTTGTTTTTGGGTGGGGCATTTCATTTGCTAGGGTTTGTATTATTGCATTTTATATATTGTGTACAGGGTTTATACTCCTGGTGAAGAGTTATTTTCCCAAGGGGCAGCATCCATTGTGTCCCCGGCACTGAGAGGAGTCATCTCGGGTGGAGGCACCCGGCCTTCCAATAAGAACCCATGCAAGGAAGGAGGAGAGGCCACTCCAATTAGCAAGTGTAAGGGGACTGTTGCCCCCTTACCAACTTTCAGTGGGAGTGTTTGGTTGCTAGCTCCCAGCACTAAAAAGGGAGGGGTCGATGGGAAATCAGGAGCCTGAGACTGACAGGGGACAATGTGGAGAGGCTAGTGCTCCAGGTCAGCCGGATTGACAGGGTGGGCAGGCTAATCAAGGAGTCAGGAGGCCAGGGGGGTCCTGTCCTCTGTGTGAGCTGGAATTGTCTGAGTCAGATGGAGTGGGGCTGAGCTAAGGAAAGAGCAGGGGCCCAAGCTGAGCTGATGGGAGCGGAGCTGCAGCCCAAAAAGCCAGAGCACAGCCCAGAGAGAGCAGCCCTGCCCTGGGAGGAGAGCTGCAGCAACCAGAGCCAGAGGGGCCAGACAAGCAGCCCAGGAAGCAGATGAGAGCTCAGAGCGGAGTCACAGAAGCACCCTGCAGAGCAGCCCTGCCCTGGGAGCAGAGTGGTAGCAACTGGAGCCAGAGAGGCAGGAGAAGCAGCCCAGGGAGCTGAAGTCAGAGCAGCAGCAGCAGCCGTGCTGAGGCAGAGTGGAGCTGGAGCTGGAGCTGGGGCAGTCTGGAGCTGAGTGCGGTGAGCAGCTGGGCAGAGCGAGGGAGACCCCGGGCAGTGGGCCCAGCGCAGGGAGATACCTCAGCCAAGAGGCCCTGCAGGCCAGACTGGAAGGGGGATCATAACCATGACAGGCCGGGGGTGACGCTGGGGAGAAGGGTCCTGCCACCGAGAGCCTGAGAGTGTGTGGCCACCGCCAGAGCAAGTGTCCAACCCGCAGCGTCCCTGCAGCACAGCCAGGGCCTGAGAAGGAGGCCTGGGACCTACAAGGAACAGACTATGAACTGCCCTGACGTTCCAGAGACACTGTTTGTGATGTTCCCTGCCACAGAGCGGGGTGATGTGTTTTTCTTTAACCTTTCCCATTTTTCCTTATTCTTTTTTTAAATTAAATGTTAATTAAATAACTTGTATTTGCTTTAAATTGTATGATGTGATCAGTGGGTCAGGGATGTGCGCAGTGCAAAGAGAGTACCCCGGAGTGGGGACACCCTAGCCCCTGTCCTAGGTGACCACAGCAGGGTTGGGGGTCGAGCCCCCCAGGAATCCTGGGCCCAGCCTTGTTGGGGTTACGAGAACTCTGCCAGACAAGAGAGTGGAGGGGGAGTCCTCGAGGGCAGGGAGGCCTCTGGGTAAAGGAAGTGGGAGCGAGGACTCAGATCCTTTCGCTAGCCCACTTCACCGGGGTAGTGCAGAAGCCAGGAAAGTTCCCCACAATAGCGGGACCATTCCCCCGCTTACACAAGCACCATAGCTCAGGGGAAGGGCTACATGTGGTTAAGCTGCGCCTCATACTCTGGTTCCAGGATTTTCTTTTCTGCAAAGAATTCAAACATCACCATCATTTATGTAAACAACTTAATTTGTGAAACATGTACCCATTTCAGTTTTCCATCTTTTTCACACCACGGTTGGGGATCTGCTAGCAGATCTTAAATATAGGCTTAATGTAGACAAGCCCTGGGCTTTCATGTTAGAAGTGGTACAATTCAAATTATTCCCTAAAAAATAAAGAACTAATCCTCCCTAGTACTCAGATTCTTGCTATGCATCCCAAAGGAGAGGATGAAATTAAATACACTTGAGTCAACTCAGAAGGTAAATCGAAAAGGTTATCAGTTAGGTAACCATGATGTATTTTCCGTGTTTTCTTGCAGAATTTCAATTGGAAAATGAGAGCCAACATGCAGTGAACCCCAAAGCTGGAGAACTCAGAGCTTCTCAAAGGTATCACATGTTTTAAAACACTGCCCAATTTGCCAAGATAAATCATCTATTGACAAAATGAAATTAAAAAAATGGTACCTCCAAGGTTATATGGGAAATATGCAATAGAGATGGGAATAGTTCAAGTCCATCTCTGGCCGTAATCCCAGTAGGTGTAGCTCCAAGTCAAAAAGCAGAATGTTAGTCCAGTTATTTCAATGATATACATCTAATCTATTCTCTAAAAGTGCAGTGTTTGTTGATTAATCTACTGTTGATTTTGTTACCCTGTCTCCCCATCCCTGAACACTAGCCACATGCGGCTCCTTGTATAGGCACCGACTGCGGGGCTGGAGCTACAGCGCCAACTTTCCAATGTGCTGGGGGGTGCTCACTGCTCAACCCCTGGCCCTGCCCCCACCTCACCCCTGAGCCTGCAGTGCCCTCGCTCCTCCCCTTCTCCCCCCCCGAGCCTCCTGCACACCACGAAACATGAAACAGTTGATCCGGAGGTGTGGGGAGGGAGGGGGAGGCGCTGATTGAGTGGGGGTGGGAGCTAAATGGGAGGCTGCTGACATATTACTGTGGCTCTTTGGCAATGGACATTGGTAAATTCTGGCTCCTTCTCAGGCTCAGGTTGGCCACCCCGGACTAGTTTATCTCATTTACCTGTTATATCTTGTCTATTTAAATTGGAATGTCTTTGGGGGAGGGATTGTCATTTACTGACTATGTGCAGCACCTAGTACAATGGAGTCCCTGACCTGGTTGGCCTCTAAGTGCTACTGCAACATAAATACTAAACAACAACAGCAATAATACCAAGTATATCTTTTTTTTTTAGCAGCATTTTGCATTGGATATCCAGTTATCTATCAAAGGCAATTTGTCTAATAGTGATCATATGGAGTTCATCTGGTGGGTTCATGTTGAATTCTTTGTTGCATGTATTCGGCTTCATACAGATGGCTTTATGGTGTCTTCGCCTTTTGCACCATAACACTCATTTGCACACAATTCTTTTTTTATAAGTCTTTGCACAAGTATGTCATGTTCCCATGTTTAGATTTAAGTGTTTCCATCAGTTTTGAACAGAATTTAGACAGAACCTTTTAATTTTCATGAATTATATAAAATGGATTATGATACTAGGACAAAGAAGTATATTTTTAAAATCACATTTTATGTGTGCCAGAAATATACTGTTTTTTCTGCCCTTACACTTTTTTTTCCATACTTTTTCTGCCATCCCAGCACTTCCTAGCCCTGAATCTCAGCCATGTTTACAAAGTGAAAATGTATGCAGTCTGGACAGAAACCCTCTCTTCCCTTTCACCCACCAGTCTTCCCTCCTTCAACCCTGTCACTGACTGAGTTGTCTTTCCTACTGTCTCCATCTAAACCCAAATGAGGGGTTCTCAAATTTCATTGCACCGCAACCCCTTACTGACAACAAAAATTACTGCATGACCCTAGGAGGGGGGACTGAATCCTGGGTCCGCTTGAGCCACACCACCAAGGGTGGCGGGGGGCAGGCAGGGGGGGCAAAGCCTACAGGCTTCAGCCCCAGGCGTGGGGCCTGTAACCTGAGCCTTGCCACCGAGAGCTGAAGACCTTGAGCTTCATCTTTGGCCCTTGGTGATGGGATTCGGGCTTCAGCCTCAGCCCCGGGCCCCAGGAAGTCCAATGCCAGCCCTGGCAACCCCATTACAACAGGGTTGTGACCCACTTTGTGGTCCTGATCCAGTTTGAGAACAGCTGATCTATACCATGTGTGTCCCAATGACCCTAACCCTATTTGCACAACTCCAGATTTCTGTTCCTCCATTTATTATCCCCTCCATTTCCATTATCCCTGGCTCATTTTCCTTTGCCTTCAAGAACATTACTGTATCCCTGTGGCAGGGCAGAGGTAAAACTCTCTTTAAAGCCCTGCCAAAATGCTGGCTGCAGCCTGCTCTCTGGCCAGGAGGCCAGGTGTAGAGATGCAGGTACTCAGCAGGGAGCCCAGCTGCAAGCCCTAAGGAGGGCTGTCTCAGAGGAACATGCTGAGCTAAGTAGTGACAGCTGGGCTGGAGCAGGAAAGGGCTATAAAAGCCCTGGACAAACCTCAGTGGGGAGGCTTGCCTGGGAGGTGACAGGAGGGTAGTATCTCTGGCTCCTTACCAGCAAGGAAGCCTCAAGGGCCAGGAGACCCTGGAAAGGGTCTGTGGGGGACACTAATTGTTGGGGGATCTGGGAACTGCACGAGCACTGTAAATAAAGACACTGGGGTGATCCAGCAAAAGGTGTAGAAGATTCTTTATTATGCCAGTCTAAACACGGGGTGTAGGCACAAAAGTGGGAGAGCCTGCGATGACCCTGTGACAATCCCCTATCCTAAAACAAACTAAACAATACCTCCCCCACTTCACATCCACACTCCTTGAACCAGAAATGTTAAAAATAGGGAGCTAGTTACATATCATTTTTCCTTATAAATTTGTCGCTAAAGGACTCCCTCCCACTAAACCTCTGCCAGGCATACCTCAGTTTTGGACAGTCCTGTCACTCCTGGTGAGCATGGGAATATTCCAGTCATAGCTTTGTCTCGTGTCATCTTTCCTATGGCCACATCTTTGATCAAATCATCTGGAATTTTATCCTCCTTTTTCCTTGTCTGTCGTATTCATGGGTCCTATTTTTCAGGGGTTATTTGCACTGGAACAAGAGCTACACCAGTTAAAATAAAAAAAACAAACTCCTGCATAAAAAGGGTCATGATATCATCTTCTGTATACCAGTACATTTCTGATTATATCTGAACTCTTTTTCCACTGCTTCACACCACAGGAAGTTACACTGTCACCACTCTGCAAAGCACATCAGTTCCAATAGATACTTTAGCTTGATTTGTTCTATAAGCCTCTTCTTTGTTGCCCCTTTCCCCTATTTCCCTTTATTTACTTACTTGTTTAGGCATTTTGTTAAATTTAAAAGTGTCTTTCTACTGCTCAAGTACACTTCATAAAACTTGACATAAACATCACTATAGAACGATAAAAAGATGCTCAGAATATCACCCTACTTTGTAATATTGTAAAATATAAAATAAATTGCCTCTTTTCCCAACAGTATACCACTAATCAACCATATTAGCACCAAATGAAGCCCCTATATCCATAGCCCATCAGCTGTCCTACACATGCTTAAGAAAAAAAGTGGTCTCAAAGACTCACTCTGGGTCTCATTCCCTTTATTTTTATACAAGCTGCTTAGCTCTTTGATATACAAGCACCAAACAAAATTCCCACTGGAGATTTATAACACACAGGAATTCCTCCAGGTGCTGACGAAATTGCCTTCTACAGAGAATTCTTCATAGAATTGCCCTTTGTCAAAATGTCTGCGATTTCCTGTTGTTCTGAGTATGAGTGAGGCTTCTGGCTGCTTTTAGATGCCCTCTTTCAAGCTGCTTCCTTCCTTTTGGAAACAGTAGCAATGAAGCTAGGTGCCCGTGAGAACATGGCACCTTAGTTTTACTCCCATTGCTTTCATTGACCATGATGCAAAAGACCATCTTAAATGAGGTCACCTGTCACCTCATTCTTATTGAGAACAATGGGAGATGGCAGCCATTTTGGAAGATGGCAGTCCTGCATAGATTTCTGTGCGGAAGAACATTATTCTTCAGCCTCTGCTGAAGAACAAACTTTCAAGTTTTAAAGAAGAAAAGCATTGTGTGTGTTTGTATGTATGTACAGGGCCACCAATGGGGAGTGGGAATGGGGGCAGCTGCTCTGGGATCCGTTGGTTTAAAAGGGCCCAGAGCTCCAGGCCACCACTGCTGCTACCGTGGCAGCAGCCGGAGTCCCAGGCCCTTTAAATTGCTGGAGCCGCTGAGGTGCTGCCCGGGGGAGGCCAGCCCCCAGCCCCGCTCCTTCCACCTGAGGGCCTAGAGCCATCCCCACTCCTTGCTCAGGGACCTGGCAAGTCTGTTGGCAGCCCTGTAAATGTAATGGACAATCATTAATCCTAAAATTATTTTCAAAAACTACCCGTTGTACCTGATCTATTCAACAGAGGACAATAGAGGGATGGTAGGTGGTTGATGTGCAAGGAAATGTAGGGCAGAAATGGGTAAATTGGCCAGGATCCTCTGGTTGTTTTGCACTTCTCCAGAGTAGGGTAAAGCAGTTATCATGTACTGGCAACTCTAGTCGTAAAAACTATTAAAAAAAAAAAGAGGTTGATATCTTCAAATTATTAGAAATATCACATGGTAACACTAACCATCCATTTAGGTTTCTTGTTTGTTTCATGAATTAAATATTTAATTTAAACCCCCCCTTCCCCCCAAAAAACCCAAGGAAATTCCCAGGTAAAAAGTACATTATGATGATTTTTAAGTTGGTTGAAAAAACATTAGATCATGCAATTATCCCCATACTAAGCATGACAAATCCAGGAAATTCAGAGTTAAAGGTTAAGGTTAAAAGAAATCCAAACATGTTAAGGTCTGGAAATGCACAGTTAGGGTATTTGAACCATCTTAATTCAACCCTGAAGTGACACAATGAGGAAAGAAATGAAACGATCTAATGTGTCTTTAAAAATCAGTAGTATGGGACCACAAATACTTATGCACTAATTATAATTGTGATGTGTAGCATCACTATAGAGTTAAGGTTGTTTGTTGGGAAATTAATAAATTTGTGCTAATAAATGCTTCCTATCCATTTATATTTAGATTCTGCTCTAGGTGCTACTGGGGTACACATAGCTAGAGCTACAAGAACATGGCAGAAACGGAAGAAACCCTTTGCTGTTCCCTGTTCTGATAAAGAAAAGGCATTAGCTTCTGCAAATGAAGGTATATTTTAGAGAGAACCAAATGACAGATCTGAGTTCAAATTTGGGTAATTCTTTTGGTTGATGGGTCTTCTAGCATCTTTTCAGCATTTCAATAATAAAGTCTGGTTGATCTCATAGGATTGTTTGTTTGTTTTACTCTTCTGACTTCTTGAAGTCTGAGTTTTCTAGCAAGTAAGAGAAGGGGGTTACTGTCTAGGTGATGCAGCTTGGCCCACAGGATTCTATATCCGTACTTAACTTCCTTCTAGCAGTTCTCTGAAAATGTTTTATTCCCAAAGAATCCTCTCATTTTGAGGTGGCTCTCTGTTGAGAAGGTTAACATTGTGCTTCAGTTCTCTAGATGTCCTGCAAAAGCCATCTCCTCTATGGATTTAATTTAATTATACATTGAAACAAGATCAAGCAGGATGTCCTTTTCCTGAGATGAACTGCATCATGGGAGAAGTCAGTTCTGCATACAATTCGTCAAATTATGCAGTCAGCTACACTGGTCTAAATCCAGAATAACTCCATAGACTTCAATGAGTGCCTGCAGGGTCAGGTCCTAAAGCCAGAAATGTGGTTGAGTTTAGTATGATTTAAACTTTTAAAGAGTAAATGACTAAATCAGCCAAGTGTAGCTTGGATTAAGCAGGTAAAATTCTCAGAGTCTCTGGAGACAGATTATGTTGGAAGTTAAACTTCAGGTCTGCACTGGTCTGAAAATATGGGAATAAGTGGGTTACTAGTACTGGGCGGGAGGGGGTGTCACACACTTCATAGCCTCTATTGATAAGCTCATTCCACCCCCATAGGCTCCTCTCACCCCTCCAATATCCCCACCAGCTCCCCCTCCCAACCCCCTCTAGTTGAAGGACTCCCTAAAATTCTTCCCCACCATATCCTCCTGTTAGGAGGCTATGTGCATCCCATTACTCGCTTCCCACATCCCAGAGGTGCCCCAGTCCTCCACCGTCTGCATACCAGGGGCTCTGTGTGTCCCCCATTCCCCTCTCCTCCCATACCAGCATCCACATCCTCCCTCCCCCACTCCAGTGGCTCTGTGTGCACCCCTCTTGCCTCATATCAGGGTCTCCCAGTCTCCTCCTCTACCAGGGCCTCTGTGTGCCCCCCATTCTCCCATCCCATGGCAGAGGTTCTATGTGCTCCTTATTCCCCCTTTTCCTCCCATGATCCCCATATTCCCTCCTTCTCCTCCCACCAGGCATTGTGTGTGACCTCCCCCATATTCCCCCCCCAATGCCAGGAGCTGTGTTCGCACCCCCATTTTCCCTCACCCCATCTATTCTTATTTGTCTTCCTTCTATCTGGGAGAGAACTCCTTCAGAGTGTGAACATGGTAAACTCCACTGGGAGGATGGGGAGAGATAAACAGGGGTGTTCTGTTGCTGGAAGGTGTTAATGGAATCATCAACCAGTTCTTTGATCTATAGACGATTCCAGAAGTGCTTGAAGCTGTGGCTCTGGTAGATGGATGACAGGGGCTCTGTGGGCATGTCTACACAGCAAAGAAAAACCCATGGCTGGCCTGTGCCACTGACTCAGGCTAGTGGGGCCCAGGCTGTGTGGCTATTTAATTGTAGTGTAGACTTCTGGGCTGGAGCTGGAGCCCAGGCTCTAGGACGCCGTGAGGTGGGAAGGTCCCAGAGCTCAGGTTCCAGCCTGAGCCTGGAAGTCTACACAGCAGTGAAATTGCCCCACTAGCCTGAGTTGGCTGGCACAGGCCAGCTGCAGATATCTAGTTGTGCAGACATACCTCATGTGTTGTTTTCCAATTGCCCTCAAAATCAATAGTTTTCTGTCCAACTGATACCTGGAACATCCCTGAAATTTTAGACTTGATCAGACGCAGTGTTCAAAAGTTATTCCACTAGGGACAGACAAACGGATGTCATTAAGTTGAATGTAGGTCCTGGCAAGCCCAGCCACATACTGAATATAGAATATAGATATCATGGCAATACAGAGAGGCCTTAAACCAGACTTAGGGTATGTCTACACTTGAAATGATAGAGTGGCACAGTTGCACTGCTGCAGTGTTTCAGAGTAGACACTCACTACAGCAACAGAATGGGTTCTCCCATCACTGTAGTTCATACACCTCCCCAAGACGTGGTAGCTAGATTGATGGAAGAATTCTTGCATTGACCTAGCACTGTCTACACCAGGGGTTAAGTCGGCATAGCTGTGTTTCTCAGGGGATATGAATTTTTCACACCGCTGAGAGACATATCTATACTGATATAAGTTTTCATTGTATAACAGCTCTTAACTCCCATGATACACTGTCTTCCTCATCAGGATAGGAGGCATGGTGCATCCTGGGAGATGTAGGTATCCCAGCCGATAGAGGAGAATGATAATTAGAGATACTGAATCTACAATGAGGTACTACAGCAATATTTCCAAATTTTGGTTTCTGGGTTGTTGTTTTTTCAAAAACTTGTCCTGTGACACATCTTGTCTGCACCTATTGGCTCCCACCGATATTATTTAATACCATGGCTATAAATCAAGAAGTCTTCTGTCTCTTCACTGCTGTGGGGCTGTTGTATTGAAGCTCAAATATTTGACTGAGAAAATAAATAAATGATGTCCAGTGAGAAAGGGAATGAAGAGAATTGTGTGTTAAGTATTTATATACTTTTTTCTTTTGCTAGAAGTCTTAAATCTACAGCAGGAATCAGAGACTTCTCCAGAGCCAGGGGAGAAAGATGGTTTAAATCAGAGGCTGGAATCAGAAATGCAGCAAGACCCAGAGCCGAGGCAGAAAGATGATTTAAACTGGGAGCAGGAATCAGCAACTCAGCAAGACCCAGAACTGGAGGAGACAGACCTTCCCAAAGGTATTACCTCTTATTTAGAGTCAGAGAGGTTAAGGCCAGAAGTACCACCAGATCATCAAGTCACCAACACCTGCACACTCTTATTTCCCTCCCATCTGTACCCTATGTGTTGTTTTCCAATTGCCCTCAAAATCAATAGCTTTCTATTCAACGGATGTCTAGAACCATCCCTGAAATTTGGGACTTGATTGGCTGCAGTGTTCAAAAGTTATCCCATCAAGGACAGACAAACAGATGTCATCAAGTTGAATGTAGGGCCTGGCAAGCCCAGCCACATACTGAATATAGAATACAGATATCATGGCAACACAAGGAGGTCCTAAACAAGACTTAACTTTGTAGTGCAGACATAGACTAAGCTGACTTAAGTTATGTCGAGGTACATGTCCACACTGTGCTCATTGTAGCGGCAGAGTGCATCCACAATAGTAGCTCTTGCATGGACACGGAGAGCAGTGCACCATAGGTAGCTACCCACTGTGCAAATGGCCAAAGTGTTTGTAATGTCTCATGGGGCAGGTGCAGCATCACATGATGCAGGTTTCTCAATCCCATTGTTCCACGGACATCCTACTAGATTGCTAGCTGCTTTTCAACTGTCCTGGTACACCACAACCCAGCCATCTGTGTCAGAAAGCATGAGCATTGTGCTGTGCATTATGAACACAAGGCTATAAGAGGAATCCAACAGAGGGCTATTTGGCTAGGGGATTCCTTGAAGAAGCATTTTAACACTGAGTCACAGTAATGTGTGTTGCTGGAGTATGCTGAGCCTGGCATTGTTTGCACTGTGCTCTGCATCTTGTAATGAGTGCTGTGTGTGCCTGAAAAGTAACACATTTTAAATCACTTTTTAAGTAGTATTTGGTAATACAGTATGACCAAACTGATATTTCTGAGCACTAACACAAGACTCCTACAGAAGTGTGTGTGTGTGGGGGGGGGAAGGAATGGAGTGTGTTGGCATGCTGTTTCATTAAGCAGTGCGTTCACCAGCCTGAACACTTGTTCAGCCAGCAGCAACCAATACTGAGGCAGAAGCTGGTGCACGGACAGGAGCCTTGCCCCGCTGTCCTGCCACTCCTGCTCAGCAGAGACTGGTACACCGACAGCAGATGGGGGGCACCCCAAACAGGGCCAGCTCTAGGCACCAGCAAAACAAGCAGGTGCTTGAGGCAGCACATTTGCAGGAGGTGGCATTCAGTCATCATATTTTTTTTTAAACTCACTTCCTCCCCTCCCTCAACCCTGCAGAAGCAGAGCCACGGAGCAGCTGGGGCTCCAGCATGGGAGCTGAGAACCCACGGGACCCTGGGAGCTGTAGTTCCTTGCCTCGCTCCTGGCCTGTGGAGCCAGCCCTGGAGCAGGGAAAGAACTACATTTCCCAGCAATCCTTGGCAGCTATCAACAGGAAAGGGAGGGGCAGGGAGTGAGGTAGCTTAGCCATGCTGCAGCTTGCTGGGAGTGGAAGGGGGTGGCACTGTGAATGGGGAATAAGTGTGCCCAAGGAGTAGAAGGCTTTGCCCCAGATATCCTCTTCAGAAGACATCCCCAGACTGGATTAGGGATACTGATGTGACCTCACCTTTCAGCCCCCAAAGAAGGAATTGAGTAGACTAAATGGACAGTGCCCCTCTCTATCTGAAGCCCAGCAAGGGAGGTACGTGGATCCCACTAGAATTTAAAATGAAAAGGGAGGGGAGGCTCTGATAGGAGACTTCGGCAGCTTTAGATACAGTATCAGGCATGCAGGAGGATTTCCACTCCTGAGCCATGGAAGCAGAAATTGACTTTTCCTTTCTAGATGTAGCTAATATTCAGAAAGGGAATCTAGCACCTGCCTTCCAGATTTGAACCCCTCAAAATTCAGGAGTGCTCAAGCTCAATTTGGGCAGCTGTTACTTCATTTCTCCCAAATCAAATATACTGATCCACTGTAATTTGCCGTAGAAAAAGTAGGATAAAGTTGATCAAGAAATGCTTCTCAGTGATTATTAGGACTGGAATTGCTATTTTCAACAGCCATTGCCTTTTTTTGTTTGCTTTTGTTTTTTAGTTTTATTTGTTTAAAAGGAAGACAGTGATATTGCATTGGCAAATTCCCCCAAGAAAGAAAGAGTGGAACAAAAGAATAATAAAGGCACCTCAACTTTTCCTCATTTATGGAGGACAGTCTTATAATATGCATCCAGATATCCTCCAATCACATGAGCTGAAAATTGTTCCACTTTACTGCAGCTCTGTAACCCTATGGTAACCAGTCCTGTCTGTGTTTTGTGCACATCCAAAATTCCTGCTGAATGACCCGCCCTGGGAGCGAGTTACCAGTGACCCAGGGCTGGGGTGGCAAGGGGTGCGGGTTGGGGGGGGCGAGGAGAGCCCAGGGCTGGGGTGACAGGGGGGTGGGGAGGGCACTAGTGGGAGGGAAAAGGGGAGCCCAGCGCTGGGGTGGCAGGGGTGGGGGGTGGGAGGTGAGAGAACCCAGTGCTGGGGCAGCAGGGTCCAGCAAAAAACCTAGAGCCGGGCCTGCTCCAAGATCAGCTCCCTGCCTCTCACCTCAGCTCTGCACAGAACAGCGGATCAGGAGTGTCGTCCCCTCCCCGGCAGCTTGAGTAGCTCAGTCATGCAGCCTGCCTTGCCTGCCACTGGGGTCCTAGTGCCAGGGAGAGCAGGATTCCGTGTTAATGTTTTGATTCCGTTATTCCATCCAAGTTCTCCTTAATGCAGATTTCACAGGGCCCTAGCTATGTGTGGCTGTCATTGTGTTTTACCTCCCGTAGGGTGCAGTGCCCTGGGCATTGCTACAGCCCCAAAAGATACGTGGGGAGAAAGTAGGGAGGTCCCTGTGATTCTCACTCAGCCTCCCTACAGTGATTCCTCCCACAGCCTCCTCTCGCCACAGACCCAGGAGATCCACCCCGACCCCTGTAGTCCAGGCAGGAGCACATTTGCTGCAGGGAACCAGTATGCTCAGCTGGGCATAGCTTAGAGTTGCCAACTGACTTATCACACAAATCCAAACACTCTTGCCCCACCCCCTGCCCTGCCCAATCTCCCAAGTCCCTGCCCCTCCCTCAGAGACCCTTCCCTACTCCCTCCACCCCCCCCCACCCTGCTCGCTCTCCCCAATTGTCACTTACTTACATTGGGGTGGGGCAGGGGGTTGGGGAGCAGGAGGAGGTGAGCAGTGCAGGCTTTGGCTGGGTGGCTCCAGGTTGGCGGTGCAGTGGGGCTAATGCAGGCTCCCTGTCTGCCCTGGCTCTGCGCTGCTCCCAGAAGCGGCCGGCACATTCCTGCAGGCAGGAATCTGTGTGCACTGCCCGTGCCTTGATCACTGACTACGTAGCTCTCATTGGCCAGCAACTGTAGCCAATGGGAGCTGCAGGGACAGAGCCTGCCTTAGCCCCCCTGCACTGCTGACTGGGAGCCACCCAAGGTAAGCGGGGCCAGGGGGCTCGGGGGCTCTGCATGCTGTCTCCTCTGTGTGCCACTCCCAGAAGCTGCCAGCACGTCCCTGCGGCCCCTTGGGTGGGCCAGGGGGCTCTGCACATTGTCCATGCATGCAGGCACCACCCCCACAGCTCCTATTGAATCACAGAATATCAGGGTTAGAAGGGACCTCAGGAGGTATCTAGTCCAACCCCCTGCTTAAAGCAGGACCAATTCCCAACTACATCATCCCAGCCAGGGCTTTGTCAAGCTGGGCCTTAAAAACCTCTGAGGAAGGAGATTCCACCACCTCCCTAGGTAACCCATTCCAGTGCTTCACCCAGGGCCGGCTCCAGACCCCAGCGTGCCAAGCGCGTGCTTGGGGTAGCATGCTGCGAGGGGGTGCTCTGCCTGTTGCCGGGAGGGCGGCAGGCGGCTCCAGTGGACCTCCCGCAGGCGTGCCTGCGGATGCTCCACCGGAGCCGCGGGACCAGTGGACCCTCCACAGGCACGTCTGCAGGAGGTCCACCGGAGCCGCTGGACCGGCGACCGCCAGCGCGCCCCCCGCGGCGTGCCGTCGTGCTTGGGGCGGCGGAATTCCTAGAGCCGCCCCTGGCTTCACCACCCTCGTAGTGAAACAGTTTTTCCTAATATCCAACCTTAGACCTCATCCACAGGCTGCAGTTCCCAGCCAATGGGAGTTGCATAGTTAGGGTGCGGGAAGTGCATGGAGACCTCTGTCCCCCCCCCCCCCCCACAGGGGCCTCAGGGACGTGCTGGCTGCTTCTGGGAGTGGCCCAGAGCCAAGGCTGGCAGGGAGCCTGCCTTAGCCCTCCTGCACTGTCGGACTTTTAGCGGCCTAAAATTCCCTGGTAGCCTCCAGGAGATAGAGCCCAATTCCAGGAGACTCACGGTGAAACTGGGAGGGTAGGAACCCCTACAGTAGCCATGTGAGCTCTCCAGACTGAGCAAACCAGAAGAGCAATGTCAAAACAATCCTAGAGCTTTAAAAGGGGAGGGGTGCATACCTACGTACTTTGCTGCAGAGCAGCAGAGTTCAAAACAGGGACAAGAGCGGTCACGGTCGGCATTGTGGGACACCTCCGGGTGGCCACTTACATTGACGTAAAGAATGCAGTGTTTACACTGATGCTGCATCTCTCTAACTATATCACAAAAAGCTCTATGCCTCTTGTTGAGATGGTTCTATTTTATAGGAAGAGTGTTAAATTAACGGGAAGAGCATTGTAGTGTGTACACCTCCACTGTTTTGTCAACAAAAGCTTTCTTTTGCTGACAAAACTGTGTAGTGTAGACAAGACCTTATGGTATGTCTATACTTAAAATGCTACTACAACACAGCTGTGCTGCTGTAGTGCTTCATAGTAGACACTCACTACAGTGAGAGAACAGGTTCTCCCATCACTGTAGTTAATCCACCTCCCCAAGAGATGGTAGCTAGATCGACTGAAGAATTTTTGTGCTGTCTATACCAGGGGTTAGGCTGGCAGAGCAATGTTTCACAGGGGATGTGGATTTTTCATACCCCTGAAAAGCATAGCTATACTGACATAAGTTTTCATTGTAGACCAGCCCTTAATTCCATGAAGCACTGTCTTCCTCATCAAGATAGGAGGCATTGTGCATCCTGGGAGAGGTAGCTAGCCCAGCCTATAGCGGAGAATGGAAGTCAGAGACGTTGAAGTTACAGCTACAATGAGGCACCAAAGTGATATTTTCAAATTGAGAAATTTTGGATTTCAATCAACATATTTTGGTTACAGTCGTTCTCTCCCCCCCCCCCCCCCCGAAACCTGTCCTATGAGCCAGTTTCTCTGCACCTACTGGCTCCCACCAACATTTTTATACAATATTGCTTAAGACCATGGTTATAAATCAAGAACATTGTTTCCTCACTGGTGTGGGCTGTTGTATTGAAGCTTAAGTATTTGACTGATAAGATAAATAAATTAATATCCAGTGAGAAAGGGAATGAAGAGAATTGTGTGTTAAGTATTTACAATTTTTTTTTTACTCGCTGTCTTAAATCTGCTGCGGAAATCAGAGACTCTGCCTGTGCCAGGAGAGAAAAATGGTTTAAATCAGAGGTTGGAATCAGAAACTCAGCGAGACCCAGAGCTGGAGGAGACAGACCTTCCCAAAGGTATTACCTCTTATTTAGAGTCAGAGAGGTTAAGGCCAGCGGGGACCACCAGATCATCTAGTGTGACTCCTGTATATCGCAGACCACCAACAGCACCCAGCAGCTGCAGGCTCTTGTTTCCTATCCATTTGTACTTGATTTAACATTTATCAAAACTTCTGTTAGATTTAACCTTTTAAAATCATCAAGTAATATGGGACGAAGAGGAGGATGTGCAAAATGTTCCTTGTCTTTGCAGATAAAAAAAATAAGTACAAAGGCAAAATTAATTAAAAATTATCGTATGCAAAGTCAGAACATTCTGAAATTATGGATCACACCTCAGTGTTAATTTGCCTATTTTGTAAAACTTAATAAATTGAAAAGTGTGAATTTCAACAGTCTAACTCAGGGGTAGGCAACCTATTGCACGGGTGCCAAAGGCGGCACACGAGCTGATTTTCAGAGGCACTCGCACTGCCTGGCTCCTGGCCACCGGTCCGGGGGCTCTGTATTTTAATTTAATTTTAAATGAAGCTTCTTAAACATTTTAAAAATCGTATTTACTTTACATACAACAATAGTTTAGTTATACATTATAGACTTATAGAAAGAGACTTTCTAAAAACGTTAAAATGTATTACTGGCACGCGAAACCTTAAATTAGAGTGAATAAATGAAGACTTGGCACACCACATCTGAAAGGTTGCCGACCCCAGGTCTAACTGTTAATCTGAGGCACACCAAGTTCAGTGAGGGTGAGATAACATTACTAAGTGAATCTTAACATTCAATTTTCTTAATTTGTTTGTTTTAAATTGTCACAGGGGTCTACTCACCACAAGTGGTGTCTCCTTGTGGCCACTCTGGGGATTAGCTCACTCTCTCATCCTGCATTTCGGTGTGCTCCCTCTTCATGACTTTGCCCTCTGGCCAGGTCACTAAGCATGTTTTCCCCCTTTCAGGGTATCAAAGTCTTCTAGCGCAAACTGTCCCAGGCAGGACACACTCCAGTGCCTGATCTGTGCCACTTCCCCAGTAGCTGGTAGGGGAACCCAGGTCTGGGCCTGCACTGTTCTCTGGGTTCCAGTTTGGGGCCCTCTCATCAGCAGCCAAGGTACACGCTATCCAATACCATAGAAGAGGGATCTCAAATTCCAATCACCAGGAGGGCCACGGGAGGACTCGTACATTGGCCCGAGGGCCGCATTACTGACAACCCCCGCCCCTTACTGCCCCCTGGCCCCACCCCCCACTCCACCCCTTCCATGAGGCTCCGCCGCTGCCTGCAGGGTGCAGCAGGGGGCTCAGGGCAGGGGGTTGGGGTGCAGGAGGGAGTGCGGGGTGTGGCAGGGGGTTGGGGTGGAGGCAGGGGGCTCAAGGCAGGGAGCTGGGGTGTGGGGTGCAGGAGAGGTTCGGGTTCCAGCCCAGCGCTGCTTACCCGGAGCGGTTCCAGGGTGGCAGGGGCACACACCAGGGCCAGGGTGGGCTTCCTGCCTGCCCTGGCCCTGGCCCCGGCCCCGGCCCCAAGCTGCTCCCAGAAGTGGCCGGCCCCACGTCCCTGTGGCCCCGGGGGAGAGGGAGCAGAGAGCTCTGTGTGCTGCTCTTGCTTGTGGGTACCGCCACCAAATCTCCCATTGGCCTTGGTTCCCCGTTCCCGGCTAATGGAAGCTTCAGGGGAGGTAACCACAGGCAACAGCAGCTCACGGAGCTCTATGCCCTCCTCCCCCTGGGGCCCCAGGGACACCATGCCGGCTGGTTCCTGGAGTGGCGCAGGGCCCATGGTGTCATGGGGTTGGCAATCTCGCGGGCTGGATCCAAAGCCCTGAGGGGCCAGATCTGGCCCGCGGGCTGTAGTTTGCCCACCCCTGGCCTGGAGGTAGGCAGAGGAGTGGGGACGCAGAGCACTCGGGGGGGAAGCGGATGGGGAAGCAGGGGGAGGGGAGCTTGGCGGACTGCAAGAGAACTCCAGGGGGATGGGGCGGGGGTGGGGGGGCGCGGGACACTTGGTGGGCCACAGGAAATAACCCCGCGGGCTATGTGTTTGAGACCCCTGACATAGAATCATAGGACTGCAGGGGACTTTGAGAGGTCATCAAGTTCAGTCCCCTGCACTCATGGCAGGACGAAGCACCATAGTTTTAGACCATCCCGGACAGGTGTTTGTCTAACCTGCTCTTAAAAATCTCCATTGATGGAGATTCCACAACCTCCCTAGGCTGTTTATTCTAGTGATTAACCACCCTGACAGTTAGAAAGTTTTTCCTAATGTCCAACCTAAACCTCCCTTGCTGCAATTTAAGCCTTTGCTTCTTGTCCTATCATCAGAGGTTAAAGAGAATAATTTTCCTCCCTCCTTCTTGTAACTGCCTTTTAGGTACTTGAAAACTGTTATCATGTTGCTTCTCAGTCTTCTCTTTTCCAGACTAAATGAATCCAATTATTTCAATCTTCCCCTATAAGTCCTGTTTTCTAGACCTTTAATCATTTTTGTTGCTCTTCTCTGGACTTTCTCCAATTTGTCCACATCTTTCCTGAAATGTGGTGCCCTGAACTAGACACAATACTCCCATTGAGCCCTAATCAGCACGGAGTAGAGCAGTAGAATTACCTCTCGTGTCTTGTGTACAACACTCCTGCCAATACATCCCAGAATGGTGTTGGCTTTTTTTGCAACAATGTTATACTGTTGAATCATATTTAGCTTGTGGTCCACTATGACCCCCAGATCCCTTTCTGCAGTCTCCTTCCTAGGCAGTCATTTCCCATTTTGTATGTGTGCAACTGATTTTTTCTTCCTAAGTGAAGTACTTTGCATTGTCCTTATTGAATTTCATTCTATTTATTTTAGATCATTTCTCCAGTTTGTCCAGATCATTTTGAATTTTCATCCTATCCTCCAAAGCACTTGTAACCCCTCCCAGATTGGTATCATCCACAAACTTTATAAGTGTACTCTCTGTGCCTTTAGCTAAATCACTGATGAAGATATTGAACAGAGCCGGACCCAGAACTGATCTCTGTGGAACCTCACTCATTATGCCCTTCCAGCATGACTTGAACCATTGATAACTACTCTCTGGGAATGGTTATCCAACCAGTTATGCACCCACCTTATAGTAGCTCCATCTAAGTTGTATTGTCCTAGTTTGTTAATCAGAAGGTCAAGTGAGATAGTATCAAAAGCCTTACTAAAGTCTAGAAATACCACATCTACCACTTCCCCCCCATTCACAAGGCTTTTTATCCTGTCAAAGATAGCTATCAGGTTGGTTTGACATGATCTTTTCTTGACAAATCCATGCTGACTATTACTTATCACCTTGTTATCGTCTGGATGTTTGTAAATTGATTCCTTAATTATTTGCTCCATTATCTTTCCTGGTACAGAAGTTAAGCTGACTGATCTGTAATTCCCTGGGTTGTCCTTATTTCCCCTTTTATAGATAGGCACTATATGTGCCCTTTTCCTGTCTTCCATGCTGCCTTCCCCACCTTTCTGGCTCCTCCCCCCTCTGGGTTTGCCAGCCACAGAACTCCTTTCTCCTCAGGAGTGACAACAGACTACTTTCATGCTGTCCGCAGCTGATCTCAGCTCCTGGCCTTTACTCATAGACTTTAAGATCAGAAGGGACCGTTATGATCATCTAGTCTGACCTCCTGCACAATGCAGGCCACAGAATCTCATCCATCCACTTCTATAACAAACCCCTAACCTACGTCTGAGTTACTGAAGTCCTAAAATTGTAGTTTTGAAGACCTCAAGCTGCAGGGAATCCTCCAGCAAGTGACCCATGCCCCATGCTGCAGAGGAAGGCGAAAAACCTCCAGGGCCTCTGCCAATCTGCCCTGGAGGAAAATTCCTTCCCGACCCCAAATATGGCGATCAGTTAAACCCTGAGCATGTGGGCAAGACTCACCAGCCAGCACCCAGGAAAGAATTCTCTGTAGTAACTCAGATCCTAACCCATCTAACATCCCGTCACAGACCACTGGGCATACTTACCTGCTGATAATCAAAGATCAATTGCTAAATTAATTGCCAAAATTAGGCTATCCCATCATAGCATCCCCTCCATAAACTTATCAAGCTTAGCCTTAAAGTCAGATATGTCTTTTGCCCCCACTACTCCCCTTGGAAGGCTGTTCCAGAACTTCACTCCTCTAATGGTAGAAACCTTCGTCTAATTTCAAGTCTAAACTTCCTAGTGTCCAGTTTATATCCATTTGTTCTTGTGTCCACATTGGTACTAAGCTTAAATAATTCCTCTCCCTCCCTGATATTAGTCCCTCTGATATATTTATAAAGAACAATCATATCTCCCCTCAGCCTTCTTTTGGTTAGGCTAAACAAGCCAAGCTCTTTGAGTCTCCTTTCATAAGACAGGTTTTCCATTCCTCGGATCATCTTAGTAGCCCGTCTCTGAACCTGTTCCAGTTTGAAATCATCCTTCTTAAACATGGGAGACCAGAACTGCACACAGTATTCTGGATGAGGTCTCACCAGTGCCTTATATAACGGTACTAACACCTCCTTAACTTTGCTGGAAATACCTCGCCTGATGCAACCCTTCCTGTTCCAGTCCAGCTGAGCCTCCTCTAATTAATCCCTGCTCCCCAGCTCCTCCTCCAGGTGCAGCTGGGAAATTAATTGGCCCACTTTAACACCTTCAGGCCTTTTGTGGGGTGGACACCCAACCACATAAATTCTATTTACTTCACATAGATTGTGCATTTAATTTCCAATATGGATCCTGCATTTGTAGGAAAAAGGATCAAAAAATAAAAAAGATGTGAAGGGAGTTGTCATAGGTTTGTTCCCCACTTTGAACTTTAGCTTCCAAAAGGTGGGGACCTGCATGTACCCTTCTAAGCTTAATTCCTAGCTTAGATCTGATAGCGCTGCCACCAGCCAGAAATTCCAGTGTCTGGCACACTCCCTGTTCCCCCAAAACTTTCCCTGGAGAATACAGATCCAAACTCCTTGGATCTTAACACAAGGAGAAATTAACCATTTCCCCCCTCCTTTTCCCTCCCAGACTTTCCCTCCCTTGGTCGCCTGGAGAGACTACACTGATTCAAACTCCTTGAATCTAAAACAAAGAGGGATTCACCTTCCCCCTCCTCTTTTACCCCCACCTGTCCCTGGTGAGTCAGACTAATCCCCTGGGGTCTCAAACAAGGGAAAAAATCAATCAGGTTCTTAAAAAGAAAAGCTTTTATTAAAAGAAAGTTTTCTATTTTTTTCTATCTCTGTAAAACCAGGATGGAAAATGTTTACAGGGTTCAGCTTATATAGACTAGAGGGGCTCCCTCCCCCCTAGCATATGTACAAGTTACAGCAAACAGAGGTAAAATATCCTTCCAGCAAAATACACGTTTGCAATAAAGAAAACAAACAAAAGACTAATCCACCTTCTAGCTAGTACTTACTATCTTGCACATGAGAAACTGTTTCAGAAAGATTGGAGAAACCTGGTTGCATGTCTGGCCCCTCTTAGATCCAAGAGAGCACAACAACCAAACAAAGAACACAAACAAAGACTTCTCTCCACCGAGATTTGAAAGTATCTTGTCCCTTCATTGGTCCTCTGGTCAGGTGTCAGCCAGGTTCACTGAGCTTGTTAACCCTTTACAGGTAAAAGAGACATTAACCCTTAACTATCTGTTTATGACAGGAGTCCTTTCATTGTGTTGTGTGGATGGATTCAATGGCAACCAGAAACTTTTGCCTAACTATGGAGATCACAAAGGGGGTGCTGCCAGAGTCTGTCCTTTTTCTTCCTACCCCACAGTGGGGGTGCTTTGTATGCATTCTACAGAATGCACTCTGGTGAGGTTCTTGGAATAATTGTACTGGTGCCTCATGTAGGTGCATACACAATAGTGATTCTTGTAAAAGTAGGTTTGGATGAAAAGGGCACTTAACTGTGTAGCTCATACAAATATTATAGTTTCACTTGAAATTTTTCAATAAAAACAAAAATTTCATTTTTTATCTAAATGTTCCACAGAAATTTTCAGTTTTCATGCACACTTCAGTCTCTTTAGTCTGGCAATTCATTCCGCTCTGATCTAGAGTTCTAAACTCTAAGGTTGTCAGGGTTCCCTCCTCACTCTGAACTCTGGGGTACAGATGTGGGAACCTGCATGAAAGACCCCCTAAGCTTATTTTTACCAGCTTAGGTTAAAAAATTCCCCAAGGCACAAATCCCTTCTTTCCCCTTGGTATCACTGCCACCACCAAGTGATTTAAACAAACATTCTGGGAGGGCCACTTTGAGCCCTACCTTCCCCAAATATCCCCCTACACCCCCTTTCCTGGAGAGGTTTGAGAATAATATCCTAACCAATTGGTTACAAAGTGAGCACAGACTTAAACCTCTGGGTGTTTAGGACACTGAAAATCAATCAGGTTCTTAAAGAAGAAAAGGTAAAAGAATCACCTCTGTAAAATCAGGATGGAAGGTAACTTTACAGGGTAACAAAAGATTCAAAAACACAGAGGAACTCCCTCTAGGCTTAGTTTCAAAGTTACAAAAAACAGGAATAAACCTCCCTCTCGCAAAGGGAAAATTCACAAGCTAAAACAAAAGATAGGCAAGGAGTGTTAGGCTGGCTTTACTTACTATTTATGTAATATTAGAGACTTGTTCAGGATTGTTTGGAGGAGATGGATTTCTGCCTGGCCCCTCTCAGTCCCGAGAGAGAGCACACAAAGAAAGCCTCCCCCCAGATCTGAAAGTATCTTCTTTCCCCATTGGTCTTTTTGGTCAGGTGCCAACCAGGTTATTTGAGCTTCTTAACCTCTTAAGTAAGGAGGAAGGTAAGGAGGAATTCTAGGCTACCCTTAACTGTATGGTTATGACAAAGGTTAATAACTTTTTAAATATAGCTTCTCCAAATGGACAGTGGGTGCCATGCACTGGCTGAGGAAAATGCTGAATAACTGAGATCAGTTGGGGGATGATTAGAGTCATACTTTGAACCCCAGCTGTGTACAAAAAATAGTTAAATGAGTTTGTGTGTAAAATTTTTTTTTTTGGGGGGGGGATTCTATTTCATGAATCTTTGCACAATTGATTCCCAATTTGGACTATTAATCCTACCCTGCATCCCCATGAAGAACAGCAAATGCCAAGACAACCTGAGTAAGCATCTAGATTTTAGAGTCCTTAGGTTAGTCCACCTTTAAACAGAAAGTGATACTCAACCTTAACTACATCAGAGCCAGCAATCTGTAATAACTGAACCTCAGTTTGCACTCATCCATGTTCCAGTCTCATCAGGCTATGTCTTCAATGCAAAACATTTTACATATTGTTACACTGACAGAACTATCTCACAGTAAAATTGAAGCAGAGACAAAGACCAGATAGTGTTTACTTCAGAATAGCTAATTGAGGTCAATCCCATGTAAGCACCTCACACAAGGCATGAAAGTGCTAAGGTACCTGGATGGGCCAATTAACTTCCCAGGCTGCACCTGGAGGAAGAGCAGGGAGCTGGGAGTTGTGGTGGATCACAATCTCAACATGAGTCAGCAAAACAATGCTATTGCAAAAAAGAAAATGCAATTTTTGGTTGCATTAACAGAGGCATGGTCTGCAAGTCGTGAGAGGTGATAATACTGCTCTACTCAGCACTGGTTAGGCCTCAGTGTACTGGAGTACTGTCTCTGGGACTGGAAATTTGCTGGTGTTACCCTATAGTGTAATTCATGATTGGCTGGCCAGAATACTCACACAGTTGAACTGGGAGTGATTTACATGCTAGGGGCTGTTTGTGAAGACATCAGGAGGAGTAGCTTTCACAGGAAAACAGTGTAAAAGGCACCCCCAGTTAGAGAATTGAAGGGACACAGCTGTTTATCAGTACAGATTGTACCATGGGAAATGTCACACTGGGTACATGTTGCTTCAGAATGGGATGCTGAGATAAAGTTTCTAGGCATCATAAATGACAGCTTCTTGGAGTAGCTAGTTCTGGAACCCACAACGAAAGAAGCAATTCTTGATTTAGACCTAAGTGAAGCACATAATTACATTGGATGTAGTGTAGTTGGACTTTCAGAAAGCCTTTGACAAGGTTGCCTACCAACAGCTCTAAAGCAAAATAAGCAGTCATGGAATAAGAGGGAAGGTTCTCTCGTGGTTCAGTAACTGGTTAAAAGATAGGAAACAAAGGGTAGGAATCAATGGTTAGTTTTCAGAATGGAGAGAGGTAAATGGTGGTGTTCCACAGGAATCTCTAGTGGGACCAGTCCTATTCAACATATTCATAAACTATCTGGAAAAAATGTAAACAGTGAGGTGGCAAAATTTGCAGACACTACAATTTTACTCAAGATAGTTAAGTCCAAAGAAGAATGTGACAATTACAAAGGGATCTCACAAAACTGGGTGACTAGGCAACAAGCTAGCAGATGAAATTCAAATCTGATAAATGCAAAGTAATGAACATTGAAAAATATAATCCCAACTATAAATCTAAAATGATGGGGTCTAAATTATCTGTTACCATTCGAGAAAGAGATCTTGTAGTCACTGTGGATAATTCTCTGAAAACATCCATTCAATGGGCAATGGCAGTCAAAAAAGCTAGCAGCCAGATTTCACCACCTTGATCATGTTGAGTAGTTTCTCCCCCAATTTCATTAAAACCAGTGGCACCATGTGAGGAGAAAGATACTACCTCCTGTGAGGAAAAGAATCAGAATCTGCCCCTAACTCTTCGATCATCCTAGGTCACATCTTTTATCACCAACTTCCTTCACCTCACCCCTATGAAGTGTCTGATCTGTGGGTAGCCAGGACCATTGCACCTCCCCTTCCTTCTCAGAGATCAGGTCCAACTCTACCTACCTTGGTCAAACCTTGTCTTTCCATTTAGGGTGGCAGTAATCTGAACATTGCTCAAGAGCCATATTCTTCAACAGCTTAGTACAGGGCCTTGCTACCGCAGAGCCTTGTAATAGTGGCTTGATGAAGTGACTCTGGATTTTCGTAGAATCGCAGGGTTAGAAGGGACTGAAAGGGACATCTAGTCTAACCCCTGGCCAAGATGCAGGATTTGTTCTGTCAGAACCATCCAAGACAGGTGGTTATCTAACCTCTTTTGGAAAACCTCCTGTGAAAGAGCTTCCACAACCTTCCTAGGCAGTCTGTTCATCAACATGGATGCATGTCCTCTGGAGTGGTGGCTGAAGCATGAAGGTGCATATGAATCTAATGTGCATCTGGCATGTAAATATCTTGTGAAGCCAACTACAACAGTGCCATGCGAACGCCCATTCTCACTTTCAGGTGACATTGTAAACAAGAAGTGGGCAGCATTATCGCCTGCAAATTGTAACCAACCTTGTTTGTCTGAGCAACTGGCTGAACAAGAAGTAAACGAGTGGAATTTAGGCTCTAAAGTTTTACATCGTTTTATTTTTGAATGAAGTTATTTTTGTACATAATTCTACATTTGTAAGACTTTCATCATACTTCATCTTAAACTTTCATCATAAAAAGATCGCACTACAGTACTTGTATGAGGTGAATTGAACAATACTATTTCTTTGTTTTTTTACAGTGCAAATATTTGTAATCAAAATAAATATAAAGTGAGCACTATACATTTTGTATTCTGGGTTGTAATTGAAATAAATATATTTGAAAATGTAGAAAACATCCAAAAATATTTAAATAAATGACATTCTATTGGTTTAACAACATGATTACTCTCACGAATAATCACGATTAATTTTTTTAATCACACAATTAATCAGGATTAATTTTTTTAATTGCTTGCCAGCTCTAAAGAATATATAGGAATATTGACAAGTCCGTAGGTTCACTAAAGCTGTTACATTGTAAAAGTCTCTTGTTTGCTACTCTTAACAGGAAAAGAGAATGAGAACCCAGAGAGGGCAACAGCCATGGCCTCAGAGACTCCTGAAAGGGAAGTGGAAGATGAAGCCACATGTCCAATTTGTCTGGATTATTTTAGCGACCCAGTGACTGTAGACTGTGGGCACAGCAGCTGCAAAACCTGCATCACTACATACTGTGACAACTGGGAAGAGGGAAATCATGGCCCTTTGTGCTGTCCCATCTGCAGAGAAAAGATTGAGAAAGTGAACTTCAGGCCTAACTGGGATCTGGCGGGTTTAGTGGAACATGTTAAACAATTGGGATTAAAACCAGGAAAAGAGGAAAAAGAGAATCTGTGTGAGAGACACAAGGAAAAACTCAGTCAGTTTTGTGAAGAGGATGGGGAACTCATATGTGTGGAGTGTGACAAATCCCCAGTACACAAAACGCACACAGTGGTTCTCATTAAGGAGGCTGCCCAGAAATATAAGGTAAGAAACACTTTTGATACTGATTAATTTAATGCTTTTCATTTCATACTAATATGAACTTTCAGGAAGTTGACATTTTGCTGAGCCTCCTTCAGAACAGCAGAATCTCCCTGTTTCCCAGATACTTTCTCCTAAATACCACCTCCATTGAAATCTCTGTTCTGCAAGGCATCTCTTCCAGGCAGGGGAAGGTAAAACTGGCCACAAATGCCACCCTAACCTGTCAACATCAGGCTTTTAATTAGGGACTGTGTATCAGAAACTGCCAACCAAATGACTCCAGACTGACACTACCCCAGGCCCCCACCAGGCATACCAAATTTCAGCCTGATCTGAATGGGGTTGTACATTCTTGCTTCTCTATCAGAGCTGGTGTACAGCAGCCTTGTGCACCACCTAATAGAACTAGAATGAAAGTATAATAACTTCTGAATCTCTGTATTCTGCAGCTTGTTCTTGGTGGTATTCACAAGCTGAGATCAGGGGAAGTTGTCTGATGTGAGTTTAGTTTATGTTCCATGTATATTTCCCTTCTGCTATGGGCAAAAACTTTCCTGAGAATTGAATTTTTTTTAAAGCTGACCATTTTGGGGGGCGCTGTATGCACTGGCCTGTGGGACCAAATCACTCAAAATGTACACCTCTAACTGCACCCCTGACCTTGATATAGCAGATAAATGTCCAAGACAATCTGTAATAGCTGTTTCCAACTAGCTATTATAAGAAAAGGTACTGAAGACTTTAAGTAACAGTAAGCATTTATTACTGAGAGCTATACTGATAAGAAGAGCTGGTTTCCCTGTATGGCTGCAAGTGTAGTCTGTAGCAATGTGTTTTCTGCTGATAAGGCTCACTGCACAATATTCCCCCTCTCTCACACCATGCAACATTATGTTCCTGCTCATTATCACTCCCTTTTAAAAAATACTTACATTTCATTTAGCATCATTTAATTTAGCATCCATCACTCTAATCTGAAACCCTAAGGGTATGTCTACACTACCCGACGGATTGGCAGGTAGCGATCGATCTACCGGGGATTGATTTATCGCATCTAGTCTAGATGCAATAAATCGATCCTCAATCGTTCTTCCATCGACTCTGGTATTCCACCGCTGTGAGAAGCGGAAGCAGAGTGGCAGCAATCAACCCTGCGCCATGTTGACTTCAGCTATGTTATTCACATAGCTGAAGTAGCGTACCTTACATTGATCCCTCTCCCCCATAGTGTAGACCAAGGCTAAGAGTCTACAGTTAATCTCTAGAAGGTTTTCTTATCATTCTGCCTTTAGAGGTAATAGGAGTCTCAGTGTCCCATTTTGGTTGTGTATTCAAACTGACTACTTGAGACTCAGTAGATTGGTCTGGAATTGTCTGAATTTCTGAGTTGGATGTTAACATAGTTTCCGTTTGTTCCATATTTTCATTCTCCTGCACAGTTCTTTTAATGCTCATCAAATCCCTTCTGTTTCTTCAGAAGGTATCTCCTGCCTCTATAATCTTGGACCAGTTCATTGGTCAATCACCGTTGCAGGTTTCCTTGCTCCTTTTCATAGAATATCAGGGTTGGAAGGGACCTCAGGAGATCATCTAGTCCAACCACCTGCTTCAAGCGGGACCAATCCCCAATTTTTGCCCCAGATCCCTAAATGGCCACCTCAAGGATTGAACTTACAACTCTGAGTTTAGCAGGCCAATGCTCAAACCACTGAGCTATCCCTCCCCCCTTTTGACTAATACAAACAGTCTCTCCATTTTCCAGTGATAATAAAGGCTTTGCACCTTTGTCAAAGAAATATTTCTGCTTTATTTGCCTCAGTTTTAGGTTAGTTTGTATGTCTCTTTGTATCAGGTTGGGTTGTAACAACTTTGATTAAGTCAGCAATCTGGTACTTAGATGTCTTCCCATGAGGAGTTGAGCAGGTAAGGAGGTCAGTTTGAACCCTCATATGGTAGCACTGGTTCCTTTTGATTTTTGTTTCTGAAGGTTTGGTATGTTGCAAGACTGTACCATGTCCACAATTTAACTACACATTTATGGACAATAGACAGCATCTCAAGTTCTTATTTTACATAGCTCTGCTCTCAGAAGATATGGATAATAGCTAAGATATCTGTTCTTAGACTTGCTGGTACTATGATTCTGTCACTGTTAAAGGCAAGTGCTTCTTGCACACTTAGTTCCTCTCTATATGATCAATAAGCACAGATATCATCTGGTATTCCTTGCCATCCTTGCAAAACAGTAAGTTTTGCAGGACAACATCATTTGCAATAGCAGCTTGAAACTCCTTCAATTTCTGTTGTGAAATAAGCAAATAAGACATCATGCAACATATTTCAACATCAAGTTACTCTGTCACCATGCAGTATGTATGCTCTGGATAAAGCGTCAGCAATTGCTAACTCTCTCCCTGGTCTGTATTCCACTTCCAATTGATATTTGTGGAGTGTTAGTAACCATCTTTGAATCCTTGGTGGAGCACTGTACAAAGGTTTTCTGAAAATGGCCTTGAGAATCATGGGGCCTGTTTCCACAGTTACTTTTTTCCCATAGATTAACTGATAAAATCGAGTGCAGACAAATACTGTTGCCAGCATTCCTTTGTCTCTCTGGGCATAGCTCTGTTGTGCATTTGTCAGAACTCTAGAGGCAGAAGTGACAGAAGCCCCAATTTGCAGCAATACAGGCCCTACTCCAGCAGAACTGGCATCTGCTGATGAAGTGATTGGTTCTTTGACATTAAAGTACTTCAGCTTGGGTGACTCTGTAAGCAATTTTTTCAAGTGTTCACATACCACCTTGTGTATTGGCATCCAGGAGAGCTCGGCATCTTTTCCCAACAGTTGTCTTACAGGAGTTGCTACTATTGACATGTAAGTTCCCAAGGTAAGAAACTATTCCAAAAAATCTTTGCAATTCAGTCTTATAGGTTGCTGTGGCCATTTCAGCAACTATAACAGCAATTTTGTTTAAGATCTTCTTTTGTCGAGTGATGGCCCAAATATTTTATCTCTGTCATAGCCAATTTTGCATTTGCTCTTGTTTAGTCACATGTTCCTTTCAAAACATCTGCTTAGAACTCTCTTGAGCCTTCCATTATGCTCTCCTCTGGTATTTCTCCAGACCATTATGTAATCTATATAATATGCAACACCTTTCAGTCCTCCAAATGTCTGTTGGGTCACTCTTTGGCACATTTTATGAGCTGAAGAGATGCCAAAAGGAAGTCTGGGAAACCTGTACCTGCCAAATGGTCTGTTGAACATACAGAGTCTAGAAATTTTGTCATCTGGCTGGATTTGGCAAAATCCACTACTAGCATCTAAGAAATGAAAATTGTAGCTTTTGCTAACTTGCTTGTGATTTCTTCTACTGTAGGCAATTGAAAATGTTCTCTCCATATCTCTTTATTCATATCTCTTGGATCCATGCATATTATGTTTTCATCTCAACCTGGTTTGTCTACAGTTATTATAGAACTGAGCCATTTTGTAGGTTCTTGTACTTTTATTATTACTTGCAAATGTTCCATGTGGTACAATTCTTCTACTTTGTTCCTTAACAATCCTGGAACATTACAAGGTGCATGAATTAAAGGTGATTCTTGTGAGTCAATCTTTATGATGTGCTTACCAGGCAAGTGCCATGTAGCTTCAAATATATCCTTATATTCTTTAACTATATCCCAATCACCTTCCAGTCCTTCTTTTACTGTATTTGCACTAAGTTTAAGCTTGTCACAACCTCAAAACACCTAGTATGGCTTATGAGTCAGCAATGCTTTTTTTACCCTGATATTCACAGTCTGAGCTGATTGTACCACGTACTTGCAGTTTTCCCTCAAGTAGGTTATCAGCCAGATACTGGAGCTGCAAAGTAGTTCGGTCCTTAAAGTGTTGTATAACTTTAGAGACAGCACATTGGCCTGTGCCCCAATATTGATTTAAAAACTCACAGTTTTATGATCATTCATGAGCAAAACCACATTCCACTCATCTCAGGATGGCTAAGTACACAGCATCTCAAGGAACAGATCTTGTGAGTGCTCATCTGCTTCTGTGAGGGTAAACGTGTTTGCCCAGCAAGTTTTCCTTTCCAGAGTTGTGCATTTTGGTTAAATGATTGTGTTTGCCACATCTTTGGCATTCTTGCCCATACACAGGACAGTTCTTTATGGCATGGCTGTGGCCATATTTGTAACAACCCTCAGTTGCCTCTAATTGCTCTTTTTTCACTTCTCTTGATTACAGGCTTTTACTGACCACAGAACACCCTCCAGTCCATGACTGTATGTCTAGGTACTTACTAAAGGCAGACTTGCGCTGCAATGTGTGCATGTAATTTTGCGTTCACCCAGCTCATTGTTTTGCAGTCATTTCCGCTGTACAACATATATCCACAGCATGTTCAAAAGTTAAATTAGTCTCCCTCCACCACCTAGCTTGCACTGACTCTGAGACAGTACCATGCACAATGGGGTCTTTAATGGGTGAGTCACACAGTTCTCCAAATTCACAGCATTGTGCTGCCATTTTAAAGAAGTCACGTGATGGTCTATAATTTTCCCTTCTGCCTGACTGCTGGTGAAAAAATTGTGCCTCACATATTTGACATTTCTTTGTGGTGCACAGTATGCCTCAAACTTATTTTTTAAAGCTTATATTTTTTTCTTTATCCCCCCAGAAATGTACATCCTGTACTGTCCACCCCTCTCCTGGATAAGACAGATATTTCAAGTCCATTATTTCTTTAAGGGAATAGTACACCAGCTTATTATCTTAAATGGAGTTACCCAGACACTTCAACTTAAACACACCGGATGCAATAAAACAGTAAAAGAAGTTTACAAACTACAAAGAAATTTTAAATGAGGACAAGTAATTAGGTTGAAAAGTCAGAAATTGTTACTAGAAAAATAAAGATAAAACACTTACTAGTGTCTAAACTAACAATCTATATTAGATTCAGGCAAATTTTCTCACCACATGCTTCCAGCAAGGTTATTGACCAAACTGTTCATGTCAGGACCTCTCCTTCAAAGTCCAGCAGCTGTTTTCTTTTGTCTTCTCAGGTGCACAGAATGTGATGGGCAGGGAGAGAGAGAGAGAGAGAGAGCACAGTATCTTACAAAGTGTGACCCTTTTTTAATATACTTTCAGTCCCCCCCTTGAAAAATGTTTCCATCAGGAACAAAGGGACAAAGAGTCTGTGTGGATGGAAGTTCCTTGGTCTTTCTTCCACCTGTTTGAGCTTCTTTCTTTGTTTTCCCTTCCTGCTTGGTGACTCTACTTAATGCTTAAATGAAAATTAAGGGAAACATACACTCTTTGTACAAGACAGGCCTGTTTGACCAGATTGTTGCATATCAGTTTTGAATGTGATACTGGGAAATCTTATAGCGTCAGCCTGATGTTCCTAGTACGCATGCTTCACACCCCCAGTATGTGCCAGCAAGCTTCTGGATGATGTTAACTGTTAGAGGGTTTTCCCTTCACCCTCTCCCCTGGTTCTTGTCATGCAGTCAGAAAGCAGAAGACCAGAAGTCCAAAATTCAGTCAATGCAATGTTTATTGGGGTAAATTTCCCACAAGCATGTCCATAGCTCTGACACCACAGAGCCTTGTTTCCCAGTGTCCCATCCCCCGCTCCTCAGCAGGCATAATTATACCAGAAATGCGTGCCCTTGGTCTCACCCCTTACAATTTATGGTCATGTTCCAAACTGAGGTGTCAGGGGTCTGGGATCTTCATCCCACCTCTTTTGTACCCCATGGGAGGGGTATGGAGTGAGGTTGTGCTACGGTCAGGGACGGGCATTTCTCTGGCCTTGTAGAGTTTTATACCTTCCCCCCAATCCCCTCTTGCCCCTCCCGACTGGTTGCTTGACCTTGCCTTATGTAACAATGTAAGAAAATAAGAACGGCCATACTGGGTCAAACCAAAGGTCCATCTAGCCCAGTATCCTGTCTACTGACAGTGGCCAGTGCCAGGTGCCCCAGACGGAATGAACAGAACAGGGAATCATCAAGTGATCCATCCCTTGTCTCCTATTCCCAGATTCTGGCAAACAGAAACTAGGGACACCATCCTGGTTAATAGCCATTGATGGACCTATCCTCCATGAACTTATCTAGTTCTTTGTTGAAACCTGTTATAGTCTTGCTCTTCACAACATCCTCTGGCAAAGAGTTCCACAGGTTGACTGTGTGTTGTGTGAAGAAATACTTCCTTTTATTTGTTTTAAACCTACTGCCTATTAATTGCATTTGGTGACCTCTAATCACCTTGAGAAAGGAGTTGAGGCAGTCTTCAAGTGCGTGCTCATATATTATATTCCCACAATGCCCAGTAACACTTTAACTGTTCTCATCTGTTTCCATTATACTAACAAACTCATCTGGCTAGACAGAAGCAACATACACAGTGTCTTTGTCCTTTGTTCAGACATATTAGTGTGGATATAAGTCTATCAAAAATCCAACAGGCAAGCTAAACCCAAAATTCTATCTCAGGCGAAAATACAGGCCTGAATCCTACATTGTCACTAGCTCTTCTACCATTAACTCTGGTCTTTATCACCTTTTTTTGTATTCTGAAGGTATTGGTGATAGCTCAATGTCTGATCAAAGTTAACTCTAGGATATCGTGGATTGTGGTCAGACGATAAAGACGGATGAAAAATATCCTCTTTCGGTGTCACTTTGGCCTCATGGTTATTCAAGTGCAAGGCAGAAATAAATGTTTTGAAGCATTGGGTTTCAGTCACCAAGCTCTGAGATACATCTCAAGTATCAAGAGGTCATTGTTCATGACCTTTTCTATGACCTTCAGACAGGACGCTCGTGTTGCTAGTGTAATATGTCTACGTAGTTTTGTTCTGACACCATGCAATAACTCTTGCCAACTAGCTATTATAACATGAGTGAAGATACTGGAGACTCAAAGTAACAGTAAACAGCTTACTTAACTTATTACTGAGAACTATACAAATAGTATTACTGGCTTGCCTGCCTGGCTCCAAGAAGCAATGTGCTTCTGCTGCTCACTCCAAAAGGCTCACTACAAAATATTTCCTCTATATAACACTAGGGATAACTTTGGTCCCTGCTCCATTGTTCCTACTATCAATACACAACCTTCTTGTGCATTTGCATTTTGGCATACTGTTAAAATCAGCTCTTAGACAAACCTTTGCTCAGTGTTAACTATGGAGTCTGTACTACTCCTCTGAAATGAACAGCAAATTTCACTTGCCATGGCGTTGTCTGTTCCACTAAATAGTGTAGGTCTCACTGAAGTTCTGAACCTTGTGGAAGGTGTGGTAGCACTGCAAGCAGAACACCTTTCTTCTCTGTATTACGCACACCAGTATTAGTACCTTTCCTACTTTTAACCCAAGCAACTAGCCAAAAAATCAAGGTCTTCTAGGTTGTCCCAGGTAGGAGGAGTAATTGACGATGGATGCTGTTTATTTACAGAGAATGTACAAAGGCTGGATTCCCTGATTCCAGAAGGACGCAAAATAACAGGAGACTGTGTCCTTGCTCACAGCCAGCATCCCCAGTCCAGAACTCACTCTAGGCATCTTCAAGGCTACAACATGCTTCCAAGATGGTGCTGCTGCCGCTTGGCTTTCTTCCTCTGCTTCTCTGCATCTGCGGCCCTGTGTGTCTCTCCATGTGCGCTCAGTTTATTTCTGCACTTGTGCTTGTCTCACGGACACACACCCCACCCCGGTCATACAATACCCAGTGGCACCCCTCTCCCCCATAGTGCTAGTTTCTAAGCAGACTCCACTATGCCTTGTTTAGGAAGGATTCCTCACCTGTCTCTTACAGCTATCTTAAATGAAGGGAACATTCACACCCATCAGTTTCAACGAGGTTTTAATTCAACCCACAACAGTTGCTGTTGATAGTACTGATTCATAGAATTATCCAGATGAGATGAACCAACTCTCTCTCCTATTAAAGCCAAAAGCACAATTGTAGTTTTGGGGTTGATTTTGTTTGTTGTTTTTTTCTTTACTCAGGGTCAAATTTGTGTCCATCTGAATAATCTGAGTAAGAAGAAAGAAGATCTTCTGGAAATTAAATTGAATGAGGAAAGGCAGAGTCAGAAACACCAGGTAGGTGCTCATAATCATTAACCTCAAGGGTGTATGGCTTTGGCAGGTATGGGAGGTTTTGGGTTTCTTTGTGACTGTGGCACTGTGAGAGAGTGTCTCTTTCTCCAGACATCTGTTTCTGTATATGCATGTGCAGTATGTTTTTCTAAATTAATTTATTCCTCTGTGTGTCACCATATCAGTGTGCACACACACTGTTAGTGTTCCAGGAAGTGACATGTAGACACCATGATTTCCCCAATAAATCTGCTTTGTTGAGAAGTTTTCTCTTCTCCCCCAACCCACCCACACGCACTTCCCTGGCCTCTACAAAGCCTCTCTCAAGAGGTCTCTGCCAAAGTAATTCGAAGTTCTGCTTCCCTTTCTGCTATTAGAGTGATCTGGATTGCAAGAAGCCATTAATCATGACACAGATAACACACTAGTAACATAAACTAGGGCTGACCAGGAGGCTATAGGAAAAACTTTGCTCTTGTAACTCTAGATGATGCTTCTCAGGAATTGCCTTATGCTAAATTTTAATGTGTTACAACTAAATTCTACCAACTACACATGGAGGCCTTTATGAAAAATCGCAGGACTCTTCCCATGTCTCCGACCCACCCTGTCACTGTTGGTATCTGTTTATCACAGGAAGAGACAGAAACTGTGAGGAAAAAAATCATGTCAGAATTTGAGGAACTGGAGAAGATTTTGCAGGAACAAAGGGAACCTTTGCTGGCTCAGCTGGAAGAGCTGAACAAGGACATTGTGAAGAGGGAGAATGAAAATGTCACCAAACTCTTTGAGGAGATTTCTTTTCTCAGTAACCTGATAAAGGAGTTGAAAGAAAAATGTCGGCAACCAGCGAGTGAATTCCTGCAGGTGAGGCAGATTATATACCCTCAGTTCCCTGCAAGGAAACACTCCTGAACCATTGAATATGAGTATTGTTCATTTCTCAGGCTGGTTGGAAACAATTCCATTTCACAGGTTTCAAGGTTTCAAAATGTTTTTGTTCCAGTGCAGAATGAAAACAAGATATTTTGAAACTTTTCACAAAAAATAGAGAGACGGAGACACTCAATAGCCTGGTGATTGGGGAATGGGCTGAGTAGAGTCAGAGACAAGTCCATACTTTGCCCAATTCAGAGCAGGGATTTGACCCCGGAGTCTTGCTTTCTGATGTATTCCATCCTGGAGATGAGAAAATGTTGTTGAACCAGATTCATTTCTGCAAAATATTTCCGTTTTAATGAAATGGTGTTTTTCAATGGAAAAAAAGTTGCATTGAAAGTTTTTTAACCAAAGTGTAATAATAATTTAAGTTGCCAACTATATACTGAGAGATGCATATAGAACTCAAGTAGTGAAGGCAAAGTGAGCACCCTGCAGAGCAGGAGGGATCCAAAGTGCGTAACATGTAGACTGACCTTTCCTCTCTCTCTTTCTCCCATCTAGGGCATCAGAAGCACCTTGAACAGGTATGTTGCTCACTCTCAACACCCCCTCTCCCCAATACTTTACTATGCTGGAAGAGGCCTAGAAACCATGTTAAAATGGCATCTCCTTAGTGCATGAGAGTGAACTGTGCAGGTCAGGGTCATACTTCAGAGGCAATTTTCCCTCTGGGTTTAATCCTGTGGTTTTATTATTTTATGATCCATCCTACAGAAAGGATTTTTAACCTGAACTTATGTTCTGACTAAATTAATCTCCACGAGATTGGAGGTATCTCCATTTAGGGGTGCACTATGGGCCTTTCACCTGGTCACTGGTCACAGTTCTAACAACATTTGTAGTTAACAAGTTTTTTTTTTTTTTTTTTTTTTTTTTTTACAAACTGGTGACTTCTTGGAGGTGAGTTTGGAGAGAGTGGGTATCAGTCCAGATCCTAGTGGGCCAATGTTCACAGCACAGAGACCTCCAGAAATGTTGGAAACATATTGACTATCAAAGCATGGAGGCAAAGGAGTGAATGTCGCCATGGAGACTGAAATACCTTTGTAGCTGAGAGCAAGTCTTTGCAGTTCACGGTTCAATTATATTAATAGGACATTGGAAAAGCTGGGTAGAAATCTTGCAGTGCCATAGAATATGCCATACCTGGTTTGAGATAGCGATAAACTAAAGCATCGTGTCTCCTTTGTCCAACAACTTTCACTAGTATGAAATAATAAATTATCACACACAATAATGTTGCTCCCTAGATGCAAGCAGGTGAAAGATCGGCCACCAGTGGAGATTTCACCTGAACTGGAAGAGAAACTAAGTACTTTGCACCAACTTGGCGTTGTTATCGAGGAGATTCTGAAGAAATTTAGAGGTACCGAGAGAGGCTCTAAAGGGTGAAACTGGGATGTGTCTCTGTGGCTGTGGAAGGAGACAGGTTCTAGCAAATTCACAGAGCAGCTAATTGTCATCCTAATGGTGACAGGATTGTGATGTACAGTAGTTGTGACAATGGTAAAGTGTGCACCTGCGGGTGGGGAAGAAAGGGTCATGCCCTGTGAGGTGACTTGACTTTTCATTTCCTTGCTTTGTGTAAGATCCGTTATGTTTGTGTGTCATAACCTTTGTTGTGTTATGTCAATGCCTTTTGCATATTCATTACCAAGGGGTTCAATATTTAAGTGAGGGGAGCTGAGCATGGTGGGGATTGTTCAGTGCTGTGTCACAGAACAGCAACTGTAATGGAGATAATTTTATCCATCAGCTGCTGCACGTCTCTGGCAAATAAAACCTTCTCTGTCAGGAGCTGCATAGAAAGCTTTCACTGCTGTAGGAGAAAATCTGCCAGAAGAGTGTAGCTAGTGACAGAAGGTTTTGTCCATATGCCATAGAAGGCTGTATCTGTTGGCTACCCACTGGCACTTATACTTTCAGATATGATGCACAATGGCTAAAAGAGACCTTAATTTAGAAAAGCAAAATTGTACTCACTGCACCAGATCTACTCAAGATTAATCTCTCTACCAATGTGTGTGTAGTTGGACAATCTTTTTAAAAAGATATTTGACAAAACAAGTCTAATTACTACAAATTTCAGTCATAGACTAAATTTCCAAATCCTTCCTATTACGTTTATTACAAGAAATCAAACAAAACCCACACAGAAAATTCAAAGGGCATAAAAAACTAACCCTGTGTGAAATTTTACACTAAAGGCCACCTACATTTAGAGAGAAATTTATTCTCCATTTTAAAGCCCATTTTCATAATGTTACTTTAACTATGGAGGAACAACCACCAGGGTTCCATAACACTGCGAGAGGGAGACGTGGATGGGTTAGAGTTCTATAAAATCCTGATTTGGGGCCATGTTTATGACCCTGTCTTGACAGCTCATGTTGGCATCCCCGTGTTCACATGCATGAAAGTAATGGTTTATCAAAACTGGTTTATCTAGACAACTCTCATTAATCCTTCAGTGTTTTCATGGTCCTTCAGAGCTAGACAGAATGACCAATGTAGGCAATAATAAAAGCAGTATTTTATTACCCACGTAGCTCACATTCCCAGCATGCACAAAGGGAGTGGGTGTGATGAAGGTACAGATCTGATTTCCTTCCTGAAGACACCCTATCCAGCCAATCCCTGCTGTCCTGTCTCCCCTGACTCACTCTCACCCAACCAAACCCTGCCTTTGCAGCAATGGAACCTAACTCGGTGAGTCAGAGAGATACGTCACCTCCCTGGTAGGGTGAGAGATATGGCAGCTCCCTCAGCGCTGGTGAGTTGTAGGAAGAATTTATATAGAACTTTGAATCCTTAGATCTCTAAGAGCTCTGCAATGTGAGGAAATGCCTTAAAGGGGAAAATAGGAACTCACCTGTGCCTTTTTGCAGATTTTTTTTTCCTTTTCAAAATTGTGGGAAATATGGGAAGTGCACTAAAATAAATATACCTGTTGCAATTGAGAAAGTGAACTAATATCATTACAAATTAGACATTGGTAATATGTTTTCTCTGGTTTTCTTGCTAGCTGCTTTAAACAGGAAACAGGAACCAGAAACTCAGCATGCCACAGTCTCAGGGAAGAAGAAACTTTGCTCAGGTATTTTCTCTGACAGTCCTTTCATCTTTATTAAAAACATTATAAAGTATTAGCTAATATGAGACAAGTTAAAAATATGCACCAGCTGTTTCCTAGTTGCTGAGGAGTTAAGTACCCAGGTTACTGTTTCCCCTGTGACAGCTCTAGCCACTGAACTATGGCGTATTCTGGTGTGGGTTTCCCTCCATCTCTCCTGCTGAAGCTGTTGCACTGTATATAAATACATTAATACTCACAGGAACAGGGATTAGCAGCTGAGTCTCCCAAATCGCAGATGAGTGCCCTAATTACTAGACAATAGAGTCATTTTATTTTTAGCCCAAGGACAATAAAGTGAAACAGCTTTGTTAAGAGAGACAGAGAGACTTGCACCCGAATACCCCTGGCACAGGGTACTCACCTAGGAGGTGGGAGACCTAGATTCAAGTCCCTGCTCTGACTCAGAGAGATTTAGGTGTGGACCCCATGTGCCCACATCCTGGGTGAGTACTCTGTCCACTGGGCTCTCGGTACAAGGAGGGGGGCACAATTAGGTCCTCCAGCTGTGTTTTGGGGTGGAGGAGGACAGCCCAGTAGCCACACTCCAAGGCGACCTCTGAGCAGAACTACTGGATCAGCTCCCTGCAGATGAGCTAGGCATGGGGGATGCCTAATTTGAGAACACACTGAGCTAGGTTTCAGGATTTAGGCAGCTCCTCCTTTTCCCCCTTTTTAAAGATGGGCACTACATTAGTCCTCCAATCTTCTGGGACCTCTACGGTCACCCATGTGTTAGCAAATATTTTTGCCAAATTATTATTGAGGGACTCTTAGGATCACAGTTACCTTTTAAAAAGCAGATGATGGAGTGGATGATATGAGAGTTGACTAATAAAGAATTAAAAGGGAGTAATGTAATTAACACAGATTAACGGGTTTATGGAAAATAGATCCTGTCAAAGTAGCTTGATATCATTTTTTTGATGCGATTGCATGTTTGGTTGATAAAAGTGCTGGCATAATAAACCTCTGTAAGGCATTTGACTTGATAAGACATGATATTTTGATTAAAAAACTAAAACATAAAATTAACAAGGCACATATTAAATGGATTAAAAAGAGGCTGATAGGTCTCAAAATGTAATCGTGAGTGGGTAATCAGCATTGAGCAGATGAATTTCCAACAGGATACGACAGGGATCAGTTCTTGGTGCCACGCTATTTAATATTTTATCAATGAACTAGAAAAAAATGTAACACTCAACACCGACAAAAGGCACAAAGCAGGCAGGCATAGAATTGACATACTAACTACACACCTGTATGCTCCTGTAACTTGAGTTAACATACATTTGTAGTGTAGGAATGGCCTTAGGCATATGAATCCTTTGGGAGAGGTAACAGCAAAGGGATGAGGCTGCTAGAGCCAGATTCACTCAGATGTTTAGCTCCTACTTTTGTGAATCTGGGCCTCTTGCACCCTAAAGGCTCAAGAACAAAAAGGCACATAAAAATAACCCCAAAATCATTTATTTCTTCTGGCAGCACCTCACCCCTGGGTTTAACCAACTCCTACCCACTGTCCCAAATTTTGCTCCTCATCCCCTCTCCTGCCCCTGCCTCCAGCTGTTTGACCCCCCCCTTTCCCCCCACACACAGGCAATGCTGGTGAGTTGTAGAAAGAATTTATACAGAACTTTGACTCTTCATATGTGTAAGAGCCTTAAAGGAAAAAAGGAACTCACCTGTGCTCATTTGCATTTGTCCCTTTCAAAATTGTGGGAAACATGGGAAGTGCACTAAAATAAATATACTTGTTGTAAACTGAGAAAGTGAACTAAGATCTTTATAAATTAGCCATGGTCTACACTGGAGGCGGGGCTCGACCTAAGATACGCAACTTCAGCTACGAGAATAGTCTAGCTGAAGTCATTGTATCTTAAGTTGACTTACTTCACGTCCTCATGGCGCGGGGTTGACTGCCGCCATTCCCCCATCGACTCCGCTTCTGCCTTTCACCGCGGTGGAGTACAGGAGTCAACAGCAGAGTGATCGGGGATCGATTTATCGCGTCTACACTAGACGTGATAAATCGATCTCCAATAGATCGATCACTACCTGCCGATGTGGTGGGTAGTGTAGACGTACCCTTAGGCACTGATAATGTGTTTTCTCTGTTTTTTTGCTAGCTGCTTTAAACTCAAAACAGGAACCAGAGACTCAGCATGCCACATTCTCAGGGAAGAAGAAACATTGCCCGGGTATTTTTTCTTATAGTCCCTTCTTGTTTCTTTATTAATAACATTATAAAGTATTAGCCAATATGACACAATGTAAAAATGTACCAGGTGTTCCCTAGCAGCTAAGGACTTAACTCCCCAAGATTACTGCTTCCTCTGTGAGAACTCTAATCACTGGTCTATGGGATATTCTAGTGGAAGGCTCCCTCAATGTCCCACTGTATATAAATAAGTAAATACGCAAAGGAGCAGGGATTAGAACTTGACCCTCCCATCTCTCAGGTGAGTGTCCTAATCACTAGACTATAGAGTCATTCTCTTTCTGGCCCAAGAGCTATTAAAGTATTGTATACAATTGTATGCACAGGGCCCTCATCTGAGGGGTGGGAGACCCAGATTCAAGTCTCTGCTCTGACTCAGACAGATTTGGGAATGAGTTCTCTATCAATTGGGCTACTGGATACAAAGAAGGGTGCACCATGAGTTCCTCCTGCTGTCTTTTGTGAGGGGAGGTGTCCAGCCCAGTAGCAACACTCCAAGGTGACCTCTGAGCACAACTACTGGGTCTGGCCCCGGCAGATGAGTTAGGTGAGGGAACACCTAATTTGAGAACCACACTGGGGCTTACATATGAGCTAGGCATCAGGACTTAAGCAGCTATGCACATTCCCAGAGGCAGAAAGATGGATACTTGGTTAGGCACCTACAGGGTTAAGTAGCAGCTGAGCAGTGTTTTGAGAATCTAAATTTTGAATGTATGTGGCTAAAGTGGCCGTCAAGGGCCTACATTCCTTTGTGCTTCTAGCCCTAAATGTCTTAAGTTCCTAAGTCATTTAAAAATGAGACTTTGGCACCTAAGACACTTAAGTACTATCTCCTGTCTTCCCCTCCTCTGGGTTTCCCAAGCACAGAACCCCTTTTTTCCCAAGGAGTGATTGCAGACTGCTTCCCTGTAGTCCCCAGCTGCTCTCGGCTCCTGTCCTTTACACAGTCCTCGCCTCTTTCCATCCATCTGAGCCTCCTCTAATTAATCCCTGCTCCTTGGATCCTTGTCCAGGTGCAGCCAGGAAGTCAATTTGTCCATTTTAACACCTTCAGGCCGTGTGCTGGGTGGACATCCCATGACATAAATTCTAACTATTTACTTAATGTAGATTCTGCATTTAATTTCCAATATGGATCCTGCATTTGTTGGGAAAAGAAACAAAAAATAAAAATGTGTGAAGAGAGTCCTTTCATTGTGTTGTGTGGATGGATTCAACAGCAACCAGAAAATTTTGCCTAATTATGGAGTTCACAAAGGGGGTGCTGCCAGAGTCTGTTCTTTTTCCTCCCACCCCACAGTGGGAGTGCTTTGTATGCATTCTACAGAATGCACCTTTCATTCAGACTCTGGTGAGGTTCTTGGATAATTGTACTGGTGCCTCATGTAGGTGCATACACAACAGTGATTCTTGTAAAAGTAGGTTTGGATAAAAAGGGCACTTAACTGTGTAGCTCATACAAATAATATAGTTTCACTTGAAAATTTTCAATAAAAACAAAAAAGTTTCATTTGTTGTCTACATTTCCACAGAATTTTTTCAGTTTTTCATGCACACTTCAGTCTCTTTAGCTTGGCAGTTTATCCTGCTCTGACCTAGAGTTCCAAACTCAAAGGTCAATAACCTTTTAAATAGTACTTCCCCAAATGGGCAGTGGGTGCTGTGCCCTGGCTGAGGAAAATGCTGAATGACTGAGATCAGTTGGAGATAATTAGAAAAACAGTTTGAAACCCAGGTGTGCATAAAAAAAAGTTTAAAAAATGAGTTGGTGTGTGTAAAATTATTTTGGGTGGGATTGTGTTTCATGAATCCTTGCACAATTGACCCCCAATTTAGACTATTAATCCTACCCTGCATCCCCATGAAGAACAGCAAATGCCAAGACAACCTGAGTAAGCATCTAGATTTTAGAGTCCTTAGGTTAGTCCACCTTTAAATGGAAAGTGATTCTCAACCTTAACTACATCAGAGTCGGCACTCTGTTATAACTGAACCTCAGCCAGTTTACACTCATCCATGTTCCAGTCTCATCAGGCTATGTCTTCAATGCACAGTTTTACATATTGTTACATGGACAGAACTATCTCGCAGTAAAATTGCAGCAGAGACAAAGACCAGATAGTGTTTACTTCAGAATATCTAATTGAAGTCAATCCTATGTGAGCACCTCACACAAGGCATGAAGGTGTTAAGGTAGCTAGGTGGGCCAGTTAATTTCCCAGGCTGCACATGGAGAAAGAGCAGGGAGCTGGGAGTTGTGGTGGATCTCAATCTCAACATGAATGCTATGCTGCTGCAAAAAAGAAAATGCAATTTTAGGTTGCATCAACAGAGACATAGTATGCAAGTCGTGGATGGTTATATTACCGCTCTTCAGCACTGTTTAGGTCTCAGCTGGAGTACTGTGTCTGGGACTGGAAATTTACTGGTGTTACCCTATAGTGTAATTCATGATTGGATAGCCAGAACACTCACACAGTATGACTGTTTGGGTACGTCTACACTACGGGATTATTCCGAATTTACATAAACCGGTTTAGCAAAACAGGTTGTATAAAATCGAGTGCGCGCGGCCACACTAAACACATTAAATCGGTGGTGTGCGTCCACGGTCCGAGGCTAGCGTCAATTTCTGGAGCGTTGCACTGTGGGTAGCTATTCCGTAGCTATCTCATAGTTCCCGCAGTCTCCCCCGCCCCTTGGAATTTCCGGGTTGAGATCCCAGTGCCTGATGGGGCAAAAATCATTGTCGCGGGTGGTTCTGGGTAAATGTCGTCAGTCACTCCTTCCTCTGGGAAAGCAACGGCAGACAAGCATTTCGCGCCTTTTTTCCCTGGATTGCCCTGGCAGATGCCATAGCATGGCAATCATGGAGCCTGTTTTGCCTTTTGTGACTGTCACCGTATGTGTAATAGATGCCGCTCACAGAGGCGATTCAGCAGCGCTACACAGAAGCATGCTTTTGCTTTTGCATGACAGCAGAGATGGTTACTAGCCATACTGTACCATCTACCATACCATAAATTGGTAATAAGATGATCATGGTTACCAGTCCTTTTGCACTGTGCCATTTGCTGCTGTCATAAGTGCCCCTGGCCGATCAGCCAGGGGCGCAAAAGCCAAAATTGGGAATGACTCCCTGAGTCAATCCCTCCTTTTTGGTATCTAAAAATAGAATCAGTCCTGCCTAGAATATGGGCAAGTGTACTAGAGAACCACTGTATCATAGAGCCAGAGAGCACAGCTGCTCTGTGTCAGATCCCACAGAAATTGAGCTGTTTGCTATTCACAGGGGGTGCTCCTGCAACAAACCCCACCTGTTGATTCCATTCTTCCCCCAGCCTTCCTGGGCTACCATAGCATTGTACCCCCACTTGTGTGATGAAGTAATAAAGAATGCAGGAATAAGACACAGTGACTTGTTAGTGAGAAATGAGTGGAAGGCAGCCTCCAGCTGCTATGATAGTCCAGACAGGACAGTAAGGAGTGTGGAGGAGAGGAGCCCAGCATCCCTCTGCTAGTCCAGGGGCAATTGAATCTTTTCTTTACACATGAAGGGTGGGGGCTGATGGAGCTCAGCCCCCTGTTGCTATGATGACAATGGTTACCAGCCATACTGCACCATCTACCAGGAAAAATTAGGGCCAGGCGCCCTTGATAGACCTCACCGATGCTAGTCTGCATGGTTACCAGTCCTTTTGCACTGCCCCATGTGCCAATAGGCTGATGATGACGATGGATATCAGTCTTATTGTACCATCAGCCACCCATGGCGGGGTGGGGGGGAAGCAAGGATATTGGTGTTGAGTGCTGCAGCATCACATATATCTGCAGCATTCAGTAAAGATAGGGTGACATGAAAAAGAGTCAGCGGAGGATTGTTTTCCCTTTCACTTCTGGGGGTGGGGTGGGGTGCATAAATTGCCAAGCTATGCCCTGACCCACCGCGGACACTGTGTTTGACCCTAGAAGCATTTGGAGCTCAGCCAAGAATGCAAATACTTTTCGGAGACTGCAGGAACTGTGGGATAGCTTGAGTCCTCCAGTCCATGAGCGTCCATTTGATTCTTTGGCTTTCCGTTACACTTGTCACGCAGCAGTGCGCTGAACCCCTGCTATGGCATCTGTCTGGAGATTTTTTTAAAATGATTTTGAATTTCGTCTTCTGTAACGGAGCGCTGATAGAACAGATTTGCCTGCCCTTACAGCGATCTCATCCGCATGGTCCATGCGGGAGCTCTTTCTTTATTTTGATTTTGAACTGCATCACCACACGTGCTGATCAGAGCTCCACGCTGGGCAAACAGGAAATATTCAAAAGTTCGCGGGGCTTTTCCTGTCTACCTGGCCACTGCATCCGAGTTCAGATTACTGTCCAGAGCGGTCAGTGGTGCACTGTGGGATACCGCCCGGAGGCCAATACCATCGATCTGTGGCCACGCTAACCCTAATCCGATATGGTAATACCGATATTAGCGCTACTCCTCTCGTTAGGGAGGAGTACAGAAACCGGTTTAAAGAGCCCTTTATACCGATATAAAGGGCCTCTCAGTGTGGACGGGTGCGGCGTTAAATCGGTTTTACGCTCCTAAAACCGGTTTAAACGCCTAGTGTAGACCAGGCCTAAATTAGCTGTTACCACTCAAGAAAGATCTTGTAGTCACTGGGAATAGTTCTCAAAAAACATCCGTTCAGTGGGCAATGGCAGTCAAAAAAGCTAGCAGCCAGATTTCAACATCTTGATCATGTTGAGTGGCTTCTCCCCGAGTTTCATTCAAATCAGTGGCACCATGTGAGGAGAAAGGTACTACCTCCTGTGAGGAAAAGAATCAGAATCTGCTCCTAACTCTTCCATCATCCTAGGTCACATCTTTTATCACCCACTTTCTTCATCCCTCCCCTATGAAGTGCCTGATCTGTGGGTAGTCAGGACCATTGCACCTCCCCTTCCTTCTCAGAGACCTGGTCCAATTCTACCTACCTTGGTCAAACCACATCTTTCCGTTTAGGGTGGCAGTAGTCTAAACATTGCTCAAGAGCCAAGTTCTTCAACAGATGAGCTAGGTGGATGAGCAGATGAGCTAGGTGGGAGATTGCCTAACTTGAGAACCACACTGGGGGCTGACATATAAGCTAGGCATCAGGACTTAGTCATCTTTGTGTATGCCTAGAGGCAGAAATTTGTGTTTCTAGAAAATGTAGGCACCTCCAGGGTATCAAAAGTGGGTATCAAGTCCCAGGTGATCCTCTTCAAGTTCTTCAGTCTCCTCTCTGGGGTTAAGTGACTCTGCCTGTGGCCAAGGTGCAGGGCTGGCTCCAGGTTTTCTGCTGCCCCAAGCGCAAAAAAAAAAAAAAAGAAGCTGTAGCCTTGCGATCGCGGTGCTCCACTCTTCGGTGGCAAGTTGGCGGCAGGTCCTTCGCTCCAAGAGGGACTGAGGGACCCCCCGCCAAATTGCCGCAGAAGAACCAGATGTGCCGCCCCAATAGCGGCCGGAGTGCCGCCCCATTCCTATTGGCCGCCCCAAGCACCTGCTTCTTTAGCTGGTGTCTGGAGCCAGCCCTGCCAAGGTGGGGGAGGGGGGCAGGCCCCCTCACTGCTCTAGTTTCCAGCCCAGGGACATAGCAGCCACCCACTGCATCCCTTTACCTCTTCACTATGCTGCTACAATTCCCTGGGCCACTTTCCTGTGGTCCCTGCACCTTCACAAATGCTTCATGCGTACCTCCGGACATTCAGCTACCAAGCACCAGCTACCAGCCAGGAGGTCCATCTTTCTCCCCCAGTCCCTGACAGCAGTTGTTCTGTCTAAAGTACTGCAGTCTCTTCAGCCAACCAGAAACACAGATCTCCCTGCCCTGGGTCCAGGCAGCAACTGACTGACTCTGTCCCTGCAGCAACAATCAGTTTGAGATGGTCTTCACTGGGATTGCTGTGAGCACTTAGAGATAGGCTTGGCAGAATTCAATTTAAAACAAAATAATTTCAATGGATGATATCAATTGTTTATTTTAAGCATTTTTAAAATTTTCATCATTGCAGGAGTTATGGGGCACCAGACAACTAGTTAAGTACAGTAAACATTGAGTTTCAAAATGTAAAGCTCTGCAACTTTTAAAACACAAATTGTCAACATCACGTCAAAATATACAAAGGAAGTGTCCTTAAATCAAACTCTAATAAGTTCTCAAGCAGCATTTTTCTTACTTTATCTATCTGTACATTTCTGTTATCATCACTGATGGAAATATTTTTGCATCTCTTTGGGTATGTAAAGTGAAATCAGTGTTTACCAACGTTTACCAATAAAAATCTTATCCTTTCAAGGCTAATGTGATCGAGTCATCCTTTAACCTTCTCTTTGGTAAGATAAAGGTCCTTGACTCTATCTTTATAGAGTGTTGTTATTGTTGCTGTGTTTGTCTCTGTGTTGCTCCTATGCTGTGTGTGGAACTCTTGTATTAGCTGCACCAGCAGGGAGTGCACTCTGCTGAGTAATCAGACCTTGATTTTAATCATAAAGACAGACCACAGGTTTAGTTTGGTGGTACAAGTGCTCAGCCAAGTTTATTGTTCACAAGGCAGGGTCCTCAACAGTTACAGGTACACTAACATGTGTGTGCCTGCAACTAGGTACCAGCTCAGTCAATATAATGGAATGCTGTTCCTTAGTTCAAGACAAAATTGCCCCTCCCATGACTTCTCCTTTTATACATTGATACAAACAAGTTTTGTATTACACTCCAGATGTCGTTAGTTATCACCCTTATATCTTATACCTGCTAGTTTGAACAAAACATCCTCATTGCTTACCCTGTCTTCCCTCCTTATCTTTATAAAGGATTGGTGTGTTCTTGTATCATTCTCTACAGAATATGTTTACATAGTTTCTTAAGGGGTCTATGTGGTTTTGCACCATCCTCTCCAGTCAGGAATATGCTTAGCTGGTTAGCTAGTAGCTATATTAGTATTCTGACAAGGCCTTCTTTGGTTCACCACCTTTGGTTGATACTGCTAGCCATGCTTTGGGCTCCAGCAAAGCCTACATAGGCCATGTTTCTAATCCTTTAATCATTGTTGTGTCTCTTCTCTGAACAGTCTCCAATTTATCAACATCCTTCTTGAACTGTGGACACCAAAACTGGACACAGGATTCCAGCAGCAGTCTCACTAGTGCCAGAAACAGAGGTCAGATAACTTCTCTACCCCAATTAGCTGTTTGGACTCAGCATTACACTGGGAGCTCATGTTCAGCTTATTATCCCGCACATCCCCCAAATCTTTTTCAGAGTCACTGCTTCCCACAGTAGAGTCCCCATCACGTAAGTGTGACCTACTTTCTTTGCTCCTAGAGCTACACATGTACATTCTATATATTAAAATGCATATTGTCAACTTGAACCCAGTTTACCAAGTCAAATGCCTTAGAGATCTCTAAGTGTATACCTTTATCAACCAAACTTGTCATCTCATTAAAAAAGAAGGATATCAAGATAGTTTGACCGGATCTATTTTCTATATTTTACAAACCTATATTTACTGGCATTAATTACATTGTCCTCCTTTAATTCTATATTAATCGAGTCCCATATTGGGCACTGCATTATTTTACCTGGGATTAATGGTGAGGTGACAGGCTTTTAATTGCCTAGGTCATCCCATGTACCATTTTAAAAATACTGGCACAAAATTAGCTTTCTGCCAGCCCTCTGGAACTTTCCCAGTGCTCCAACTCTTATGAACGTCAATATTAATGGTTTGGAGAGATAGATGGAAGTTATCTGGACCTGATCATTTAAAAATATCTCTTTTTAGCAGCTGTGGTTTAACATCCTCCTTAGTTATTGTTGGAATGGAAAGTATTTCATCATCCTCATCAGATATGAATACATTATCTGTTTTTCCTAAACACAGAACAGAAATATTATTATTAAAAATTCCACCATTTCCATTTAGCAATGGACCAATACCATTATTAGAGTTCCTTTTGTTTCTGATATACTTAAACTCCTTCCTAATGTCCGTTATTCTGCTGGCCATAGAGTCTCCTTGTTTCCTTTTGCTTCCCTTATCAATTCCTAGCTTCTGATTTATATGAATTACTATCAACTTCCTCTTCCCCTTTCATCCATTTCTTTTATATATATAATTGCAGTTTTCAATTCACTTCTAAGTCATGCTGGTATTTTTTTAACTTTGATAGCCTTTTTTCTTGGTTGTGGCTTTTTTGGCATCTGATAAAATATTCTTTAACAATTCCCAATTATCATACACATTTTTCTGTTTAATTTTTTCTCCCAGCTAATGTTCATAATTGTTTTCAGCTTTGTGAAGCTGGCCCTTTAAAAGTACCAAGTGTACATATTTCTGGTTGGGAGCATATTTTATTTGCACATAACAAATGTAATCAAATCATAACTAGAGCTGGTCAGGAATTATTTAGTGAAATGTTTTTTTCATCAGAAAATGTCAGCTCATCAAACCAAAAAATTTCATTAAACTTTCATTGGTAAGGTTTCTCAGGTCCAGGATGGAATTTCTGCTCAAATCCATGAACAAGATATAGCCCAGTGGCTACAACACTCCCCTGGTGTGTGGGAGACCTGCTATGTCTGATTTAGACTAGGGCTATGAGCCCACATCCCTAGTGAATAGCCTAACCACCAGACAATAAGAAGTCTTGCCAATTCTCTAAATACATTAGGAGCAAGAGAAAGGTGAAGGAGAGTGTAGGTCCTCTACTTAGCAGGGAAGGAGAGCTAATAACTGATGACATTGAGAAAACTGAGATTAATTTTGACCAGATATTTAACACAATTAATAATTAATATTAAAAACAAAGGGAGAGGAACACAAAACAACACAGGGAAAGAACAGGTTAAGGAATATTTAGGTTTATTCAAGTGGCAGGGCTGGGAGAGGTTGCAAGCACCTTGAAGGAAAGGATTAGAATTCAAAAGAATCTTGACAAATTAGAGAACTGGTCTGAATTCAGCAAGATTAAATTTAAAAAAATAGGTGGAAAGTACTTCACTTAAGAAGGAAAAATAAAATGCAAAACTACAACATGGTAGTACTGCTGAAAAGTTTCTGGTGGTTATGGTGAATCACAAATTGAATACGAGTCACCAATGCGATGCAGTTGTGAAAAAGGCTAACATTCTGGGATATATTAACAGGAGTGTCTAATGTAAGACATGGGTTGTAATTGTCCCACTCTACTCTGTACTAGTGAGGCCTCAGCTGAAGTACTATGCCCATTTCTAGACACCACATTTTAGGAAAGATTTGGACAAAATGAAGAGAGTCCAGAGGAGAGCAACAAAAATGATAAACAATTTAGAAAACCTGATTTAAGATGACAGGTTTAAAAAAAGCTGGGCAGATTTAGTCCTGAGACAAGAAGACAGGTGGGCGGGGGGGAGAGAAAACCTAGTAACAGTCTTAAAATACGTTAAGAGCTGTTTTAGGTGATGAATTGTTCTCCATGTCCACTGAAGGAAGGTAAAGAAGTAATGGGCTCAATCTGCAGATAGGGAGATTTAGGTCCACTATTAGGAAAGAATTTCTAACGCTGAAGGTAGTTAAACACTGAATAGGCTTCCAAGAGAGGTTGGAGAATCCCCTTCACTGGGAGTTTTTAAGACCAGGTTGGACAAACACCTGTCAGGGCTGGTCTAGGTTTACTTGGTCCTGCCCCAACTCAGGGGGCTGGACTTGAAGACTTCACAAAGTCCCTTCTAACCCTACATTTCTATGATTGTTTTGCTCCTTTTCATGAATAGTTCAGCTACCCTTGTTATTCGGAGCCATTTCTCTAGGGTTAGATACATACAGTTTACCTCATGTGGAGATATTTTCAAAGTGCACGGAGTGGTGAGTCAGCCTAAGGCTACTCACACTGTGTCCCAGCATTATTCCTGGCAAAAATGTCTCACTCACTTCTTGTCCCTTTCCCTCCTACCCTCAGTGAGAAAGTAGAAGGATGTTAGCTTCATTGTCTTATCTTTATCTTCCAAGGTCAGTTCTGTGTATGAGGAAATTTCTTTCTTTCAGGCTTGGGCAAAAGTTTTTGTCTGGAAACAGTTTTCCTGGAGACATGCTGCCCTCCGTGCTGCCTGGTCTAACTGTTTGTACTTGCTGTTTTGTTTTCCTTTTAACCACACTCTTTCTAGCTGTGTCTCTCACTAGACTGACTGCTGCCATCATGTCTCATGTACCACATGATAGCTAACAATGTAAGAGGCCTTCCGTCTTATTAAGCTAAATTGGCTTTTTTAAAAAGCAACTGTTTATGGAGCTGCAGCAATTGAACCTTGGTATTCTAGTCATGTGCCCACAGACTGACCTGCTGGTGTCTCCTCCATGCTGTTCCCTCCTGCAACACATGCTCCCCTCTCTAGGTTCCATGCTGATTGCTACAATTTCTGCTCATGATTCAGCCTTTGTAATATTTGTGATGTTGTCTCCTGGGAGAATGTACTGCTACTCGGGCCAGGAAGCACCACTGCTGACTGTATATTCATCCTCACTTCCAGCCCCAAAGTGAGGTACTGAGAGGAAAGGTGGGGGCAAGGAAACCATCAGAAGGAGAAGTAAACAAGGGAGGTGAGGAGAAAGACATAGAAGAATATAAATTGTTAGGCAAAAGTCAACATGGTTTCTGTAAAGGGAATTCATGTCTTACTAATCTATTAGAGTTCTTTGAAGGGGTCAACAAACATATGGACAAGGGGGATCCAGTGGACATAGTGTACTTAGATTTCCAGAAAGCCTTTGACAAGGTCCCTCACCAAAGGCTCTTATGTAAATTAAGTTCTCATGGGATAAGAGGGAAGATCCTTTCAGGGATTGAGAACTGGTTAAAAGACAGGGAACAAAGGATAGGAATTAATGGTAAATTCTCAGAATGGAGAGGGGTAACTAGTGGTGTTCCCCAAGGGTCAGTCCTAGGACCAATCCTATTCAACTTATTCATAATTGATCTGGAGAAAGGGGTAAACAATGAAGTGGCAAAGTTTGCAGACAATACTAAACTGCTCAAGATAGTTAAGACCAAAGCCGACTGTGAAGAACTTCAAAAAGATCTCACAAAACTAAGTGATTGGGCAACAAAATGGCAAATGAAATTTAATGTGGATAAATGTAAAGTTATGCACATTGGAAAAAATAACCCCAACTATACATACAATATGATGGGGGCTAATTTAGCTACAACGAGTCAGGAAAGAGATCTTGGAGTAATTGTGGATAGTTCTCTGAAGATGTCCACGCAGTGTGCAGAGGCGGTCAAAAAAGCAGACAGGATGTTAGGAATCATTAAAAAAGGGATAGAGAATGAGATGGAGAATATCTTATTGCCCTTATACAAATCCATGGTATGCCCACATCTTGAATACTGCATACAGATGTGGTCTCCTCATCTCAAAAAAGATATACTGGCATTAGAAAAGGTTCAGAGAAGGGCGACTAAAATGATCAGGGGCTTGGAATGGGCCCCATATGAGGCGAGATTAAAGAGGCTAGGACTCTTCAGCTTGGAAAACAGGAGACTAAGGGGAGTATGATAGAGGTATATAAAATCATGAGTGGTGTGAAGAAAGTGAATAAGGAAAAGTTATTTACCTGTTCCCATAATATAAGAACTGGGGGCCACCAAATGAAATTAATGGACAGCAGGTTTAAAACAAATAAAAGGAAGTTCTTCACATAGCGCACAGTCAACCTGTGGAACTCCTTACCTGAGGAGGATGTGAAGGCTAGGTCTATAACAGGGTTTAAAAGAGAACTGGATAAGTTCATGGAGGTTAAGTCCATTAATGCCTATTAGCCAGGATGGATGAGAAATAGTGTCCCTAGCCTCTGTTTGCCGGAGGGTGGAGATGATGGCAGGAGAGAGATCACTTGATCATTACCTGTTAGGTTCACTCCCTCTGGGGCACCTGGCATTGGCCACTGTCAGTAGACAGGATACTGGGCTAGATGGACCTTTGGTCTGACCCAGTCTGGCCATTCTTATCTTCTTAAGAATAGTTTGCTCACTGCCTGCTAGTCTGCTTATGAGAAGAGTTTGTAGGAACTGATTTTTTTTTGGTTCAGTGGCAGTGCCAAAAATATAAAATAAAATAAAATAAAATTTTGTTGGGCTGAACAAAATCTGAACTTTTCAGATTGTTCAGTTAATCAAAAAAGTCCATTTTGAGCCTGTCCCATAGAAGGAATTCAAACCTGGCTTTCCCACATCTACAAGGCTAAAGGTTATGGAGGAGACTGGGGGGAAGGGAACAGCAGCAGCACCACCCAGCCTTCTTCTCTCCCCATTTTGGGAATGGTCGAACCATGCCGAATTTGTGAACAGTTTCATGTCGACCAACACTATTTTTTGTTGAATAAATAACTTGTGCAAAAGGATTTACCCAGCTCTACTTATGAGTCATATTTCATGTAGGGGGACTGAGAGCGTGAGAGCGGGATCAAATATGTGACCATCGCTGTGCACGAAAGAGGTGTCAGCATTGCGTGACTGTCACTAACAAGAAAAAAGTAGCTCTGAGTCTTCCCAGACTTTTGCTAACTTTCCATTACAGCCCCAATACCAAAATAACAATTATATATGACAATCTTTTCAGTTTAACAAACTGTTGATGTTGTATCATCTTTCTGCAGAGAGACCAAAAGCCCTTCAGTACATTGAGTCAAAGTTAAAAATGAAGAAATACAGAAACAGGAAACTAAAGCTGAGAGATGTCCAGGAAATCACCCCAGAAAGTGTAAAGAACTGGACACCCCAGACAACAGGAGATTTACCATGGCATTTCCTGAGGAAGCTCATGGCTCTGAACGGGACAGCGAGAAACACAAACCTACAGCACAGGGCACCTGATGATCAAACATTAAGTATGGACAAAGAGGATCTGGATATTCATGAAGATATTTTTCTTCTCACTGACACTGACACCAGTGATTCTCTGCACCCCCTCGATGTTCTCTGTGCCGTTCTGCTTTGCTCAGACAGTTTCCTGCAGCAGGAGATCCTGTCCAGAATGTCCATGTGCCTGTTTGCCCTCCCTCTGCTGCTACCTGCCCTCGACACCCCCAAGTGCACCCTACTGCTGTGGGCCATGAGGGACATTGTGAGGAAGTGGAGGCCGCACTCCCTGGCAGAGAGCAGAGGGTTCAGAGAGGAGAGCCTGGTGCTCACGTCAATGCCAACCATTTCCTTTGTGCGGCTGGGGAGCTGCAGCTTCTCCAAGTCCAAACTCCTCAATGAGGTTCTCAGCCCCTCCCAGCAGCACCACGATTCCTTTATCCACTGGGACATGGAGTCTGGTAACAACCCTCGGGAAATCGCAGATGGGCTGGTTGAGATTTCCTGGTATTTCCCTGCTGGGACGGAGAATTCAGATCTTTTCCTAGAGCCCGTCGCGGTTACGAATCTGCGTGGAGACATTGAGTCCCACTGGCCGCAGTTCACCTTTTTAACACAGGTCTCCTCAGCAGTGTTCATAGTTACTGAGAGCATCAGTGAGAGAGAATACACACTGTTATCATCTCTGCAGGGATCAGCCACTAAATACTACTTCATCTTTAATAATCAGGCTGCGACATCCAAGGAAACACTGGGATTCCTGAAAAATTTAGTCCCACTGCTGAAACTCAGCAACTCACATGTGCTGCAGAAAGGACGAGCTACAAATGAGGCCACATATGTAAAATCTCTGCAGTCTGCAATAGCAGCCGTAATGACGTCTTCTCCCAAGAGAGTGAGTATAGAAGCCATGGCTGAGACAGCGCGTCAATTAGGCATCCAGGTAGATGAGGATACTAAGGAATGTCAGCGTGCTAGTGAATATGCAAAGGAAATCACTGTACACATAAAAGATGTGGCAAAGTACAAGAGGGAAAAGCTAAAACTCCAAGGGGAGCCATGGAAAAACTTGGCTAAAGTGGAAAAAGTACTGTGCCAAATGAGAAAGCAAGGAAACATCCCTCTGGAAAAATACAAGTCTCAACTGAAAGAGAAATTAATAGAGTTACGTGTCCAGCAGCATGAACATGACCTGACTGATGGTTTGACTACATTTATTACTGGACTAGGCCTACTGCCTCCCGAGGAGAAACGTTACTTCCTGAAATGGATGAAGTTTGACCTGGATCACATTGCTTGGGAGAATCTTTCTAAACTACGGGATCAATATAAAGAGAAATGCAAAAACTCAAAGGATGACCCCAAAATGTTTGCAGAGTTAGACAAATTAATCTCTGCCAGTTCCTTAGGAGTGGAGCATTTCATGCGTGAGTTGGGGCAGTTCTACGAGGCTGAACACGCAATGGTGAAGGAAGGTAAAATGGCAGAAAGCCAAAGACAATTCATCCATCTCCCAGGCATAGCAGCTGACCTGATGCTGGAAGGGTTTCCCATGGAGCTGATCGATGGAGATGCCTCCAACATCCCACTGCAGTGGGTGACAGATGTTCTGACTCAGCTCCATGCCAAGCTGGGGGGAAGGTCCAGAATGCTGGTTCTAACGGTGCTGGGAGGGCAGAGCACTGGGAAATCCACTCTCGTCAACACCATGTTCGGCCTGCAGTTTGCAGTGAGCAGTGGCCGATGTACAAGAGGAGCCTTCATGTCCCTCATTAAAGTGGCAGAGAACTTTCAGCAGGAGCTGGGCTGTGATTTCATCCTGGTGATAGACATAGAAGGACTGAAAGCCCCTGAACTGGCCAAGCTGGAGGACAGTTATCAACATGACAATGATTTGGCCACACTAGTGATTGGACTGAGTGACATAACCATTGTTAACATGGCCATGGAGAACGCCACCGAAATGAAGGATATTCTGCAAATTGTTGTCCATGCCTTTCTCAGAATGGGGGAAATTGAGCAAAAACCCAGCTGCCAGTTTGTGCATCAGAACGTCAGTGATGTCTCTGCGCATGAACAAAACATGAGGGACAGGAAACACCTCCTGGAGCAGCTGGATGAAATGACCAAAGTTGCAGCAAAGATGGAAAAGAAAAGCAGGGAGTTGAAATTTTCTGATATTATTGATTATGATCTGGAAAAACACAATTGGTACATTCCTGCTCTGTGGCATGGAGTCCCTCCCATGGCTCCCATGAATATGGGATACAGTGAAAAGGTTTATGAAGTAAAGAAATATTTGTTTGAATTTCTGAAAGGCTGTTCACAAAACAGATCCCCCAAGGACATTCCCCAATTCCTTGAATGGGTGAAGAGTCTGTGGAATGCTGTAAAACATGAGAACTTTATTTTCAGCTTTAGAAACAGCCTTGTCGCTGAAGCCTATAACCAACTCTCTGTGAATTATGCAGAGTGGGAATGGGGTTTCCGGAAGGAGATGTACCTCTGGGTATCTGAAAAGGAAACTTTCATCCAAGATCAGCCACCAGATAAACTAGACACCAATATTTTAACCAAACTAAAGAATGAGGCACAGGAAAAACTGAGGCAAGACGCAGAGAAGATTTTGGATAATTTAAAACAGTATTTTGAAAGTGGAGCAGCAAATCTGCACCTGGTAGAAAAGTACAAAGAAGAATTTAGGAGAAGTGCAAATGATCTGAGGAATGAACTGGAGAGTTATTCATTCAGCAAGTTAGAAGAAGCGACTGAAATTAGAAAAGGTCAACATAAAACAGATGCTATCCTGTCAGTGTACAAGACAAAAATTGAAGAGAAAGTTGACAGGCTTCTGAACCATTGCAGGAAAAGAAAATGCAAATTAAATAATGATGAACAGGAGAGAGAATTTAAAACCATGTGGACAGAAACATTGAGAGAATTATCACTCATTCCTCTACTGAAACGCAACATAGATGAAGAAATGGAGCTCCATCTGAGAAAAGACCTAGAGAATAAGGGAAGTGCTGTATGGCAGATGTTACAGGATGCCAAAAGCTTACCTACTTATACAACACAAAATTTCAAAATGAAAAATGAATACTTAGACATAAAGGTGTTCAAAGCTATGAAAATATCAATGTCAGCTATGAAAGAATACTTTGGACATGAATGCTGGCTTAAAACAGAGGCCCTTGCTACATCCTTAATAGATGAGTGCAATAGTTACTCTGAAAAAAAGGTAAATGGCAAAGCAGATTATGATGAAACTTATTGCAGAGAGTTGTTGTGGATGATTGATGAGCAGCTTCAACAGGCGAATGTTGAAAACCTTCACATCACTGCTTGCTTTGAAGTTGACCTGAAGCTTCACATTTTAGGGGATGCAGCTCGTGCATTTCAGAAGATGCATGAAGAATTCATTAAAGAAAATGATCCTGTGCAGCGTCTGGGGAAACTGAAACCTCAGTATCTCTCCACATTCAAAGCTCTGTACTTAGAGAACGATGAGTGTCAAGACAGGGCCTGGAATTTCTGTGATCAGTGTCTCAGACCTGCCCTGGTGGACTGTGTGAACAGGAGACTTGGGACAGAAATTGTGGATGACTTTCTCTGCGATGAACAGTCTATTGAGTACTGCTCCCGGAGCTTTTTCCAATTCATTGTTCTGAAGCAGCTGTTGGAAGAAAATGACTTTAACAATTATGTGCAATACACAAGGAATTATGTAGATTTTATCAAAACCCGGATACAGAAACACGTGTTAACACGCTACAAAGAGAAGGCAAGTTTGGGAGATTTGGAGACAGGGATTATCTTCCGAATAATTAATAAACTCCGTTATGTTCTGAAAAACTCCAAAGGTTTGAAGACTAAGACAGTCTCTGCCTTTTTAGACAACTTTTGTGAAAAGCTGCAGCCTGATCTAGTCATTCCCAGGGACAGCTTAGAAGTGATACTGTTTAAAAACACAGCAAGTGCAGACCAGTTTTCATCTTTTATAGAACAGTTTATTCCTGATCTGCAAGAACAAGTTTTATCCACTTTTGAAAATCTGGAAATTGAGTCAAAACTCTCCAAACTTACAGTGAAGCCCCAGGATGAAATCCTCAAGCGAGTGTTTGGCTGTGGGAAGCAGTGTCCGTTCTGTAGAGTCCCCTGTGAAGCAGGAGGCAGTGACCACAAGGTGCATTTTGCCTCACTACACCGACCTAGAGGATTAGTGGAAAGCCAAAGGAATAAAACAAAGACACTTGTCTCTGATATATGTTCCTCTTCAGTGGCTTCCAGTAATACATTCAGATGTACAGAGACAAAATGGGAGGATCGTCCTTATAAAGATTATCAGAGATATTTTCCAGACTGGCGCATCCTGCCAGATCCCAGCATCACAGCTTCTGATTACTGGAAGTTTGTTTTCAAGGAATTCAATCACCAGTTTGCTGAGGAGTTTGATGCTCTCCCTGCCAATCTCCCTGATGACTGGTATAAAATAACCAAAGACCAGGCACTGGAGAGCCTAAAGGAAGCCTATAGATTGAAGTAAAAACCAGGCTGAGAAACTCTGTTGTGAGCGGAAAGTTACAGAAGTTAATTTTCTTTAAATGTGGCATGTGAAAAAATCTCATATCTTCTAAATATGGAATGTCGTTTCTCTTTTAATATCAGAGACAGGTTGCAGCTTCCAAACAGATAAAGAAACAATGGGTTTTTTTCACATTTCACATCACATAGAATTTATGGCAAAATTAAAGCTGAGGAAAAGACCCATATGTGGAGTTTCTGCATCTTTGTCTTCAGGACCAAATGTCCAAAATCCCAAATTTGTCCTCACCACTGCATTTTGCTGGTGCAGTGGTACCATGTAGTGACCTGCAAACCTCCAAAGAGCCCCCTGAATACCGACCATGCACTTCTGCTACTTGAAGCATCACTAACCTGCACTTTTGCAGCTAATCTGACACCAAACAGCCTGGCCCAGATGCTCACCTCCCTGGGGAAACACATGGGAGGGAAAAAGTACTTCAGAGACACCAATGAGGGAGGTTTGCAGCGTAACTCAATGGAGAAGGGAGGGATGCAGGCAGCAAAACCAATAGCCCCTGAGGATTCAATGGGAATCCTCACAAGCCCATCCCATCCCTGATAAAAGACACGTTTAAGTGTGTGTTGTTAAAAAAAATAAATATGTGGGTGTGCCCACAAGATGTGTAGTGCAGCCCCCCACTTTTCTGTCTAGCCCACCTCAGTCCCACGACAGGGAAGAGGCTGCCCCTGTGGCTCTGTACTGAGCTGTGCTGGCTACTGATGAGATAATTTTTCTCCATTTACGCTAGGGGGATGGGCGAGGAAGGGAAGTGCTGGATGCTGCCCTGTCCAAGAGAGTAAAAAAAAAAAGCCTAGAAATGTCATTCTTTGGCCAGGCATGCGGCGCCCTTACACTCAGCTTGGTATCATTTCTCTGTTTCTCTCTCTCTCTGTAATGGGATAATTTTTCAAAGCCTCATCTGATCAATTCCAAAATTTCAGGCAGTGCTCTGGGCACCAATGGCCAGAACCCTTTTGATTTTCGGTGAAATCAGTAAACCAAAAAGGGGAAAATGGGGGACACATGAAATCCCTGGCACCATGTAGCACAGCCACATCTTCAAGCACCTCTGCAGTTTTCTATAGATCAAAGAACTCGCTGATGGCTGGATTAATGCCTCCAGCATAACAACCCCCACAGCTCAGCTCTGCCCATCTTCCCAGTGGAGTGTAAGATGTCGGCCACCTGAATGACTGATCTCCCAGGAAAAAAACAATATGGAGGAGGGATGGAAGAGGGAATGGGGATGTATAGATGGGGGAATAGGGGCATGCACACAGCCCATGGCATGGGGGGAGAATGTGGGACCCTGGCGTGAAGCGCTCACATAACTCCTGGTGGCAGATGGGACACTGGCAAACCAGCTCAGGCCAGAGCCATGGGCCCATTCACTTGTGTGTGAATATCAAAGGAGTTAAATGTATTAGTATATACTCTGGCCAATTCACTTGTGTGTCAATAGAGATCAAATAGTATTGTTTTCGCCTAACTATATCTTGTTGTTTATTATTACATTACATTTACATTATGCATGCCTGGTAATTAAACAGACCTAGATCAAAGTGTGTATTCAGATGTTAGAACTTCATCAAACTAATGGAATGTTACTTGCATTGTTTTCATTTATCTATTCTTATTATAATGTAAAGGCAGGCAGTTATATTATGTCTAAGCTTGTAATTAAATAACTCATTGAATGCAAATGAAGAGTGCTAAATTCAAAGCAATTGGCTATTGTGTGAGTAAGAACACTGCTCCGATTGTTGTGTGGAGAAGAAGCTATAAATACTGATTCAAAGGAAGATCCTTTATCTCTGGACTGTTTGGATTCTAACAGGGTGGAATAACTAAACGAGAAGACCGAGATCCCCAGAGTTATTCTGGGTGGCCCTGAACTGGCAGATCACTACGACTCTTTTGGTTTTACAAACTTTGACTCACCTGTTAATGTATTTTACCTGCTTTAACACTCAATAACACTCATTTCTTTTCTCTGCTAATAAACCTACAGTGAGTTAACTATAGCATTGGCTACCAGTGTTGTCCTTGGTGTAAGATCCAGAGCGCCAAATGATGAGGGGGAAGTGACTGGTGTCTTGGACTGAGAGCAACCTGATGTGGGGTGATTTTTTATTCATGTGACCATTATCACTCAGTCCAGTTTGTCTGAGTGGTAAGATGGGCTGGAGAGCTTAAGTGGACTGTCTGTGACTCCCCGGTAAGACTGGAACTGTGATCCAGGAATTTACATTTGTTACTGGTTGGTGAAATCTAATTACAGACCACACCACCAGCTTGGGGTGGCTGCCCTGTTCTCTGACAGTCTGACCTGAGATCCACACTCTCAGTTGTGAGCCACTCCAGACAGCATGAAATTGGGGGGAACCTGGTATGGGGGAAGGGGACACCCAGAACCCCCAGCATGGGGGGGAAGTGGGAATTGGGGGGAGACAGAGCTCCTGGCCTGAGAGAGAAGGGGGCCCTGGTACAGAGAGAGGGAGAAATGGGGAGCACCCACAACTCCTCATGGGGGGAAGACTAGAGAACCCTGGTATGGAGGGAGAGGGGAATGTGGGGAAAATAGGGGAATGGGAGCACATTCAGAGCCCCTGCCATGGGGGAGAATTGGGGACCCAGGCATTGGGAGAAGGAGGAATAGGGGACACAAAGCCCCTGGTATGGGGGAAATGGGAGGCACACAGAGCTGCCAGCATTGGAGGGGGAAACGGGGGCATTAGTGTGGGAGGAGGAGGGAATTTGGGGGCACACAGAGTCCTTGAAATTGAGGGGCATGGAATGGTGTCACACAGGAAGGTTGTGGGTGGGAACTGAGGGATGTGAGAATCCTCTGGTGTGTGCAATAAGTTCACCTGCCAGCAGCAACCTTGTCTGTGACCCTTTAGGACACACACACTAAACCCAGAATATAAAAGTAGCAACATCAGCCTTATCCCCAGGCCTGAGCTGGGGTGACTGAATGGCAGAATTACTTGGCTGCGCAGGGTGACCGTTGCTTTATTGTAACAATTATTTATACCCTACTACCAATAGGGCTTGTACTGCCCTCCCGACGCATTGCCCTCTGATGAGGTCATGTACCACCCTCTGATGTCACCTAAGCCCACCCATCTCCATGTATGGGGTGGTGCAACCAAAACCTCTTTATTTATCATGTTACGACACCTAGGAGATGAGAAGATTCTGGTTGTCTCTCTGGTGCCAGGATGTGCTAGCGCTTGGTGTCCCAGGTGCTCCTAGTGCTAGATACAGGAGCCTGTGATTCCATCCTAGTGGTGTTTGCTGTGCAGCCTCAGCTCCTTTCCTGCCAGTGGTTGTACTTTCCCACACGCACAGTCTGACTGAGAGGCTGGCGGACTTATGCTGCACCTGTGAGCAGTGCTTGCTTCTAGCCACAACTCTTGCTCAGGTTGCAGGCCTCATCCTGGGCCTCTTGTTTCAGGGGCTCTTCCTACTACACCAGTTAAGACCCTCATGAAGGAGCCAGATCTGCCCAAGTGCTCAGCATCCAGCAGGTACCATTGAGATCAACGATTCTGGACTCCGAATTTAAGTCCCTGACTGGCAGTTGAGCACTTTGGAAAATTGGACTTCTTGCTGAAGTGCTGAACTAGTAGCTGGCGGGTGCAGGCAGAACTGTTTGGAAAATCTGGCCTTTAGTTTCTTTTGATGCAAGACACACAAATTTGGTGAGTCACGGAAATTAAGATAATGACACAGAGAAGTCACTCCTCCATCTTACTCCCATTTATTTATTCAAAATAAAGTCTCCACCTTTACATTCACTGAGAAAAGAAAAACCTTCCTATCATCCTCCTAAAAACCTCTTTCACCTCCTTGTTCCTCAGGCTGTAGATCAGGGGGTTCAGCATGGGGATCAACAGGGTATAAAACACAGAGATGATTTTGTCCTGGTCCATGGAGTACTTTGAACTGGGCCGTAAATACATAAAAATGGCCGTTCCGTAGAAGATGGTGACAGTCGTCAGGTGGGAGGTGCAAGTGGAGAAGGCTTTGCGCCTGCCCTCCGTGGAGCTGATCCTTAGAATAGCAACCACAATGTACACATAGGAGACAACAATGGTCAGAAGAGTAGATGTTATAATTGCAATAGAAAAGGTGAAGTGAACAATGTCTGTGATGTGGGTGTCAGAGCAGGCCAGTTTCAGGATTTGGGGCACATCACAGAAGAAATGATTGATGACGTTTGATCCACAGAAGGACAAACGGAATATAAATAGAGTCTGAACTGTTGCATTTACCCAGCTGGTGAGGTACGACCCCAGAATTAGCAGCACGCAGAACCGCTTGGACATGATGACGGTGTAGAGCAATGGGCTGCAGATGGCTGTGAAGCGATCATACGCCATGACACCCAACAGGCAGCACTCACAGGACACAGCAATGCAGAAGAAGTAAAACTGCACAGCGCACCCAGTGAATGTAATTGCTTTGCTCTCCACTATAAAGGCCATCAATGTCCGGGGAGCGATGACGGTGGAGTATCCAACATCTAAGAGGGCCAGGTTACCGAGGAAAAAGTACATGGGGGTATGAAGCTGGGACTCAATCCTGATTAAAGTGACCATCCCGAGATTCCCCACCAGAATCAGCAGGTAGATCAACAGAAACACCACAAAGAGAATGACTCTCAGGTTCTGGTTGTCCGTGAATCCCAATAAGATGAACTCAGTCACAGTGGTGTGATTCCCCTTCAACATTTATCCCAGATGTGCTGTTCCCCACAAGGGAGAAAGTGAGCATTACATGGAAAGAAGAGACAAATAAAGGCTGAGTATCAGTTCCTTGGAGTCCTTCTGATCATATACCACGTGGTTCTCTGCTCAGATCTAACAGAGGTTGAAGACTCCATTATGAGTTTTGAACTAACAGCCATGGGTCTTTTAGCTCAGGCAGTAGGAAAATAAAACGTTCTCCCAGCAGATAGCTGGCCAGCCATGCAATGTCTGTACCTACTGTGGGCAGATTTGTGGTTCCAGGATTGGATTCCTGAATCATCTCAGGACCTTTATGTAAATCCATGGTAGAAAACATCCTCAAATTGAGGGATCACCAATGAATGATCGGGCGGTAGAGGCTTATATTCTACTAGATAGCAAAAAGAATGGAGTACCACCTGTGGCACCTTAGAGACTAACAAATTTATTTGAGCTAAGGTGCCACAAGTATTCCTTGTTTTTTTTGCTGATACAGACTAACATGGCTACCACTCTGAAACCATTCTACTAGATCAGGGGTCGGCAACCTTTCAGAAGTGGTGTGCTGAGTCTTCATTTATTCACTCTAATTTAAGGTTCGGCATGCCAGTCATATATTTTAACATTTTTAGAAGGTCTCTTTCTATAAGTCTATAATAAATAACTAAACTATTGTTGTATGTAAAGTAAATACAGTTTTAAAAATATTTAAGAAGCTTCTTTTGAAATTAAATTAAAATGCAGAGCCCCCCAGACCAGTGGCCAGGACCTGGGCAGTGTGAGTGCCCCTGAAAATCAGCTTGTGTGCCGCCTTTGGTATGTGTGCCATAGGTTGCCTACTCCTGTACTAGATAGAAGTCCCCTATTCAGTGCTTACTGCCAAGAGCTCACTCAGTGCTGTCTCTTTACATTAAAATTTATTATGACTAGATTCACACACAGTTACCCAGGCTGATTAATTCCACCCTTGGCCAGTGGTACTCTTTGTACAGCAAGGTATTAAGTTGAGGATATAACACATAGGTGCTTGTCCACTTCCTTTTGTGGAGTTGGGCTAGTTGTTTCATACAATAAGGTACGTGGCAGGCAGGCAGAATTGTAGGAAAGGGATCTGTATTCACCACCCTGAGTTGCCAGATTTACACAGAGTATGTGTACCAGTAGCCTGGCCCCTTGTTTGTACTTCCGAGTTTCTGATGTTGCACACAATTAACTCCCTCCTAAAATTTTACCTTATTTCTCCAGTTCCGCTCCTTATACCGGGGCCCAACCTATCAGGCTATAGAATTATTCTCACGCTCTTTTTGGCCAATTGTCTATTTAAGTATTTGTATGCAGTGGAACAGCTTCACTCGGAGAGGCTGAAGGAGCCCTCATCAGAATACCCCATAGTCCAGTGGTTCGGGCACTCTCTGGAGAGATGAGAGACTAACGTTTGAATGTTTTCTCCCCACAAAGCGGGGGGTGGGAGGAGTAATTCAACTTGGGTCTCCCACACCCTGAATGACTGCTCTTACCACCAGAATAAAAGTTAGAAGGTTGGCGATGCCAGCATGAGCACCAACACTTCCTTCCCTAGCATTTCTCAAAGGAAGCAGCTTAGGTGCCGGTCTAGGGGATAGTCCTCCTGGCCATCGGTCACAAGCTGTCGGGACTTAGGTGCTGAACTCCTGAGAGAGACAGGGCTTAGGACATTCTCCCATTGGCGAGCTCCCCACTCAGCATGCTGGCTTTTGTGGATCCCATTCCTAGTCAGCTTTCTCTCCCCACTCATGGCATAGGGGACCCAGGATCCTAGCTCAGATTTTGTGAATCCTGGAAATTTTCTGGGGACCTAAACGTTAGGCAGTATAACACTGAGCATTCCAACGCCTAAGTCCCTTGGTGAACCTGGCCTTACACATTTTCTTTATTGGTTTTAATTAGAGCTCATTAGAAAAGGAAATTTGCATTCCATGGGTAAATCCAAATTTTGAAATTCCAAATAAGAATGAAATGTTGACGTTTCAAACTTTACCCAGGAATGGAAATTCCAAACAAGAATTTCACTTCAGAAACATTTAAAAGATATTTTTGATAATATTGATTTTTTTTCAGGAATTTTAAAACAATACTGTAATGTAATATATTTTAATATAATATAGATTAAATTAACGTTTTAATATAATATAAAAGTAAATATGAAATAAAACAATATGATAAACTCAAAATGAAACATTTTTACCTTATAACAAAACATTTTGACATTATAAAAACAAAATGAGAAGGTAAGACATATTTTGGTTAGACATGTTCCCATCCAAAATTTAATCAAAATCAACGCATTCCTGCAAAATATTTTTTGTCAAATTTGCATTTTCTGACAGAATTGCTCCATCAAAATTGTTTTGACCGTCTCTAGTTTTGATGTTTCTAAAGATTGTTTTTCAGGATGTATATCAACAGGGAAGAAGTTAGACTGATGTCTTTTGAAAGTGCATCTCCTATGCCATGCACCAGAACATGCATTAGCTGTGACAATTGGAGGTTTCCCTAAAACACTGCTCCTTTCTTTTGGCAGTCTGCCTGTGTGACTAGTCCCATATCTAGAGAATATAAATCTAGGAAATGGACAGGGTGGAGTAGGAGGTTGCTGATTCAGCTGTGGATAAAGAGTGATGAGCCAGATCTTTAGCTAGCATGAATGGGAATTGACTTCAGTGGAGCTACATTGACTGACACCAGTTGAGAATCTGGTGTTATTAGAATATCTACCTCCAGAATAGTCAGTCACCTGCACCTCATTGCTGTACAAAATTAATGAAACAATCCACAACCTTGATCTCCAGACACATGCGGCAAATATGCCTACTGGACACATTTCTTCACAATCAAAATACATTTTCAAAAAAATAGAAATAAAAGTTTTAATACTCTGAGACACCCTTTAGTTTGCAATATGTTATTCTTACCTAAGTAATCGCTTCCCTTTCTCAGAATGCAAGTGGCATGGGCATCATTTTCCTTGTCACTGCTTATTCTGCAACAGAAAAAAAAACAATATAAATGTGCTGTTCAGATAATCAGGACTCTGATTTCAGTGATTCTGAGCTCCACGTGAATTAGTTCTAAATGCAATTGTATCCACATGTCAGAACCAAAAGGAGAAAATTTATGCCATCTCCTTTGGAGCTTAAACGACAAACCTACAAGAGGGAGATGTCTGATGTTCTTGATCCCAAATAGGATTGTTTTTGGAGGTCGGTTGTTTATATTTATTTTTGTGGCATATTGGGACAGAATCCTTGGAGTGCTACCGAGTCTGAACATGAGGCCAGGCACAGATGGGATTGTTAGAACATCTTTCATGTCCCCTGGGAATAACCGCACATAACTGTTTTCCCTACAAAACCTGTGCAAACTCCCTGGTGATTCTTGTATCTCTTTTTTTCAAAGTGAACCGGCTATTTCTCTCAAGCAGGAAACCTGAACAATCCTTCCAGTGGCTTGAACATTAGCCTGATACTCAGGAGACATGGTCATTTCCTTTCTCCATCACAGTCTTCCTGTGTGACATAGACTAAGTGATTTGCCCTTTCTGTTCCTGCAAATGGGGGATGTTAATGCTCCACTACCTCACAAGGATGTTGTGAGGATAAATATATTAAAGCTTCTGAGATACTCTGGTCATGGGGCCATATAAGTGGAGCCAAGCCAATCACTGATTTTTCACTTCTGATTGTCAAGTGCTCGTACACCTTGCAGGCTTCCAGTTCTCAGCTTGAGGGAGAGACAAGGTGGGTGAGGTAATATCTTTTATTGGACCAACTTCTGCTGGTGAGAGAGAGACCAGCTTCTGAGCGTACACAGAGCTCTTCCTCAGGCCCTGGAAGGAACCAAACCTCTTTCCCACCACCCCCTTGAGGCACTGTAAATATTTATTTAAAAAAACCAACCAACCAACCAAAACCCTGTACTACCTGTATCTTACCATTATTAGCCTCCAGTCCTTCCTCAGAACTGAAAAAGTTGTCTCAGCTGGTCAGGTATCACCAGCTTCCTCAGGGCAAAAACCTATTCGCTTTGGCACTGGCATGGCTTTCCTAAATCGAGGCTTGTGGCACTGGAGGGTTGGGGTGATCTCATCACACACAGCCCCAAGGAGGTCTTTTCCCTCATTATGAAGTTCTGAAGTCACCGTTCCTCATCCCAGTTTTCCAAAATCATGCAATCTCATGACACCGTGCTGGTTCTCCTGGACCAGAAGTGGGGGTCCATCCATGGACATACCTTGGCAATACTGGCAGTCACCATATCTGTTCCATGGGGCTGGAGGAGATTGTCAGTCACCCATCATGGTCAGCCATCTTCATCCTGTCAGAAAGGTCTGTCCAGATTCCATCCAGCATCTTGCCAATCACCCACCCCACTGCACGAACACTTGTCCCTCAGGAAGGAGTGTCAGGAGTGCGAGTGCCAATGTAGGATCCTGGCTTGTATTTTCGCCTGAGATAGTATTTTAAGTTTTGCTTGCCTGTTTGATTGATGTACATTATATGCACACACACACTTACTAATATGTGTGAATAAAGGGACCCTTACTAAGGACAAAGGCAGACACCGTCTATGCTGCTTTTGCCTAAGCCAGCTGGGTCTGTCAGTATAATGGGAACCGATAAGAGCAGTAGACGTGTTCCTGGGCACGGTGGGAGTGTGATATATGAGCACACACTTGAAGACCCCTCAACTCCTATCTCAAGGCAAGGTCAAGCAGCCAGTCGGGAGGGGCAAAGAGGGATTGGGGGGGAAGGTAAAACACTACAAGGCCAGAGAAATGCTTGCCCCTGACCGCAGCACAACCTCACTCCTTACCCCTCCCATGGGGCACAGAAGGGGTGGGATGAAGACCCCAGACCCACGACCCTCTGAAATGGAACGTGACGGTAATTTGTAAGGGGTGGGACTGTGCGTGTGCATTTCAGGTATAATTGTGCTGACTGAGAAGGTGGAGAATGCTGGGAAATAAGGCTCTGTGACCTCAGAGTTATGGGACACGTTTGCTGGAAACTAACCCCAATAAACATTGACTTATCTGCACTTCAGACTTCTGGTCAGCTTTCTGTGTGTGTAACGAGACCCGGGGGAGTGAGAGGGTGAAGGGAAAGCCTGCTAACAAGGAGCAGGAGCAGAACCACCAACCTTCCATGTCTTCCACCCAGTGTGGCCAGAGGGAGAGAGATGAGCTGGTACTGCCCTGGGCAAATGTGTAAAAGGGATGGGCCGTGGCAACTGCACTCAGAAAGGCAGTTCCTAGAGTGTCTCCTCCAAGGCACAGAACCTGGGATACTGCCTCTGAAGTGGTAGCGCTGCTCTGGCATAACAGAAGTGGCAGTGTGGATGCAGGTATATGCGTCTACACAGGGTTTGACCTCTCTCCAGCACAATGTATGTGGACACTACATGCAGGTCTGAGGAATATGCAGGAGCAGGTACAGAGTCAACTATCCAGCTATGCATGGAAGTGTAGACACAGCCAAAGGAGGGATATTCCAAAAGCACAAAGGTTAGTTAAGCACTCAGCTCCCAATGAGCATCTCTGGGAACTAGGTATCCAACAGCCTTTTTGTGCCTTTGAGCCTCAGTAGCACCTAAATGTTGGACTGATATGTCTCAAATGGCATTTAGTTACCTAATGTACCTTTGTGGATCTAGCTGAAACGTCTTAAAATTCTCTGACCCAAAATTCTGTGAACATCCGACATTAGCGTTGAACACATCTGGGGGGAGAATGTATGTCCATCCACTGTATCCAGCAGTGACGTCATGGCATCTCGTATGCTCCCTTGTGGCCCGACCTGCGAGGAGCAAGATTCTAAATGGATGTCACTTAGAGATACGCAGGCTCCCGCTGAAGACTTGGCATGATGCTTGACTGTTTTTTCAATCAGTTTTTCTTGTGCGTCTTTCTCAAACTGTTTGATAGTTGCTGTCCTTTCAGGTCTCTCCTTGGCTGTGTCTTCAAACTGATCTGTATTCATGTTGCATAAGCTGAGATTCTGTTTTCGGTTGTCTTTGAATCATTTGTGTTGAGCACCTTTCTTGTGCTTTCCAAGTTCCCTAATCCTGCAAACACATGTGCATGTGCTTAATTTTACTCATGCGAGTAGTGCAATTGATGTCAAAAGGGATTACTCACATGCGTAAATTGAAGCACTCACATAAGAATGCCCAGGACTAGGATCTATGGTACTGGAAAATCCATGGAAAATCTCCATTGAGTCCAATGGTCAATGCTTGGGCCCTTAATGAATGACAAGGGGGCTGGTATAGTTTTTTCAGATTGATTTTAATGAGAAGGGGCAGCTATTTTTTTTATACACAGCTGTTCTCTGGGAGATGGTGCCCCCGTACAAACTGTCTCGGCTAATTTCTTAACTTCAGTTAAACTACAAATATGTTTACTTATGCATTACTCTGGCAGAGCAAGTGTTAATATTGACATTGTTTCTGTGTAATGCGTCATATGTTGTTTTCCTAACTATTCCCAATATATTTTCTTGCCTAATTAGATAATGAAAGAATTGCTCAAAAAACAATGTTTTAATGAGGCCCACAGCAACTTATTATAATCCATAATAATAGATGCCTTGGACAAAGTTTTCCTGACTTTGGGGAATTGTGTCAACATGAACATTAGCATTAGCATTAGCTCTATTGGCGCTAAGGGGTGAGACCCCCCAGCTTTAGTAAATAGGTGGAGCTCTGCTGAAGTCGTTGGAAACATAACTGGTCAAAATTGGTCTCATTCCATTGAAGTCAGTGGGGCTTCCTATATTTATACAAGAAGAGGATCTGGCCCTTATGCTCATAGGATTTCCCAAAGCACATAAATGACTTAGGGGCACAAGCCCCTTATTGGGGCAGTGGTCTGGCTCGTTATACCCAGTTGGTGGATCATGTCCTTAACTCGTAACCTGGTGTAGATATATAACCCACACATCTCCTGGGTGTGGTGCTCTGTCCATGTGGTGGCCCTGAGACCACTTAGAGGGAGATTAATGAGGTTGCCCTACAGACTTAGTTAAAAGCCACGTGGCTTTTAGCTCATGTGGTAAAGGCTCATGCACTAAGCTGCCGAGGTCCCAGGTTCAATCCTGCCTACCAAAGTCTGTCAGTGTTACAGATGTACACCAAATTATCCATCCCCAGGGGCTAGTGTGAACTGTCTTATGTTCACAGCTTCCCAACCTTAACCCTAACCATAACCCTGCAGAGTTTGGGGAAGTTCTGAGGCAGAATCTTGTTCCATGACTGAACTAAACCTGTAGAAGCTATCGGTTCCCCTCTGTCTCAGAAACATAGGGATTGCCAGACAGGATAAGACACAAGGTTTATCTAGTCCAATAGCCTGTCTATGACATTGGCTTATACCAGATGCTCTAAGGAAAGTGTAAGAACCACACAGTAGGCAGATGTGGGAGAAGCTGCCCCCAACATTAGGTCTCCTCCTAATCTCCAATAGTTGGAGATTAGTTTAAACCTTCAAACATGAGATTTAATCTCTCTCTCAGAAATATTTTCTTTAATTATAACTCTTGATATTCTGCATATGCATATAAATAGCCTATCCCTTGTTGAACATCACTAAATTCTTGACCACAATTACTTCTTGTGGCAATGCGTTGCCTAGAAAAATCATACATTTTGTGAAAATTACCTTCCTTGTCTTGATTTTGAATTTCCTAACTTTTAATTTGATTGATTTTTCTCCTATTCTTGTGTTATGAGACTGGAGAAGAGACATTCTTGATCTACCTTCTATAGACAATTCAATCTCCACCAACTGGAGAATGAAAACAATGGCATATTAGGTGATAGTCTGTTTCTATCTTGGCATTTTGTCAGAGGCCCATGCAGTGGTTATTCTGACATTGTTCAATTAGTTCTCCCTAAGAATCATCTGCATTGTCCAAAGAGGATGGATCTAGACTGTTCTCAGTGGTACCAGATGACAGAACAAGGAACAATGGTCTCAAGTTGCAGTGGGGGGAGGTTTAGGTTGGATATTAGGAAAAACTTTTTCACTAGGAGGATGGTGAAGCACTGGAATGGGTTACCTAGGGAGGTGGTGGAATCTCCTTCCTTAGAGGTTTTTAAGGTCAGGCTTGACAAAGCCCTGGCTGGGATGATTTAGTTGGGGATTGGTCCTGCTTTGGGCAGGGGGTTGGACTAGATACCTCCTGAGGTCCCTTCCAACTCTTATATTCTATGATTCTGTGATCATAAGTGAGAGCTAACATAAGGGACCCTAACAGGGTCTAAAAATAGTTGTTTTTTTCTCATTGGGTATATCTATGCGCCATTCCAAGGTGTGATTTCAGCTTGCATATTCCTTAATCTCTGTGGCAGTGGTGTAGGCCTGAAAACCTAACTTTGACAATTGTTTTAAAGGTTAATTATTTTAAGTTCTAATATAAGTGGGTACAGATTAGACATAGGTGGGGAAATAATTTCCTGTCCCCTGAATATATTCAAGATTTCAAAATATTTTCCCCATTCTACACTGAGATGAAACCTGGTCTTCTGGAAGAACTTCACAGAAAATGAGAGACAGAAGCCTGACCTATGAATAGCCAGTAGCTCAGTGGTTAGGACACTCTTCTAGGATAAGGGATGTCGGAGAAAAACAGAGTCCTCACTCTCAGGTGGAGTGCAGCAAGTCAGATAGTTTATTATCTGTAGCAATTGTGTGGAGGGAGAGAGCTAAACAGGTCTCTCTCCAGGTAAACAATTACAGCAAGCATTTATACTTTGTTATATACAATAATGTGTAACAGCTGCATTTTGTTTATACATAGGTCATCCTGATATCTTATTTTTTCCACATCTATTTCAACTCTAGTCTACATTCCATACTTATCTAACACAAGGTTGAAACAACTTCTCCTACAGTTCTTTCCCACTCGCCTCACACAATCCTCCCTTCTACAAATCTCACGGTATTAGGGTTACAGCTAGCTTGACTCTTGCTCACTGAAGGGACTGTTTGTATTGAAATTCCCTTCAAATCCCTGCTTGTTCTCTCTTTACTTCCACAGGGATGAACTGGTGGATTTTCAACAGCTCCAGGGAGACCAGCTGACAGTCACTATTGTGACTGTGCCCTCCAGCTAAACCCCAGATACCACCACTCAAAATGCCACCAAGCAATTGCCTGGTGAGTCAGGATGACTTGACCACCCCAGAAAATGTTGGGGGAGAAAGAATGCTGGAGAGAATGTAGTAACATTTATAGAACAGGGTGCAACAGTTTGTCATCATCCATGTCCATTTATCTGCAGTACCATTCCCGTAGCTCTCTTCCCTGTAGGCAAACCCACAGTTTCTTGTGGATACTGATCCCCAGGCCATACCCAACTCTCCCCAAACTCACTATCTCCCCCCACCCCACATTGATCACAACTCCTGCTTCCTCTTTCTCAAGCTATGTTTTTTTCCACTCCTTCAAACTCCAGTCTACTTGCATATTGCCTCTGCACTTGGCTTTTCTAGAATGAGTTAGGTCTGGCTTATATAGCCCCCAGACTCCTCCTACCCACAACAGCCACTGGGAGGAGTAGATAATTAGAGTCAGCTGCTTGGTTTCTTTGTTGTTGTTTTTTTGTTCCCCCATGTGGTTCATACTGTCACACCAGGGAGACTCAGATTCAAGACCCTGTTCCAAATCAGGCACTTGGACCTGGGTCTCTCACATCCCAGATCAGGCTTACAACCACTGGGCTATCAAGATAGATTTTCTCTCTGTGTCCCAATAGATCCTTTATTATTCATACAAAGTGGAACAGCTCCAACAGGAGAGACAGAGATGCACCATAGAATAGAAAATAGGGCAGACATTAGGGCACTCACCTGTGATACTGGAAACATAACTCTATTTCCCTGCTCTTAATTAGGCAGAGAAGTGACTTGAGTAGGGATCTCCCACTTCCCAGGTGAGTGTCCTGATAGCTGGGATTTGGCTATTTTGGGGTCGCTCTCTCTATGTCTCTGGAGATTAACCAGAAATTCCATCCTGAACCTGAGAAATGTTTAATCAAAACGGAGACATTCCAACTAAAAGATTCCTATTTGGCAAATCCATATTTTTGGTGGAAAATCCATTTTATTAAAAAGCTCCCAGCCAGCCCGAGGGCGGAGAATGGACAGGGCCCACTCTGAGAGCAGCTGTTCAGGATTTTGGTTTAGCCTCGTCAGTCAGTGTGTGGGCTCAGGTGTGACAGGGGGCTGGGCAAGAGCTGCTGACTCAGCCCTGTGTCACGCCAGCTCCCATTAAGGGAAGCAGGTTGGAGCTGGCTAGAAAAACCTGCACCTAATTGGTGAATGGGAGACAGTTACCCAGCCAATTAGCCTGGGGCGATATAAAGGGCTGGGAGGAAGGCAGCCAAAACTGGAGGAGGCCAAGGGAGTGGAGGGTAGAGAGAGTGTAGCTCTTCTAGAATCTAAGCTGTGCATGGCCAAAAGGTGATAGGAACAGAACCTGTAGGTGAATGACACCAGTAGTTACTGAACCCCCGGGTTTCTGGACAGCTTTGTTAGCCTGGTAGGAGGCAAGAGGGACCTGCAGGGCCTTGCTACACCAGGTCTTATTTAAACTCTTCCAGCCTTGCTCTGAAGATAGAATTCATACTTTGCTCATGTGCTTTTTTCCATGGTGTTTATCACTGTAGTGTCTGAATTTATTTTCAAAATACCCCTGTGAGGTAGGGAACTGAGGCATAGAGAAATTAAGGTCAAAACTTGCTGCTAATTTTGGGTGCCCAGTTTGAAACCCTGCAACAGCCCAGATCTGGAATTGCTGGGAAAATCCTGCTCAGCCCCTGGAATCCCTGGGATATTGCTCTAGCAAATCTTGATTGATCCTGTGAACAACAATTTTTTAAATAGTCACATTTGGGCTGATTTTCCTGGGAATTGCATAAGGCACCACCCTATCAAATTTCAAGTCACTGCTACAAAGGAGGTCAGCAGAGCTTCTCAGAGGAAAAGGCATCAGATAGATATATTTTAATAAGGGCAAAACAATGTCTTTTTTTCCCCAGCTTCAGTCTCAGAAATGGCAAATCAGGCTGAAATTTTCCAAATAAATAAATTTCAATCTGAGGCAGGCAGTAGCCTTTTAAGTCAGGTCAAGACACCAACATGAAGCATTTCAGTTTTGGAATGTCCAAGTGTTTAATGTTGACCAAAAACTTCAAAACAAAACATTTTGACATTTCCAAATGGACATTTTTCAGAATTTCCATTCTCTTCAAAATGTTCATGTTTTAACTTTTTTGCCTTGATTTGGGATGCAGACACATGTTGAAAAGTCCATTTTCCCCATGACATAGAAATGCTGAATTTCTCTCACCTCTACCCTGTAGCATAGCCTCAGTTGCAGCAGGGTAAAGGCTTTATTCTAGGGTAGCAATAGGGAGAAAGCACTAATGCAATGTGATAGGTAGCTTTGGGGTGCAATGGCTAGTCCATGATCTCTGCTAAAGGGAATGGTGATGCAAAGATTGGGGGTTCACCTGAATCAAGACTTTCAAAATTTCCTTTATGGCCAGTATTACACAGGATGTCAGAGTAGTTGGTTACAATGATTCTCTCTGGCCTATAATCTATGGACCTATTCCAGTATATGGTACTTTTATATTGGTATAACTCCATCCACACTGATGATTATACCAGTATAACCATATCAGTAGACAAGCACATCCCTAGCAGATAGAGCAATACCTGGAAATCTTTTGGCTGTAGGCCAGATCTAAGTGTTGGCATGTGGCAGAGATGAAATCTGTACTCCTAAATCTAATTTTGACTTTGGGCATCTCAATCCAGAACCAGGCCCTATTGTTATTCCTGAAATCCCCACTCACCTGAGGCCAAATGCTATTGGTGCCTAAACTCACCTGGCACCTACATTTTTGCAGTAAAAGCTCCTTTGTGCCTGTTCAGCCTCTGAGTATGCAAACCGCTACTTCTTTCTGAGCATTGAGATGCCTGGCCCTTCCACCTCACAGAAGAAGAGATTTGATCATGGGTTTCCCACCTCTCCTGTGGGCACTCTAGCCTCTGAAGTACGGGATATTCTGGTGTGGTTCTCCCCCAGTCTCTCCTGTTGGAGCTGTTCTGCTTTGGACTCTGTGATTTATTATCCCCAGCCTCCAGGAGACATAAAAGACATTTTAACTCTCTCTTCTGAGGTTCATGCTGCTTCAGGGATTTTGTCCCTAGTTGCCATCGAACCAAATAAGAATCACTTGTGTCAGCCACACATCATTCTACTGGGATCAGTGATAACGTACCTCTTCCTCCACAGGTAGGCTTAATCCACTCAGTTTTGACAGAGTAGGAATAAATATTCTCTCAATCTTTTGAATTAGATTCCCTGTCATCAGCTTTTCAGCTATTTTGACTTGATATTTATTTTTGGCTTTTCTGCTTCAGAATAAAACAGAGGGGAAAATGTACATGATGCTACAGGATTGCTTATGTTGACGGTATCTATTTGCAGAATAATCAAATAGTGTAAGATAACTAGCAGACAGAGAGAACCATAAAATATAATCTGTTTGTTTGTCTTATTTTGCCATCTCATTTATTTAGTCTCAGATGTGTTCCTTTTGCATGACGAATCGTGGTGTTAGCTCAAAAACTCTAGAGAGGATTTGGTGCTGGAGTGACAATTTGAAGAACTGAAGTTCTCTATTTACACACAGAATGAGTACAGCATAAATTAAAGGCAACTCAAGATTCCAGGTTACAATACTACATCTCCACCTGACCGTCTGCAGGGCAAGGCTGATGCACACCAGCAGGTAAGAGGACCAGACCCAGAGTCCTCAGGAAACTTTCTGTCACACACCTGGTTGTGTGCCTGTTCTGGGGAGGAACATAATATTTCTGTCTCAGCTTAATATCACTTGCAACACAATGCTCTTGGTTCTGTCATTGACACTAGGGATTAAGCCCAGGACCTCGGGATTGAAAAAAATGAACTAGCTGATCTAAAATGCCTGGTTTTGTTGGCTCTGTGTGGTCCAGCCTCTGGAGGGGGACAGAGAGCTCTGAAGTGTGAGCTTAGGTTACACAATCAAGCACCTTTATCAGCTCTATATTTAATAATCAAAAAAAGAATCCGGCATTTACTACTGGAGGAGCTGGTCGTGTTCCCTGTATTTGGTTACCGAGCACTTTCCATTCTAACTGCTTCTTGCGTTCTTGTTTTTGAGAAGCTAAAACACCTCCATTGTTTGCAGCAAGTTTTGGAAATTCAGTTGGGAAAAAGCCCTCACACTTGAGAAGAGCATTTTTTCTTTGCTTTTGTTGTTTTTTGAGTTTTTTCCCCCCATGAAATTCTATTCAGGTTTAGCTGAGTTATAGCTTTTGACAACCACGGTCACCCCTTCCTTGCTTCAGTTGTGAGCAAAATTTGAGCTTCCTGCCAGTATAATACCTGTATTCTAAACAGATGGGCCCGTGTTAGCACCAAAAAAAGTAGCAGACGTTGACAATGTTGCACCTGGAATAGTGACTGCTTCTGGACTCCCCACAGATCCTACACATCTCCCCTGTCATCTATAGGAAAACTGCCTGCTCTTGCGAAGGCCTGTAGCGCAAGTGGTAGAAGTCTGTAATGCAGGGCAGGTGGTTACAGGTGCAAACCAAGAGGATACCGAATGGAGGTGTTGTGACCGAACTGAGTTTTGCCTTTTTAAAAACCCAGGAAATTACATATGCAAAACTACATTAACAGAACATCATTTAGGTTGTCTACTCAGTCACCCAGAAGTTACTGTGTTCGATACACTGAATAAGGAAGGGGTCCAGTGGTTCTAAGGAGAAACAGCATGTGATAAATGTAATTAAAGACTACCATAATGCAAACACCCAAGAGGGCAGAACTAAGGTTGCATGGGCACCCACAAATCTGGCATTTCCTAATTTTCAGTTGCTGAACTTTTCAACCTTAATAAAGTCTTCTGAGCAGGTTTTGTGTATGTTTTATTTTGGGGAGGTGGAGGGGTTGATTCGTACTATAAATATTAAGAACAGTTACATTAGGTATGAGACAGACATTGCAAGGGATGAAAACTTTCATGCTTCAGAGTATGAGGCAATCACTAATTGCCTGGATGTAGGGTGAAAAGGCCTCTATAGGCATGTTATTCAATAACTTCCTACTGTGAGGGCTTTTCCTCTCTATCTGAAGCACACAGCAAAGACTGCCAATGCATGGACCAGGGGTGGCCAACCTGTGGCTCCAGAGCCATATGCGGCTCCTCAGAAGTTAATGTGTCTCCTTGTATAGGCACCAACTGCAGGGCTGGAGCTACAGGTGCCAACTTTCCAACGTGCTGGGGGGTTGCTCACTGCTCCACCGCTGGCCCTGCCACAGGCCCTGCCCCCACTCTTCCCATTCCCGCCCCATCCCCTAAGCCTGCCGTACCCTTGCTCCTCACCCCAGAGTCTCCTGCACGCCATGAGACAGCTGATCAGGAGGTGTGGGGAGGGAAGGGGAGGTGCTGATCAGAGGAGCTGCGGGGGCAGGGGGAGCTGATGAGGGGCTGCTGATGTATTACTGTGGCTCTTTTGCAATGTACATTGGTAAATTCTGGCTACTTCTCAGGCTCAGGTTGGCCACCCCTGGCATAGACAATACTGAATTTGATGCATCATTTGTCTGATCTGGTATGGAAATTCCTATGTTCCCTATATTTACTAAAAATAATTTCATTTCTTTTTACTCGTCTAGCACAGGTGTAAAGACAGAGGGAACAAGCAGAATCCAGAGACCTGTGTTTTTCCACTAACTAGGAAACTCCCAAATTATCTCCAACTAATTTTCTTTCTATCCTAAAGATTGCAAACGGACATGAGATGCTTTGCTCCCATCAGCACACATCTCACACTGTGTTACTGTGTCACTGGCCGGATTCTGATCTCAGTCACAGTAGTGTGAATGTAGAGTAGCTCTGCTGAAGTCAACTGGTTAATGAGGAGTCAAACCAGCCCATATCTTTCTCCACCAAATACAAACCACAATGGAATTTACTGAGTGTACTCCTACACCAGGACTGGTAAGAAATGTAATTATGATTCTCTTTTGAGCATCTCTTTGTGCATGTGGCAGTGAAATTCCATAGAAACATAATGGCCATTCTGGGCCAGACCAAAGGTCCATCTAGCCCAGTATCTTGTCTTCCAACAGTGGCCAGTGCCAGATGCCCCAGAGGGAATGAACAGAACAGGGAATCATCAAGTGATCCATCCCCTGTCGCTCATTCCCAGCTTCTGGCAAACAGAGGCTAGGGACACCATCCTGGCTAATAGCCATTGATGGGCCTGTCCTCCATGAATTTATCTAGTTCTTTTTAAAACTCTGCTATAGTCTTGGTCTTCACAACATCCTCTGGCAAGGAGTTCCACAGGTTGACTTAGTAGTTATCACCAGGAGATGCATTTTTTTCATTTCTAGGCTCTGTGAATCTATAAGTCAAAAGTAATCATAGAATCAGTTACAATCCTCACCACCTACCAGTGTTATTACCTCTAGGAGGATTTGTAACAGGGAGGAAAAATAATGCACATGGTTACAAAGAATGTCTGTAAAACATACACTGGCTCCAATAGAACAGGGACACTTTAAGGCTACACAGACAGTGATACCAAACGTTTCCACCGGGGCTGTGTCATATTGGGCACCCAAATCTATATTTAGGCACCTATATAAAAGGGGCACTGAGCATCCCTTGTGCCCTTTGAGGTCATTTGGATTAGGAAGAGAAAACCAATGACAATGAATAAACTCTCTAGCATTGATTATTTGCAGACATTGATAGATTATTTGCATCCCTTCTAAACTAAACACTCCCAATTTATCTCTCTTATTTTATAGAAGATTTGACCCACTGGATGGTTTAATGCATATTAACACAGAGTACGGTGACCAGAGGGCAAGTGTGAAAAATCGGGATGGGGGTAGAGGATAATAGGAGCCTATAGAAGAAAAAGCCCCCCAAATCAGGACAGTCTCAATAAAATCAGGACATCTGGTCACCCTAACACAGAGTACACGATATTTCTGTAGCTGGAACATGTCCTATCTCTAATGGAAAACGTGGGGAATACAAAGAGAACATTCCCTAGGAGTGTCCTTTGATGTATTTCAGCTGTAGTATGTTCATACACTGTTTCACAGGAACAATCACAGGGGTTATGAGCGATCTGCACTCATTACTTTATTGGCCTGTGATTAATTGTAATCTTTATTTTTTTTTCACCAGCAGAGAGCATTTCTGGAATAAATGGCAGAGAGAAACCACACCACGGTGACTGAGTTCATTTTCGTAGGATTCACAGATCATCCAGAGCTACAGATCCCCCTCTTTATGTTGTTCCTAGTGATGTATGTGGTCAGCCTGATGGGGAATCTTGGGATGATAGTGTTAATTATGGTTGAAACCCGACTTCATACTCCCATGTACTTTTTCCTAAGCCAGATGTCCATTGTAGACATTGGCTATTCCACTGCCATAGCTCCCAGGTTGCTAATGACCTTTGTAGCAGAGACTAGAACCATTCCTTTGATTGAGTGTGCGGCACAACTATTCTTCGTCTGTTTCTTTGTGACCAATGAATGTTGCCTCCTGGCTGTGATTGCATATGACCGCTTCAAAGCTATCTGTAATCCTCTGCTATACAGAGCCATTATGTCCAAGAGACACTGTGTCTTGTTTGTGGCTGGTACATATGTATGTGGCTCTGTGAATTCAGTTGTGCAAACTCTATTTATATTCAGTCTGTCCTTCTGCAGCTCCAATGTTGTCAACCATTTCTTCTGTGATGTGCCCCCTATGCTGAAGCTGTCCTGCTCTGACACCCATGTCACTGACCTTGTACTTTTCACTTTCTCTACTGTAATTGGAATGACTAGTTTCCTGGGTGTCCTAATCTCCTACATGTGCATCCTTGTGGCAATTCTCAGGATCCGTTCTGCCAAGGGGAGACACAAAACCTTTTCCACCTGCGTCTCGCACCTGACAGTCGTCACTATGTTTTATGGGACACTGATATGTATATATTTAAGACCCAGTTCTAGCTACGTGATGGACCAAGACAAGGTTACCTCTGTGTTTTATGCCCTTGTGATCCCCATGTTGAACCCCCTGATCTACAGCCTGAGAAACAAGGAGGTAAATGATGCCTTTAAAAGGATGATATACAGGAAGAATTTTTCTTGGTAATTATAATCATTATTATATTTTAACCAATAAACAGCAGATGGAAGAAGAGTGAGTTCTCTGTATCATTATCCTTATTTCTATGACTCAGCCACTCCATGTGATGTACAGAACATAATATAATGTAACACAGTCAAATACTACATTAGAAATTGGTGTTTTTAAGATCCATGAATGAGGGTCTGTGACACTATGTAGAATCGGAAAGATGCTCTGACATTTGTCTTAAAGGACAATTGCTGTTTTAGGCCAGGTTGGAGTTCAGGTGAGAGGATGAGAAGATCATATGTATCCTTCATGAGTTCTGAGATTTCATCCAGTGGAGGGCACTGTTAAACATACAGAATAAAAGCAACCAGAAAGGAGGTAATGATTATCAAAGCTCAGCTTAGGGAGACAGGTCGTGTTATCAGAATGTGTCACGATAAATTCCCCAGAAAAGTCCTCTATGTTGAGCTTAGGGACTTAGTCTGAATAATGCAGAGTTGACCTTTATCATGCAGAACTAGCCTGCACCAAATCAGAGCATCTTTTCTCATCGCTGCACCGTGCCGACATTAAGAGGATGTTGTTTTACTCTTGAGTTCTCAACGTAGGAGGTTGTTTCCAGTCATCACAACCAGGCTCCCTGTTTTCACTGTCAGATGGAAGGGGAGCATCCCAAAACTTAATAGGGATTGAAAACCCTTTTTTCTGTTTAACATGGGGTCACAGGCCAGAGAATTCTGAGAACCACTGGTTTTACTCATTGACAACAGTTGCCGCTTTATGTAGGGCATTTTATTTATTTATTTATCTTCTCTCCAACCCATGAAAGAGTTTCTCTGGCAATCCTGAAATTATGTCAACGGTCTGCTTTGTTTGGCTTTCTTTGGACTTTGTAAACATTGAGACAGGTTCATCCCTGAAGTAACTCCCTTGAGAATGATATGGGAACAGATCAAGAACGAATGTAGTCCAATCAATTTAGAATGATGTACAATTGTGATGTACTAGTACACATTATGAAGTTGTAGTGTGATGGGGCTATCAATATTCATAGCACTAGCAAGCTTGCTCACACACGGTGACATTTGAATATTCATACTGGATATGCGCTGGTTAGTCCAGGGAAGTTTTGTCTGAATCATCGATCGCTTAAATCCTCTTCTTGTGCTCCTAGGAATACTGCTTATGATTTTTCCATATATGTGCAAAATGGAATGGAGCTATAGTGCCTTAACATAAAAGGACGTCAAAGTTACTCTATTGATTAACATTGTGATGTTCTTAAACTGGCAATATGTGTGTGGGCCAAAGTCATTTTGCTTCCACTGCTATTTTCCTTTCAACACTTTAATACAGGATTGGAAACCCCATAGTGCAATCGACAACTGCCCATGATCAAATACACATTTAAAATGAGTAGTTAGACATCCAGTTCCCTGGGCATGGAGTTTGATGCCTTTTGAATATCTCCACTTAAACTCCTGCAGTCTGACCCAATATTGACTGAAGTCAATCAGAGCCCTTTCATTGGCTTCAATGAGCTTTGGATTTGTTCCTTGTTGGGAGTGTTTGAAAATTTTCCATCTAAACTTTCTGTTGATGGGGAAGAAAAGGAGTGGTTGCCTGGTAGAGGTATCTGGTCATCGGAAGAGGCTGATCATGAGGTTACCTGACAGAGGGTAAGATGGTTATAAGAGGGCAGAAGCTGCTCTATTTGGGTTCTATCTGGCCATGTTTGACCAGCTAGATCTGAGAGGAGCTGCATGTAGGAGCTAGATGAGGAGAGGGAGGAGCAGGCTGTCTGAACACATGGATACCCCAGAGGATGCCCAAGGAAAGGATGAGCTAGTGAGGTCCATTGAAGTTAGGATGTGTATCCTTTTTTAAATGAGCTTGTGCTTTATTAGTGAAGCATTTGCTCTACAGTGTTAGATTCCAGTTCAGAGTGTCCATCTCTGTATTACATTCTTTACACATACTGTGTGGTCTTGTGGGGGAGTTCGGCTGTAACCCAGAAGGCTCATGCTGTTCTTTGGCATTCTAGGACAGGGGGCGTTTAAGTTACGGCAGAGTATGAACAGTCATCCCTGAGCCCAGGGACCAGGCAGCTAGATAGCAAGTTCTAGCTCTCCAGAAAGGGCACTAGGCAGAGCTCCTACACCCTGATTGTGTGCCTACGAACCCCGAGACTGCAGCAGTGACTGGCTCCATTCAGTCTCTGGCAGCTTAAAACATCTGGGAGTCCAGGCTGGGATTCCCCTCAATACAAGCTGGTGGGTATCCAGCAAGGGGAGCTGAAGGGGGTCCGTGACACATGCTCCCTTTCGACAGTGTATTCTTTGCAGCCTCACGGTCATTCCTGAACCTGGGAGACTGAATTCTCAAGACGAACAGGCTTGGATTCCATATTTTTTTTTAATATATATATATATTTTGGAACAAGACACAGAATACAGTTAAAACAAAGAAATCAGAGCTATGACACAGAGAATTCACTATTTATCACTTGTTTATTGATAAGCACAAATCCCAATAATTATATTAACTGAGAACAAACCTTCCTGTTTATCATCCTTCTAAAGGCATCCTTCACCTCCTTGTTCCTCAGGCTGTAGATCGGGGGTTCAGCATGGGAATTATGATTATATAAAACACAGAGATGATCTTGTCTGGGTCTGTGGTGTAGCCGGAACTGGGTCGTAAATACATGAAGATCACAGTCCCGTAGAAAATTGTGACAGCTGTCAGGTGGGAGGAGCAGGTGGAGAAGGTTTTGTATCTGCCCTTGGCAGAGTGGATCTTCAGGATGGCAATGAGGATGTACATGTAGGAGAATAGTACAATGAGAATACTCGTCATGACCACTATACTGGACAAGGTGAAATGCACCATGTTAGCGCTGTGGGTGTCAGAGCAAGACAGTTTAAGGATTGGGGGGATGTCACAGAAGAAACGGTTGATGACATTGGAGTCACAGAAGGACAGGGTAAATATAAATGGAGTCTGAACAACTGCATTCACAAAGCCACATGTGTATGAAGCAACCACTAGTAATACACAAAGTCTCTTTGACATGACGACGCTATAGAGCAAGGGGTTACAGATGGCTATGAAGCGATCATATGCCATTACCGCCAACAGGCAAACTTCATTGGTCAGAAAGTTACAGACAAAGAAAAATTGTGCTGCGCATGCAGCGAGAGAAATGGGTTTGGCCTGAACCACAAAAGTCATCAGCAACCGGGGAGCAACCACCGAGTAATTACCAACATCGGCAAGAGACAAATTGCTGAGGAAATAGTACATGGGGGTGTGGAGTCGGGAGTTGAACCTGATCAACACGATCATCCCTAGATTCCCCGCCAGGGTGATAACATAGATCATTAGGAACGACACAAAGAGGGGACCTGACGCTCCGGATGATCCATGAATCCCTGGAAAATGAAGTCCGTAACCATGGTGTGATTTCCCTCTGCCATTTCTTCCAACCATGTTTTCCTTTACAGGGGAAAAGTGAAATGTACAATTAAACAGGAGCCAAGAAAGGACCAAGAGTGGATCCTTCACACTCATTCTGACTTCCCTCGTGAAATATTGTACCAACCCAAGGCAGTGGGAATACATCAGGGGACAATCCTAGGGAATACACTGTTTGCATTACACTCACACAGTCCACTACATCTAAGGCTTTGTCATGCTGAGAATTAGCACATACTGTGTATTAAAGTGCATCCAACCTGATAGCCTATACACTTAGAGGCAACAGAGAATGGTAATGTTCCGTATGAAAAGCAAAGTCAATGAATATACAGAGAGACCAGTGAATTGTCTAGAGTTCATTCACTAGCCCTGCTTTTCTGTTCCTGATCCCACGGACATCCCTGGGAGCTGGTACTCATCCCCTTTGAAAACTAGAACTGGAAAGAAATTTCAATTGAATTCCCCCCCCACCCCACCCCCAGGAAAAACGCAGATTCAGCAACACCAAAATCTTTTTAGTTTACATGACTTGTAAGTTTCAACATTTCCTTTATTTTTTTTTATTAAACAATCATTTAAAAAGGCTCAAATGGAAAACAAAACTTTATTTTTTAACCTGAAATATTCTGTTTGACCCTGATTTGTTTTACTTTAAGATTTCCTGAAAATTTTAAATAAATTCCATGACCCAAAATGATTTTTTTCTGACTTTTTGAAATTGCTACAAAGTAAAAAATCCGTTATTCACACAGCTGTATTGAAAACACAGGCCAGTTTAAAATGCATTAACTAAATATGCATTTAGACCCCCAATAGTGGACATCTGTAATAGAGATCTGTTATAAACCCATTGCAATAAAATGTACCTTTTGCTGATGTGCATTATAACTATTTTCTCCCACACATTGCAAATCTTTCTACACGGCAGTGATGCTTTTAGCTGGCATAAACTAAAAGCCTTTTCTGTGTAGATTCAGCAGGGAAAATGATATGGCATCAGGCAACCTCATCTGCAAGCTACTGGTTTTGGTTTATCCAACACTAGGCACTGACAGGTTGTTGCTGAGTGTAGACCTGGGCAAGTCTCAGGTACTCACAGAAAATGGAAGCACATGGGCAGAATTCAGGGAGAATGTTACCACTAGGGTTCCCTGAGTGATAGGGGTGGGTTAGCTAGAGCGTGCAGAGAGCTGCATGAGCAACTGGCTTGAAGATAAACCAGAGCCTGGCCTCACTCCCTGTTTGTGTGATAGCACTGGCCAGCCTGAGTGAACAGAGACTGCACACTGGATATAAAATGCTTCTGTGATTAAGCTCTCCCTGCACTGATACGTGACAGCCATTGCCCCCAGAACACGAGCAGAACGGGGCAGGAAATGGTTTTCCTAGACCATGAAAAAGTTTGAGATATTGACGCTTTTTCCTGTCTTGAATTGGGACGGAGTCAAAACATTGAAATTTTTTGCTAACCAAAAAATCAGGAAAAGAAATAAATTCAGGTCAATTGAAATATTTTATTTTGATACATTCTAGATCATCTATATCATGGTTTGGCTGCAAAAATTTTTTTTAGCTGTAATTAGCTGAAATTTCAAAACGACTTTTTATGTTGAATCATGAAAATGGATTTTTTAAATTTTAAACAAAAACATTTCAACAATTTATAAGCTTCCCCCCCCCCAAATGTTCATGTTGAAAAATTTGCCCAAACTGATCCTTTCCCGCAAACCATGCCCACCTCCAATTGTAGTCTCAAGCCAGGCACAGAGGGGCTCATTACAATGCCCTCCTTGGTGCCCAAACATGCTTAGTAGATTTGGTTATTTGCCTTTGCTTAGTTTTATGGAAAGCTCTTGATGTTTTGCTGAGCCACAGGGAGAAGTCTCAAGAGCAGTGTCACTGAAAACGAATGGTTCAGTCTTTCCTTCCGTAGGGAGGACTCAGTGAATTTGGTGTCAAAGTTAGGCTTAAAAGAAATCCAGACATGTTTAACTATGGAAAAAGAACAGTTACAGCAAACAAACAACTTTAACTTTGTTCTGCGTAGATGCCAAGCAATCACCCTACCCTTACAATTAGTGCCTAATAATGCCTTACAATTTACCACCCCTGATTGGGTAAAACTGATTTTTCATACAGTTTTAAGGCCAGAAGAGGTCAATATGATCATCTAATCTGACCTCCTGCATAGCAAAACCTTGCCCAGTAATTTCCGTATCAAGCCCGTAATTATTATTTTTTTTAGCTCTCACACATCTTTTAGCTAGATACCCAGTTGGAAAGACTTCAAGTGACAGACAATCCACCATTAGCAAGAGTGTTGGAAGCAAGATAGGCCAAGTAATTCTTCCACTCTACACAGCTCTAATAAGGCATCAACTGCAGTATCGTGTCCAGTTCTGAGCGCCACATTTCAGGAAACATGTGGACAAATTGGAGAGAGTCCTGAGAAGAGCAACAAAAATGATGAAAGGTCTAGAAAACATGACCTATGAGGGAAGATTGAAAGAATTGGGTTTGTTTAGTCTGGAAAAGAAGAGACTGAGAGGGGACATAACAGTTTTCAAATACCTAAAAGGTTGTTACAAGGAGTAGGGAGAAAAATTATTCTCCTTAACTTCTGATGAAAGGACAAGAAGCAATGGGCTGAAATTGCAGCAAGGGAGGCTTAGGTTGGACATTAGGAAAAAATTCCTAATCATCAGGGTGGTAGGAACTGGAATAAATTGCCTAGGGAGGTTGTGGAATCTCCATAAGGGGAGACTTTTCAGAGCAGGTTAGACAAACTCCTGTCAGGGATGTTCTTGATGGTGCTTGGTCCTGCCATGAGTGCAGGGGCCTGTCCTTGATGACATCTCGACGTCTCTTCCAGTCCTATGACTCTTTCATGGGCTGGGGGATGTTTTCTGTTAAGATGGCTGGGGCTGGTAGCTGGGTGTGGTCCTGTTTTTTGCCCCCTTCCTCGGCCTGCACAGTTCTCAGCTCTAGGAGACTGTTACCTCTGTAGGCCACGCAGCCAGCTCCCCAGCCTTTAGCATTGCTTTTCCCTGGCCCTGGGGCTGAGCTGTGTTGGGGGCAGGGGAGTGAGAGGAAAACTCCTCTGTGTTTGGGTGAGGGCGGAAAGGGGGTGGCAGCAGTAGGAGGCAGAAGGGAGCAAATTGGGCGTCATGGGTCTGAAAGGCAGCGGGCCTAGGGGTTAGGCTGTGATTCCTCAGAACTTTTCAATCTCTCCCTTCCTGAAGGGGGGAGCCCTGTTGGGTCAGACATATAAAATCCAAGGATCCTAGAAGGAGCCTGGCATGTGGTTGAAACTTGCCCGTAGTTCAATGTTGTTAGTTTTACAGTAGTGACTGGACGTGCAAACTGAGACCAGAGCCCCAGGGTCCTTGATTTCAACGGGGCTTCTTACAGTCTAAAGCATGTTAAGCTTGTGCTTATGTTTCTTTGGATTGGGGCTAGCGTGCTCAGTACCTTGCTGGTCTGAGCTTTTGTTCTGGGTGAGTTGAGAAGTTGGGAAATGTCTGTAGATCCTAGGAAAGCTGTTAGAGCAGCACTGCAAAGAAACTGGAGGGATTTGACAGCTTTATATGGCATAGTGTATGGATCATGTGGATGCTTAAGGGATACTAATCATCGTGCTTCAGGGCTTAAACAAATCTCTAATAATTACAGATCATGGCAGGATGTGGGGAAGGGCTGATTGTTCCACATCTGCCTGTTGAAGGTTATTACACCTTCTTTTGAAACCTCTGATACTAGCCAGTATCAGAGACAACATACTGCACTAGATGGAGCTCAGGTCTGATCCAATCTGGCAATTTCTATGTGTTTATTCAGTGTTTCATAAAAAGACTGGTGAATCCAAATGCTTCTGCAGATCAAATTCCTTCTAAAGAGAGAATCTGAACCAGTGGGTTCTGCCCCATTCCAAACTGAGTGACTGTAGGCACTTATCCGCCAGAGAGGGGGTGCTTGTGACAGGCGGGTTTCGAGGCCGTTACACTGAAAATTGAAATCTGAAGTCAGATTTGATTCAGGTCTCTCTTAAACAGCTATAAACAGATGCAAATCAAGAGGAACTACACTGAAATCCTCTGGCGTTCCAGCTGTGTAAACCAGCTCATAATAAATAATAATAATTAATAACCTCAACCACAACAATATACTCCACTGTACAGAGATTTCTCCATGGGGTACTCCTGGGGGAATTCTGCACCAAAACAATATTTTAAAATTCTGCATGTTTAATTTGTCAAAATAGCACTATATAATCACACTGGTTTCAGTTATTTGGGTAATTTTTCAAAATACCTGCCAGCCACAGGGCCCCCCTGGCACAGACACCTGGACCCCTACTGTCCCCCCGAGCCCAGCTGCAGCCTTCCAAGCCCAGACACTCGCACTCCTCCCTTTCCAAAGCCCAGGGATCCAGAGGGAGAAACAACCCGACGCTGGGCCCTGTGCTTGTATGGCGTTTCCTGCATGTCACCTCCTCCTTTCAGGGTGTGCCGGGAACCCTTCATCTCCATCTCTCTATCCTGGCAGCATCTTCTATGGGCAAGCTGGGAGCTGGGCTCTTCTGGGTCCAGCGGCCCCTAGTGGCAGCCAGCAGCTCTGCATTACCAAATCTGGGGGAGGTGAAGGAAATTCTGCACAGAATATTAATGCGACGTGAATTGCGCATTGTGCAATGGTGCAGAATTCCCCCAGGAATAATGAGGAGAAGAAGTGAGAACAAATAATCATGTCACTTAATACACAGCAGGAAGATGCTCAGATATTATGGTGATGTAAGTCTATATAGAATAGAATCAGAAATTGGAGCTTTATTTTGGACCTTCTTCCACCCAAATGTGGAAGATCCATTATCCCTGTGCAAGAAAACAGGAATAGAAATAGTGGGCATGAGTAAAAATCTCTTCTTGCACCCCCACTCCCAACAGAACAATATATCTGAGGGCAGTTATTCTGTACCCAAAATGGCTGTCTGCAACATGAGTCTTAGTTACTTAATTGTGCGATTCTGTCATCAAGAGATCTGAAAACTCCAGGGAATCTGTATTGGCTTTATAAACTAGCAATAAACACTTCAACTTAAAAATCCATCCTTTTACTAATGTAAACCCTTTGAAGCCTTTCGGTAAATGCTCATCAGCGGGTAGGGTTCTATTTGAACCAAGCTGAGCTAAATAATGGAGTAAACCACTTTATTTTCCTGAGATAGAAACATTTTCTTTTTAATGTAACCCTATTTTATCTTATTTGACTAACCAATAAAGTGAAATGTAGCTAGCAGGACGGAAAGCTAAAATAATAGGAAGCAAACAATGCAGAAATTATTCATGATGGACAAGATTCTGAGACAGTCTCTCTTGTTGGGAAGTAACTTAATCCTCAGATTGCACCATTCATATACATTGATGAGTCATGGAGCAGCATTAGAGCTGGTTAGAAATTTTAAATTATAATTAATTTAATTTTAATAATTAAATTTTAATTTTGTGGGAAACATCATGGAGGTTCCCCCCCAGGAACATCACAGTTTTCAGAAAAACAAAACAACAGCATCTCTCCTCTCTACGTAAATATTTTGGGTTTGGAAAAAATGTTATTAAAATCTGTAGGGTTTTAGTTCCAAATTTCACCACACACTGAAAATGTCCCGCCCAAATATTTGGGGTTTGGTTTCCTTTGTTTTCCCCATGAAACATCAGAGGAAGTTGGACTCGACCTGGGTAGCAATATACCACATTCTGGTCCTAAACAAAGAAGGGGCTACATAGATGACAAACAGTTTTACCAGTGTTACACAAGAGTTAGGAAACAGCAAAGTTAAACGTACAGGTGAAATCTTAACTCTTTCCCCTTCTGCATATGCATTATTAGAGTTCAGGTAGTTTGAAGTCAATTGAAGTTTTGCCACTTGTCTTTAATAAGATCAGGATTTAGTGCAAAATATAGACATATATGCAACTGAGATGAAAATTATCAATATATTTCTAACCAGTAAAGCAGAACTAAATGACAAACTAACTTTTCTGCAACACTGAAACAAATTTCCATGTGGCTCAAAGTGCAATGTATGTACTGGATAGCATGGAGGTAGTGCCACAGATAAGGCTGAGTTTGCTTCCACTTAAGCAGGGATTCACGGTGGTGTGCTGAGGTCACTGCCTTTCATGCTGACCATATTAATTCCTTGTTTCCTTGTACTCCCCTATTAATCTGTCTGTGTCCAGTTGTTGACTCTGGAGATATTTAAGCCACGTCCTCCTCGTATTTACAGCACTACACCCTAACTAAAGAATGAATTTTCTGAGAATTTGCTAGTGAATCTGTTAATTAATTTCTGAGTTCAAATTAATTTTAAAAATATGTCCTTTAAAAATTTAACAGTGTCAAACCATTTATTTCTCCCTAAATAACCCAACCCAGGTCCTCCCTATCTCAATGGAAATGACCAAAGAACTAAGTCTTGGGTGGATCTGGGACAGTGGGTAGTTTTTTTAAAGAACTTTTTAGGTCTTTTTCCCTGCTATTTTACTGAACTGAAAATGTCCCCTTCAGAGCAAGATGTATTAACAAAACACTATTGATAGTGTCATAGTCTTTGAAACAATTCACATAGTAATTTATTTCTAAATCACTGTACCTGCAAGCTTGTTTTCGTTAGTACTCTGTCTAAAGGGTCACCACTTTTCCCAAGGGCAGGACATGCAGCCTCAGTTGCTCTGGGACTGGGTGGTGGAGCTCCAGCACCCCCTGTGCCCCCTTGTGAGCTCCTATAGCAACTCCACCTTAGTTCAGACTCCGTGGAGATTTTACCTTCCTACGGAGTGATGCAACCCAGGAAGTGTTTACAGTGACCCGGGGCAGCCTTTTCAAAGTGAGGTAGCATTTCATAGGCACCTGGAGTCTTGCATGAGCAAGTCCTGAGGCTAGCAGAGGAAAACCAAGCTTAAGAGAAAGTCCAAGTGTAAAAATAGAATCAGGCAGGCCATCAAAGCATTTGAAGAGCAATTAGCAAAAAAGACACATAAACAGAAAGTTGTTTTTAAGTACCTCAGCAGCAGGAAGCCTGTTAAACAACCAGTGGGGCCACTGGACAATTGAGGTGCTAAAGGAGCACTCAAGGAAGATAAGGCCATTGGGAAGAATCTCAATGGATTTTTTTGCATCAGTCTTTACTGCAGAACCAGATGTTATTCAAGCACGAGTTCTGAAGGAACTCAAATATGAAATTTGCGCAACTACTAACTGTGGTATGTAACCTATCACCGAAATGAGCCTCTGTATCAGATGACTGCAGGAAAATTAATATAACCCTGATTTCAAAAAACGACATAGAGATGATCCTGGCAATTACAACAGTAAGCTTAATTTCATTACCAGGCAAATTGGTTGAAACTATAGTAAAGAACAGAATTATCAGATACACAGATGACCATGATTTGTTAGGGAAGAGTCAACATGGTTTTTGAACGGGCAATAATGCCTCATCAGTCTATTAGGATTCTTGGAGGGGGTCAACAAACATGTAGGCTAGGGTGATCCAATGGATATAGTGTACCCGGACTTTCTGAAAACCTTTGACCAAGCCCATCACCTAAGGCTCTTAAGCGAATTAAGCAGTCATGGGGTAAGAGAGAAGGTTCTGTCATGGAGCACTAACTGGTTAAAAGACAGGAAACAAAGGGTAGGAATAAATGGTCAGCTTTCACAATGGAAAGAGGTAAACAACGGGGTTCCATAAAGAACTGCATTAAACTATTCATAAACTATCTGGGAAAAGGGGTAAACAGTGAGGGTTCAAAGCTTGCGGATGATACAAAACTACTCAAGATAGTTAAGTCCAAACCTGACTGCAAAGAGTTCCAGAGGGATCTCACGAAACTGGGCAATCAGCCAAGGGAATGACAGATGAAATTCAGTGTTGATAATGCAAAGTAACGCACATTAGAAAACATAATCCTAACTATACATACAAAATGATGGATCTAAATTAGCTGTTACCACTCAAGAAAGAGATCTTGGGAGTCATTGTGGATGGTTCTCTGAAAACTATGTGAAGTGGTGGTTCAAAAAGCTAACTTCATGTTAGGAACCATTAGGGAAGGGATAAATAATAAGAAAGAAAATATCATATTGCCTATATATAAATATATTGTATCCTCAGTCCCTGAATACTTTGTGCAGTTCTGGTTGCCCTATCTAAAAAAAAAAATAGATTAGAATTGAAAAAGTCCAGAGAAGAGAAATAAAAATGTCCAGAGTTCAAGCTTTATTTTTTTTTTGAGAAAAAGCTGAAATTTTCTGCTAAAACGGTTGATGCATAAGAATTTATGTGTATGTGTGTAAAAAGTCCATAGGCAAGGGGCACATTTTCCGAAAGTTTTAATGGTGAATTGTTCTTCTTCAGAGAATTGCAACCTTTCAAAATGGCCACCAGCTCTCATCATTGTTGACAGGAATGAGGCTAAAGCTGCCTTTAAGCAAAGAGGTCCTCTTTCAATAGGAACACCACCATCTGCCATTATTTCCAAAGCAGTAAAGTCAAGCTGCCCTCACAGAAGCTGGTGGTCCATGTCAGCCCAGAGAGCCATCCTTGAGAATAGAAGACACAAGCTGTTTTGAAAGAGGGCAGTTCCTCTTGGTATCTTCTGAACTGAGTGTGGCTTTAGGTTAAAAATCCATCTTTTCCCTATAATGTTTTGTGCGCACGCGAGCGCTGATTTTCACTCTGACTGGAACAAGGGGGCTCTCAAGTAGCTAGATATCTGGCTTCCTTTAATTGCAAACACAAAAACCGCAGAGACAAACAGGGAGGACGAGTTTTTAACTATTTGGACCATTGCATCTCTCATATTCCACTTTTGCAGGCTAAGCTGCTGCGAGAACACTCTGAGCACTGATCCCGTGGCTGGGCCGGCCCACAACATTTTGGCACCTGAGGCAGGGAGCTCAAATGACACCCCCATACCCCTTGCTCGGGCCAAAACTTTGAAAGGTCTCAATTCTGCCTTCTTCCTGTTCTACTCCTCTCATGGTACTGCTCTGCTACCTCCCCCAAGAAAGGAGAAACTAATAACTTAAAATGCCTTGTTCCAAAATTTTAAGTAACACAACTTTCAAATGCCTGAACAGCAAACGTAACTTTTCTTGTCTGCATGGTAAACACTGGCATTTTTATCTGTTTGAATAATCAAAGCGGTGTTTTCCGTGCCTTCTTGGTTGCAAAGATTTGAACTGCTTCTGCTTCCTGCATGTCCACCATCTGGGCCAGCTCACGCTCTATTGAGATGGATGCAAGGCTGACCTGTGTCATTGTGGAGTGTAGACGTGTTTTTATTAACTTCAGCTTGGAGAAGCTGCGTTCTCCAGTGGCAACTGTTACAGGAAGTGATAGAAGTATGTGCAGAGCAACAAAAGCATTTGGAAAGAGGCTGGTCATCTTATTTGTGCACATATATTCCAGAACAGCCTTTGGAGTAGATCCCGCTGAAATGTAACTTGAAAGGGCTTTCAGTTTGGGGTCTCTTATGGGATTATCCCCTGCCTCGTAATCAAAATGTCTTCTTCTTCGGTGACTCTTGTATTCTTGAATGGGTGGGAAAATAGCTTCAGTGTGAAGTTCCTCTGCCAACTTCTGTGCACTCTTCAGAACGGTTTGAAATCCCTCATCTGACCGGTCAGACTGTAGGTCTGACTTTGCTTTGTCCAGTTGTTCCATTGCGCCAGATATATCAAGGTCAACACCTTGGAGTCTCTTGCTTACAACATGTATTTCAAACAGTATGTCATGCCACAACACTAAGCCACACAGAAATTTGAAGTTATGTATGTTTCTGGTGATTCCATTTCCCTCTGCTACTGTTCTCCCAAGAACAGTTCCTGTCATAGCATTATCCTCCATAATGACAACTATGGCATCAAACTCAGTCATCAGCCCCACAATTTTAAGGAAGTTTCCATTGTTTGGCATATGTAGCTGATCTGAAGTGCCACACAGTGCTGGGTTTTGGGTAGCAGCATTCTCACAATGGCAATGAGCCTTTTCAGAACATTTTGCCAGTAAAGAGACTCTGATGCAATCTTCTCTTGATGCTGATCATCTATGGTGGACTTTACCCTTAGGCTCATCTCAAGCTCTTTCCGCCTATGAGATGCTCTCTGGTGATTTGCTGCCTTCTCATGGCATGCCACATTTCTAGCCAGATTTTTCCAGTCCTTTGTTCCTGTAGAACACAATGTGGCTGGAACGTTACACTGGAGGAGTTTGCAACAAAAACAGTATGCAGTATTCTGGGTTTTTGAGTACCTAAGCCATGACCTCTCCACTTTGTCACCATTGGGGATTTCACACCAGGAATGTGTTGGATGGAAGCTTCTATTTTCATTGTCTTTGGGGAACATGAAGTTTTTCACTTGCTGTGGCCCATGCAGTACAAGGAAGTCCCTCAGGCTACTGCTCAGGTGGGTCCACAGTCCTGGATCATCTAGACTTAAGGAACTAAACTCATCAGCAGCTGTTTCTTGTGCCTCCACCACACTCTTCTCTGATCTACACTTTTCTTCAGGCATGTGCATGGTTTACATCCATTTGGGATGGAGATATGGATGCTGCAGTAGCTGCCAGGTCGCCTGCACTCTGACTAACTGGAAGATCAGGCATCTCTTCACCACTCACATCCTCATTGGGGATGGAAGGCTCACCGTGAACATTTGTGTCTCTGTATCTCAGGAGAGCTCCTTCCTGCTTAGACAGAAAAGCTTCTTTTGCTTGCTTTTTCTGAATGCTGCCCCAGAGGGGCGTTTTCTGCTTTCACTCATGACTGCTGTTCTGTGCCAGCTAGAGTGGCTCTCAACACTCAGTTGAAGGGGACAAAGAAGCAGGCTGGTAGCAGGGCCTGAGTGAGGGAAGATATCAGCCTCTTAAGGGCCTAACCAGCTCCTACTACTTCAGGAAATAGGAAGCTCCCTGAGAAGCTGGTGTTAATCTGTCCAGGCTCCTGGGGGTGCTCAAGAGGTACATAAGAGGCTTCTCCTCCTCTCTCTCCCTGAAGCTCCTGTTGCTTTCTGTTATTCCCTCTCACCTTTTCTCCTGCCTGCCTGTTATGTCTCTTGGGCCCCCTTCCTCCAGCACAGCACTCCACCATCTCTGTGCATCTCGAGCAGCGAGAAAACATATGCACCAGCACCAGACACAATTTTTCTACACTCTGGATCCTAGTGGCGCCCGCCCACAGTCTGGCACCTGTGGCAGCCGCCTCAGTTCGCCTCATGGTAAGGCCAGCCCTGTCCTATGGGCACGGAGAACCTAGCTCCCACTGAGGTCAGCCAGGGAGGCTGGATGTGCACATTGCAGGAAATAGACGGTCAGGGCAGCATAATCCACTGAAAAAAACACGTCTTGCTAATTGCAAATCAGGCTCTCCCAGCGTGGCTCTTCGTCCTGCCTCTGTTGGCTGGAGCATGAGCAGAGCTTTATGAGACAGCTGCTGTGGCTGTGGCCAGCCATTGAAGCGAGTTTCCCATCGTCTCTCTTCTGGCTGTGGATGTTCGACTGCAGCAGCCCTGCAAAGGCACCGGCCTCGCTCTCTAATGTCCATTCTCCCCTTGCTTGCATGGCGCTTCATGGACCATGGAGTAGCCTCATGAAAACATCCCAGTTGTGGACACAGGCACCAGCACCAATTCCACAAGCTAAAGTCCCCTTTGCAATCCAGGGAACCAGCCTGGGTTGTCTGGAGCGCAGGGTGTGGCCCATGGTGACTGCAGACACTGCCCCTGCTGCACAGCGACTCCTGGGACCCTCTAGCCCATCAGCACTCGGCTCTCCCGCATTCTGCTGAGCGGCTGAGATCTGGGGGAACAGAAACCCTTTGTTAGAGATGGAAAATCTCCTCCCAGGAACACTCTGTCAATGGCTGCCAGAGGCCATCCCTGTGAAACCCCAAATGTGCAGCCCCTCGGATTCCCACAGGGGAGATCTCAGCTCATTCACTTGTCACCCGTGGCCGCAGTCTCTGACAGGGGGAATGTAGAGGAGGTTTTTGCCAATGGTCCCTTCTACAGGGCACAGAATGGGAGGAGGTTTGGCCTTGTGATGTGAGGCCTGGGTCTGAGAATCAGGGCTCCTGGGATCTGGGGCTCTGGAATGGGGTGTGGTCTAGTGAGTGGAGCTGGATTTGTTGACAGTGAGTGAGAGGGGCTTGTGCTGAAGGACCCTGGGTCAATCCCCACCAATTCCTGTGATGTCTACATGTGGCCACGATTTTACTTACCTCTCAATGTAGGTTATTTAGCCCATTCCTGGACACATGTGTTACATCTGCTGCTGGCAATCCCTGAGATGTAGGTCCTTCATCCACACAAGGACATGGCACATCAAGGTCAATCCAGCAGCTCTCATCTGGTCTTCACCTCCACAATGGACGGTGAGCCCTAGCCTGATCAGAGAAAGACAGGGTGGTGTCCTTCAGGGGAATCTGCTGGTGCTCCTGTATTCCCTGCTCCACCTCACACCTCGACACGCTAAGGGTTTTCCAAAGATACCACTAATCTCAGATAAACAGAGCATCTGAGATGAGGTCAGTGTGGGTGGATTTACTGAGCAGACTGGTTCTAACGGAAGAACAGATTTCTGCCCTGCTCTGGGGAGATTCCCATAGGAAAAGTCTCTGATGGTGGGGGTGGGGGCAATGCAAACCCTCAGCCCCTTGAATGGCAGGAAATCAGGACTCGGGGAGTTAAGGGGTGTCTCTGTCCTGCTGAAGGGAGCAGACCTGGAGAGCAGGAAGAGCACTAGTGGCATTGTAGGAAAGCCAGTGACTTCTACCTGTGAAGGTGGCTGAAGCTTCTGGCAGACATTAGAGTTCCGGATCCTTACATCTCCTTTGGGGATCTTTTTCATAGGAATAAAATAAGGACACCACACAGAGAATGACATTTGAATCCCAGGGAAAAGGGATGATCTCAGCCAGGCTACGTACCAGGAACCCAATTTTTGTCCCAAGAGCCACAATTACCCAGATGAGGTTTTCTTCCCCATTTGCTTTCAGGTTATTTACTCACAGTATTCATTTGTTTGCTTTGCCGGGTCTCCACTCTCTGCAGTTGTTCATTGGTTTTAGTAACAATCTTTCAGTTTTTGATTCTCTTTCCTCTTCTTACAGTGTAGCATCTGCTTAGCACTTTTTTTTAAAAATAAAAATAAATTGAAACCAAAATCCTGATCTTACATTGAAGAGGAAGGTTTCTGAGAATTTGGCTGCAGAACTTTAGTGTCTGCATATTTCAGTCACTATTAATTATTCAGGTGCAGGTCTGATGCAATCTGCACACTCAAGAATGCCCATATGATGCACGGAGGGGGGGCTTAGAATACCTGTTAAAAGAGAAGAAGAGAGTAGATTAAAAGGTGGGGAAATCAACCAATGCATCAGCACGTCTCTGCATCATTGAAGCACCAGGCATAGGAGCAAAACAGGCTAAAAATCCCCATGGTTCTTTCCCACTAGACAGACATCCAAAAAGAAAAAGGCTTTCAGACAATTATTTCCTTACACTCTGACGGGGTGAAATTCAGCCCTGTGCAGCCAGCCAGGGCAAGGTCTGTGCATCACAGCGGGGTTAAGTGGCACTTCACTGCCCAGGTGCTGGGAGACTTCGGTGGCACAGTTTTCCTCCTGGATTGGAACAGCCGGCTGGAATCCTGTGAGGTACAGAGCAGAGAGAGGTTAGGGCCACAACGTTCACCTCAGAGGCTGAGCTTCTACAGACTTTTGGGATGTTCCCATCTGAGGAGGAGGATTTTGGCCAGCCCCAGCTCAGAGCTTTCAGTCACTTCAACCAGTGATTCTCTGGCACAGTTGATCTAAAGCAGCTGAACTTTTCAGGCCTTGCCCCCATCTCCGACCCCCCTCCCACCTCGCATTGCCCTCTAACAGCCCTCTCCCTTCTCTCGATCCCTGCCAAGCCCAAATACAGAGCCTAGCCCACGCTCCTCCTCTCTTAGACCCTCTCCTCACACGACCCTCCCCTACCTTTGAGAGGCTGATCCCGGTGCCCTTTACCCAGCTCCTGGAGAAATCATGGCTCCTCAGGACAACCTGGGAGTGGGTGGTTCCAACCTCTGTGTGGGGTGCGTGGTTTTCCGTCTAAGCTTCACTGAGAGCCAGCATGTCTCGATTTCACAGGATGAGTGAAGTCTAGGAAGCGCTGCACTTCTTGAGGACTTCCAACTTCGCCCCATTTATCAATGGCTTCCACCTTATTTGCATCAATCATAACATCTTCTGGGGAGAGGATGTACCCCCAAAACTCTGTGGAGAGTTGGCTGGAGGTTCCGCTTTTCCAATTCTGCGTTGAGACCATGCAGCTGAAACCTCTCCAGGTTCGGATGTGCTGCACGTGCTGCTCTGGGTTCTCCAAAAAGAGACGTATGTCACCCCAATAGATGACACTGTCCCCAAATACATCACTGATTAAGTGTTTCAAGGTCAGGGGACCGTTAGTTAGCTCAAATAGCATATCAGACCGTTAAAATGTCCATCGTGTGTTTTGAAATCTGTCTTCCATTTGTCCCTTGCCCAAACGAGCCTTAGATTGGAAATCCTTGCAGAGGAAGTTTGATGAAACCCTTTGCAGATTTCCTGTGAGCCAACAATTGTGGGATTCGCAGCAGAGGGTCTTCTTCCTCTTATTCACTCCTGGTGGAGCATAAGGCGTCAACCATTCTCCTCCATTCGTTTCGTTCTTGAGCGAGGCAGCAAATTTCATCCCACTTCATTCCCATGCCTTTCATTTCCTCTTCAATGGTCCTTCGCCACGTCCCCAATGGTCTACCTCTCCTCCTTCTTCCTTGTGGTGTCCATCGTAGGGCAATATGAGGGTGTCTATCAGCACCCATTCTCAACACATGCCCCAACCATCTCCATCTTCGTTGTTTGGCTTCATCCACTATGTTGTTAATGCCCGTTAATCGGCTCACTTCAACATTGGTGATACGCTGCGGCCAGTGTATGTTAAGAATTCGCCTAAGACACCTTCCTTCAAAACCCCGAAGCCGACTTTCTATCTTCTTGTTGGTCCTCCATGTTTCCACCGCATAAAGCAACACAGAGCGGACGTTCGACCTGTAGATCTCTACCTTGGTTTTCATTTGCAAGATGGCCGACCTCCAAATGTTCTGAAGTCTATAGAATGCAGTTGCTGCAAGACCAATTCTGGTAGATATCTCCTTCTGAATATTACCATCAGCTGATATGTAACTACCAAGATAGTTAAAATTGTTCACCTCCTCCAATTCTACGTCACATACTACTGTCTTCGTCGAGCTGTCTGTTTTTACTTTCATTGTTTTGCTCTTACCGGTGTGGATATTAAGTCCCACGCACCTTGCTGCTCTACCTACTCTATCAGTCTTCTCTTGAAGGTCCATCTGAGAGCTTGAAATCAGGGCGATGTCATCCGCAAAGTCACAATCTTCAATATGACCAGAGGGTCCCCATGCGATCCCTCTTGGCCTATCTTCGGTGGCTTTCCGCATCACCCAGTCTATAACCACAAGAAATAGGATGGGCGAAATAACACATCCTTGTCTAACTCCCGTTCTCACATGGAACCACTCGCTCCGCTGTCCTTCATGGCGAACACAACACTTATTATCGGCATACATATCTTTGAGGATGTTAATAACTTTCGGAGGGAATCCATATGTTTTTAGGATATTCCAGAGAGATGGATGGTGGACGCTATCAAATGCCTTCTCGAAATCAAGGTAGTTAATGAACAGTGGCGAGTTCCATTCAAGGGATTGTTCCATTATCATACGTAATACAAATATCTGATCAACGTATCCTCTCCCACTCCTAAATCCTGTTTGTTCTTCCCTCAGGATCTCTTCTACTGCTTGTCTTATTCTCTGTAACAGGACTCTGCAGAAAACCTTCCCGAGCACTGATAACAGGTTTATACCTCTCCAATTATCACACAAAGACAAATCACCCTTCTTTGGTAATTTCACAATGATACCTTTCTTCCATGCTTCAGGTACTTTCTCTTCTTCCCATGCCTTGTTGAATAGCTCCTCTAGAATCCCGGCACTCATATTCAGGTCGGCTTTTAGCATTTCTGCGGTTATTCTATCTTCGCCTGGTGCCCTATTTTCTTTTGTCTGTCTAATGGCCTCTTCTATCTCTCGCTCTGTGATAGGCCCTTGTTCTACCTCCATCTGAAAACTCGTTTCCTCTATTTCAACTACCTCTTCAGGATTTGGTCTATTTAGAGTCTCTCTAAAATGCTCTGCCCATCGATTAATTTGTTCTTTCTCTTCTATCAATATTCTCCCATCCTTTCCTCTAACTGCTGTTGACCTATTGCTGAACCCTCCTGTCAAAGTCCTCGTGATTCTATACACAGTTCTTGTGTCGCCCCGCACGGCTGCTGATTGTGCCTCTCTTGACAGACTGGTAATATAATCCCTTTTATCTTTTCGAACACTTCTCTTCACAGCCTTGTTTTTCTCCCTGTATTCTTCATTCGCAGCTTTCTGTTGTTCACCACTTCCAGTCAGCATACGTAATTTTGCTATCTTCCTCTCCTCAATGAGTATGTATGTATGATCTGAAATCCATACTTTCTGCTCTCTTTTCTTATAGCCAAGCACTGTCTTGCTGGCCTCCGCATATACCTTCTCAACGTTATCACAAATAGTATGTATATTACCAGTTTGCAAATCATTTAGAAGTTGAAACTTTTTCGAGAGCTCCAGTATGAACTGTGCCTTTACCGACGGTTCTTTCAACTTCCTTGAGTTGAAAATTTGTTGCCCATAAACTTTCTTCGTCTTTCTCAGTTTTATCTGAAGCTTACTCAATACAAGGTGATGATCGCCACCTACATCTGCACTTCTTGATACTCTGGTGTCCAACAACGACCCTCTCCACTTTCGATTGATCGCAATGTGATCAGTTTGGTTCCTGGTTTTCCCATCCGGTGATATCCACGTCAACTTGTGTATTGTCTTGTGTTGGAAAATTGTTCCACCTATCACCAGTCCATTCTCAAGACATAAATCTACAAATTGTTGACCATTATCATTTCTCTCTCCAACTCCTTCCCGCCCCATACATGCTTCATACCCGTCGTTATTGGAACCGACTTTAGCGTTGAAGTCGCCCATCAAAATCAGGATGTCATGGCATGGGGTCTTAAGTATCTCTTCCTGAAGTCTGATATAGAACAAGTCTTTTTCCTCTTCCTCGGCTCGTTCAGTAGGTGCGTAACATTGGATGATGGTGGTCTTCGCATATCTGGAGAAGAATCTCGCTCTTATTATTCTGGAGGTAACAGGACTCCATCCTAACAAACTCTTTCTCGTCTGTTTGTCGACAAGGATGCCCACCCCTTCATGGTGATATCCATCTGTGCGTCCTGAATAAAAAATTGTCTCACCAGAGTCCAGTGTTAACATACCAGTGTCCGTCCACCTCATCTCACTGATCCCAAGGATGTTAATACCATATTTTCTCATTTCCTTTGTTACTAATGCTGTTCTCCCTGTTTCATACATTGTTCGAACATTCCATACCGCTATCTTTATTTGTTTTTTGGGTTTAACCAGAGACTCCATCGAAACAGGGACTTCCTTTTGGCTTTGATCCCTGTTTGTCATATTTGGCATCTCTGGCTGGCTACCTACGATTTTGTGAATTTCTGGAGATTTGATTGACGTTTCTGTGGCACTTTTTTTTTGTGGCAGCAGAGGGTAATGGTTTCAAATGATCACTTTGTTCAGGAGCTGATTGTCTAAAGAGAGGCGTAGCAGAGTCCCACGTTTCTTCTTCCCCAAAAGGGCCTGCTCTTAGGACCGGTTTTCATGACTGTATGCAGGGAGATCCACTAATTCTGGTCCCAACAATGCATAAATACAGGGAAAAGCAGCTTTCAACCAAGGTGGTAGGTCAATAGGGCAGTCATAGTCCCGGTGCAGAGGTAACGAGTCCACATTTCTTTCGAGGGTATCCATGTAATATTGGTATTTATCAGGAATGCCACCATCAATCAAACCCTAACCCCTCCCCTTGACCCTCCCAAGCCCTACCCGTTGACCCCTTAGTCTCTCCCCCCTGTCACCGGAAGTCCCGCCCCATGGGGGGGTTTAACTCCGGGGTCAAGGTGGCCACATGACTGGAAGCAAGGTGTGTCATGTGACCCCTCTAAGAACTCCTCCCACCACTCTCTACCAATCAGGATGGGTTTCATCCCAGAAGGACCACCCTGAGAGGAGATTTGACCAGTCAGGGTGAGTTCCGAGGTGGGGTGACCCATCCAGAAGTGGGTCGTGTGACCCCTCTAAGAACTCCTCCCACCGCCATCTACCAATTAGGATGGGTTTGACCCGATAGGACTGCCCTAAGAGGAGATTTTGACCAATCAGGGAGAATTCCGGGGCAGGGTGAGCCGTCCGGAAGTGGGCCGTATGACCTCACTAAGAACTCCTCCCAAGGCCCTCTGCCAATCAGAGTGCAGCACCATTACCCCTTTAGTCCCAGCGCCGGACAGATGAGGCCATCTCTTACCAAGGACACATGGTTTAGAAATCGTGGGAAGGCTGCTGAGAGGAAACCTGGACTCCTTCACCATCCCCGTGAGAACTTCAGACTGTCTTCATCCCAAGGGTCTTTGACTATCCGCGGAGAAAGCGCTACATCAGCGACAGTGCCGAGGAGGAGGAGGGAGTGACCGAGGGGAGCCCTTCGGCCCAACCATTGATGGATAAACCGGAACCAGAACCCCAAACCCAACTGCTTGTGAGACACCCCAATGAGCATGGTGACCTCTCTTTGTCCACCCACTTAGAGGTGGAATGCGATTGAGGCTGGGGGGAGTCACCGGTGGACAAGGTGAATGGTAAAGACGTCACACAGGTAAATGAATGATTAAGAAGCAATCGCTTCTTAACGGGTAAGGAACCAGGAGTTGTGTAAATCTAAAAACAAACACTGTGGCGCTTACACTGTTTCTGTTCTGAAAATCTCTCAACAGCTCGACAATGCCTTTCTAGACGGCCTGGAAGCCCTGGACAGCGTTGCATCAAGCAGGGAAGATGAACTGGGCCCACCTCGGTTTTGCTCAATGCCGATACAAATTGTTGAAGAGGACTCTGAGGATGATGGCCATGAGGGGTTTCGGAGGAGGCTTGGCATAGAACTAACTGAGCCAGTGCCACGTCGTGAGCGTAAAAAAGTCACGCAGACTATTGTGCTGAGCTGGGTTTGGAAAGCTGATTAAACACCGTGATTGCCAGAGGTTCTGCTGTGCAATGTCTGTGCCTAAGCCAAGAACATTTAGTGCAAGGGGGGACCTTGTTCAATGCTGTGCAGTTGAGTGGAGCCCCTGACTGTGTTTTAAAGAAAATAACCTGCTTACAGCTGGAGTGAAAAAATTGCAGGCACCTTCTGGTTCATTTTCTTTAAAACACAGTCAGGGTCTCCACTCACTCACTTGCACAGCATTTCTCCAGTTATGGCAATCATGTGAACAAGGACCCACAAATTGTGGGTTTTTTGCTATAAAACCTGTTGAAAAATTTCTATTCAGGGGTAAGCCAGTTCGCTGGTCCCCGCCCCCGGCATGCTCGTAATAAAGGGGCCTCATGTGATTCTGATCCAAACACAACGCGGGGTCATTTATCCACGACACGGCGTGATATTGGCCGTCTAGTCTGCACAAAAAGTTACAGATTCCTGCTTAAGGAAAAGACTATTTGTAAGGAATCTAAAAGGATTCAGCTAGAGAATGGTGAGGGGACAAACACGCGATAGAAAACTTGGTAGCTGTAAATTTTAAAATAAACCCTATTGAAAAGGGCTTTGTGACTATCTGTGTTTCTGTTCAAAGGCCTTTGGCCCTTAAATGAGCTAAAAGTGTTAATGAAGCATCTTGGCTTGGTTTCAAGGAGCTGTATGTCTTTTAAATAAAAAATCAATTGTTTGTGAGAAGCTAGCGCTTGTGGGCTTTGTGTGTAAAAGTGACCCATTTACAGCAAAAAGCTGAAATGTATGTTGTGGGTGGGGGGAAAATCCTAAGAAATGTGCTTACAGTAAAACAAGCAGGCTGTTCAGACCTGTGTTTGAGTACAATACAGTTGACTTATCCTGTTGAACTGAGTGGGTTTAACCTCTCCCCCCCACCCCGCATCACTGAATAGCCAGGGTGACTGCGATTACTTACCCTTGTTGCCATAGGGTTAAATTTGATGGGGGTGGGTGGGGGTGGATGGTGAGTTCTGATTAATATGAAATGAAATAAAACCTCAGGAATTCGCAGATGCTATTGGACAGTTTCAATATAACTGCTGGAGTTGGCAGAACTCAATTAGACAGTTTCAATATGACCCCAGGAGTTGGTGGAACACTATTGGACAGATTAAATATGGCCCTGGAGTTGGTCGAATGCTCTGGGTCATTCTTTCTAGAAAACACCCCCACCCCAAACTTTAAGCATGAAAGAAACATGTTTAAAAAAAAAACCCAAGCCCCAAGACATTCATTGTTATCTGCAAAGGGCCCCCCGCTTGGAAATGGGGACTGTCCAATACTCTAAGAAGGCCCCACAGAAACATTTATTTTAACTTCAGAAAAAAGGAAAAAAGAAAAAAAAAAAAGCCCTGTTGTGCAGACAGCTTGGTTCCCCCACCCCAGATCACCACAGGGGGTGCTGCGGGAGGGGTGCCTAAAGTCCTCAAGGATCTATTAGTTCAGAGCCGTGGGGATTAAATTAACCTGCTAGCTACTATGCTGAAGTCTGTTTGAACAATGGGCTAAGATGGTCTAAAAACCTCAGGTCTGTTGGAGACTGTCCTTTTCAACAGAAACTTTCTTGGAAGGCTGCTGGACGGCAGACAGAGGTAGGGCTGGCTGGCTTGAACTCTGAAACTATACATTGTATAATGCCACTCTTTGCCCAGGCTGTCTTAGGAAAATCATGGTGCCTATCTTCATTGCAGCGTGATCTGCTTAGCATGGACCCAGAACGTTAAGCTGCAGTTCACCACCAGGCCAAGGTAAAAACCATTTTAACTATAGTTGTGCTTAATACTGTTTTAAAAATCTTTAAGTATTGCACAGTTTGTATAGGGATTTGGTGGTAATAGTAACTAACATTTTTGCTTGTTCTTTAACCTGAAGGCCCAAACACACATGGGGGAACAGGACAAGCATGTGCCTGCAACACTTGATCCCTTAGTGAAAGGGAACTTTTTTGCAACTGACTTTTAAATGCATGGGGGGGTGGGGGTTATTGAAAAGGATATGGAGGCAAACTTGGTTTAGTGTGTTTCTAAAGCTGCTAATTTGTGTGTGAGAGGGGTCTGGGCAAGGCATAGGTGTAGGGTTTTAAAAGTACTTGGTTTGTTTCAAACCAACAGGGTTTTTTCCTGTGCAAAATGTGGTTTAAAATGGATTTTAAAAGCAGTTTGGTTTTTATTCTGCAAAATGAGATGTATTTTAAAAAAATGTTTTTGAGGTTTTTGTTGTTGTTTGTTTGTTTGTTGTTTTTTGGTTTATGTTTTAAGTGGTAGAAATAAACTCAAAACCGGTGTGACTTTTTAAACAGAAAAACACCCTAATGAATATTTAGTTTTTAAGTTTACAAGACGGTTTCCTGTGTTTTATAATAATGCTGTTTGCTCCACAGTACGGTGAAAACATGAGAGCTCCTTAGAGCAGAGGGAAAACAAGCTCAGAAGAAAAGGGAACGAGACAGCTGAAAGGGAAAATTCACCAGCATCAGTGACTGATGGATGGAAGAAGCCCAGTAAATATATTTTGCTTATTGGTTGGGTTGTTCTGTGAGGTTTTGTATTTGAAGTGAATACATAGGTGTGGGTGAGAAAGATGGTAAAGTTCAGTTTTGTAAAATGGTTCCCCCCACCCCCCATAGGCATGGGCAACTTTTCTGACAACGCTTAGTCCGTGCTACAAGGACACCTCCTCCAGAACCGCCAAAGAACCAGGAATCTGCTTTGAGACTTTTAACAACGCAAAACAGCACAAGAGTGCAGATGAAGCATCCGGGCAGTCCAAACCTCATATCCGGCAAACCCAAGGGCAAAACAAGACTCTGGTAAACAACAACCACAACTCCAGTTCCTCAGCGGCCACTGCCACAGCAAACCCTGAGAAAACACCCACATTCACAAACCTGGAGCATGCATTAGAGGGACTCTGAATGTGCACAGAACCACACACATTCACAAACCCGGAGCATGCGCTCGAGGGACTCTGAACGTGCGCAGAACCACACACATTCACAAACCCGGAGCATGCGCTCTAGGGGTTGTGAATAAAACACCAAGGACTTACAAACCATTCTCCCAAAACCATAAGCTCGTCACCGCTCCCCTATATTCTAGTATTTGGGAACAGTTTGATGGTTCATTCAGAAAACTGATGGACGCTGTGTCCCCAGAGGGCGGGGGGTGGGGGGGGGGCTAAAAAACGGCATTCTAAAGAGAGTTGGGAAAAATCTGACGCTTTGCTCAGAACACTGGTGACCTCTGTATGCTCAGGGGGCCTAACGACCGACCACAACTCACTTACTGGATGCTGAAACGAGTCTGTTCTTCAAAGAACCAACTGAGCCGAATACTAAAAGGCTAAACCTTACAGCGCCGAGCTTCAAAGGTGCCTAATGTACGTGAAGCCGAGCGACGCGGAGAAAGTGAAAATCAGTCTGTATCTACCAGAACAGGGACAGAATGTAACTGCAACCTCCCAGAAACACCAAAGAGCTCAGAGTCTGTTGCTCAGCAAGTGCTGGATAACGTGAAGAAGTGTTCTAAGAAAAATGCATTCGTACTGCTAAAGAAGCTGGGCCAGGCTACAAATCTCTCTTCATGGAACGATAAAGGGGCTTTTGTGTACAAAGGCTCTGTGGTTAATGGTTCTAACATGCTCGACTTAGTCCGGGCCGTGACCCAGACGCGCTCAGTTCCTATCAGACATGGACCTTAAAGATGGGATGTGTTTATGAATGTCATGGCGGAACGGAACGTACCACCTTCCGTCATAGGCACTGCGGCCAGGAGAGCTCTATGGAACGTCTCACGACCTCGACCGTCACTTAATCCAGAGGTGAAAGTAAGCTGGTACGGGCCAGTACGGAGTACCAGCCAGAGCCAGTACGCCGTGCCGGACCGCACCGGCTTCCTCAGCGGGGATTTAAAGGGCTCAAAGCTCTGGCAGCTGTAGGGAGTCCAGAGCCCTTTAAATTCCCCTTGCGGCTCCAGCAGCTGGGTTGGGGCTGGGATTTAAAGGGCTCACAGCAGGGGGGAAAGTAACTTCCAGGACTTACCGGTACTGCCGGTATCCTGAGGGGGCGTGGCCTCAACCGGAAGAGATGGGGCCTCTCAAGATTTAAAGGTCCTGGGGCATCGGCTGTGGCTGGGAGACCCAGGGTCTTTAAATTAACCCTGGGCTCAGGGGCAAATTAAAGGGCCCAGGGCTCAGGCCGCCGCGGAGCCCCGAGCCCTTTAAATTCCCCCTGCAGCTCCGGCAGCCGGATTCGGGTGTGGATTTGAAGGGCCTGGAGCTCCCATGGCTGCGGGGAGCACCGAGCCCTTTAAATCTGGCCCCAGCCCGGCTGCCAGAGCTGCGGGGGGAAATTAAAGGGCTCTGGGCTCCCTGCAGCCGCCAATGCTCTGAGCCATTCAAATCCTGCTCAGGAAGCCGGTGCGGTCCGGCACGGCATATTGGTTCTTCCTGGTACGCCGTACTGGTCCGTAATGGCTTATCTTCATCCTTGCTTCAGAGAACCCACGGCTGCGGGGAGCCCAGAGCCGTTTAATTACCCCCTGCAGATCTGGCAGTCGGGCTGGGGCCAGGATTTAAAGGGCTCGGAGATCCCGCGCCTGCGGGAATCTCAGAGACCTTTAAATACCCCCTGCAGCTCTGGAAGCCAGGCTGGGGCCGGGAATTAAAGGGCTCAGAGCTCCGGCAGTTGCTGGGAACCCAGAGCCCATTAAATCCCCCCCTACCCCCACAGGTCCAGCAGCTGGGCTGGGGCCAGGATTTAATGGGCTCAGTGCTCCCCGTGGCTGCATAGATCCCAGAGCCCTTTACTTCCCCTCCATGCAGCTCCAGCAGCTGGGTTGGGGCTGGGATTTAAAGGGCTCACAGCAGGGGGGAAAGTAACTTCCAGGACTTACCGGTACTGCCGGAATCCTGAGGGGGCGTGGCCTCAACCGGAAGAGATGGGGCCTCTCAAGATTTAAAGGTCCTGGGGCATCGGCTATGGCTGGGAGCCGCAGGGTCTTTAAATTAACCCTGGCTCAGGGGCAAATTAAAGGGCCAAGGGCTCAGGCCGCCGCAGAGCCCCGAGCCCTTTAGATTCCCCCCGCAGCTCCGGCAGCTGGATTCGGGTGTGGATTTGAAGGGCCCGGAGCTCCCATGGCTGTGGGGAGCACCGAGCCCTTTAAATCTGGCCCCAGCCCGGCTGCCAGAGCTGCGGGGGAAAATTAAAGGGCTCTGGGCTCCCTGCAGCCGCCAATGCTCTGAGCCATTCAAATCCTGCTCAGGAAGCCGGTGCGGTCCAGCACGGCATATTGGCTCTTCCTGGTACACCGTACTGGTCCGTAATGGCTTATCTTCATCTCTGCTTCAGAGAACCCACGGCTGCGGGGAGCCCAGAGCCCTTTAATTACCCCCTGCAGATCTGGCAGTCGGGCTGGGGCCAGGATTTAAAGGGCTCGGAGATCCCGCGCCTGCGGGAATCCCAGAGACCTTTAAATACCCGCTGCAGCTCTGGAAGCCAGGCTGGGGCCGGGAATTAAAGGGCTCAGAGCTCCGGCAGTTGCTGGGAACCCAGAGCCCATTAAATCCCCCCCTGCCCCCACAGGTCCAGCAGCTGGGCTGGGGCCGGGATTTAATGGGCTCAGTGCTCCCCGTGGCTGCATAGATCCCAGAGCCCTTTACTTCCCCTCCATGCAGCTCCAGCAGCTGGGTTGGGGCTGGGATTTAAAGGGCTCATAGCAGGGGGGAAAGTAACTTCCAGGACTTACCGGTACTGCTGGAATCCTGAGGGGGCGTGGCCTCAACCGGAAGAGGCGGGGCCTCTCAAGATTTAAAGATCCTGGGGCATCGGCTGTGGCTGGGAGCCGCAGGGTCTTTAAATTAACCCTGGGCTCAGGGGCAAATTAAAGGGCCCAGGGCTCAGGCTGCCACGGAGCCCCGAGCCCTTTAGATTCCCCCCGCAGCTCCGGCAGCCGGATTCGGGTGTGGATATGAAGGGCCCGGAGCTCCCATGGCTGCGGGGAGCACCGAGCCCTTTACATCTGTCCCCAGCCCGGCTGCCAGAGCTGCGGGGGAAAATTAAAGGGCTCTGGGCTCCCTGCAGCTGCCAAAGCTCTGAGACGTTCAAATCCCTGCTGAGGAAGCCGGTGCTGTCCGGCACGGCATATTGGCTCTTCCTGGTATGCCGTACTGGACCGTAATGGCTTATTTTCATGTCTGCTTCAGAGATCCCACGGCTGCGGGGAGCCCAGAGCCCTTTAATTTTCCCCCGCAGCTCCGGCAGTCGGGCTGGGGCCTTGATTTAAAGGGCTCGGAGATCTCGCAGCTGCGGGAATCCCAGAGACCTTTAAATACCCCCCGCAGCTCCAGAAGCCAGGCTGGGGCTGCGAATTAAAGGGCTCAGAGCTCCCGTGGCTACAGGGAGCCCAGAGCCCTTTAAATTCCCCTGCAGCTCTGGCAGCGGAGTTCGAGTGTGGATTTAAAGGGCCCGGTGGTCCCACAGCTGCAGGGAGCCAGAGGATTGCCGGGCTGGGGCCGGGATTTGAAGGGCCCAGAGCTCCTGCCGCTGCAGGGAGCACCGAGCTTTTTAATTCCCAGCCCGGCTGCCGGAGCTGCAGTGGGAGGGGAGGAGGGATTTAAAGGGCTCTGGGCTCCCTGCAGCCGCCGGCGCTCTGAGCCCTTTAAATCCCCGCTGAGGAAGCCGGTGCGGGCCGGCACAGCGTACTGGCTCTTGCCGCTATGCTGTACTGGCCCGTACCGGCTTACTTTCATCTCTGGCTCAGAACTCCTATGGCTGCGGGGAGCCCAGAGCCCTTTAAATTCCCCCCACAGCTCCAGGAGCTGGGCTGGGGCCGGGAATTAAAGGGCTCAGAGCTCCGGTGGTTGCTGGGAACCCAGAGCTCATTAAAACTCTCCCCGCCCCCACACAGTTCCAGCAGCTGGCTGGGGCCGGGATTTAATGGGCTCAGCGCTCCCCGTGGCTGCATAGATCCCAGAGCCCTTTCATTCCCCTCCACGCATCTCCAGCACCCAGGCTGGGGCAGGGAATTAAAGGGCTGAGAGCTCTCCGGAGCGGCAGGAGCTCCGGGCCCTTTAAATCCTGGCTCCAGCCGGGGAAGGCTCAGGATCCCCACAGCCATGGGAGCTCCGCGCCCTTTAAATCCACGCTCACACCCAGCTGCCAGAGTTGCGGGGGGGATTTAAAGGCCCTGGGGCTCCCAGCCACAGCCGATGCTATAGGACCTTTCAATCTTGAGAGGCCCCGCCCCTTCCAGTTGAGGCCACGCCCCCTCAGGACTCCGGCAGTACCGGGAAGTCCTGGAAGTTACTTTCACCCTTGACTTAATCATTCCTTTACCTGTGTTCACCTTGTGCGCCGGTGACTCCCCCGAGCCGCAGTCGCATTCCACCTCGAAGGGGGTGAACAAAGAGAGGCCACCATGCTCATCGGGGTGTCTCACAAGCAGTTGGGTTTTGGGTTCGGGTTCCGGCGTGTCCATCAATGGCTGGCCCGAAGGGCTCCCCTCGGTCGCTCCCTCCTCCTCCTCGGCACTGTCGCTGATGTAGCGCTTTCTCTGCGGATGGTCAAAGACCCTCGGGACGAAGACAGAGTCCGAAGTTCTCACGGGGGTGGTGAAGGAGTCCAGGTTTCCTCTCCGCAGCCTTCCCACGATTTCTAAACCGTGTGTCCTTGGTGAGAGATGGCCTCGTCCGTCCAGCACTGGGACTTAGGAGGTGATGGTGCTGCACCCTGATTGGCAGAGGGCCCTGGGAGGAGTTCTTAGTGGGGTCAAACAGCCCACTCCCGGAGGGGTCACCCTGCCCCAGAACTCGCCCTGATTGGTCAGAATCCCCTCTTGGGGTGGTCCTGTCAGGACAAAACCGATCCTAATTGGTCGAGGGCAGTGAGAGGAGTTCTTAGAGGGGTCACAAGACACACGTCGGGATAGGTCACCCTCCCACCCCAGAGCTCGCCCTGATTGGTCAAATCTCCTCTTGGGGTGGTCCTTCCAGGAGGAAACCCATCCTGATTGGTAGAGGGTGGTGGGAAGAGTTCTTAGAGGGGTCACATGACACACCTGGCTTCCAGTCATGTGGCCGCCTTGACCACGAAGTAATACCCCCATGGGGCAGGACTTCCGGTGACAGGTGGGAGGGACTAAGGGGTCATGGGGCAGGGTTGGGGTTTGATTTATGGTGGGGCCTGTCTACTGCAGCCAGGTGTTGACTATGTGCAGGCCCATCCGGAGCCAGAGTCCATATCTGTGCCAGAGGTCGAAGCCGGGTGGTCGAAATTGCCGGTGTCGGGAAAGATCAGGAGGAGGAGGAGGCATGGCTGGAGCGGGTGGCTGGAGGGCCTGGAGCGAGGCTAGAGAAAGGCAAGGAGAATACTGAGCCGGGGTTCAGAACCCAAATCTGGAGCCAAGAAGGGTCACGCCAAAGTCATAGCCAGAGACCGGAGTCAAGAGTCCAGCCAGAGTCAACAGCGAGAAACCGGAGGGCAGGGCAGGGCGGGGCAGGGGGTACATGTGGGCGGGAATGAGGATGACTTACTGGAGCCCTAGAGACCCCTCATCGGGGGGACTCCCTTCCTAGCAATAACAGAAGGACAACGGGATGACAAAGATGTCTCTGAGCCTGGGCTCCAAGCCAAGGGGAGCTCCCATCCAGGCTGTGTGCCAGGACCCCGTCACCCTCCCTGTTCATTTCACACTCTCAGACCCCCTAGCCGGAGGGGAGAATAAAGGGGCAGAAGTGAAGGTGCCCCTGGGGGAAAGGCTCTAGGCCGGGACCCAGTCCACTTCCCAGATCTACACCCAGGATTGTGTGACCAGGCCCACAGCCCTTCCTCTGCATCTCAGTTCCCACCTGCCAGACGGGGAGGCTGCTCCCCTGCCCCAGGGTGTTCAGGGGGAGTTTCCTTCCTGGCTGGGAAGGGCTCAGATACCGGGTGGGTGGATTGGGCCTCGGCTGGGGGATGGTCGGATGGGCACAGGGTGTTACTAGTCCCCAACGCCCCAGTCCTCCTCCCTTTCCCCTGGGTCTCCCCTCACCTGGGCTGGGAGGAGGCGCCACAAGTGCCAGGCTGGGGCTGGCGGGAGGCTTCTGAGGCGTGATGGGGGACGAATCCTCCTCCTCCTCCTCCTCACCCCACCACACCTGGGCGCTGGGGGTGTCTGCACCAGGGAGGGAAGGAGAAAGTTTAATCCCTTCTGCTGCTGGGGGGATGCAGTGGACAGAGAAGGCTCCATGTTTCCCCTTTCTCTGTAAGGAGCCCCATGGCAGCCAGGGCCCCACCCTGCCCCTCCCAGAGATGCCCTCAGCCCCATCAGCCTCAGGGCCCCGTGGCAGTCAGCCCCCCACCCCAACATGATCAGGGGAGGCCGGAGCTCCCCGACTCCGCCCAGCATCCCCTGCCTTGGGGCGTGGCTGTGCCACCCCCACTGGTGTCAGTGGGGCTCATGTGGGTCAGTCCCGGCACCTTGGCGAGCCCATGGGCACAGGGTGTTACTAGTCCCCCACCGCCCCAGTCCTCCTCCCTTTCCCCTGGGTCTCCCCTCACCTCCAAAGAGGGAGCCTTGAAACACAGGGCTCCCAGACCCCATGGAGGAGCTGCTGGCCCCGCAGGAGAATATGGAGCTGGTGCTGTCACTGAACTCCTGCTCTGGGCCGGGAGGAGGCGCCACAAGTGCCAGGCTGGGGCCGGCGGGAGGCTTCTGAGTCTCCAGGCTGGGACCGGCGGGAGGCTTCTGAGTCGCAAGGCTGGGGCCGGTGGGAGGCTTCTGAGTCGCCAGGCTGGGGCCGGCGGGAGGCTCCTCCAGGGTCAGGCTGGGGCCGGCGGGAGGCTCCTCTGGGGCTAGGCTGGGGCCGGCGGGAGGCTCCTCAGGGGCCAGGCTGGGGCTGGCGGGAGGCTCCTCCAGGGCCAGGCTGGGGCCGGCGGGAGGCTTCTGAGTCTCCAGGCTGGGACCGGCGGGAGGCTTCTGAGTCGCAAGGCTGGGGCCGGCGGGAGGCTTCTGAGTCGCCAGGCTGGGGCCGGCGGGAGGCTCCTCCAGGGTCAGGCTGGGGCCGGCGGGAGGCTCCTCTGGGGCTAGGCTGGGGCCGGCGGGAGGCTCCTCTGGGGCCAGGCTGGGGCCGGCGGGAGGCTCCTCCAGGGCCAGGGTCGGGCTGGCACAGGGCCCCTCAGCTGCCATGGTGGTTGGCAGCTCCTGCTGGGCCCTGGGGCGCAGCTCCTGGCTCCTTGGCTTCCTGCAGTGGAAGCCCCAGAGCTGCCGTCCCTGGCTCCTGCCCTCCCCTGGCTCTCTGCTCCATGGCTGAACCTGGGGCCACCTCCGTTTCGGCCCAGAAGGTGCCTCCAGGTCAGCTAGAGGAGCTACTGTCTTCCGCCTCCTCCAGCAGGTGAAGCAGCTTCTTCCTTTCCCCTGGCCACGAGCCTCTTCCCCACCCGCGGGGACAGAGGGGTCGCTCTCCTCCTGGGCAGGCTGCCTGATGTTTGCTGCCGGCTCTGGAGCCACCTGCCCGGCCTTCCTCCTGAGCATCTGTCTGATTCGCTTCATCCTGGAACGGAGTGGGGAGCAGCCATGAGTCTGGCTTCAAAGCAGCCTCTCATTAACGAGCCTGCCTGCTCCCCTGCCCACCTCCCCTCTGCTGAGGCAATTTCTCCTCCCGACACATCCCACCGCAGGGCACAGGAACCCTCCACCTGGGGAACAAACCCTGACAAGGGACGGGCTGGGAGCCCCAGTGGTGGGATATTCCCACCACACGGGGGATGGCTCTGGAGAACTCCACTTACTTACTCTAGATCAGATGGAGCTGAATGACAGATGCTCGGGGTTGCTCCTCCCTTCACCCTCCTCGCTCTCCGCACCCAGGTGGCCGGCAACGGGTGCTGTTCAATGCCCTGCCAGCAGGGCAAGGGGTAGAACCCAGAGATTGAAACTGGCTGTGAAAACAATACAATGCCACTAGCGGAACGCTCCTGGGACACTCCATAGCTGTACCCGGGGCCACCTCCATTTGGGCCCAGAAGGTGCCTCAGGGTCAGCTAGAGGAGCTGGGGGCTTCCTCCTCCTCCAGAAAGCCAGAGCTGGCAGTGCCAGCAGGACTCAATTCCCAGTCTCCCTGGCTCTGAGTGGGACCTGTTGTAGTGACTGATGGATTGCTCCTTGTCCCCCATCCAAAGCCAATAACACATCTCTGGGTTGGCAGTCATGAGTTAGACCTTCTCAGCACCCCTCTGTCTCCCGCAGACCTCAGCTGTTGCTTGGACTGCGGTGGGTTGGACGGTAACAGGAGTGGCTATTGTTACTGGCTCACTGGGTGCTTCTAGCTAATGAGGGTCTCAGTCTAGCCTCAGAGGCCCACACCCCCAGACACTACAGGTCAGGGTGGATTGATTTCATTCCAAATGTTTTGTAGTTGTATTTTTGAGTTATTTTCCTAATGAGAGATTGAGTCTCATGAAATTCTTACTGGTGGCCGATGACAGAACACGGAGCAATGGTCTCAAGTTGCACTGTGGAATGCTTAGCTTCGCTATTAGGAAACACTAGTTCACTAGGAGAGGGGTGAAGCCCTGGAATGGGTTCCCTAGAGAGGTGGTGGAATCTCCATCCTTACAATTTTTTAAAGGTCAGCTTGACAAAGCCCTGGCTGGGATGATGAAGTTGGGGTTGATCCTGCCTGCAGCAGGGGGTTGGACTAGATACCTCCTGAGGTCTGTTCCAGCTCTAGTCTTCTATGATTCTAGTAATAGGGATCCATTCAAACATGTTGACTTGCTGGTTTTGCAGGATACAGAAAAACAAAAATGTTGACTGAACCATTTGTTTTAATTTCAAACAAACGGAGGTAAAGAAGTATCTCTAGTTTGTGCACTGAACTGATTGTTCCTGCTCATAACGTCCTTCCAGATTTTAGAAGTAGTAGCTCACACCTCCTCCTCTCTAGCCTTTATTCATATTTTACAAGGGGAAAAGAAGCCTTCATCCTTTTTCAACTCCCAATCAGTTTCTTACATTTGAATGAAGTAGCTGCATCAACTGGAATGAAGAAAATATTCTTTCTGCACCCGCAGAAGAGGCCAGTGCTGCCAAAATCTGGCTGAGTGTTTCAATAACTTCTGGATGCCCAGGTGCTTAGGCAATGACTTCCAATAGTTCAGTGCTTTGACTTCCTCTGACACTTGGCAGCAAACATGGACTTCTTCATATATGTAGTTATTTAAATTACTTTAATAGGCTGGAGCAACTAGAGGCCTTAACATCACTTGTCATCATTTCAAATTTTATACTGGATAAGTTTAAAAAAAAAACTTTTTCAATATAAATTTAAAAAACTCAGTTTAAATAAAAATAAAATCTCTTCTGGGGGGCGGGGGCTGGGTTGTGAAAAAGCCACAGATTGGTCTTGCCCTTGATTTTAGAAGAACTACTTCATCTGAGAGAATCAGAAACTGCTTGTATTCTGTTCAAGGAGAGGAGGCAGCAAAATTCATCCTAGCAGTAATTTGTTGGGCCTTATTTGCTCAGTCTCAAACAAACAAGTGTGCAAAACTCTAGCTAGTCTCTTTTATGTAGGCCCAGCTAAGAGGTGGTGGGAGGGGCAGGAATGCTGTCTCCGTCCCGGATCCAGTAGCAATTGCACAGGATATTGCCACAAAACCTGCATTTTACTGCCAAACTTTCTAAGCCAGTCCTCTCCTGCGCTTCCTGGTTTCCAAGTTTCAAATCCACAAATCCTGAGCAGTAACATTGTGACACCAGAGGGAACTCAGCCACCTGTCACTCCCTGACTCCACTAACCCGGAGCATAAACCCGAAGCCTGAGCCCTGCCTTGGGCATCGCTCCCACGGAAACCTGCAGGTTCATTTACTGACTTATGCAAATCACCTGTGGAGAGTTAGCACTGACTGGCTGAATTCACTCTCAAGTCACAATGCCCTTCAGCTTACAGCACAAATGGAAGGGGCACAGGGTGGAAATCAGGCTTTTCTGGTGGCCCGTTTTCCAACTGAGAAGAAGGGACAAGAGGGAAGGAGGAAGAGAGAAGCAAAATGGCCACATTCCAAACACCCCCAGCGAGTCACAGGTTAATTCCAAGCCCAGAGGAAACCACTGTCGTCTGACTTTCTCTTTCACTTCGGTCATAGAATGTGCCTCAAAATAATTTCCATAGGAATTAGAGCAGATTTTTAGTAAAACACCCAAGCTTGATTTTAAAAGAGGCCAGTTGTGGAAAATCCAGCACAACCCTCAGTGAATTTCTCCAGACTCTGATGTTAAAAATGCTCCTCGACTTATTTCCAGTGTGTATTGGTCTAGCTTCAGCTTCCAGCCATTGTCTGCTCATAACCTTTCTCTGGTAAAGCGAAGATGGAGGCTTGCTGCAGCAAGGCTCCAGGGCTCTGCGAGGTTCCCCCTGCCCCTCATCCCTGTCCTGCCTGGCTGTTGGCAAGGGAGCTCTGTGAGGTCACAGACGCCTCACTCATAGAATCATAGACTATCAGGGTTGGAAGGGACCTCAGGAGGTATCTAGTCCAACCCCCTGCTCAAAGCAGGACCAATTCCCAACTAATTGTCTTTGCTCAATGGGCTGAGTTCCTGCCAAAAGCTTTTGTGAAGTCACTGCAACACCCACCTTTCCCTGGCAGGCCTGACCTCTGCCCCTGACCATCCCAGTTGGATGTTTGAGCTGCACCCCGGATCACCCCACTTGCTCATTATTGATTCTGGGGAGCAAGCAGGCTACCCAGGAAAACAGCAGAGTCTGTTCCACACCCCACACTGTGTTTTTCATAGAGGCATCGGTTGTGAAACAATTCAGTCTCCTAATGTGGCCTCTATTTCACAGGCTATGAAATTTCACACTTTTAGCACCCAATTAAGCCCAATTGCTTGTAATTCACTAAAAGGCACCTTCCCAACCAGTTATGATGGTAGGACACCAGGAAACAGAGACTCCACCTCTCCCCTGGGTAATTTCTTCCAGTGGCTAGTCTCCCTCACTGTCATCATTACATTGGAAATTGACAACCTCTGATAAGGGCCCAATTTATGACAATCTTTTAAATAATTTAAATAGAAGAGAAAATATAACATTCAGTAGAACATGTTCACTGCCAAGCTTTTCAGACAGTCGCACCACTGATGTGATAGCTAAGGCCCTGGAAGCAAAGTTGGCTGAAATGCTAACTCAGCTTTGGGCAGCAGTAGCTTCCTTGAAAGGTGCAGAAAATATTGTCTTCCTTTCAGTTTATTCAAATTGTTCAGTTCAATCGACTAGTTTGTTGAAATTCAAGAAAGCCATTGGGAATTCACAAAACAGGCAAACATGTTTTCCTCCCTCAATCTAGGGGATAGAGCTACTGGTTCATCAATCTAGAAACTCGTGGAGACAAGAATGTATCATTTCACTTCACTAACCACACATCAAATTGCCTTTGTTTAAGAAATCTGTCAGTTTGAAATGCAAAACATTTTGATAAAACTTCTTTCTGATGCTTCTCTTTCTAGCTCTGGCATGGCCTTGCTGTGTGACCAAAGAGAGGTCACTTCTTTTCTCTTTCCCTCGGTATCCTGGGGGATGGAGAAAGTTCTCTCAGTCCTAGCAGGGGAGAGATTGAGCAAGTCAGGCATGTTAGGGCCCTCGTGCTCTAAAGGACAATGGGCGATTGTTGTTTGGGGCAAGAATCCCGACGGATTTGTTACTTGTCCCCGAACCAAAGCCAATAACACCTCTCTGTATTTTCAGTCATGAGTTAGACATTCTCAGCACCCCTCTGTCTCCCGCAGCCCTCAGCTGTTCCTTGGATTAGGGAGGCCTGGATGCAAAGAGAACTGGAATTATTTTACTGGCTTCCTGGGTATTACTAGCCCATGAGGGTCTCGGTCTGGCCCCCAAGGCCCACACTCCCAGACACTAGAGATCAGGAGGGTTTGATTTCACTCAAAGTGTTTTGTATTTGCGTTTTTGAATGATTTTCCTAATGAAAGATTGATTCTCATGAAATCTTAGAGCTGGCAGATGACAGAACAAGGAGCAATGCTCTCAAGTTGCAAGGTGGAAGGCTCGGATATCAGGAAAAACTTTTTCCCTAGGAGGGTGGTGATGCCTTTGAGCCTACTAGGATAGAGTCCCCTATCTTGTACGTAGAGCCTATATTTTTTCTTACCTTCTACACAGATGACAACGTCTTGGAAACAAATACACACGGGAATGAGAAACACACGCAGAGAAAATCTCCTCTACAGCAAATGACTCTTGGTCTGAATGAGAGACCGCGAGCTGGAGGCTGGCTGCAGCCAGGCTACAGGGCTCTCCGAGGTTCCCCCTGCCCCGCATCCCTGTCCTGCCTGGCCGTTGGCAAGGGAGCTCTGTGAGGTCACAGACACCTCATCATCGTTGCCCAATAGGCTGAGTTCCTGCCAAAGACCTTTGTGACATCACTGCCACACCCACCTTTCCCTGGCAGACCTGATGTCTGCCCCTGGCCAGCCCAGCTGGGTGTTTGAGCTGCACCCCGGATCACCCCACTTGCTCGTTATTGATTCTGGGGAGCAAGCAGGCCACCCAGTAAAACAACAGAGTCTGTTCCTCGCCCCACACTGAGCTTTTCATAGAGGTTATGAAACAATTCGATCTCCTAATCTGGCTTCTATTTCACAGGCTATGAAATTTCACACACTTTGCACCATATGTAGCCCAATTGGTTTTAAGTCACTAAAAGGCACCTTCCAGAATGAGAGGCAGTTGTGACGAGAAGACACCAGGAAAAAGAGACTCCACCTCTCCCCTGGGTAATTTGTTCCAGTGGCTAGTCTCACTGTCAAAACTGTGTGCCTACGTCTCATTTGATTTTTCTGGCTTCAGCTGGCAGCTGTTGGTTCTTGTTGTGCCTTTTTTGGCTAGATCGAATTAGCCTTGCCCCGTGAAATCCAATCTCCCTGTCCTGCTGGAAGCCCCCCAGCCAGGAGAACCCAGTAGGGGCCTCCTAGCTGTTTGTCTGCCCGTCTGGGGACAGGACTTCCTCTCCGTGGGGATAGCAGACGCACCTGCAGCGGCAATGCAGAAGAGAGTGCGCTGCATCAGCCCGGCATTGGGCTCAGGGCTTTGCTCTTGGCAGTTCTGTTCCAGTCACGTCTCTGGGTGCCCGGACTCAGAGCTTCTGGCCCCCTGTGGCTGCAGCCAGTGCTGGGACACCGGGCTCAGGACTTTCATGCCCCTCCCAACTCCTGCCGGCGCTCTGGGTGCTGGTCTCAGGGCTTCTGCCCGGCCTCTGCAGCGGGGGCTCTGGGCTTCCCTTGCAGGTCCTTCTGGGGCTCAGGGGTCCATTTCTCTGGATGCCCCGAAAATGATAGGAGCTGAGGTGCTCCCAAGTAGTCAGTAGGAGCTGAGGTGCTGCCAATAGCAGGGACCCACCTGCACATCTGGGAACCTCCTCTAGCTTCAGAAATGTTGCTGGCTGCTGCCCTTGGAGCCCAGGTCTGAAGGCAACACACAAATGAGGGTGGCAATGCTGTGACCCCCCCCCACAACAACCTCTGAACTCCCCCATTCTCCCAGGTTGGTTGGGACCCCCATGGTTACAATACCAGGAAATGTCAGGTGGAAACATCTGGAATGTTGATGTTGGTCAATTTCAAGGCCAGAGGTTTATAAACTAGTCAAAGTGAGCCCTGAATGTGGTAGGGACCTGGCTATTATGGAGGCCCGAGCAGGTTTGCACTCCCAGTTCTCCTGAAAGGCCATGGAGAATTCCTGCTGCCTGAGAAACTTTCCAGAATAAGCTACGAGGACTGGGAGAGAAATGAAGGAAACTAACCAAAGCCTGAGCTAGGACGGAGAGCATTGATCCAAGCCGTGTTTGAACCCCTCCACCCCCACCTGCCTGCCCGCGGTGAAACGGACCGAGGGGCACTGATTTCTAGCTGTGAACTTGCTACAGACCGTGGGCTTCGGCACAAGCCGTACAGCCCATACTGTGAACTCTTGGATAAACAGCAAAGCTGCTTTTCCCAAACCTTTCCCCCCAGTGCCCTGCATCCGCTTGGGATTGTGCCCAGCAGAGGCTGGTGGAGGGGAGGGGAAGGGAGAGGAGGCCATGCAAATGTTGTGGCGTCTGCACTACCCCCCAGACACACACACGCAGCAATGCAGGGCGTAATATCCAGGACAGTACATTATTTGCCCATAACTTGCAAAATCCTCAGTGTTGAAAGTCCAATTTCTCTAGAAAACAATGGGAGGGAGGGGTTAGGGAGCTGCAGTAACACCTGGACTTCCGGTCTCTGGCCAGGCACATCCCCCTCTGCAGAGTTTTCACTGCTATCGTCTCCAAACTGGTCCTCCTGATCTAATCTGAGGTCACATCCTGGCCTTTAGGGACATTGGCAAGATCTTCCCTGTTCCCAGCTGCAGCATCACCCTCGTTATCCTGCCTGATAAGGATCCTCCCATGGCTCAGCTAAATGGCATGTGGCAGGACAGGCTCTTTACTGAGGGCCCTTGACAACACCAATCAAGATCTGAATCCGACAGGCACCTGCAGGTGCATTTCCTGACTTTTTACTGGAGTCCTGGACCCTCTCATGCTGCTGCTGCAAATGTTCCTTCTCGCTCAGCGCTCAGCAGCAGAATGCTCCTTGCCCTTTGGCTGTGCGACATCCAGTCCTGCTGCTCTGAAAGAAACGGTCTTCACAGCCCTAATCCTGGTAGCTATTGATTAAAATCTTGCCATGCTTCTCTAAGTGTATTTGTGGGTTGAAAGGTCATCTAGTCTAACCCCCTGCTCAAAGTAGGACCAATCCCCAGACAGAATTTTACCTCAGGCTTTAGATGATTTTTTCAAGGATTGAACTCACAATCCTGTCTTTAGTAGGCTAATGCTCAAACCACAAAGCTATCCATCCTCAGACTACTGATGCTTACATCAGGCACAGCTTAATATACAGTGAACCATTGTGAAAATCTTACTGATTTCAACAAGAATGCTGGTTATTGAACTTAATCAGAATTTATTCCTAGTTTGTGATTTTAATTGACTTCTTATTCATAGCATAGTTCCTGGTTTAATTATGAAAAGGTGATAGACAGGAAGACACTAGACAGATGGATGCTTTTCTATGGGACTAGATAGACAGAGACACGGTTATGTCTGAGGTTAGATAGACAGAAACACGGCATTAGACAGACCCAGGAGAAAGGAAGGATGGTCCAGAGATTATTGCACTTGCCTAAGACTTGAGGGGTCTGAGTTTAAATTCTGCCTCCACTGCAGACTTCCTTTGCAACCTTGAGCAAATCATTTAGGGGCAGATTTTTTAAGGGAATTTCAGTTCCTAATTCCTATTGAAATCAATGGGATTTCTGTGGCTTTAAAAACCTGGGTTTAGTCTCCCTCTACCTCTGTTTGCCACTTGTAATATGGAGGTAAGAGAAGGAGTATTGTAAGCAAGAGACAAGAAGTGATTCTTCTGCCCTACTCCACACTGATTAGGCCTCAATTGGAGTATTGTGTCCAGTTCTGGGCACCACGTTTCAGGAAAGATGTGGACCAATTGCACAGAGGCCAGATAAGAGCGACAAAAACGCAAGTGCCATGTCTCCATGTGGCTCCCAGAGCCGCAGCACATCCTCTATCTGGCTTCTATTTATAGGGAAAGCCAGGAGGCTCCACACGCTGCCCGTGCCCCAAGCACCGCCCCCGCAGCTCCCATTGGCTGGGAACCAGTTTGCCCACCTCTAGGCTAAGGGCACACTGTGTTTGCAGTTACATGGCCCATGATGCTAACCACCATCACTCCCTTGTTAAATCTTCAAACAAGCCCCTTCGTGTTTTCTCCCATTCTGCCCCCCACACTCATCAGCAAAATGTGGGATGTTTTGCTGGGTGCAGGTTGTGATCCCAGTGTTCATCTTAGGCAACTTTTGTGAGTCAGGCCTGGCCTGCTTGATAATTCCTGCCCATGACTTTGCAGCACAGCCATGACCTCTATCTTTTCAGTTACGGTAACCTCTTCACACACCTCAATGCTCTTGAGTGGGATATCCCTATGGCATTCAGGCCTCAGATCAGGAACAGGGGCTGTCTTACAATCCTCTGCACAGAATAGCATCTTGACAACGGCTTCACTGTTGTGATGCACTTTTAACTTGTTTATATGCACGATCCGAGGTGCGTCCCTGCTGTGGAGCTTGTGTACATTGCAGGTAACAGCGTGACCCCTCCCGACCACCTCAGAAGGCCCCTCTCATCAGTTTTGCAATTTGTACTTTTCCACAAGGAATAACACCAGCAGCAGATCCCCTGCATCAAAAGATCACCCACAAGGAGAGCGGAACCCCCTTTATCCCATCGAGTTGGGACCAGGGCCAGATTGGTTAACCAAAACGTCGGATAGGCGGATGAATGGGAAAGTGCCAGGCTGCAGCACCATCTAGGGACAATAGGAGAGATTGCCCACTTCTGGACCTGTGTGCACTGGTTGTTGGGTTAATACGGAGAACCGGATAATGGAAGGTCAGATGAACAGGGTTCTACTGTATTGTGATCATCCCATTCTTTCCGAGCTGCCTGGCTTCTACTGAGGCTTTGTGTCGCTATTCCAATCATGGATTTAGGGAAACCTAATTTAGGCTCCTCCCTGTGAAAGGGAAATGAAAAGTGAAGCGCTTCAGTAAGATCAACCTGACCAGAATGAAATGGTTCCATTTTTTTGTTTCAAAAGGACATTTGGCTTGAGAAGTGTATTTTATTTTGGATGAGATTGTGCCTTTCCTGTTTTGTGGCACACAAGCAGACAAGTTAGAGAAAACAAAATACTCTTGCTGGACATTCGCAAAGTCTCGCTAATTTGTTTCTTAGGAGCCAGAACAACAACACGTAAGAACCCAAAAACCAGAGGGAGAGAACGTAGGCTACTGCCTATATCAGAGAGGCACAACTCACTGGGGACCTGCTGACTGGCTGCTGCTACGCCCCGATTGTGTGCTGCCCTACTGAGCTCCCTAGCATGCAAGCATGCCCAGGAACCCTGCCCAACATTTAAAGTCACAGTATTCAATTTTAACACAACCACAAATGCACCAGAGCATCAACATTTTCTGTTTTACAAGGTCTTTCCTTTTTTGGAACCCTTGTTTCTAAACATGCCATGCGGGATTTGAATCAAATTTCAGCGACTACTCATCATGTGGGTGGAATCATCATTAATGTGTATTCTGGGTAGTTATGTTGTTAGCTTCTTTAGGAAATGTGTGAAAACAGGAACACTGGGAAAGCCTCCCCGCCCCCCAATCACACACACATCACACATTTGCTGCCCGCTGGTGCTGCCTGAGCAGTAGCCTTGTGACATCAGAGATAACCCACCACTCAGCACTTCCTCCCTCCGGTTCATTTTCATACTTGGGGAGAATGACTAGCACCCTGGCTGCCATGGCAACAGCTACCTTTGACAGCTGGTTGCCCCCTTGTTACCAGAACATCATCACAGACAAGAAGTTTGTAATGAAACAGGGCTAGATCTGGATAACCAGGACGGCCCCTGCTATGCTCAGTGGGGTTTGTGCTGCGGTACGGTGCTGTGTTCCTTCGCAAAGGGCAGGTGTTTGCTACTGTCCTCAGTAAGGGCTAGGTGAAAACAAGATGCCAAATGCCAGCTCTCCTTCTTGGATATTGTTTCTCTGCTTCTTGCACATTCAGGGTTACAGCTGAGAGCTTTCACCCTGAAGTTGCATAAAATGAGTTTTGTTTTAATACAGTTGAATTTCTTTACTTTCAATACTCTGATCAGCACAGCATTAAGCGATAAAAGTGGGATTTTCACAAAGATAACAATGGCAATACAATTTAGACTGAACCAACGCATGAGTAAGAGCCTCATTGTTTAAACAGCACATATAAAAATATTTTCTTTCTATTAAAAACTAAGGAAATTAACAATCAAAAACCCCTTTGTTTAATGTTACTAAAGTTTGCTTTCATCAATAAACTAAACCATAAAATAATTAGGAAATACAAAGTCAAGGTTTTTAAAAGGATTAAACATTTATAAAGTTAAGCATTCTCAGCAATTTATTAGCAAATGCTCAAATAAATGTTGCTCTGACATCATTAATTCAGACCTCTTGTGCGTTTGCGTGATGATGCCGACTTTATGACATGATCCCATATTATTATTTTTTCCACAGGACCCCTTCCTTATTCAGAGCACAGGGTTTTCTTCTCTGGGGCTGTGTATTGAAGGAGTCTGTTGTCTATAGGATCCCTGCCTCATTTATTGCAGAATTAATGTCGCATAGGAAATGCTCATTCTGGTATTTTCTAACTTGAGAGTGCTTCACTTTGCAGCCTTTTAGTCCTCTGTGCATTTCCTAATGTTTATAGCATGCTTTTCTGAGGAGAACAGTCTTTATGACAAAGGGTTTGGTTATTTTAATTTTTTTGTGATGTCTCCATTATTTATCTGCTCAGTGTCAATAGTGTGCGCTTTACAAGACAGAAAAAGCAAGGACACTCCCTCATACAAAGCCCCTTTGACTGACACATACAAAGAAAGCAGGAGATGTAAGAACTAGGACTTTCTTTCTTTTGAGGAATAGTCATTTATTATGAATTATTATTATTAAAGAAAGGGTGGTGGATCGGGGAACTTGTGTGGTGAGGATGTTCTATGCAGAAGGAGCAATATGTAAGCACACAAAGAATGGAATGGGAGAACGAAACATGTGTGGCATTGGTATTAGCTGTACTGGTAAAACAGAGAGGGAGGGAGGTGATGTTTAGGAAAGGACCAGATTTTTGATTATGGCCCTGTCCCCGTAAATAGCTCTGTCATGGGGTGGCTTGGCATTATGAGGACTTGAGGCCTGAGCTCAGCCAATCCTCGCGGCTAAGGAGGCCCACCTGAACAGGGATCAGCTGATTCGTGTACTGATCAGCAGGGCGCAAAAGAGGAAGTGGCTGAGAGAGTTGCGGGAGCTGCAGAGAAAGGAAGCAGCAGCAAGGACAGCTAGAGAGAGAGAGTTTGGCAATAACCTTGGAGGAAAGACCCAGAGAGCAGAGACTAAGGCCAGCAATAAAATTGCCTTATGCTGTTCTTCTCCTTTTGGTTTGTCTCTTGGAAAATAAATAAAAACCATCTGGAAGGGTCGGCAAGACTGATCCATTGTGAGTGCAGCTCTGGAGCCCGGAGGAGGGAGAGATGGATGGCAGGGTGCTGCAGGACCACTCAGACCACGAGGGGGTGTTTGGGAGGAGGTCCTGAGCAGGGGAGGAGTGGGATTTGGGAGGAGACAGCTCTACAACCAGGGCCAGACAGGAACCCTGAATGTGTGCACCCAACAGCTTTCCTGGAATTTCAAGTTCTAGGCTCCAGTCTGGTCGGAAGGTGGCGGTTCAGAACCATGCCTAAATCCCATTTAGTTCAGCTGTGAACTTTCACAGACACAAGGTCATGTTCTCAGAATTCAAATAAATTGGAAAACCAGCATCATACACTGCAAGTAGAACCCTGTTCCGGTAAACAGGATGGAACATGACAGGTACCGTTGCTGGAGCGGATTCTGCATGCCAGGGACCAAGTCATGCTCTCCACCACACTATTACAGCCCGTTGGGAATCAATGATAAGAATGATGTTAAATCTACTCAGGGTAACTACACCAGCATAGTAGAACCACAAAATAGTGCAGTCTGGCCACACCCTGTCCTTCCCCTGGATTGCTCCAACATGCCTCCTATAGCAGGTGCTGGGTCGGGGAGGCAAGGGATGGGTTCTACATCAGCCACAGAGTCAGTGCCAAAAACCTTTGCAAAACTTTTAAAGATAATGCATCTGCATGTGATTATCCCCTGTCCCCTAGAGAAATATGCTGTATTTTAACGAGTCTGCCTGTGCTTGTCTTGATGATCAGAGCTCAAAGGTGCTACAGGGATCCTCTCCCAAATGATGCTATGCCAAACATGAACACACTTCCATCCTAGACTTTGAAATCAAGAAAGACGACATCTCTCAGAAGGTAGGAGTGAACACTATTTCCACTACAATAGAACTGAAATCTCCTTTTGTTGGTTACAGCAGGTAATAGCACTTTTCAGGACATCTTGCCCAAGGCAGAAATTTGTAGAAGTCAACTTGTTGATTATTTGAATCTATAATGCAGCCATGTGGGAACCGAAAAGAGATTGTTCGGAATCTTTCACATGAATTGTCTCTAATAGTCCATACCTTTTGGAGTGGACCTCCACCATGACAAACTCAGCCCAAGCACAGCTACTGCCAAATGCAGCAGTCCACTAAATTGCAGCAGATATTTCACCTAAGAGGAAATCCTGGGCCATTGAAACTAATGGTAATTTTGCCATAGACTTCAATGGGGCCAAGATTAAATATGTGAGGATTGATGGTCGAGCATTCTCACAGAGGAGACTTCTAAACCTGAAGGTCATTTCCCTGGGTACACACGTCCAAACTCTGAGTTTTCAAGGCACAGTGTAAGGCTCAGCTCTTTCTCTGAGTGCCATGTGGAGGTTTGGTTGTGTGGAGCGTGGCAGGTTGGAATGAATGTTCATTAACACTTTGTAGAACATCAGTCCTTTGCCGAGCAGAGATAATGTCAACAAAGGCTCAGTCCAATGAAAATAAATCATTTCTGTGAATCGGATGGGCTTTCATTGATATGGTCTGCTCAGATGCTCTACTGAGCATTATGTAGAATGTGTTTACATTAGTCTTTTCTCTGATGTTTTTAACTCCATCTTTCCTTGAATTATATAGAGGGGAATTCTACAGCCTCTTTTGAGAGTACTTTTTGCTTGCAGATAGATAGATAGATAAGGGTGTGCGGGGATAGATTTTTTTAGGATCTGAGATCTGTGAACAGGCAGGAGAGCTCTTTTAGCATTAAAATGTATTTATGGTCATCAATCCTGCACTTCCTTTAAAAGTGGGGGTAGGAAATAGCTTAGCAGAAATTTGCTATAATGTAACTAGCTGAGCTCTGGTTCAGATTCTCTCTTTAGAAGGAATTTGGTCTGCAGACGCATTTGGATTCACTGGTCTTTTTATGAAACACTGAATAAACACACAGAAATTGCCAGATTCGATCAGACCTGAGCTCCATCTAGTGTCTTGTCTCTCATAGTGGCTAGTAGCAGATGGTGCAAAAGAAGGTTTAATAACCTTCAATAGGCAGGTGTGGAATAATCAGCCCTTCCCCCATCTCACCCTGATTTCTAATAGTTAGAGATTTGTTGAAGTCCCTCCAGTTTCTTCTTCACAGCACTCCTAGGATCTACAGACATTTCCCAACTTCTCAACTCATTCAGAAGAAGAGCTCAGACCACCAAGGTACTGAGCACGTTAGCCCCAATCCAAAGAAACATATAAGCACATGCTTAACTTTAAGCAACTTGAAGAATGTAAGCAGCTCCATTGAAATCAACATGCTTAAAATTCTGGGTGCTGCACTTCAGGAAAGATGGAGCTAGATTGGAGACAGCCCAGAGGAAAGCAATAAAAATGATGAAAGGTTTAGAAGCTCTGGGGGATGGACTAGATGACCTCTTCAGGTCCTACATTTCTATGATTCTATGAAAAGTTATGCACCTGCTTAAATGTTCTGCTGGACTGAGGGAAGAATGCTCAGCTCCACGCAGGATCAAGCCCTGAATGACCTATTGTTCTTTGCTTGGATGCATTTGATGAAATAAATCAAGTTCTTCTTCCTTTCTATCTTCTGTAGAACTGCATGTTAAGCAAGCTGCCTTTGAAGTTGAATAATCATTTTATTTGTTTCACAGTAGCAGCCGTGTTAGTCTCTATCCGCAAAAAGAACAGGAGTACTAGTGGCATAAGGTTTTTGTGGACTACAGCCCACTTATTTGTAATATTTGTCTGAATGCCGACTGACTGACATGCTATTTGGCCAACACCAAAGAGTCGGTAAAAAAAGAAATGACATGTGTGTGTACGTACGGCATGTGTATGAATATGCACACACACACACACACACACACACTCTTTTTCTTGATCTTTGGCCACAAAAAAACATACCACACGTATATACCTCATGATCGCACTGGACGTTCACTACCTTTTACCTTGCCAGGGTGTTAGGAATGAGAAACAAGCCATCCCCATAATTTCACAAACTGGAATGTGCGACATGAGCTAAGTACAATTAACAATTGTATGATTTGGCAATCGCTATTGTGACATGGGGTGAGGAAAGAGGTGCATTGAGGATATTGACATACGATGAAACAGGTTTACAGGCAGTTTCTTATCCCTATAAAGACAGGTTAAAAGATCAATCTATACATAGAATATTTTTTCTTATCATTATGAATATGTTTCTAAAAATATGTTCACTGTTGTTAATTTTCTCAGAAATATTCACCCCTGGCGACACACTTTTAGTCTGATCATTAGACGTGTACTTGTGGTAATTTTTCAGCAACCGAAGAAGAAGAAGCTACAGGATTTAGTCAGCATAGCTGCAGTGTCCAGAAGGGATAAATTTGGAAGCTCCATTTTTGAAATATTTTCTCAATGAAAGTATGTCAACCAATAACCAGAGAGTGCGATGCACACTATGCGTTCCTCCTAACCATGTTATTGTTCCCAGGTGTAATGGAGATCCACGGATTCTACTATTGTCTAAGGTACCAGTCCCACAAAATTGAATATATTCCTTAATGTTATTCATGCGAGGCATTCCACTGAGTCTGTGGGGCTACACTTATAAATGAAATTAAAATATCAGCAGAATCAGGGTCAAAAGGTGTAAATCAGACTAAATGGCAGGGTAATGCACTTTCCTAGAGATAAAGGATTTTTTTCTCCCTTAGAAGAAGTGAAAGAGTTCTGGGTTTTCCCATCAGTTGTTCCAGGTTCCATTCAGGAGCGGCTCTAGGCACTCTGCCGCCCCAAGCACGGCAGGCAGGCTACCTTCGGCGGCTTGCCTGCGGAGGGTCCGCTGGTCCCGTGGCTTCAGCGGACGTCCCGCAGGCAGCGGACCCTCCGCAGGCAAGCCTGCGGGATGTCCACTGAAGCCGCGGGACCAGCGGACCCTCTGCGGCGGCCGGCAGAGCGCCCCCTGTGGCTTGCCGCCCCAAGCACATGCTTGGCGTGTTGGGGCCTGGAGCCACCCCTGGTTCCATTCCACAACTCAAAGGGTCTTTACGCATATGACCACAGTTCTTTATATTAGCAAACACCGTTTGCATAAGAACTAAGGCCTTCCTTTATGGTTGTTCCCACAGATAGCACCCCAGGCTGAATGAATGGCTGGAGGAAATTGTACGGCAGTGACCGAGTTCATTCTCACAGGTGTGACAGATCGTCCAGAGCTGCAGGTCCCCCTCTGTCATAAACAGATAGTTAAGGGTTAAGGTCTGTTTTACCTGTAAAGGGTTAACATGTAGTACCTGGTGACCACCTGACCAGAGGACCAATCAGAGATAAGATTTTTTCAAATCTCTGTGGAGGGAAGCCTTTGTCTGTGTGAGAACTCTTTTGAATCTAAAAGAGGACAGTCATGTCTCCAAGTTCTCCTGGAGTAGTTTCTACTAATTAATAGTGAGTATTAATTAGAAAGGCAAATTAGTCTTATGATTTGATTTCTATATTTGCAATTGTGTGTTTGCTAAAGGAAATGCTTTATTCCTGTTTGCTGATCTTGCTTTTACTGAGAAAAGGGGGAGAGGGGATTCTCTCCAGAGATTGATAAGGTTATACCCTATGAGTGTCCAGCTTGGGCTCATAGAGATTCTGTATTTTCTTTTTATTCTTTAATAAATTCTTTTCTATTAAGGACTTGTTGATCTTTCCTTGGGTGGATTCTCAGGGAAAGGGGAGGGGGAGGTATCCCTCTGTAGTTAGATCCCGGTATCTCTCCTAGGAAAAGGGAGGGGGGAGGAAGCAGGGGGAATGGTTTGTTTCTCCTGGGTGTAAGAACTCCATGGATTTGGGGCTCTTGGAATCCCCTAGGATTTTGGGGAAGGACTGTGTCTCAATCCACATTTCTTGATTGAGTGGTGGCAGCGAGAAGGAACCCCACCCTAAGGGTTAGGGTGGTGGCAGAATACATGAGGGTCCCCATCTTTGAACCCACAAGCTCAAAGTGGGGGTGAGATCCCATGACACCCTCTTTGTGGTGTTCCTAGTGATCTATGTTATCACCCTGGTGTGGAATCTGGGGATGATGGTTTTAATCAGGATTGACCCCCGACTTCACACCCCCATGTACTTCTTTCTCAAGAATTTGTCTCTCGTGGATGCCTGTTACTCCACAGTCATCACTCCCAAGATGCTGATGAGCTTCTTAGCAGAGAGGAAAGCTATTTCCTATACAGCGTGCATCATCCAATATTTTAGCTTCATATTGTTTGTCATCTCTGAGTGCCTTCTGCTGGCAGTAATGGCATATGACCGTTATGTAGCCATCTGTAACCCACTGCTGTATATGGTCATCATGTCGCCAAAGCACTGCCTGCAGCTGGTGGCTGGTTCATATCTATGGGCCTTCCTGAACTCCGTGATACACACGAGCGGTTTGTTAAGATTATCCTATTGTGACTCCAATATCCTGAATCATTTTTTCTGTGATATCAACCCACTTCTAAAGCTTTCCTCTTCTGGCATCTCTATCAATCAGCTGCTTGTTTTCCTCTTTGGCAGTCTGATTGAGGTGATCAGCATTGTGACCATCCTCATCTCATACATCTTAATTATTGTGACTGTGCTGCGGATCCGCTCCACCGAGGGCAGGCGCAAAGCCGTCTACACCTGCACCTCCCACCTGACAGCCGTCTCCATGTTCCATGGGACAATTCTCTTCATGTATTTCCGACCCAGCGCCAGCTACTCGTTGGACACAGACAAAATGGCCTCCGTGTTCTACACTGTGGTGATCCCCATGCTGAACCCCCTCATCTACAGCTTGAGGAACAAGGATGTGAAGGATGCCCTGAGGAGAGCAATAGAGACAAAATTGAGGGCCCATTTTTCCCCAAAGGGTGTCAGAATAGGACAACCAAATCCTTCAATGGCTTCTCTGCACACATAGGACTTGTCTCCACTACTGGGTGGATCAATGCTGCGGTGATAAATCCACCGGGGGACAATTTAGCAGGTCTAGTGAAGACCCACTGGATCAACAGACTATCACTCTGGCATTGACTCCACCAGAACGAGATAAGTAAGGGGAGTCTAAGGGAGAGTTTCTTCTGTCAACCCAGTGCAATGTGAACCCCGTGATAAGTATATCAAAGCTATATGAACTTGAGTTATGCAACTAACGTAACTCAAATTGTGTAGCTTAGATCAACCTGTCCCTGTAGCATAGACCTGCCCATTAGCTCTGATTCAGAAAGTCCTTAGGCACATATTTAAGTATCTCTCCCTTTGACTTCAATGGGGCTTAAGCACATATTTAAAGTTAAACATGTATTTAAGTGCTGCTTTGAAGACAGATGTGTTCCTGAATAGAGGCCTTATGTGCATAAAAAGGCCATATCAGTTATTAAATGATGGTTTGCTCCCCTGTGCCTATAATAAAATACTTTAAAATTGGTTTTTCAGTGTGAGATATGAGGGTGATTTAAATATTGTTTAGAATTACTGAATAAGAACATAAGAACGGCCGTACTGGGTCAGACCAGAGATCCATCTAGCCCAGTATCTGTCTACCGACAGTGGCCAATGCTAGGTGCCCCAGAGGGAGTGAACCTAACAGGTAATGATCAAGTGATCTCTCTCCTGCCATCCATCTCCATCCTCTGACAAACAGAGTCTAAGGACACCATTCCTTACCCATCCTGGTTAATAGCCATTTATGGACTTAACCTCCATGAATTTATCCAGTTCTCTTTTAAACGCTGTTATAGTCCTAACCTTCACAACCTCTTCAGGTAAGGAGTTCCACAAGTTGACTGTGCGCTGCATGAAGAAGAACTTCCTTTTATTTGTTTTAAACCTGCTGCCTATTAATTTCATTTGGTGACCCCTAGTTCTTGTATTATGGGAATAAGTAAATAACTTTTCCTTATCCACTTTCTCCACATCACTTATGATTTTATATATCTCTATCATATCCCCTCTTAGTCTCCTCTTTTCCAAGCTGAAGAGTCCTAGCCTCTTTAATCTTTCCTCATATGAGACCCTCCAAACCCCTAATCATTTTAGTTGCCCTTTTCTGAACCTTTTTTAGTGCTAGAATACCTTTTTTGAGGTGAAGAGACCACATCTGTACACAGATGTGACCGCCTCTACACACTGCATGGACATCTTCAGAGAACTGTCCACGATGACTCAAAGATCTTTTTCCTGACTCGTTGTTGCTAAATTAGCCCCCATCATATTGTATGTATAGTTGGGGTTATTTTTCCCAATGTAAATTCCTTTACATTTATCCACATTGAATTTCATTTGCCATTTTGTTGCCCAATCACTTAGTTTTGTGAGATCTTTTTGAAGTTCTTCACGGTCTGCTTTGGTCTTAACTATCTTGAGCAGTTTAGTATCATCTGCAAACTTTGCCACCTCACTGTTTACCCCTTTCTCCAGATCATTTATGAATAAGTTGAATAGGATTGGTCCTAGGACTGACCCTTGGGGAACACCACTAGTTACCCCTCTCCATTCTGAGAATTTACCATTAATTCCTCACCTTTGTTCCCTGTCTTTTAACCAATTCTCAGTCCATGAAAGGACCTTCCCTTTTATCCCATGAAAGCTTAATTTAAGTAACAGCTTTTGGTGAGGGACATTGCCAAAGGCTTTCTGGAAATCTAAGTACACTACATCCACTGGATCCCCCTTGTCCACGTTTGTTGACCCCTTCAAAGAACTCTAATAGATTAGTAAGACATGATTTCCCTTTACAGAAACCATGTTCATTTTTTCCTAGCAATTTATGTTCTTCTATGTGTCTGACAATTTTATTCTTTACTATTGTTTCAACTAATTTGCCCGGAACTGACGTTAGACTTACTGGTCTGTAATTGCCAGGATCACCTCTAAGAGCCCTGTTTAAATATTGGCGCTATATTAGCTATCTTCCAGTCATCTACAGAAGCTGATTTAAAGGACAGGTTACAAACCATATTTAATAATTCTGCAATTTCACCCAAGAATTCTTTCAGAACTCTTGGGTGAATGCTATCTGGTCCCGGTGACTGGTTACTGTTATTTTTTTCAATTAATTCCAAAACCTCCTCTAGTGACACTTCAAACTGTGACAATTCCTCAGATTTATCACCTACAAAGGACAGCTCAGGTTTGGGAATCTCCCTTTCATCCTCAGCCATGAAGATTGAAGCAAAGAATTCATTTAGTTTCTCCGCAATGACTTTATCATCTTTAAGTGCTCCTTTTGTATCTTGATCGTCCAGGAGGCCCACTGGTTGTTTAGCAGGCTTCCTGCTTCTGATGTACTTAAAAATATTTTGTTATTACCTTTGGAGTTTTTGGTTAGCTATTCTTCAAACTCCTTTTTGGCTTTTCTTATTACATTTTTACACTTAATTTGGCAGTGTTTATGCCCCTTTCTATTTACCAAACCAGGATCTGACTTCCCCTTTTTAAAAGATGCCTTTTTATCTCTCACTGCTACTGTACATGGTTGTTAAGCCACAGTGGCTCTTTTTCAGTTCTTTTGCTGTGTTTTTTAATGTGGGGTATACATTTAAGTTGGGCCTCTATTATGGTATCTTTGAAAAGTGTCCATGCAGCTAGCAGGGATTTCACTCTAGTCACTGCACCTTTTAATTTCTGTTTAACTAACCTTCTCATTTTTGCATAGTCCCCTTTCTGAAATTAAATGCCACAATGTTGGGCTGTTGAGGTGTTCTTCCCACCACAGGAATGTTACATGTTGTTATATTATGGTTACTATTTCCAAGTGGTCCTGTTATAACTATAACTATAACTTCTTGGACCAGATCTTATGCTCCATTCAGGACTAAATCGAGAATTGCCTCTCCCCTTGTGGGTTCCTGTACCAGCTGCTCCAAGAAGCAGTCATTTAAGGTATCGAGAAATTTTGTCTCTGCATTTCGTCCTGAGGTGACATGTACCCAGTCAATATGGAAGTAGTTGTAATCCCCCACTATTATTGAGTTCTTTATTTTGATAGCCTCTCTAATTTCCCTTAGCATTTCATTGTCTCTATCACTTTCCTGGTCAGGAGGTCGATAATAGATCCCTACTGTTACATGCTTATTAAAGCATGAAATTCCTATCCATAGAAAATGTATGGAACATGTGGATTCATTTAAGATTTTTACTTCATTTGATTCTACATTTTCTTTCACATATAGTGCCACCTCCCCCATACAGGACCTGTTCTGTCCTTCCGATATATTTTGTACCCCAGAGTGATTGTGTCCTATTGATTGTCCCCACTTCACCAGGTTTCTGTGATGCCTATATCCTCCTTTATCACGAGGCACTGTAGTTCACCCATCTTATTATTTAGACTTCTAGCATTTGTATACAAGCACTTTAAAAATGTGTCTGTAATAGAGCCCGGACTGTGGCCTTGCAGAGAACAAAATTGATTACATTTTCTGATGGCCTTATTTGCCTCCCTCGAGAGCCACAGATCTTGAGTTCAAATGGGGCCCATCAGAGCTCCCAACCCCAGAGCAGACACATCCTACACCAGCACCATTGAAGGTTGATGGTGGATAAAGGGAACGCCCTCACAAACACTGAGTGAGTTCACCACCAATCCAATGAAGTCACTATCTGCGAGGGTACCATAAACACAGTGCTCAGAAGATGGGGACTGTGTGAATAAATGGAGGCCAGCCACATATGCAGGGGCCTGAGGTGCAGCTTTGTGTGTTGTATCAGATATGTTGATGAAGCCCAGGTGCCTCCTACAGCTTCAAGAGCTTGTGATTGGGTGAATCTTGAGGTCTGTCATGAGGGATTGACCAGATTGGAATCTTGACTCTGGAAGGGTGTTCTGGCCTGGGTAGAATCCGACACTGCCCCCAGAGATGACCCGTACCTGCCAATAGTGGAGGGGCAGAGTGAGGGCGGTGGCTTCAGCAGATGTTTTTGAGCATGCTCAGTCTGTGTGAGCATGCTCGGTACAAGCCAAGCAGCAAATCTGGGAGGGCACATGACCCTGCATGGCCCCCACCCACATACACACATTACTTCTGAGACACAGAGGGTGGGGGGAAAGGAGTCAGGACAGGGAAGGACCCTTTCCTCATTTACAACAATTTAATTGTTTTTGCTTTACTACAGTCTTGGGTCAGCTCTACACTACACTTGCTTCTGTATAAACTACATCCTACAGGGGTATGAAAAATCCACACCCCTGAGCAACATAGTTATACCAACTTTAATGCCCCACTCCCGTGTAGACATTGCTATGTTGGCAGGAGAGCTTCTCCCAACAACATAGCTACCACCTCTCGCAGAGGTGGGGTTACTAAACAGACAGAAGAGCTCTCTCCCATCAGCTTAACGCATCTTCATCAGAACACTACAGCAGTGCAGGTACCATCTGAGCCCAGGTAGTGTTTGTAGTGTAACCCTGCCCTTAATCAGTGCCTGGGACTTTCCCTGATCTCCACCAGCTACTGTGATTCCCAGATATCATCTTGGAGAGATGAAAATAAAAAGTGAAAGAACAGTGTCAGTGGTGGCCACAGTCAAACAAGTCAGTGGCAGAACTAGGATTAGGACCAAGGAATCTGAACTCCTAGATATCCATTGGCTAACAACTAGACCCCACTCCCCTCCCAGAGCCGAAAATAGAACCCAGGAGACATGACTCCCATTCTCCACCACTGTTCTAAATTCCCTCTCAAAGCTGGGAATAGGACCCACCAGGCCGAACTCTCAGCCACCTTGCTCTAGCCACTAGACCCCACTCCTTTCCCAGACTCAGGAATAGAACCAGGAGTTCTAACTCCTACTTCCTCCTGCTGTAGTCACTAGGTATTACTTCCCTCCCAGAACTGGAAATAGAACCCATGAGTCCTGACAGGGAGGGAGGCTGACCCCTTGATAGCAGCCTTAGCCCCATAAACGAGCATGCCATGTCCCTGATTTTGGTCTCATCCACCTGAGTTTGGGCCCCATCACAGGAATGGGGGCCCTCCCCCTCACTCTGACAGCAGGAGGGCAGTCACAGGGGAAGCAGCTAGGTAAGGATTACCTGGCTGTCTGGTAGGACAGACTGAATGGTAGGAAAGCAGGAAGTGGCTGCAGCCTTCTCCCTGCACAGCTTTGAGATGAAAGACAGCCTGACACTGTACTGGGCTCGGGCTGTGCCATGAAACTGAGCTCAAATAATTTGCACCATAACCTGGGCACACCCATGGTGCTGGGCGTCAGCCCAAGTTCCAGTTAGGATGTGGGTTTTGTTTGCTGACACTCTGCAGCTGTGTGGTATCTGATAATTGCAAAGGAAAGGCTGTGACCCAACCTCCCTGAAACAGTTTTACTTTCAGATTCCTATTGACTCTTTATTTTTAGGGCACAAGGCAAACCCAGCTGAACAGACACCTCTTTAGGAGCTGTGATCACTTTAGCTTCCAACAAAAAAAGAGTAAGTACTATTAGCTATTTAAAAAGATTTGAAAACTTAAAATACAAATCTCTGGGACAAATCCTGAATTATCAGGAGGGGCTTGGTCTTGGCGTGGGAATGCTCCTCTGGGATCTGGGTGCAGAAGAGACTCTGTGACATAAGTTTCCATTTCCTTTATGGGTACATAATGGGGTGAGTCACCTTTGCAATATAATCTCTGAACCCCAAGGAAGTGGGGTTGGGAATTGCAGCTCCCCCACCCTTGACAACCAGCAGTAAGTCCACCCCCAAAATGAACACAGCCTGAAGCAGCATTAACTTTCACAGGAGCCTTTGATTTTTCGCATTCCCTTTGATTTTAATACGTCAGCAATCCTAAAAAATGAGGGTGGGCAAATTCCATCATTCATAGCTGAAATTTACATAGACAGAGGTGAGGTGGATTGCTCAAGGAAGGGACTCTCTGCATGGAGATCTCCCCATTCCCGCTTAGAAAAGGAACAGCTGTCTCAGCAGCCTTGTCCCCACTCCCATCAGGACATGCTGGTATCTAACTAGCAAAACACGGGTAAAAAGATGGGAAAAAGGAGGGACAGAGCCACAGCAGCTTTGAAACAGTGAGGCAGGAAGGTGTGAATGATCCAGAGCTGCAGTGCAGTTTTGGCAGCATTATTGGAGTTGGCCCTGTCTCAACCCCATGGGAAACACCCAGTTTTCCCGAACCCCAGTGCATTGCTATAGCTAATTTCCAGTTGTTATTACAGAACTATTTCATTTTCAACAGGAAAGAGGGGGAGTCTGGTGGGTCCGTCTCTCAAATTGTTTAAATGGCCAATCTCATGATAATGGACAAGGCACTTTCCTAGAGTGTTTCTCGATAAACTGAAGCTGTCTGTGGCAGCTTCACAAATCCTGTGTCTTCTGCCTTTTAACAGTAAACCTCTGCAGATCTTGTGATTCAGGGATAATGGCCACTGGTGACAAACACAGGATCCTATGCACCAAACGCAAAGAGCTGATACAAATTATTCAAAGAGACCCTGACAACATCTTGGATGAGTTACTTGCCCTGTCCATCATCACAGAGGAGGAGTACAACAGCTTCTATCAAAAAGAGGACATTGTGACCAAAATCAGGGAGTTGTTAATTCACATACAGAAAAAAGGGGAGTCAACCTGCCAGCAATTTCTGGAGTGTTTAGAAATCCTCTTTCCTGGCATCAATCAGGATTTACAACCTTCTGGTCATGGTAAGTCAAATCTCTTTCTGTTTTGTTTAAAAAAAAGAGAGAGAGAGTTAATAGCCATAATCTTTATGAGTAGAGATTAATAAGACTGGGACTTTTCAGCTTGGAAAAGGGGAGATATGATTGAAGTCTATAAAATCATGACTGGTGTAGAGAAAGTAGATAAGGAAGTGCTGTGTACTACTTCTCATAACACAAGAACTAGTGATCACCAAATGAAATTAATAGGTAGCAGGTTTAAAACAAAGAAAATGAAGTATTTCTTCACACAACACACAGTCAACCTGTGGAACTGCTTTCCAGAGGATGTTGTGAAGGCCAAGACCATAACAGGGTTCAAAAAAGAACTAGATAAATTCATGGAGGACAGGCCCATCTATGGCTATTAGCCAGGATGGGAAGGGATGGTGTCCCTAGCGTCTGTTTGCCAGAGGTTGGGCATGGGCGACAGGGGATGGATCACTGGATGATTCCCTGTTCTGTTCATTCCCTCTGGGGCACCTGGCATTGGCCACTGTCTTAAGGCAGGATACTGGGCTAGATGGACCTTTGGTCTGACCCAGTATGGCCGTTCTTATGTTCTTATGTTTTTATGGATTCTTTCCTGTTCCGATTAGAATCCACTTCAGCCTCGGGTCTACATCCCACATCTTAGCTAGCTCCCATCAGACAGCACAGCCTTCTGTTCTCTGGATCAACTCCAGTGTTCGGCCTGTCTATTCTTCTCAGTAGGAAGTTCCCAGTCATGTAGACCTGCCTCTTCCTGGTGTTGGTTCAGTTCTCCAGCCATCCCCCTTGTGTTCCCTCTGGCTGCAAGTCTCCCTGCCTTCTGTTCTCACTTGCAATCTTTGGCAAGTCATCCTCTTTCCTCCTGGGGCTCTGAACTCTGGCTACCTCCACTGACTCTTTGCCTTTTCTTGTGGGTGCCTAGCTACTCTTCTCTTTCTCCTTGCCCACCCATCTTCTGTTCCTGCCTGACTCTCCCCTATATCCAGCTCAGCAAACCTGTTCCTCAGCTCTATTTCTTGTTCACTAGCCGGTCTTTTCCTCTGCCTTGTTTTCATAGTCACGTGTTTCCACTGGCCACTCTCCTCATCCAGCAGCCTACCCTCACAGTTCTGCAGCCTAGCTTGCATCGAGTCTTGAGTTTTCTCTTCAGTTTCCTCTTGCCTTCCTTTCATCATCTGCTCAAATCCTCTTTGAAACTCAACCATGACTTCTAACAGCATCTCCAAACCTGGGATCAGCTCTTCCATCAAATCTAGCAAGCATAATAAGGAAGCAGCTTTCAGGTACCCTCTTCAGAATGATATACATCCTGCAGCTTCCACATCACTCATCTTAATTGTCTCTTCCATTCCTTGGGTCACTACCGTGGCTGCTTCTGTAAGCACCTGTCAAAACAACAACAACAACACACACAAAGAGCCACACATACCTTCCCGCAAACTTCCCTGTTGTCAGCTCTGTTTTCTGGCTTCTGTGTTGCTGCTTGTGTGCCACTGGCTGGTTGCATGGCTGCCTTTCTAGGCTCCCTAATCAGGGCTCAGCTTTCATCAAAGGCTCTACTTCTCTCACAACACACTGCCCGCTACCAGACTGCGAACTAAAAAAACATCCCTCGCTATTGTTAAAACCAGTTGCCCTGTATTGGTGCTGATCTATGGTTTTAATTTTCCTAGCAGAAATGAGGCCCAAGGGAAGATTTAACCAGCAGCCAATTTGTTTGCTACAAAGATTAGATTAGCATCTAGCAACAGTTCAAACAGAGAAACAAAATGAAAGCATCACTAAGACCAAAAAGAGCCTGGAACAGGTGGGGATTTTTCTGGCAGGGAGACTTGCAAAAGCCTAGGATGTTTGCGTACTGTCTGTCCGCCAAGTGTTCATCCAGTCCTAATTTTCTATGACCCAGGTGATGGGGCTCCCAACCTTCCCCCTAGGAAGATGATTCCATGGCCTCATAGGGCTCACTGTCAGGAAGTTTTTCTGGATATTGTACCTAATCTTGTCTTTCCTTAAATTTAATCCTGTTTCTCCTAGTTATTTCTCAGGGCTCTACGGGAGACACCAGCGAAGAGCTGGAGGAGGGGACAGAAGGTGAGCCACCAGGGGAATGGTGGAGGGGAAAGGGAGCAGCAGCACTCACCAATGGATGGGGAAAAGGAGCAGGATGAGAGGATGGGCTGTGGAAATAAGACATGAGTAGCTTGCTTTCCCCCATACTCTGTCCCTTGGTAGAGCTCTCCATATGGCTATTCTCAGGGCAGGTACAAGCACTTCCTGGGCCATCTACAGACTCATCTGACTGAAGCACTCCATCTCTGATTAGTGAGACTGGCACAGGGAGTGCAGAGTGGCGTGAGTAGGACTCGCTAGGGATATTACACAGAACTGTAATATATGCTGCAGAGTGCTCAGGTCTCTAGTTACTCCCTCCGAAGGGTCTGCTCATGGTTGGAACAGCCTTCAGAGAGATCCAATTAAGGAGCCAATGTCTGAGTTGGCCATGAATGTAAATCACTTGCATGGTTACAGATCTGAGACTTTCTTCTAACGGCACTTAACTTACCAGGCCTAATAAAGAGTAACTATGAGTTCAAAGACCAAAATTAAAACATCAAAATCCACAATTAAAATGTAATACTTTGTGACACCTTCACAAAAGAAAAAGGTAGAAATCAAGTTAATTTCTGGCCTCACAGGTCAGAAAGAAAACCCAATGAACAATTCTGGAACCTATCTACAGAATTAGAACATTCAATCTACACTACATAACAAGAAACCGCATTTTGCCTTCCTGTTCTCTGTGGTTAGCATTTCCTGCACAGTGTTTGAATTGTCACTGGCTTTATTTTTACTGTAGAAATAGCTTCTTGGGGAATCTTCGTCATTTTGAAAGGAGAGTATATAACTATTAAGAATACAGGAACATCAAAAAAGTCTTTAAAGATCTGAGAAGGTTTTAATGTGGTTTCCTTTCTAGGATCTTCAAGTATGGAGAATGAACCCAAGAATTTAGGAGGCACTGTGTCCTCAGAAAAAGGAAATGCTGAAGGTACTATCTCCTCCTTAATATATTACTACAATTGCGTACCAGATAATGCTGGCCCAACCCAATGTGACGGCTTCCCCCTCCCCGGGTGCTCCCTGGAACTGGGGTACCACTGAAACCCCTGACCCACCACACTAGGCTTCCTCTCACACTGAACTCCTGTGACCAGCTGCAAAGCCCTCCAGCCTGCACTTTCCCTAGCATACTTACAGGTAGGGACACATCCAGCTGCAGTTACATTCAGGGTCTCTGACCAGCCCCTGTATAGGAAGGCTACAGTTAGGGCAACTCCCATCACCTTAGGCATGCACCTCCTCTGGAGTATAAACCCAATGTTTTACTGTCTTGCTCTGCACAGGGAACCGTACAGCATATGCTCATGAAATTCTCACCTTCCCTCAATGTGGAGAGAAATACGCAAAAGCCTTTTGACCCTGAGCTAAGATTAGTTCACTCTGGCAACTCACTGGTTTAAATAAAGCAAAAACAAGTTTATTAACCGCAAAAGATAGATTTTAAGTGATTATAAGGGATAGCAAACAGATCAAAGCTGATTACCTAGCAAATAAACTAAACACACAAACTAAACTTATTATACTAAATATACTGGATATGAATGAGCAGATTCTCACCCTGAGAGATTCACAAGCAGGCTGCAGATTCTTAAGGGACAAGCTGCATTTGCTTTACAGCTTGGAATCCCCCGGATGTTTCATACACAGGCTAGAAATCCCTTTAGCCTGGGTCCTGCACTTCCCCCAGTTCAGTCTTTGTTCCTTGGGTGTTTCCAGGACTCTTCTTGGGTGGGGAGTGAAGAACCCTTATAATGTCACTCCCCATTTTATATAGCTTTTTCATATGGCAGGACAGTGGCTGATTTAGAGTTAGTGGGGCCCTGTGCTCAGCTTCATTTTTGGGTCCCCCCCTTGGGACCCAGCCAAGAAAAAAGAACATTCTCTCTTATCTCCCCTCCCCCCACAGCTCCGTTCATTTTTTTTGTTCTGCATTGTCCTTCTATAAGAAATAGGAAGAAAATGAAAATAAATTGAGGTATCTTGATTTTTTTGTAGTCTAACTTATTTTTTTTCATAGACCACTTGAAAATTGCTAAGGGTCTCAGCAGATCACTTAATGATCTTTCCAGATACTGTTTGTAAAGTTAGATAACTATTGTAAAGTGCTTTGGATAAGAGCGCTTATTAAACAAATGTAAAAAACATTGGGGTGCGGGGGCTGGCCAGGAGTTAGGATGTGGGAGGGGGCTCAGGGCTGGGGGTGCAGGGTCTGGAAGAGAGTTAGGGTGCAGGAGCAGGCTGGGGGTTGGAGTGCAGGGACTGGCCAGGAGTTAGGATGTGCGATGGGGCTCAGAGCTGTGGAAGGGGGTTGGGGTGTGGAGCGGTCACGTGGGGCTGCCCCTGTTTGCTGCTCAGGGTGGGGGTGGGAATGTGGGGAGGTGCAGGAGTCAGGGCTGGGGTTGCGTGAGGGGGTGCAGGAGTCAGGGAGGTCAGGGGGCTGGGATGCAGGAGTCAGGGAGGGCATGGGCTGTATCAGGGGGTGCAGGAATCAGGGCTGGGAGTAGGGTTGGTCCCGGGAGCAAGGGAGGGCCGGGGTAAATTGTGAGTACAGCAGAACTGGGGAGGAGGTAAACAGGATCCCCTCCACCCCTATCTACATATAGTGAGTACCTATCTTCTAGGTCCTAGCTCCTCACCCTTCCTCTGCTGCAGAGCAGCTGAGTGGCAAGCAGGAACTCCATCCTCTCCGCTCCACTCCACTCCGTCAGCAGGTTGACAGTCCCTGGCTTCGGGCTTCCTGAGCCCAGGGGAGCCCAAAGCGGCAGACCATCCATCACCGGCCATGTGGGGTGGAGACATCTGGTAGGAGGAGCAAGTCGGTGGGAGCTGGCAGGGGAAGATGCCCAGGGTCGTCATCGGGGGGAGGGGGGATGGAGAGGAAAGCCAGCACTGCAGCCACTGGGCTGTAGCAGAAGTGGAGTGCCCGGCCGAGGTGGCCCCTGCTGAGCCTGGTCTGGCACCATGGCACCTTTGGCACCATTATAAATCCAGTCCTACCCTCCCCCCCCCAGTGGCAGCAGTCTGCCTGCTGCTGTGTTCCTAGTGCTGGGCAGAACAGGAGCATTCCAACGATTTCCTCTTTATTCCCCAAAGGGAGCAGCACATTCAGCTGTCAGATACTTCCTGGAGCTTTGAAAAGGGAGGGGTGCATGCCTGCAGGGCAGCAGAGATCAAAACACTGAGCAAAGCCATCAGGACAGGCATTGTGGGATACTGGTGGAAGCCAGTTCTGTCCGCAGAACAAACCGCAGTGTCTACACTGACTCTTTGTCAACAATAATGGGAGGGGAAAGAAAAATAATCTCTCTTGGGGGTGGAAGTCTTTTCTTGCTGAAACCAGGCGTTTTCCCCGACAAAAGTCCCATTGCAGTGTGTATGCCCTCACTGTTTTGTCGCCAAAAGGTGGTTTTTGGTGACAAAACTTGGTAGTGTAGACAAGGCCTGAGACTTTCTGGGGTGAAGTGTCACAGAACTGTAGCAGCTGGAGGAGGGTCTCTGAGGTGGAGGTGGGTTTGATCTCTCCAGTGCTGCTGGGAGCGCGCCAGCCGGGGGCTCCTAGCTGCAAGTCACAATCAGTAGCAGATTAACACATGGGCCCATGGGGCCCATGCCCAGAGGCCCTGGACAATTTAAAAAATGGGTGCCCTGGGGCCTGGCAGGAGCTGCAGATGGGGCAGCAGCCCCAAGCCTGGGGATTCTCAGCTAGACATTGCCCCACCTTCCTAGCCTGTGGAGCCTGATCTGGGAGCATTCCTGCCTCCTCAAGCCTTGCACAAAAGACAGCCCAGGGCAACCAGATTGGTAATCTTTTGAGTGGGATGGAATATGTGTGTCCCAGAATACTCAACAGCCTTTCGGGTAGGGCAGTCGCCTGTGAAGTGGGAGGCCCGTTTTCAAAAACCCAGTCTGGCTGATTTGGAGCAGGGACTTGAACTTGTGTCTCCCGCACTCCAGCAGGCTATTGGCTAAAACGGGGTGGGGGCTCTCAGGCCCCTAAACTAGATCATCCCTTGAGAACTAACTCCAGGAGAGGGTTCACAGCTGAGCAGATATAGGCATCTCTCTCTGGCCCAGAGTTAAGTATCTAATGACCTTTGCGGGGCAGGGCTTAGGCTCCACCCTTTTCATCAGCATTTCATTTTGGCTCCCTGCTCAGCATGCTGGCTTCTGTGAATCCCATTCCTAGGTGCCTGCTCTCCCCATGCATTATAAAGGAAGCCTGGGAACCTAGCTCAGGGCTGAATCGTCCAGTGGGGGGCAGGGCACCTAAAAATTCTGTGTTGCAATGCTGAATGTTACAATGCCTGTGTCCCTTTGTGGATTTAGCCCCCCACTGTCTGTAGTTGGAGTGACCATCAGAGATATACCATTAAGGACTCTCTGCCACTGCAGACCACAGATCCCCTGCGTACTTACAGAGCTGAGGCTCCCCACTGACACTCCTCTGACTAATTGCATCTTAACCTGACTCTGAAGTTTCAGACCTACCAAGGAGTAACAGTGAGTGCAAAGACCAGCAACCTAAAAATCAAAATCCAATAAAATATAATGCCATGTGTACTTTCAGTGGAGAGAGGAGCTCTTTTAGGGCCTGACTACACTGGAGCTCAAAGTGTGATGTCCAGCTTGGGCAGACATACCCACACTAGCTTTGATCAAGCGAGCACGCTAAAGGTAGACGCTAGCTGCGGTGGTGTGGGCTACCTAGGATCTCAGATGGGATTGTACTCAGCCATCCCACGAACCACGCCATCGTGGCTACACTTGTATTTTTATCACACTAGATTGAACAAAGCTAGCATGCCTCTGTCTACTCAAGCTTGAAATTACAGCTCCAGCTCCAGTCTACATGTATCCGTAAGGGCTGAGGGCAACCAGCCCCACCAGCACCTCCCTCCATAGACTGCTGCTATAAAGAAGGTGGGAGCACTGCCAGACTCTCCTTCCTCCCCTTCCCCACTGCTCCCTCATAGGCCTGCTGGAGAGAAGGGAGAAAAGAAAAGTATATGCTGTAAAGCAGTGGTTCTAACCGGGGGTCCAGGGCCCCCTAGGGGGCCTTGAGCAGGTTTCAGGGGGGGCACCAAGCAGGACCAGCACTAGACTCGCTGGGGTCCAGGGCAGAAAGCTGAAGCCCCAACGCATGGGGCTGAAGCCCGGAGCCCTGAGCCCTGCCACCCAGGGCTGAAGCTGGACCCTGAGCAATGTAACTTCGTGGGGGTCCCCGTGGTGTGGGGCCCCAGGCAACTGCCCTGCTTGCTACCCCCTAATGCCGCCCCAGCTTTTATACACAGAAAACCAGTTATTGTGGCACAGGCAGGCCATGGTGTTTTAATATCATGTTGAGTGGGGCCTCAGAAAGAAAATGGTTGAGAACCCCTGTGGTAAAGGTTAGTTAAAGTAATAGAAGAGGGGGATTAGCTTTAACTCTATTAGCATCTAATTACTAGCCACAAATGGGATTTTTCTTTTACATTATGAAGATTTTACATCAGTAACTCCACCTCTAAAAAGTGTTCTCTCTGGGAATAACTAACTTCAGAAAGCCTTGAGAATCCTATTTTTATTTTTTTTTACAGAGAAAAATAAAGCTTTTCAAGGACTCCTTTCTAAGCTAAACCTGCAGAAATACCAAAGCACGAAGCTCAGGCTGCGGGATGTCCTGGAAATTGGCTCAGAAAGTACAGAAAAGTGGACTCCTCAGATGTTAGGGGATTTACCGTGGCATTTCCTGAGGAAACTAATGGCTTTGAATGGGACAGCCAGAAACACAAGCCTTGGGCATAGAGCATATGATGATGAAGGTAGCAGCGAGGAGGCACAGACTGCAGGTAGAGATGTTTTTAGTTTTAATGACACTGACATCAGAGAATCTCTACATCCCCTCGATGTTCTCTGTGCCGTTCTGCTTTGCTCAGATAGTTTCCTGCAGCAGGAGATCCTGTCCAAAATGTCCATGTGCCAGTTTGCCCTCCCTCTGCTGCTGCCTGCCCTCGACACCCCCAAGTGCACCCTGATGCTGTGGGCCATGAGGGACATTGTGAGGAAGTGGAGGCCGCACTCCCTGGTAGAGAGCAGAGGGTTCAGAGAGGAGAGCCTGGTGCTTATCGAAATGCCAACCATTTCCTTTGTGCGGCTGGGGAGCTGCAGCTTCTCCAAGTCCAAACTCCTCAATGACGTTCTCAGCCACTCCCAGCAGCACCACGATTTCTTTATCCATCGTGACATGGAGTCTGGGAATGTCCCTCGGGAAATCGCAGATGGGCTGGTCGAGATTTCCTGGTATTTCCCTGGAGGGAGGGAGAATTTGGATCTTTTCCCAGAGCCCGTTGCAGTTACAAATCTGCGTGGAGACACTGAGTCTCACTGGCTACAATTTAGCTTTTTAACAGTGGTCTCCTCAGCAGTGTTCATAGTTATTGAGAGCATCAGTGAGAGGCAATACGCACTTTTATCATCTCTGCAGGGATCAGCCACTAAATACTACTTCATCCTCAATTGCAAGAATGGAAATCCCAAGGAAACATTGGGATTCCTTAATAAGTTGGCTCCAGTGCTGAATCTGAGCAAATCACAGCTACTGGTGAAAGACAGCACCACAAATAATGCAGAATTTGTGCAAATAGTGAAATCTGCCATAAAAAGCATAACGAGTTCACCTCCCAAGAGAATGAATTTGGAAGCCATGGCTGTGACCGCACGTAAACTAGGAATCCAGGTAGATGAGGACCGAAAGGAATGTCAGAGTGCAAGCAAGTGGGCTAGAGAAATCACTGTGGAAATAAAAGATGTGGCAAAATGCAAGAGGGAAATGCTGAGACTGCAGGGGGATCTCTTGGAAGAATTGTCTAAAGTGGAAAAAGAACTGTGCAGAATGAGAAGGCAAGGGGAGATGGCCACCGAAGACTATAAATGTCAACTGAGAGAGAAACAGTTGGATTTACGTAGACAGCAGAATCAATGTGACCTTACTGATGGATTGATTAAATTTATTAGTGGAATAGGACGATTGCCTTCAATGGAGAAACATTACTTTCTGAAATGGATGAAGTTTAGCCTGGATCATATTGCTCGAGAGAATCTTTTTAAACTATGGGATCAATATAAAGAAGAAAGTAAAATGGAAGGAGGTGACCCACAAGCACTAGCCATGCTGGATAAATTAATATCTACGACTTCCTTAGGGGTTGAGCATTTCATGCGTGAGCTGGCGCAGTTTTATGAAGCTGAATGCTCAATGGTTAAAGAAGGAGACAAGACAGAATGCCAAAGACAATTCATCCATCTCCCAGGCATAGCAGCTGACCTGATGTTGGAAGGGTTTCCTATGGAACTGATAGATGGAGATTCATCCAACATCCCACTGCAGTGGGTGACAGATGTTCTGACTGAGCTCCATGCCAAGCTGGGAGGAAGGTCCAGAATGGTGGTTATAACAGTGCTGGGTGTGCAGAGCACTGGGAAATCCACCCTTCTCAACACTATGTTTGGCATGAAGTTTGCAGTGAGCAGTGGCCGATGTACGCGAGGAGCCTTCATGATGCTCATTAAAGTGGCAGAGAACTTTCAGCAGGAACTGGGCTGTGAGTTCATTCTGGTGATAGACACAGAAGGCCTGAAAGCCCAAGAACTGGCCAAGCTGGAGGACAGTTATCAACATGACAATGAGCTGGCCACACTGGTGATTGGGTTAAGTGACATAACCATTGTTAACATGGCCATGGAGAACGTCACCGAAATGAAGGATGTTCTGCAAATTGTGGTCCATGCCTTTCTCAGAATGGAGGAAATAGGGCAAAAACCCAACTGCCAATTTGTGCATCAGAATGTCAGTGATGTGTCTGCGCATGACCAAAACATGAGGGACAGGAAACACCTCCTGGAGCAGCTGGATGAAATGACCAAAGCTGCAGCTAGGATGGAAAAGCAATGTAAAAAAGTGAATTTTTCGTGTATTATGGATTATGATGCGGAGAAACACAATTGGTACATCCCTGGACTGTGGCATGGAGTCCCTCCCATGGCTACAGTGAACATGGGATACAGTGAGAGTGTGTGTGAGCTAAAGAAATACCTGTTTGATTGTATAAAGAAACGGTCACATAATAGAGCCCCTAAGGACATTCCCCAGTTTGTCAAATGGGTGGAGAGCCTGTGGAATGCTGTCAAACACGAGAACTTCATCTTCAGTTTCAGAAACAGCCTTGTAGCTGAAGCCTATAACCAGCTGTCTATGAAGTATTCTGAGTGGGAATGGCATTTCCGCAAAGAGATGCATCTCTGGGTATCTGAAAAGGAAACTGTCATTCAGAATCAGACATCAGAGAAACTACAGGCTGGCGCCTTATCCATGTTGAAAAATGAGGCACAGGAAAAACTGCAGCACGAGAAACAAAAAGTTTTGGATAATTTACAAGATTATTTTGAAAGTGGAGTTTCGAATCTGCACCTGATAGAAAAGTACAAAGAAGATTTTATCAGGAGTGCAAACTGCCTCAGAAATGAACTTGAGATCTACTCCGAGAACAAGTGTGAGGAAGCAATTCGAATTCGAAAAGGCCAGCTCAAGACAGAAAACATCCAGACCTCATACATGCAGATAATTGAAGGGAAAGTTGACAGGGTCTTGTATGAATGTAGGAACAAAAAACATAAACTAGAGAATGAGGAACTGAAATTGGAATTTGATAACATGTGGACAGAAACACTGTCAGAGCTGAAGTTCAGCAGTTTACAGAAACATGAGATTTATCGAGAGATGGAGTCCCAGTTGAGAAAGGACCTGGAAAATCAAGGGAGTGCCGTCAGGCAGAAGCTACAGGAATCAGGTAGTTTGTTGTTTCATGGAATTGAGAATTTCAGAATGAAAAAGGAGTATCTAGCATGGATCAAAACTGTGAAAAAACTGTTGTTCACGAGGGAATGTGAACCAGCTGTTCACACAGAAGAACTTGCTAAATCCTTAATAGATGAGGCTAAAAGATACACTGAAGAAAAGGTGAATTCCAAAGTGGACTATGATGAAATCTATTGCAGAGAATTGCTGAACATAATCAACAAGAGGCTCCAACAGGAGGACATTAAAAAACTTCGCACTACTGCTTGCTTTGAAGTTGACCTGAAAATTCATATTTTGGGGGAGGCAGCTTGGAGATTTCAGAAGATGCATGAAGATTTTATCAAACAAAATGATCCTCAGTGTCGTCTAGAGAAGCTGAAACCTCAGTATTTCTCCACTTTTACTGACCTGTATTTGGAAAAAGATGAGAACCAAACAAGGGCCAGGGATTTCTGTGATCAATGTCTCAAACCTGCCTTGGTGGTTTATATCAACAAAAAACTAGGAATAGAGATAGTAGATGACATTCCCAACCAGGGAGCGTCCATTGAATATGGCAGCCGGACCTTCTTCCAGTTCACTGTACAGAAAAAGCTTCTGGAGGAGATGAACTTTGATAACTATGTGAAATATATTAAAAACTATGAAGAATTTGTCAAAACCTGGATTCAGAGACGTTTGATGGATCATTACAGGGAGAGTAAGCGTTTGGAAGAGCTGGAAAAAAAGATTCTCTCTACAATAGTAAACAAAGTCACGGAAGTTCTGGAAGGCTCCAAAAATGAAAAAAACACCACGGTCTTGGCATTTTTAAACAACTTTTGTGAAGCGCTGCAGCAGGACCTAGTCATTTCCAAGGGCAACTTACTTGGGATACAGTTTAAAAACACAGCAAAAACAGGCCAGTTTTGTGCTAATATTCAAACCTTTCTTCCGGATCTGGAACAAGAAATCTTATCTCAATTTGGTGGTTTGGATATTCACACCAAACTCTCCAATCTGCCATTAAAACCCCAGGATGAAATCTTTAAGCGAGTGCTTGGCTGTGGGAAGCAGTGTCCATTCTGTAAAGTCCCCTGTGAAGCTGGAGGAGGGGATCATAAAAAGCACTTTGCATCTGTGCATCGGCCACAAGGATTATGCAGTTACAGGAATATTGATACACAAAAACTTGCCTATGATATATGCTCATCTGAAGTGTTTTCTGAGAACTCATTCCGAAATTCAGACACAAAAGGGAAATTACATCCCTACAAAGATTATCAGGTCTATTATCCGGACTGGCGCATTCAGCCAGATCCGAGCATTGAGGCTTCTGATTACTGGAAGTTTGTTTTTCAGAAGTTCAATCACCAGTTAGCTAAAAGTTATAATGCTAACCCAGCAGATCTCCCAAGAAACTGGGCTAAAATAACTGAAACACAGGCACTGGAGGGCCTAAAGGAAGCCTTTAACATGAAATAAAAACATGGTGAGAGCCTGTTGAAATGCAATGTACATATGTTTAAGTATTTGAAAACTTTCCTTAATTTTAAAAAATGGCACATTTAAAAAAATACAATACAGAATATTTTTTAGTCTCAGAACCTATGTTCACTTCACAGTTTCTAAGTGGAACTGACAAGTTTCTGACTTTTCATGTCACATGACAACTTATGATACAATTACAGACTGGCTGCTGTACAATTACATAAGAACTGCCACACTTGACCAGAGCAGGGAGAACCATTTAGTCTGCGATCCTGTCTTCGAGAGTGGCCAATACCAGATACTCCATAAGAAGGTTTAAGGAACCCCGAATGGACAATTGTGGAACAACAGAAGTTTCTTCCTAACAAATTATTAGATTTCAAGGCCAGCAGCAACCACAATAGTCATCTACTAGTCTGGCTTTCAGCATAACACCTGGCCAGAGAATTCTATCCAATAATTCCTGCTGTGGGGGAAATTATTCATCCATAGTTGGTAATAAGCAGCTCATTATCAACCAAGTTATTTGTGGTTGAACTAAGAAGAACAGGTATTTTAGAAGGAAATCCAATTGTAATTTAAAGACCCCAAATAATGATGAATTTACCAATTCACTTCAGAAGCTGTTCCAGGTCAGTTACCCTGACTGTAAAAGCTGAATTTTATTTTCAATTAAAAATAAATTTAACTTCAATTTCCAGACATTGGATCTTGTTCTACATTTGTTTGCTAGGATCAAGAGCCCTCTACTAACTGTTATTTTTTTCCTTAGTAGTTATAGATCATGATTAATCTTCTCTTTGCTAAGTAAATGCATTGAGCTCCAAGTCTCTCAGTATAAAGCAGGTGTTTTCAAACTTTGAATCATTCTTGCAGATCTTCTCTGAAACCTCTCCAATTTTCCAAACACACTTTTTTGTAAACTATGGACACCAGAACTGGACACAATATCCCAGTAACAATCTCACCATTGGCATATACAGAAGTAATATCTCCCTAATCCTCCTTGATATTTCTTTGTTTATACATCTCAGCATAGGTGCCAACTTCCCCTCTACCCGGTGTGTGCTCGACCACCTGCTTGTCCCCGGCCCCACCCTCACTCCACACCTTCCCTGAGGCCCCATCCCTGCCCCATCTCTTCTGCTGCCGCTCCCCTGTTGACTGTGCCTGCATCTCTCACAATGGTGGAGTACAGGAGTCAATGGGAGAGCGCTCGGGGGTCGATTTATCATGTCTAGACTAGACGTGATAAATTGACCCCCGCTGGATCAATCACTGCCCGCCGATCCAGCGAGTAGTATAGACATAACCTTAGAGTGTGTCAAAGACTGATAGCAAGTTAAGGGAATGGGATGTGAAAATGGGATAAAAATTGGGGAAAAGATACTTTTTACCTGTTCTGGAATGTTGGGTTGGCCATAGTTACCCCAGTTAAGAGAAGGTCTCTTTTGAGTTGCTGGAACAGTTCCCAAGGGATGCAGCTAAACCTTAGCCCCAGAAGGAAGATTTTCTATGGTTAAAGAGGAAATAAGAGGATTAAATAAAAGAAAAATTGAGACATTGATTGAAACATGTAGAGATAAAAATCATCAATAACAGCATTTCTGGCCCAAACTCTCTGCAGTCACCCCAGCCCAGGACCCCTTCTGCTTCCCCTACCATGTCCTTTCTCAGCTGCTGGCCTGAGATGGTGGCTGGATGGGGAAGTGGCTCCCTCTAGTGTCCCCAGGGCAACACACCTCTCTCTTCCCATCCCCTCTGGCTACTGCTATCTCTGTCCCTGATATTTCAGTGTCCCTCTCTTGTCCATGTCTTTCCCCAGGGGCCACCCCTCAGGCTCATCTGCACCAAATAGCCCCTGCCAGCTCACTACCCAGTAATTATCTTTCCTTAGAGCCTCACCACAATGCCCCCTCCCAAAAACCAGAGTCATTGGCAAATCCCCATATGTCCCTTGGCCTCATTCTCCTGGGGGGTTAATAAATATCCTGGACAGCACTTAGTGCCTTGTGGACCCCCTGACTCCCTGCGGCGAATGAGCCCCTGCCTGAACCCAGAGAGGACACCCCAGCTCTCACCCTGGGCTCCTGCAGCACCAGTGCAGAGCTGTCCCTACAGAGTAAATGAGACTCAGTCCTCCCCACCCTGAGCCTTGCTCCCCTTTTCCCAGTCTACTCTGGGGGTCTCCTCGGTCAGTAGCATGAGTGTTTCTGGGACACAGATCGGGGGGGTGACCCAGGGACTTCTTGGTGCCAACTGGCAGAGGACACATTAGGGGTGCATTAGGATTTCCGGGATCCCCTGGGCCTGGTATCTACATACTAGTTCACCAAAGAGTGTCGTGCCAGGCCTCTACTGAAAGCCTGTGTCACACTGGTCATCTTAATCATTGCAAAATGTATGTACCAATAATGTGTAAGGGGTTATGTATCTAGACTGGAAATTGTGTTCTTAAGGTCTGTGACTTGGAACTGGGGAGAAAAGGTGCAATCCAGGTTTCTTTCAGACAAGAGATGTTTATTGGTCTATCTACATGTACTCTGAGTATTGTATGGTTCACAATGGGCACCATTTACAGTCTGAGCAAAATGTCAATCAAGTCCTTGCAGAGTGTCCTGGACAGGAAAAGACAGACAAGCAGCGGGAGTTATCCTACAAGTGCCCACAATGGAGTTTTGGACTATAACTGTAGATAAAGAGACAAACTCTGCATCTTCCCACTGAGGAGACAAGAGGACCGTGTGCTTGTCTCATGAGTAGAAGATCACAGCCACACCTGACTGGAAGGATTTGGGGCTTTTGCTCTTATGACAGGACAATGTTCTATTAATCGAGTTTAGGCTCGAGTGTGCATGTCATGATTTTATTTTACTTTGTTTCTAATATTTCTACTGGTTATCATTTGAATCCCTGTGTTAAATAAACATACCTGCTTTCTGTGTGAAGAAGTGTGAGTGTGGTGTATTAAATGGAGCTGTGGAGTGTGGTGTAATTGGTAAGATGCAGTTTGGGAACACCGGGTCTAGTAACTCTGCGTGGCTGATGAGTCAGGGGCTGGACACGCCAGGGCGATGCTCGAGGGCTGGTGTGTGCGTATCACTAACCTATACCGAGAGAGCAAGGCCTGCAGAGGCCTAGAGGGGAGTGACCCCCTGGCACACACTGACAAGGCTTCCTCACGCGAAGGGCAGGTGGTAGCCAAGTTTCTCACAGCCCTGGGTATCCCTGGGAGGCATCACAGGGGAGGGGAATGGGACTGACCCAAACCCTCTGGTCTGTTGCCACCTCCAGTGGCTGCAATGTCCCCCCACCCTGGAGCACGTAGCAACCCAGTCCTTTCATGGATGCTTGTTCGCCGGTTGCCCACTTTGTCCTGTCAGCCGAGAACTGCTCCGCCTGAGGGGCTGAGGCTGCAGAGCGAACAGTCCTATCCCGAGAGCTCGCTGCCCACGGCAGAGGGACCAGCTGGGGCTGATGTGGGGGGGTGGCAGGGCCAGGGCCAGGGCCAAGGGCATGGGAAAGGCCTGAGAAGTGCCCCCCCCATGAAAATCCCTTCACTAAATTCCCTCATAGACCCTGAGCTGCTGCTTCTCCCTGTACATTTCCCCCTCTCCTTCCCAACCTCCTCTTGACTCTCCCACATCTGCTGCCTTCTGAACTCTCTTCCCACCTCTGATCCCTCCCAATCGCCTCCATCCCACAGGGCCCTTCCCCTCCACTCCTTGAATCCTGCTCCCTGCCCCTTCCCTTCCCAACAACCTTCTCTCAAATCTGCTTCTCTCCACCCTCTGGAATTCCCCCTTCCCTACCCATGTAAACTGTGCCCTCCCCCTCCATGGCCCTCGCCTAAATCTCCCCTCCTGTTCTTACCCCTCCCCCTGAACTCCCTGCCCCTTTGTCCCCCCTGCTCCCCGTCGTGCGGGCAGACTATAGGGCAACAGGAAGGCTGCAAGGGTAGGGGAGGTCTGGGACAGAGGAGTGGAAGCGGAGGGGGGTGAAGGCAGCAGGACCCGACTGTCATGAAACATATTCTCCTTTGTCTCCTGTTGGCCCAGGGCGGACAGGAGGGTAAATTCCTCAGGCCTGTGATGTGCTTTGAGCTCCTCAGAAGGGAGGTGCTCTAGGAAGGCAGGGCATTCTGGGTCAGGGACCGAGGTAGCATCCAGGCCCTTCTCCCCACCCACCTTCATCAGGACCATCCTGCTGGCTCCTTAAGAGTCCCCTAAGCTTAGCTTGTACGGTGTGGTTGGTTGGCCCCACAGACAATCAATTCCAAACCTTGCAGGGAATTACCAAGGCCTTGTTGGGCAGAACCCCATTGATTTTGGTAAAGAAAACAAAAAATGAGAAAAAAGGCAAAACCTGCTTTGTACTGGTGGAAGTGAGAGGAAAATGAGGCCCACAGAGTAGCCCAACACCTGGAACCCTCCTGCGGTTGCCTACACATAACACGTACAGCAGCTTGGTGTGCTGACCCCCTCGCTGAGTGCACAACAGAGCATCCCACCCTCTAGTTGGCTTGTTGCCATGTGTGACAGCTCCTGGTGTGACTCCCAAGGGACTGGACTGGAGAACTGAAGAGCCAGAAGCATGAGCTTCGACAGCTTGAGGTAAAGCTCCATGGCTGGGGGCTGTAACAACTCAGATCCTTTTGCAGAAAGGGACGTGGAAGTCACAGCACACACTCGCCAGTCGATTACACAGGAAAAAAACAGTGAATGGTACAAACTTCATCAATGACAGTAGAAACTTGATCCTGCCCCAGCTTTATTGATGATTAAATTAACTTGTTAATAGGATTTAATGTCAATAATAATAATTAGTCCTGCCTTGACTGCAGGGAAATGGACTAGATGGCCTCTCGAGGTCACTGCCCGTCCTAAGATTCTATGATTATCATCCAACCACTAAAGAATCATTCCTTGTCCGGTAGATCACTTTTCTCAGGGCGTGTTTCACATCCTTGTTCCTCAGGCTGTAGATCAGGGGGTTCAGCATGGGGATCACAAGAGTGTAGAACACGGACACCAGTTTGTCCTGATCGGATGAGTTGCCGGATGTGGGCTGTAAATACATAAAGAACAGAGTCCCAAACAATACGCTGACGGACGTCAAGTGGGAGGCGCAGGTGGAGAAGGCTTTGCGCCTGCCTTCCGTAGACCGGATCCTCAAGATGTTGAGGATAATATAAATGTAGGAGACGAGGATAATCAGGACAGTACTCAATCCAGTTACAGCAGCAAAGACGAAATGCACTCTGCTATCCATGTGAGTGCTGGAGCAGGAGAGCTTCTGGAGTGGGGCGAGGTCACAGAAAAAGTGATCGATGATGTTGGGACCACAGAAGGACAGGCTGAACAAAGAGCCTGCGTGCACAACGGCATTGACAAAGGCGTAGAAGTATGATGCGGCTACCAGCTGGATGCAGACTTTCCTTGACATGATAATCGTATACAGCAACGGTTTGCATATAGCTATGAATCGATCATACGCCATCACGGCCAGAAGCACAGCCTCAGCATTTGCACAGACAGAGAGAAAGAAAAATTGTATGGCACACCCAGCAAAGGAAACAGCTTTACACTCTGCTAAGAAGTTCACCAGAGCCCGGGGGGCAATAACAGAGGAGTAAACAGTATCTATAAGGGACAAGTTGTGAAGGAAAAAGTACATGGGGGTGTGTAGCCGGGACTCAGCCGTGATTAATGCAATCATCCCAAGATTCCCCACCAGGGTGACAATGTAGATAACCAAAAACACCACAAAGAGGATGGTTTGTAGCTGTGGACTGCCTGTGAACCCTAGGAGGATGATCTCAGTCACCCCAGTGTGATTCCTCAGCATTATTTTTTCCAGATATAGTCTATGCTGCTGGGGGATACTTAAAAAAGAAATCAAAGATGATACTTATTATTGAAGCGGAGCTAAGTTGGGGTGGAAGGTGGGTGCTGCCATCTTGACACACATAAGCAAGTCAAGATAGACAAGCCAAGTTATATCATGCCTACTGTGTGATGTTAATTTCTCTTAATAAAATTTTGTGTCACTGAGGAATTCCCAAGTTTTTTCTTCCTTAAAATAAAATAAAATAAAATAAAACAAAACAAAGGCAAATGGGAAGAAAAAATATGTAAAAGAATTTGCTGTGCATTTCAGCATTTCAAAAGTCAGCTAGCTTGGAACCCATCGACAATTGCAGATATATTAGTCAGTACTTTTGAAATACCTATTGCAAGTCTGGCAATTGTAAATATAACTTAATTGATATGGAAACAAATAGCCAGACATTGCTGCAAACCATCTGACTTACAGTACGGAAGTGCATGGAGTGGTAGAAAATCAGCCTTATATTAGAGGTCTAGCATCCTTCCATAATTAAACCATTCATTAGGAGCCATGCTATTTTACATGTCAATTCAAACCACGGATTTAGAATAAAGTCTCTGATTAAATTAAATAAACAACATTTGTGCTGAAATTAATAAGAATGATATTCACAGTGAGGAAGTGTATATTAACTCTGGATATATGAATGAACAGACGAATCAAGCAAAGGGAGGCTGAATGAAAACTATGGGTGAGATCCTCACCCCGGCTCTGGCCCCTCACATCAGCTTAAAACTGGAAATTGGAGGCAGCAAGTGAGCTTGGACAAGCTTCCACCTCAAAAGGAAAGGGCCCTATTAAACACCAAGTAAAACATCTGTGGAGCAGTCTACCCATCCCAGGCTCACCTTGCAGTAGCTGATCTTCCTATACACGGTAGAGATGTCAATCTCTCTTGCTTATTCAGAATGATTGGAGAAAGTTGGAGGACTGTCCTGTCCTTCTCAGAAGATATTTTGGAAGCGGATACATGACGAGTTTCACACTGAATACACACCTTGCGTCCACCTAGACAGTCACAACGAGACACATTGGGAAGTGCAGGTCAAACCACATCCAAGCACATGTTTCCCTTAGAAGCCTGAAGGGTCCCCATTTGCATGTTCTTCCATGTCAAGTTGCCAGTAAATCTGAAACATATAAGAGCTATTTACTTTCATCGTATTATGAGTGTGAATCCGCCCTGAACCTGAAAGACTTTCCACAGAGGCAGAAAATGGTGTGTTGGGGAAGCCAGTGCAGCCAGTTCTGTACTGCAGTGTCTTTAAAGAGAGCTCTTCTCTTGTCAGAGCTGTTGATTAGGAATAGCTCATCAGCACAAAACCCTCTCTAAGGAATTTTAAATGAAAATATTTTACGTTCAAAGAAGTTAACCACATAGTTAGAAAAATCCCTTACAACTTGATTCTTTGCAACCACAGTGTTTTGATCTTACTGTTGTCTTTTTGCTTTGCACAGAGTACACCCTAACTTAGCACAATGGCCAGATCATCAGTCGATGTCAATCACTGTAGCTCTACTGAGGTTGATGGAGCTCGTCAACCTGTCTGGAGTGGCTCATGACCATGAGTGCCAAATTCAAGGTAGACTGTTACTCACAAACCCCAAATTGGTTGTGTGTTCTATAACTCTATTTCACCAACCAAGTATCAAGGGTGAACTCTGCAGGAACTAGAACAGCCTTAAAACGGAGTCACAGACAGATCATTAGTCGATGTCAATCACTGTAGCTCTACTGAGGTTGATGGAGCTCGTCAACCTGTCTGAAGTGACTCATGACCATGAGTGCCAATTCAAGGTAGACTGTTACTCACAAACCCCAAATTGGTTGTGTGTTCTATAACTCTATTTCACCAACCAAGTATCAAGGGTGAACTCTGCAGGAACTAGAACAGCCTTAAAACGGAGTCACAGACAGATCTCTCCAGCACTGCGGTGTATCTTACCACCCAGGCAAGCCTGTCTTTGTGATGGATGGTCTCTTGCAAGAAAAATTACAACAATATTCCATTTACTTCCAGTCCCTTACCCCCGGTCAGTTGCTCCTCAGATCTCAAACCACAGACAAGGCTTGTAGTCAATCCGGTAATAAACTAATGAAAGGTTTATTATCTAGGAAAAAGAAACACGAGGGTTATTTACAAGGTTAAAGCAGGTAAACATACCCACACCCTGAGTTACAGTCTTAGGTTCCAAGAATTAATAGAAGCTGCGGTAATGCACAAGCTTTATATGTCCTTTAGGGCTAATCTAAGCCAAGCAGCCTGGGAATCCCTTGCTTAAGCTTAGAAATATTGCCCTCCCCAAATTCCTAGCAGCACACTGATGATAATTCCTCCTTGACAGAGATATTTAGACCCTTCCCCCAGCGTTCAAGCTGTGATGGGATGAGCATTTGTGCACATCTGCTCTTCCTGGGTTTAGAGAAAACAATCATCAAAGTCTTGGTTTGTCTGACGTCGATAGGCCTTCTTTTGTTGGGCAGGAGATGATACCTCTGATGGTCAACTAGTATTTCACGCTTGGTAACGCTTCCCTCCTGACTGGGGGGGTTTCCAGTTTCATAAGAAGCACTTCTATAGTACCAGAGCAAAACACTTCAATATTACCTCATATCATGGGATACAGATAAGTGAAATGAATGCACGCCGCAATTCACAAGCATTTCATAAAGTTTAAACACATCTCTAGAAATCTAACACCTATTTTAACAGTATGAACACACAGGTGAACCATGTCGGTTTCCAGCTAGGCATTTGCCAGTTTTCAGTGAGGCTGAGGGGAGCAGGCATGAGCTGGCACCTGATCCGCCAGCTGCATAAAGCCATGCTGATCATCCCCACCTGAGGGTCTTCCCCAATATCCTGGCACAATCTCATGCAGCACTCAGGATGTTTCAGGCATTCTGTCCCATTTTACTGCAAATTATTTAGTGAGAGAAAATCATTCCGGTGTCAAAGGAGTCAACATTTTGAGAAGAGAAAGCCAATCTTTTTCTCAGAAGACCGAATTGATTTTGTAGCATTCTCCTGGGAATAGACTTAAAAAAGAATTATGATACTCACCCTAGTTTTTGTCCTGTAACGTTAAAATTGCTTGTTGCGAGAAAGAGAGCTCTCTTGCTGGAATTCAAATAGATCATGCAGAGTGTAATTAGAGTCAGGGTGTATATATTTGGTTTTCTGGTGTTTGGGGGCAGAATTCCTCAGAGCTCTGAATCTCGGTCAGGCACAAAGGGGATCATTAAAGCACCATTTCTGTCTCCTGGCACCAGGAGATAGCTCATCACTGCTTTACCGTTCATGTTTTTGGAAATGGTAATGCATCACTTTGTTCTCGTCCGCTCTTCTATGCAGTCCATAAATCTGAAAATCCCCCTAGGACTTCCAGTCAGGGATACACTTGGAAATTTTCATCACGATATTTTTTTCATTGCTTTTTTTCCCTGAGAAAATAAGGTTTGTAGACTGATAGTGTGAGAATCCAGTGTTAGGAACTTTACAGCAAGTTTCCATGCACAACTGAATGGGTGTTCAAGGAGTCAGGATTAAGGGGCATGTCAGAGACGAACAAAAGCCTGAGACTGGAGTAACAAGAGGGGCTATACATCAGGATTCAGGGGAACTTGTAGAGTCATTAGACCAGACAGGACTGGGGTAGCTCAGGGTGCTGCATGTCAAGTCTGAGCTAAATCGTGCGGAGAGTCTGGTTCTAGAAGAGAAGGTGTGTCAGGATTAACTTGCTTTAGTACAGGGTTTCTCAAACAGGGGTCGCTGCTTCTGTAGGGAAAGCCCCTGGTGGGACAGGCTGGTTTGTTTACCTGCCCTGTCCGCAGGTCTGGCCGATGGTGGCTCCCACTGGCCACTGATCGCTGCTCCGGGCCAATGGGAGTTGCTGGAAGCGGGGTGAGCCGAGGGACGTACTGGCCACTGCTTCCAGCAGCCCCCACTGGCCTGGAGCAGCGATTTGCGGCCACTGGGAGCCGCAATCGGCCGGACCTGCAGACGGGGCAGGTAAACACACCGGCCCGGCCGCTAGGAGCTTTCCCTACAGAAGCGGCGACCCCTTGTTGAGAAACCCTGATCTAGTAGAAGCAGTGGTGGAATGTCCAGTATTGCAAAAAATAAGGGGTTGTGGGTTGAGAAGGAAGGTTTTTGACAAAAGTGTGTCACAGACCAGGGCAACTACGCTTGTATTCTTCCTTGGTTGCTCAAGGGCACTCGCCCTAGTTCCTCAGCCATCACCTCTCTTGGGACAAGAGCCACATCACTCTCCTTCCTGCGAGTGGTTTTCCTGCTGCACAATTCCCCCTTTCGTGCCGCGGTATTCCTAGCAAGCCAGACTACCGTAAAGGCCAGTGTCTCTGCTTGGCTTTCTCTCCAAAGGTTATAATCGGCATGATTGCCAGCAGCTTTAAGTTACCACACAACCTTTTCTAGGCAACGACATTTATTTTTAAGGTGAAAGCTTTGCACAGAAAACATATTAAAAACAACAAAATAACCTGTCCACAGGCTGATAAGCTTGACAGAGATCACCCAGCTGCAGCAAGGGCGCCTGGGGAAGCCAACCCTTCAAAATTCCATACAGAGTCATGTGACCACCATCCCATCTAATTTCTCTCTTTAGCCCTGTAAACGGGCCGACTCACCCCTCTGGCGCCTCCTGCTGGTGACTCCGGGAATTAGCTTGGTTCCAGCTCTGGAGCGCCCTCTGCAGGCTGGTGATCCGCCTGTCCTCTGGCCCTCCGTGTCTCTCCCTGGACCCGGTGCCCTTTTACATAGGGGTGCTGGCCCCTGGCAGTAACCCCTTTCTCTCTGGGTCTCCCCTCCCCAGGGAACCCCCACCTTCTATCCCCACCTTGCCTCAGTATATGGCTACTGCCAGTCATTGTCTAGCCCCACACCCTGGGGCAGGCTGCAGGATCAGCCACTCATCACTGGCAAGGAGGGTTTGGACCTGCTGCCTTGGCCTACCCCTGGGCTGCCCTTTGCAACCCCTGGTACCTGTTAGCCCTTTGCTAGGCCGCAGCCTGGGGCTTTCCAGGCTGGAGCTCCCCAGCGCCTCAGCCTGTCCCCAGCCCTGCTCCCCTCAGGTACTTTGTCTGTAGCACCCTGCAGCCAGGCCCTTCTCCCTCTTCAGGCAGAGGAAGACTGTTTGGGCTTCTGGCTCACAGCCTCTTATAGGGGCCAGCTGGGCCTGATTGGAGCATGGCCACAGCTGAGCCTGCTTTGCCCAATCAGCCCAGGCTTCTTGCCCCAGCCTAAAGGCTGCTTTCTCCAGCCACGGCCCCTTCCCAGGGCTGTTTTTAACCCCTTCAGGGCAGGAGCAGAGGTCCACCCTGCTACAAGACCCTATGGGGAAGAGCTGTCACATCTCCCTTCTTACACTTGTTACCCAAAATCGTTGGATTGAAACCTGAGATCTGGTCCTCCCACCAGTTTCCTGGAAGTGTGTGTGGTGACCCCACCCCCCTTTCAGGGATGAGCTGTGCCGGCAATGGGTTGAGGTTCAAGTATTATAAGCAACAGTTATTTGCTTCAAAGGGTGAACTAAGGTAGGACTGCTTCACTGTAAAGCAACCCTCAACCATACACTACTTTTAACAGCAGAGGGGTCAGGCAAGGGAAGGTCTCCAAACCTCCCCCATAGCCAAATTCCTTTCCCTGCCATTATGCTGTGATGACTGGGCCTGCAAATTTGCTCTAATTTTGATCTTGACTGTAAAAAATATATGAAACATTATATAATAATGTTAGAATAACAAAACTTGTTGGCAAAATAGGTCAAGCTTTTTTCAATAATAAATATTTTAAACAGGGACAAAAGAACTAGACAAAGAGACTAAATTAGGTCCATTACTCAAGGACTATGTTGAAATCATGCTTGGTGAAAAAAGAAGATGTGGAACCAGAACTTAATAGACCAAAATTGGTATATTAGATATTAGGCCTAAATGGTGGCCAAAGTGATGAGCGGATGGGCTATTCCACCCAACATTTCTTTTCTGGGTCCTGAGAGAAAGAGACTTTGGGGGAAACCTGTGGGGTATATGAGGAGAGGAGCAGTCTAGGGGAAGCCCACAGGAAGAGGACCCTGGAGAGGGGGAAGCCTGGGAACTGGGCATTGTAGCTGCCCTCAGGTGAGCAGTTGTGCACACGGACCTGACTGGTTTCCATTCAAAGTGCTGACATAAGCAACATGGTTCCGTGCAATGTTTTGATTCCATATCGGATGGAGAGCTATTCCACTGGAAACTTTGTGACCTGCTCTATTCATGAACTTCTTGTTTCATTTGCTTGTACACATCTCAGCTATTATCTCATGAGCTCCAGGCTTGACCCCCGTTCTCGCTTTCACCAGTGAGAACCCCGTGTCTCTCCACTGACACTTAGGGAGTTGCACTGGCGAGAGCAAGGTCAGAATCTGCTGTCAATCTTCATACGAGTCCTTCAAGTCCCTCCATAAAACCCACCTCTCTCGCAAAGACTTCAGAACATTGTCAATTGATAATGACAGGCAGGGCGTGAGCTGTTCCTACAGCATTTGCTATGACTGATTGACTTAGTGCAGCTGTGAACCATGCTCACAGAGAGAAGGTGGGTGAGGTAATATCCTTTATTGGACCAAGTTCTGTAGGTGAGAGAGACAAACTTCTGAGCCACACAGAGCTCTTTCTCAGGCTTGGGAAAGGTACTCTGAGAGTCATAGTTAAATGCTAGGTGGAACAGATTGCTTGGCGTAAATTGCTAGCACATATTGTATTGGATGATTCAAGTACCTTTCCCAGACCCGAAGAAAAGCTCTGTTTGGCTTGAAAACTTACATCTCTCACCAACAGAAGTTGGTCCAAAGGAACGTAGTAAAGCATCCACATTTTCTCTCTAATATCCTGGGACCAACATGGCCAGAACTACACTGTATACAGCCCTGCTCTAAGACAGTCTATATTAAAACATCTTGTTGTTGTTACTCCCTGCTTCCTTCCCGTTAACACGTGGATTCATAGATTTCATGGCCAGAAGGGACCATTGGGATCATCTGGTCTGACTGCTGTATAATGCAGGCCAGGGAGCTTCCCCTGCTCTCCAACATGTGAATAAAGTGCCAGATTAAGTCCACGCTTTTTTGCTCCAAAGTAACTCAAAAGTGGTTGAATTTTAAAATGAGATGTTTGCCAGGTGTTTGTTGTGCTCAGTTGCAAATGACATCTTGTAGCTGCAAGGCCAGGCGATATTCTGCATCAGTAAATTTAGTCTGCATATTTTCTCCTCTGTGATCTTAAACTCATGGAACAGAATATGCTGGAACACAAAGTTGCATTGGACTGACCAAACATGCATACTAATGAAGGCATCCTGTGTTGACTTTATCCAGTACGTTAGTGTGATGCATCCCTATGTCCATAGAGGATGAAGGATTGTGATATCACACAGTGCTTATGTAATGAAAATTACATGGGCTGTGTCTTTTGTTCTCAGCACAATTATTGCTATTAAAGGAACTCATATGGGCAAAGATGAGTCCCCAATAACCATGTGTAGTAAAAATATCCCAAACATACACATTGCTGCCCTGGCAGCTTCCGAAATGCAGAACACTGTGAGCACCACTAGAGAGCTTACAGATGATTTAAAGGAATATCAACTTATTGCCAGTATACTAGAATCAGAGGATGACATGATGGATAACCTACCATTTATCATCAAACTGTTTTTATTATTATTATTATTTTAGCATAGCCAGCAATGTGTGTGAGGCTTCAAAAAATCAGATCCCTGCCTCTAAGAGCTTACAATCTCAATATCACACAATACTCAGTACAACAGAGCAAGAAACAGGAAGAAGAGAACATAAGGTTTAGTCGTAATGTTTTCAAAACTAACAAGTGATGTGGGTTGTCACCGTTGTGGATGCCCAAGTTGAGATACCTTAAAAAGGCTGTTGAGAGTGGGTGAAAATCAGGTTCCTTTGAGGTGTCTCAAAGTGGGAGGCCAGAAATTGACTCCTGGAAAATCACTTCTGAAATGTTGATGTGCTAGAGTACACTTATGCAACTATTTTAGCCTTTCATGCAAATCCATTTTTATCTACGTTTATGGCCCCTCTGTGCTGAAGCATCTCACAGCTTTTAATGGATTTATTCTCACCTCCATGAGCTAGGAAAATCATATAAACAAAGGACTGGACGGAACTTCAAGAGGTCATCAAGTCCAGCCCCCCGCACTCATGGCAGCACCATCTAGAACATCCTTGACAGGTGTTTGTCTAACCTGCTCTTAAAAATCCCCAATGATGGAGATTCCACAACCTCCCCAGGCAATTTATTCCAGTGTCTAACCACCCTGACACTGAGTTTTTCCTAATGTCCAACCTAAACTGCCTTTGCTGCAATTTGAGCCCATTGCGTCTTGTCCTATCATCAGAGGTTAAGGAGAATAATTTTTCTCCCTCCTCCTTGTAACTGACTTTTAGGTACTTTAAAAATGTAATCATGTCGCCTCTCAGTCTTCTTTTTTTCTGACTAAAACAAACCCAGTTCTTTCAATCTTCCCTCATAGGTCATGTTTTCTAGACCTTTAATCATTTTTGTCGCTCTTCTCTTGATTTTTTTTCCCAGTGTATCCACATCTTTCCTGAAAAGTGGTGCCCAGAACTGGACAAAATACTCCAGTTGAGGCCTAATCCCCGAGGAGTAGAGCAGAAGAATTACTTCTTGTGTCTTGCTTACAACGCCTCTGCTCTTACCTCCATATTACAAGTAACAAACTGAGGCAAAGGGAGATTAAACCCAGGATTTTTAAAGGTATTTAGGCCACATAAATCCCATTGATTTCAATGGGAATTAGGAACTGAAATCCCTCTAAAAAAATCTGTCCTTAAGTGATTTGCTCAAGGTCACAAAGGAAGTCTGCAGTGGAGGCGGAATTTAAACTCAGACCCCTCAAGTCTTAGGCAAGTGCGATAACCTCTGGGCCATCCTTCCTTTCTCCTGTGTGTGTCTAATGATGTGTTTCTGTCTATCTAACCCCAGACATAATCATGTCTCTGTCTATCTAGCCCCAGAGAAAAACATCCGTCTGTCTAGTGTCTATCCCGAAACAGAACCATCTGTCTGACTATCTATCTATAAAAACACCTCTCCATGTACACCTCCCTTTATTTAATTGTTCAGTGATTTTAGGTGGGGGCTGTGGGAACTGAGCTAATAGTGGTGGCAAACAAAAACAATTACAGTGTCCGAGTATCTCCTCTTTATGTCATCTGCTAAGTTAATCAATATAGTTCAAAAGGTAGTGGAACAAGCAGGGGGAGATGTCTATATTGCAGAAATCACATATCATTGCATAAAGGAGAAGCTGTAACAGTTACTGGACACTGTTTTTCAAGGGAAATGGCGCCTTCCTTCTTTATCCGGCTCAAGTTCCACTTCCATATTGTTTTCTCCTGTAAGTCACATGATGACAGAAATTTCAGCATAATGACTTATCTGCATTCCAGTACTGATCAGTAAAAAACAATCCCTATATTTACATACAGCGAGGAATAATTTTCTGGTATATTGTCCTCCTCAGGGCATCTTTCACCTCCTTGTTCCTCAGGCTGTAGATCAGGGGGTTCATCATGGGGATCACAAGGGTATAGAACACGGCCACCATTTTCTCCCATTCTACTGAGCTGCCAGATGAGGGTCGTAAATATGTAAAGATCAGGGTCCCATATAAGATGGAAACGACGGTCAGGTGGGAGGTGCAGGTGGAGAAGGCTTTGTACCTTCCTGCCGTGGAGCGGATCCTCAGGATGGCAAAGATGATGTAAGTGTAGGAGATGAGGATGATGAGAATGGTGCCTATTGTTTCTATGGCTGCAAAGATGAAATGCACTAGCTTATTGATACGAAAGTCAGAGCAGGAGATTTCTTGGAGTGGGCGAATATCACAGAAGAAGTGATCGAGGACATTGGAGTGGCCAAAGGACAGACTGAATACAGTACACGTATGCACAGTGGCATTGATACAGGCGCACAGGTAAGAGCCAGCCACCAGCTGGAAGCAGATTCTCTTGGACATGATGACATTATAAAGCAATGGGTTGCAGACGGCCACAAAGCGATCGTAGGCCATCACAGCCAGAAGGCAAAGCTCATTGTTGGCACAGAAGGAGAAGAGGAAAAACTGAACCACACACCCAGGGAAAGAAATGTCTTTACTCATCACTAGAGAAATGACCATCGCCTTGGGGGCAATTACAGAGGAGTAGACGACATCTAAGAGTGACAAGTTGCTGAGAAAAAAGTACATGGGGCTGTGGAGTTGGGAGTCAACCCTAATCAGCACAATCATCCCGACATTCCCCACCAGCGTGCAGAAATACATGGCAAAGAAGAACACAAAGAGGATGCTTTGTAGCTTTGGACTGTCTGTTATTCCCCGGAAAATGAAGCCAGTCACTGTGGTGCAGTTCTCTGGAGCCATTTCTCCTGTCACTGTGCTCTGTGTCAAAGAAGAGGCAGAGGGGAGGATAGAAGCAATGAGTACCACACAAATAAATCTGTTGTACAGTGGAGACTCTTATTATCTCTTTCAAGGTGCCTAAACAACAGAAATTTAATTTAGTAATAGATTCCAAAGCCCAAAGGAACCATTTTGATTTTCTAGTCCAATGGTTTTTTTCATTTTCAGACTAATCAAAAACTTTGAATGGACGTGGAAATCTTAGACATAAACTGTGGACCCCTAGGAATCCACAGATCACAGGTTGAAAAGCAGTGTTCTATGGTAACAACCACCTTTGGAGTACCCCTTAGATGCAGTCTGTGGACCCAAAGGTGTTCAGAGATGACAAACTCAAAACCCCTGATCTAGTTTGATTGCTTGTATAACACAGGTCATCATTTTTTCTCAATTTTTTTCATTGTAAACTAGAGCATATCATTTAAAAAATCATCCAATCTTGAATTAAAAATTGTCCATAAACTAAGTATCTACCACGACCCTTGGTAAATCACTCCAATTATTTTAATTATCCTCACTGTTAATAGAGGCCTTTTATGTAGAGCTGGTCATAATTCCCTCCTACACCTTTGGACATTTTTGAGCTTTCAGGAACAAAACCTCAAATCCAAAAAAAAAAAAAAATTGGCGCTGATCTATTTTGGCTGAGATCTGAAGTATTTTGGTTTTGAAATGGAGCAACTGGGAGATGTAGTCGAACCAACAAGACTGGCCTATAAAGGAGAATGGAAGCATGAGACGCTTCAGCTGGACAGATCAGCATGTGGACCACTCAGTGCTGAAGGTGTTTGAGAACAGGTCAGAGAAACACCCATCGGGATGTTTACTTGGTGTTACTTGATCTTGCCCCAGTACAGGAAGCCTGACTTGACTCCATGAGGTCCCTTCCACTCTACATTGTTAGGACTCCCGAATAACACAATTTGTATTGATGATGATGATGATTATTATTTTATTTTATTTGTTGTAAAAACGCAGACATTTCCATGGAAAAGTTCAATGAAAAAGAGATTTGTTTGTTTTTGTGGGAGGAGGGCAGTTTTCATGTATTCCCTAAGAATTTAGTGTTCCGACTCACTGCAGGAGGGTCTGATCCAAAACAGATTGACGCCAAGGGGAGTTTTTCCATTTATTTCAGTTCACTTTGGGTCAGGCTCTTTGGGAAGATGATGAAATCTAATATTACAGCTCTCAGCGTGAGAAACAAGGAAAGGTAACATGCAATGTATTTGAACCTTCTGCACTCCCTAATAGAGGATATCTTAAAGGAAAATGGATTAGTAAAGTTCACAAAGAATTATAAATTTATATGAACTCAAAGGGGAAAAACACTTCCCCTTTGATTCAACTATTAAATACAAGATTTTGAATGCATCGAAGTCAGAAAATGGAAAGCAGGGTCTAAAATCCCAAGATGTTTGTGACAGTTTAGCTGCCTTTAACCGATGAGTAGAAACAACATCTTTAACAAAATGGCATGACCAGTCCACTGGCCAACTCAGCCAATGCAAAATACAGCCAGACCCACCCAAACATCTCTCTACATGGGCTCCTACCTGAAATCTCTTTAAAGGTAAAGTTATGGAGACAGATTCTGACCTGGTCTAAACTGGAATAGCTGGAAGACTTTTAAATCGAGCACTTTAATACTTTGAGATCATTTTTGTTTAAAGTCTTACAAATAAAAAAATAAAAACATGGTGAACAATACAGTTACATGAATATTCAGTCATTTTCCTGAGATACGCATCTTTTGCACAAACTGATCTTCTTCAGTTGTTTTTTATTACAGTTCCTATTTTTTTTCTTCAGATTTGCCCACCCATGGTTATAAACAAGGTCACCAATAACAAAGTTCTTGCATTTCTCCATGAGGCAAAGAAACACCAAAGATAGGAATCAGAATTTCCATATGGAAATGGAAGCATAAAATCACACTCATCTGGAAATCCTCTTTCCTGGTAAGGTGGGTATTTTTGTACTAGATTTCTACAATTCTTTACCTTGCAATGTGAAAACATTAAAACACATATGTACACACACAAGTTTCAATTGTCCTGTTTGACTAATCACATTTCACCATAATAGGAAACCACAAGGAAACGTCAAGAGAAAAAAAATTATATTAAACAGACCAATGATAAATACAGTAATTTTTCCGCCAAATGTAATTTTAATGTATTATTCTATCCTTTATCATTTCCAGGTTTCAGAACTGATCCTGAAACATCATAAACTCTTACCTTGTTATAACAATGAGATATCCGGAACACGTTGAAATGCTGTGTTCCCTCTTCACTGTGATATATGTGGGATAGAAAATAAATTAATTCAAGAATCATTTTCAGGTAGAAATAGCCAAAATTATTAGTAAAGTAAAATATAAAAATCTAATTTCTAAGTGAATCACACTAATACTGTAGCTATTTAGAGAAACTGAAGTGAAAGACAATGTCAGAGAAAAATAATTATTTTAAAAAGAAGGAGGTGAGCGTTTTGGAATTTCAGAAGTCTGTTTGCTCGGAAGCAATTTTAGAAATCCAAGTCAGCATTTTAGAAATGTCAACCACAAACAATGCAAAGTCGGCAATTGCAAATATAACTTTCTTATTATGAAACTAAAAGCCCAGGTGTCACCACAGCCACCTGATCTACAGCAAGGAGGTGCTTGGAGCAGTAGATTTAAGCCTCATATTAGCGCTCTAGCACCTTCCCATAATTAAAACAGTTAGGAGCCATTCATTTATAATAAATCAATTAAAACCACAAACTAGGAATAAACTCCGATTAAATTTAATAAACAGCATTCTTGTTGAAATCAGTAAGATTATGTTCACAATGGTTCACTGTATATTAAGTGAGGAGATATGAATGAACAGCAAAGTTAAGCAGCGGGAGCTGAATTAAAACTATGAGTGAGACCCTCATGCTAGCTCTGTCTCCTTGCACAGCCTACAACTGGAGTTCTGCAGGGTGGGAGAAGAGGCAGCAAGTGAGTTTGAGGAAAAGTTTCCACCTCAAGAGGAAAGGACCCTAATGAATGCTAAGTAAAACATCTCCCTCTCTCTCCCGTGCTCACATGCAGTATCTTATCATCCTGTACAACCTAAGGCTACAAATCTCTATAACAGGGGTAGGCAACCTATGGCACACGTGCCAAAGGCGGCAATTGAGCTGATTTTCAGTGGCACTCACACTGCCTGGGTCCAGGCCACCGGTCTAGGGGACTCTGCATTTTAATTTAATTTTAAATGAAGCTTCTTAAACATTTTAAAAACCTTATTTACTTTACATACAACAATAGTTTAGTTATATATTATAGACTTATAGAAAGAAACCTTCTAAAAATATTAAAATGTATTACCGGCACGCGAAACCTTAAATTAGAGTGAATAAATGAAGACTCAGCACAGCACTTCTGAAAGGTTGCCGACCCCTGCTCTATAATTTGCCGTGAGTGAGTGGAGACAGTGGGAGGACCAGCCTGTCCTTCTCAGAAGATAGCCCTTTAGCAGAGTCATAAAGCAGCTTCCTAGAGAATACCCACTGATCTCCACCTAAAGGGCCACAATGAATTGCAGGTCAAACAGCATCAAGAAAGATGGTTCCCTTGGAAGCTAGGTGGGTCCAGATGTTCCTGTTCCTTCTCCTGCTTCAAACTAAGAAGAAAACTCAACTATGCAAGAGAGATTTCATTACATTATCAATGTGTATCCACCCCAAACCCACGAGACCTTCCATGGGGGCAGAGAATGGTGCACTGGGGAAGCCCATTCCATACTGTACTGTCTTTATTCACAATCTTCTCTCTCCAGGGCTGTCAAATGGGAATATTTCACCAGCACAAAACCCACTCTGGGAAATTTTAAATGAAAATGTTTGATATTCAAATAAATGAAGCACATTTTCAGAAAAAAAAAGAACAAACCCTCCCATTAAACAAGATTCTGTGAAACCAAGGGGTAATTTTAAATAGACTATTTTCATCTTCATACGCTGTGCAAATGAAATCTTTTAACTCGTTACAGCACAATGGACCAGACACACAGTTGGTATAAATCACCGTAGCTCTGCTGATGCTGATGGATCTGTGACAACTGATGCCAGGTGATGATCTATCCTGATATTCCCAAACTCTGACATGCAGTGTTCAGGATAGTTTAGGCAGTTGGTCCCATTTCACTGCAAGTTATTTTGTGAGAGAAAATGAAGACAACATTTTGGGGTCAAAAGCATCAGCACTTTGAGAACAGAAAAACAATCTTTTCTTTTGGTGGACAGAATGGATTTTGTAGCTTTCCTCAGGTATTAGAACTGAAAGAAAAATAGACCACTCACCTTAGTCTTTGCCCCGTAATGTTAAAACTTGTTGCAAGAGAGAGATCTCTCTTTCTTGAATTCAAATGGATTGTGTAGGAGGTAATTGGAGGCAGGGTTTATTTGTTCTGCCGACATGAGGGGACAGAATTCCTCAGAGCTCTGAATCTCAGGTCAGGCACAAGTGTGTGTGGGGGGGAGAGGGGGCAGGGAGTCATTAAAATACCCAGTTACATCTCCCAGCAGCAGGAGATAATTAGACACCAATATATGGTCTTCAAATGTTGAGGAAGTTCCTGGACATGCTGATGCTTCTCTTTATCTTTCCCTCTGTTTCATGCTGTTCGTAAATCGAAAATCCCCCCTAGCAAGAAGCACATCCAATCACAAATACACTTAGAGGAGTACGGAAAGATTTTGATCAATATCTGCCAGGATTACAACTGTAAATATGGTTTCTTTCAGAGCAGCAGGACTAGACGTTTGGATGTCGCACAGTCAAAGGGCAATGAGCATTCTGCTGCTCAGCGCTGAGAGAGAAAGAAACATTTGAAGCAGCAGCTTCACCACCCTCCTAATGAAAAAGTTTTTCCTAATAGCCAACCTAAGCCTTCCACAGTGCAACTCGAAACCATTGCGCCGTGTTCTGTCGTCGGCCACCACTAAGAATTTCATGAGAATCAATCATTCATTAGGAAAATAACTCAAAAATACAACTACAAAACATTTGGAATGAAATTAATCCACCCTGATCTGTAGTGTCTGGGGGTGTGGGCCTCTGAGGCTAGACTGAGACCCTCATTGGCTAGAACCACCCAGAAAGCTAGTAACAATATCCAGTCCTGTTATCGTCCAAGCCTCTGTAATCCAAGGAACAGCTGAGGGCTGCAGGAGACAGAGGGGTGCTGAGAAGGTCTAATTCATGATTGCAAACAAAGAGATGTGTTATTGGATTTTGTTGGGGGACAAGTAGCAAATCCATCAGGATTCTTGCCCCAAACAATAATCGCCCATTGTCCTTTAGATCACAAGGGCTCTAACATGCCTGACGTGGTCAAATCTCTCTCCTGCTAGGACAGAGAATTTTCTCCATCCCCCATGATACAGAGGGAAAGAGAAAAGAAGTGACCTCTCTTGGTCACACAGCAAGGTCATACCAGAGCTAGAAAGAGAAGCATAAGAAACAAGTTATATCAAAAATGTTTTGCATTTAAAACTAACTGATTTCTTAAACAAAGGCAATTTGATGTGTGGTTAGTGAACTGAAATGATACATTCTTGTCTCCACGTGTTTCTAGATTGATGAACCAGTAGATCTATCCCCTAGTTTTTATCCCTAGATTGAGGGAGGAAAACAAGTTTGCCTGTTTTGTGAATTCCCAATGGCTTTCTTGAATTCCAACAAACTAGTTGATTGAACTGAACTATTTGAATAAACTGAAAGGAAGACACTATTTTCTGCACCTTTACTGCTGCCCAAAGCTGGGTTAGCATTTCAGCTAACTTTGCTTCCAGGGCCTTAGCTATCACATCAGTGGTGCGACTGTCTGAAAAACTTGGCAGTGAACATGTTCCACTTAATGTTATTTTTTCTCTTCTATTTAAATTATTTAAAAGATTGTCATACATTTCATCCTGAACAAAGGTCGTCAATTTCACATTAAATATTTTTTTGTCAAGCTGCCCTTACAAAATCTCCAAAGATGATGATTCCACCACTTCCATGGATCACACTCGTCGACAGGGAAACCAGGGATCGAGGAAAACCAGCAATGAAAGCCAGGAGGCCTGACTCCCAACTCCCTGCCTCAGTCACTACAACAGGTCACACTCGGAGCCAGGGAGACTGGGAACAGGGTCCTGCTGGCACTGCCAGCTCTGGAAGAGAGGGTTCCGCTGGAGGTATGTGCGGGATCCTGGACACAGGACTCCTGGGCTCCATCCCCGGCTCTATCCCTGACTCTCAATGGAACCCTGAGGCAGTGGCTTCTCCTGCCCAGCCTCTGTTTCCATCAGTGGGGCAGGGGTCCCTCCCCTACAGCCCTTGGGCCATCACGCTTCAGGAATGTATGTGAGGTACTAGGAGACCTTGTGATGGGAGGTGTCCTGCTGGCTGTCAGTCAGTGTTGTGACCCCTCGGCTGCTAGCTTAATTATTCGGTTTGTCCGTCCATCTGTCTGTCCAACCACGGGACAGACCACTTGCAGGAAGGAATTGAAATAATGACATTGTTATTTTATTTGTATTTTTTTATTTGATTTTTTCTCTCAAATTTGACACCCCATTTAACTTGAAGGAGGAATTGCCTCAGCAGAGGAGAGTTTGCTAGGGGCTGCCAACTGCCCTAGCCACCTCTGTGAGCCTTTCATCCCCCTCCAGGCCTCAGGCCGATTCCTAGAGCTCTGGTATTGTGTTATCCCAGCCTCCACCTGCTCTGGGAGAACTGGAGGAGTCAGTCAGCAGAGGCTGCATAAATGCCCCATTCACCAGAGCCACTGCCCATGGCATCACGTTAAGGACATGGGGATCCCTTGGGGAAAGGTGTCCACTTCCTCTCACCCCCCGGGACTACTGCCCAAAGCCTCCCAGCCCCTCAGCTGGAGGGGGCGAGGGTAGCTGAGGGGACTCTGGGGAGTGGAGCTGGATTCCCGCTGGGCTGGGAGGTAGAACAGCTCTCACAGGAGGACTGAGAGGAGTGGGGGCAGGAGTTCATTCCACAATGGTGGGAGAGGGGATGGAAGTCACTAGAGAAGAGAGAAAATTTCGCCTTGGGGGTTGGGTGGGGGAATCCGTCCCTCAGACATGGGGAAGGGTGGGGAGGAAATTTTGCTGGCTCAGGTGTCATTAATACCCTTTGTCTCGTGGGTGTAGGAGTCTCTGATAGATCCTTGTTCCCTTGCAACAGGAGGACATTACAGCCAACATCATGGTACAACTATTTAACATCAGAGTCTTGGGCCAGGTGCCCGAAGCCCTGCAGGGGCTGTGCTCCGTGGGGCAGCCTTGAAGACCCCCCCTCTTCGCATGACCAGCTCCCACCCCCTGCCGCAGGTACTGCTCTGTCTCACTGTGCCTGGGGGGAAGGGCTGGGGGGAGCCACCATAGAGCCCCCCACAGCACTGAGAGAAACCAAGGCCGAGCACCTCGCTCTGAACACCCTGCCCCACCCCGACCCCTGGAGCTGGGGCCAGGCCAGATACTGTCCCTGCCCCCATGCCCAGAGGCCAGTTTTGGAAGAATCAGGCTGTGAGGGCCATGGGGCTGGCCCAGAAATGAGAGCATCCGCAGAACCAGGAGTTATCCTCAATAGCCGTTACAGTCTGGGAGGCGTGTCTCACACAATCCTGTGTGTAGATCTGGGAAGTGAACTGGGTCCCAGCCTAGACCCTTTCCTCCAGGGGCACCTTCGCTTTCTGCCCTTTATTCTCCCCTCCGGCTAGGGGGTCTCTGACTGTGAAATGAACAAGGAGGGTGACGGGGTCTTGGCACATAGCCTGGATGGGAGCTCCCCTTGGCTTGGACCCCAAGGTCTGAGACATCTCTGTCATCTGGAGTACTGTGTCCAGTTTTGGGCCCCACACTACAAGGAGGATGTGGAAAAATTGGAAAGAGTCCAGCGGAGGGCAACAAAAATGATTAGGGGGCTGGAGCACATGACTTATGAGGAGAGGCTGAGGGAACTGGGATTGTTTAGTCTGCAGAAGAGAAGAGTGAGGGGGGATTTGATAGCTGCTTTCAACTACCTGAAAGGGGGTTCCCAAGAGGATGGATCTAGACTGTTCTCAGTGGTGGCAGATGACAGAACAAGGAGTAATGGTCTCAAGTTGCAGTGCAGGAGGTTTAGGTTGGATATTAGGAAAAAAAATTCACTCAGAGAGTGGTGAAGCACTGGAATGGTTCCCTAGGAAGGTGATGGAATCTCCTTCCTTAGAGGTTTTTAAGGTCAGGCTTGACAAAGCCGTGGCTGGGATGATTTAGTTGGGAATTGGTCCTGCTCTGAGCAGGGGGTTGGACTAGATGACCTCCTGAGATCCCTTCCCACCCTGATATTCTATGATTCTATGATCCTGCTGTCCTTCTTTTATTGCTAGGAAGGGAGTCCCCCGATGAGGGGTCTCTAGGGCCAGGTGGGCAGTGCCTGGGAGCACCTGTAAGTCATCCTGGTTCCTGCCTGCATGTACCACCCTGCCCTGCCCTGCGGTTTCTTCACTATTGTCTCAGACTTGATTCTTGGCTCTGATCTCTGGCTATGACTTTAGCATGACCTTTCTTGGCTCCAGATTTTGGTTATGAACTCTGGCTGCGTATTTTCCTTGCCTTTCTCTAGCCTCACTCCAGGCCCTCCACTCACCCGCTCCAGCATTGCCTCCTTCTCCTGATCTTCCCAACCCCTTGGATTTTGACTACCTGGATTTGACCTTCGGTGTGTATCTGGACTTTGGCTTGGCATGCACTTGGCTGATCTTTGGTCTGACCACCCGGCTTCGACCTCTGGCCTGGACTTGGACACTGGCTCTAGTTCTGGTTCTGCTTTGTTGATGGACTCTGATCTCGGTTTTGATCCTGGTGTGTCCCTGGACCTTGATTCTAGCACCACTCTTAGCCTAGGTGCCATCCTGCACCTCGCTGCGACCTACGCTCCAACCACTGGACCTAATTATCCGATGCAGCATGTGACATCAGGTGGGGCAACTTCTTGCAGAAAATCAGGCTCTCCACAAGTAAGTGGCCCCTATGCAACAGGGGACCAATCACACCAGGTGTGAACTATGGCCTCACTACATGAGCCTGGCCCAGTGATGCCCCTACTGGAGTTGTGCAATGGAAATGACTGAAAATGTAGGGGTTCCTTTAACCAACCCCTGCCCTACTCCGCCATTCTTGACTCGGACACCCGGCATTCCTGATAAATACCAAGATTATATGGATACCTTTGAAAGAAATGTGGACTCATTGCCTCTGCACCGGGACTATGACTGCCCTATTGACCTACCACCTTGGTTGAAAGTTGCTTTAGCCTGTATTTACGCATTGTTGGAACCAGAATTAGCGGCTCTCCCTGCGTACATTCATGGAAACCGGTCCTAAGAGTTTATGAGCAAATAAGCATTTCCCATGGGTGCCCAGGCCCTTTTTGGGAAGAAGAAATGTGAGACTCTACTACGCTTCTGTTTAGACAATTGGCTCCTGCACAAAGTGATAGTTTGGAACCATTACCCCCTGCTGTGAATCCCCTGACCTTGCATTTCATCAGTGATGTAGCTGCGGACAGGGGCGGCTCTAGGTTTTTGGCCGCCCCAAGCAGTCATGCCTGGGAGGCGCCCCCGAGCCGCGGGAGCAGCGGACCTCCCGCGGGCATGACTGCAGAGGGTCCGCTGGTCGCGCGGCTCGGCTGGACCTCCCGCAGCTGCGGGCGGTTCGCTGGTCCGGTGGCTCCGGTTGAGCTGCCGCAGGCATGCCTGCGGGAGGTCCAGCCGAGCCGCGGGACCAGCGAACCGTCCGCAGTCATGCCTGCGGGAGGTCCACTGGAGCCGCCGGCCGAGCGTCCCCTCCGCAGTCATGCCTGCGGCAGGTCCGCTGCTCCCGGGGCTCCGGTGGACCTCCCGCAGGCATGACTGCGGCAGGTCCGCCGGCCCAGCCTGCCGCCCCCCTGGGAAAGGGCCGCCCCAGGCAGGAGCTTGCCCCGCTGGGCTCTGGAGCCGGCCCTGGCTGCGGACATTGTGGATCCATACAGTGTCATCTATTCGGGTGACATACTTCTCTTTTTGGAGAACCGAGAGCAGCATGTGTACTACATCCAAACCTGGAGAGGTTTCGGCAGCATGGTCTCAACACAGAATTGGCCTTTACCTCTTGGTATCTTCTGAAGTGGAACTGCCCTCTTTCAAAACAGCTTGCATATTCTATTGTTCTCCAGGACAGCAAGGTACATGTGACCTTTGAAAGATAATGTCTCTCTGTGCTGGGGACATGGGCCACCGGCTTCTGTGAGGACAGCTTGACTTTACTGCTGTTGGAAATAATGGCAGGTGCTGGTCATATTGAAAGAGGAACTCTTTCCTTAAAGGCAGCTTTAGCCTCATTCCTGTTGACAATGATGAGAGCAAGTGGCCATTTTGAAAAGTTGCAGTTCTCTGAAGAAGAAAGTTATTCACCATTAAAGCTTTCGGGAAATGTTCCCCTCGCCTATGGAGTTTTTACACACATACACACAAATTCTTATGCATCAACTGGTTTAGCAGAAAATTTCAGCTTTTTCTCAAAAAAAATAAAGCTTGAACTCTGGACATTTTTATTTCTGGACTTTTTCAATTCTAATCTATCTTTTTTTTTAAAGACAAGGCAACCAGGACTGCACAAAGTATTCAGGGAGAGAGGATACAATGTGTTTATATTCAGTCAATATGATATTTTCTGTCTCGTTGTTTATCCCTTTGCTAATGGCTCCTAACTTTGTTAGCTTTTTGAACCACCACTGCATGTAGTTTTCAGAGAACTGTCTTCAGTAACTCCAAGAGCTCTTTCTTGAGTGGTAACAGCTAATTTAGATCCATCATTTTGTATGTATAGTTAGGATTATGTTTTCTAATGTGCGTTACTTTGCATTATCAGCACTGAATTTCATCTGTCATTTCCTTGCCTGATTGCAAAGTTTTGATCGCTCAGTTCTGTGAGTTCCCTCTGTAACTCTTTGCAGTCAGCTTTGGATTTAACTATCCTGAGTAGTCTTGTATCATCTGCAAGTTTTGCCGTCTCACTTTACCCCTTTTTCCAGATAATTTATGAATATGTTGAATACAGTTGCTTATGGAACCTTGTTGCTTACCTCTCTCTATTGTGAAAGCTGACCATTTATTCCTACCCTTTGTTTCCTGTCTTTTAACCAGTTACTGATCCATGACAGAACCTTCTCTCTTACCCCATGACTGCTTAATTCGCTTAAGAACCTTTGGTGATGGACTTTGTCAAAGGTTTTCAGAAAGTCCAGGTACACTATATCCATTGGATCACCCTTGTCTGCATGTTTGTTGACCCCGCTCCAAGAATCCTAATTGATAGGTGAGGCATTATTGCCCATTACAAAAAAACATGTTGACTCTTCCCTAACAAATCATGTTCATCTATGTATCTGTTCTTTACTATAGCTTCAACCAATATGCCTGGTACTGAAATTAAGCTTACTGTTGTAATTGCCAGGATCATCTCGGTATCGTTTTTTGAACATCAGGGTTATATTAACTTTCCTGCAGTCATCTGATACAGAGGCTCATTTCACTGACAGGTTACATACCACAGTTAGTAGTTGTGCAAATTTCATATTTGAGTTCCTTCAGCACTCATGCTTGAATAACATCTGGCCCTGCAGTAAAGTCTGAACTAAGGTGGAGTTGCTATGGGAGCTCACAATGGGGCACAGGGGGTGCTGGAGCTCCACCACCCAGTCCCAGAGCAATTGAGGCTGTGTGTCCTGCACTTGGGAAAAGTGATGACCCAGAGCGAGGAGGCTCTCTAAGGAAACTTATGATCCGAGTCATTCTGCAGAGAGCTAATTTAGAACAAGGTGGGGTGAGTTTAGCAGTGTAGATTGAGGAGACAGTGTTGGACATGTACAGAACCTCACACGGTACATACCTTATAGGTTCAGTTGTGTCTTTACTCATCTAAGCAATGCCTCCTCGCCTACACTGCTATTTATAGTGCTGCTAGGAGGCATGCCAGGTGAGGGGCTTTACATGCCACCCTAAGGAGTGTGCAGTGTAGACATAGCCTTAGGGAGCAGCCTGCTTTGCCTCTCTCTGTTTCAAGGTTCTTGTATGTTATTGTTCTGAATTCTAAAGAAATAAAAGTGTTATGTTGCAACCTTCCAAAAGCATATTTTAGGCTTACATCTAACGTCTCTATTTGCATGCTGTGAACATAACTCTGATTCCACCCAGTAGGGGTCAGGCGTATTGGTACACCATCCAGTTAACCATGAGAGTGGGCTGAGCACTTGGGAAGGTGGGGGTTACATGAAAGGTGTTTTATTTATTTAGAATAAAAATGGAGCAGACTGATTCAATGCTATTCTACTCAGGATCTGATAGCACAGAACTTTTAAGTGATATAATTGGCTTTAGTGAATTTATATCATGCAATGCACATTGTGTGGTTTTGATAAACAACTTGCACATCTGTCGCCTGGAAGAGCCTTTACACTGTTTCTGGCGATGCTGCTGTCATGGAGTTCTTGATTCCACCCCAGCATAGACCCCTTTCTCCTACCACCCTTCCCCGTTAGTTACGCTGAAGGATTTTATGCTAGATTTTCACTGAGTAATAATCACTTTTCTACCTAGCATTTTCCTTACAGCACATTTCACATCCCTGTTCCTCAGGCTGTAGATCAGGGGGTTCAACATGGGGATCACTATCGTATAGAACACAGAGGCTATTTGATCTGTATCCAGTGAGTAGCTGGCGCTGGGTCGCAAATACATGAAAAAAATGGTTCCATGGAATATAGTCACAGCTGTCAGGTGGGAGGCGCAGGTGGCAAATGCTTTATGCCTGCCCTGGACAGAACGGATCCTCAGCACTGCAATTACAATAAGAATGTACGAGATGATGATGATCAGAAATGTGCTCATTTCAAACAAACTGCCACAGGTAAAGAGTAGCCTCTCGTTGACAGAGACATCACTGCAGGAGAGTTTCAGGAGAGAGGTGAGATCGCAGTAAAAGTTATTGATGATGTTGGAATCACAAAAGGATAATCTCTGCAAACTGCTTGTGTTTATCAAAGAGTTAATCAAGCCCGAGAAATACGACCCAACCACCAGCGTTATGCAGACCCTCTTGGTCATGGTGACCATGTAGAGCAGTGGGTTACAGAAGGCCACATAACGGTCATACGCCATCACAGCCAGGAGGAAGATCTCAGTGGTGACAAACACAACAAAGAAGCCATATTGCATAATGCACCCGCTATAAGAAATGGCTTTGCTCTCCACTAAGAAATTGGCCAACATATTGGGAGCAATGGTGGAGGAATAGCAGACATCTAAGAAAGACAAGTTGCAGAGGAAGAAGTACATGGGCGTGTGGAGTTGGGGGTCGATCTGAATTACCAAGATCATCCCTATATTCCCCATCAGGGTGATGAGATAGATGAGAAAAAACGTGACGAAGAGCGGGGCCTGCAGCTCCAGACGATCTGTTAATCCAACGAGAATGAACTTGGTCACTGTGGTGTGATTGTCTCCAATCATTCGTGTTAACTTCCTTGTTATCTGCAGGGAAAAATAATTAATCATGATGCTTATAGCAACTGATTTACATTTATTCACCACTCTGGGCAGACTTTGGGCTTTTGAGTGCCCCATTTCCCTGTGAGTGCTGGCAATAGATGCAATTTTTCATAGAGTAGGCAGTAGACAAAACACTCTGGAATGCATAGCAATGACCTTAATGTACATAGTGCATCTGTAACCCATTGGTTAGCATGCATTACGTGTGTCCCAACACTGCCTGATGTACAGAGGATGTGCTTCTGTTATAGCCTATTGCTTCACTGGCTGGCTCTTTAGCCAAGCTGTAGACACTCCTGCTTGCATTCTAGAGAGTCCCAGTTCAGTGCCTCTTGTTGATTAACATAGTAACTGTCACTCATATGCATTACTGTAGCATCATCAATTGTATGATCGCGTTGCATACCTGAGTATATTCTTACAAATAAATCTAAATCCTTCAATCGACAAGTTGTTTGAAGCCATTGTGACTGCACAGTAGTTAATGCACTTACTCTCAAAATAACCCAGTGGTAGAAGGTGCAGAATTTGGCTTAGTGTCCCTTAAAACCATTCACGTGAAAATTATGCTAAAATTCATATGTAGGCAACACTGAGCACATGAAATATAACACCACGGAGTATTAATGAAAATGAGCTTGGATGTACAGTGATTTAGAAATAAATTATTATGTGAATTGTTTCAAAGACTATGACACTATCAATAGTGTTTTGTTAAAACATCTTGCTGTGAAGGGGACATTTTCAGTTCAGTAAAATAAAAGGGAAAAAGACCTAAAAAGTTCTTTTCAGAAACCATCCACTGCCCCAGATCCACCCAAGACTTTGGTAATTTCCACTGAAATAGGGAGGACCTGGGTTGGGTTATTTAGAGAGAAATAAATAATTTGACACAGTTAAATGTTTAAAGGACATATTTTTTTAATTAATTTTAACTCAGAAATTTATTAACAGATGCACTAGCAAATTCTCAGAAAATGCATTCTTTAGTTAGGGCATAGTGCTGTAAATATGAAGAGGACGTGGCTTAAATATGTCCAGATGCAACAGCCATAGACAGAAAGATTAATAGGGGAGTACAAGGAAACAAGGAGTTAATATGGTCCGCATGAAAGGCAGTGACCTCAGCACACCACAGTGAATCTCTGCTTAAGTGGAAGCAAACTCAGCCTTTCCTGTGGCACTACCTCCATGCTATCCAGTACATACATTGTACTTAGAGCCACATGGACTTTTTTTTCAGTGTTGCAGAAAAGTGAGAGTCTGTCATTTAATTCTGCTTTACGGGTTAGAAATATATTGATAATTTTCATGTCAGTTGCTTATATGTCTATATTTTGCACTAAATCCTGATCTTACTAAAGACAAGTGGCAAAACTTCAATCGACTTCAAACTACCTGAACTCTAATAATGCATATGCAGAAGGGGAAAGAATTAAAAATGGCATCTGTACCTTTAGCTTTGGGGTTTCCTAACTCTTCTGTAAAACTGTTTGTCATCTATGTAGCCCTTTTTTTTGTTTAGGACCAGAATGGGATATGTTGGAACCCATGTTGAGTGGAGGTGGTTGAATTTATTTTCACCAAATTATATTTTGATGAAAAATGCATTTTGGCAGAAAATGTTCAGTGTAGTCTAACTTCCTCTGATGTGTCAGGGGAAAAAAAGGGGAAACAAACCCCAAATATTTGGGGTGGGATATTTTCAATGTGTGGTGAAATTTGGAACCTAAGATTTTAATAACATTTTTTCAAACCCAAAATATTTACATCGAGAGGCGGGGCACTGCTGTTTTATTTTTGTTTTTGTTTTTGTAAAATCTGTGATGGTGATGGGGAAGCTGCATGAAATTTCCCACAAAATTTAAAATTTAATTCATTATCATTAAAAATTATATAAATTAATTATAATTTAAAATCTCCAACCAGCTTTAATGCTGCATAATACTTTACACCATGACTAATCAATGTAAATGAATGGTGCAATCTGAGGATTAAGTTACTTCCCAACAATAGAGATTGTATCAGAATCTTGCTCATCATGAATAATTTCTGCACCGTTTGCTTCCTATTATTTCAGGTTTCTGGCCTGCTAGCTACATTTCACTTTGACTAACCAATAAATAAGATAAAATAGGGTTACATTAAAAAGAAGATGCTTCTAACTCAGGAAAATAGAATGGTTTACTCCATTATTTATCCCTGCTTAGTTCAAATATAGCCCCGTGAAACCTACCTGCTGATGAAAGCTGGCATTTACCGAAAGGCTTCAAAGGATTTGCATTAGTAAAACGATGGATTTTTAAGTTGAAGTGTTTATTGCTAGCTTATAAAGACAAGACAGATTCCCTGGAGTTTTCAGATCTCTTGATGACAGAATCGCACAATTAAGTAACTAAGACTCATGTTGCAGGCAGAAATTTTGGGTACAGAATAATTGCCCTCAGATATATTGTTCTGTTCGGAGTGGGAGTGCGAGAAGAGATTTTTACTCATATGCCCACTATTTCTATTCCAGGTTTTTTTTAACAAGGATAATTGATCTTCCACATTTGGCTGGAAGGAGGCCCAAAATAAGCCCCCAATTTCTGATTCTATTCTATACAGACTTACATCACCATAATATCTGAGCATCTTCCTGCCGTGTATTGAGTGACATGATTGTTTATTCTCACCTCTTCTCCCCATTATTCCTGAAGGAATTCTGCCCATTGCACAATGCAGAATTCACACCACATTCATATTCTGTGCAGAATTTCCTTCGCCTTCCCCAGATTTGGCATTGCAGAGCTGCGGGCTGCCACTAAGGGCTGCCGGACCCAGCAGAGCCCAGCTCCCAGCTTGCCCATAGAAGATACTGCCAGGGTAGAGATATGGAGATGAAGGGTCCCTGGCACACCCTGAAAGGAGGAGGTGACATGCAGGAAACTCCATACAAGCACAGGGCCCAGCATCAGGTTGTTTCTCCCTCTGGATCCCTGGACTTTGGAAAGGGACGGGTGCGAGTGTCTGGGCTGGGAAGGCTGCAGCTGGGCTCTGGGGGACGGTAGGGGGTGCAGGTGTCTGTGCCAGGGGGGCCCTGTGGCTGGCAGGTATTTTGAAAAATTACCAAAATAATTGAAACCGGTGTGATTATATAGTGCTATTTTGACAAATTATATATGCAGAATTTTAAAATATTGTTTTGGTGCAGAATTCCCCCAGGAGTACCCCATGGAGAAAGCTCTGTACAGTGGAGTATATGGCTGAGGTAGAGATTTTTATTATTATTATTCTGATCTGGTTTACACCGATTTTACACAGCTGGAACTCCAGGAGATTTCAGTGTAGTTCTTCTTGATTTGCATCTATTTATAGCTGTTAAAGTCAGACCTGAATCAAACCTGACTTCAGATTTCAGTGTAACAGCCTTGGCATCCGCTTATCATGAGCACCCCCACTCTGTCCGCTAAGTGCGTACAGTCACTCAGTTTGGAACACAGAAGCACCCACCTTTCGCGGGCACCCCCTTTCTGCTTGGGTGTAAGGTGGCTTTTATTTCAGTTCATACAATGGGGTGACTCCCACCTCTTGTGAGCGCTTCCCCCAGCAGATGCTTCTTTAGGCAGGTGGCTTTCAGTGACTCAGCCCTCTAGCCGAGTCACAAACATTGCCCCCATTCTGGGGTATACAGTCTCTAGCTCTTTCTCATGGCCCTGGTATGGGGGCATAACACCAAGGCTTCCTTCCCGGAGACACTGCTTTCTCCAACCCTCCAACAGGGGCCCATCTCTCTACCCTTCATTGGGATGTCCTTTTTGGCAGCTGTCCCTGAACTCAGTCTTCAAGCAGGCCAGCAAGGACCATCATGGTATCCTTGCCAAATCTGGCTAGGTTCTAGGCTCAGTCCTGCCTGAAGTGAGCTATCCAGAGAGCCTCATGTTATTCTCCCAGGGGATCCTGCCTATCAGTTCCCTGTGGGAGTCAAAAGTCTGCTTTTCTGAAGAATCACAGGACTGGAAGGGACCTTGAAAGGTCATCAAGTCCAGTCCCCTGCACTCGTGGCAGGACTAAGTATTATCTAGACGATCCCTGGCAGGTGTTTGTCTAACCTGCACTCAAAAATCTCCAGTGATGGAGATTCCACAACCTCCCCACGCAATTTATTCCAGGGCTTAACCATCCCGACAGTTAGGAAGTTTTTCCTAATGTCCAACTTAACTTCCCTTGCTGCAATTTAAGCCAATTGCTTCTTGTCCTATCATCAGAGGTTAAGGAGAATAACACATCCACAGACTAAAGAAATAGCACCCTATTACTATATGCTACAATAAGAGGAGAACATGATGGATTAGTTAACATGTTAGCATCACACTTATGTTTATTATTATTTATAATTATTTATTATTATTTTCAGAGGAGCCAGCAATGTGCAAGGTGTTTCAAAACTAAATCAGACTCACATGTTCCCTGCCCCAAGGGGCGTACAATCTCAGTATTAGACAAGAACCAATAAAGGTATGCTACAGGCAGATAAGAATCATAGTGTTTACATCAGTATTTTCCAAACTAACTAGTGAATAAATGGCAAAAAAAACCCCTACATTAACACAGAGTTATGGTTGCCCGATGATGGCTCGTGCCATTCCAGAATGTTGAGTTCAGCAAAACTCAAACTTGTGAAAACCAGGAAATACAAAGTTCAGGGAAATGCCCACACAACCATAACTCTGACCACTAGAGCTGGTAATAACCACTGGGAATTATCTGCTTGCACTCCAGCTGCATTCACTGTACTGTACGGTAGATGTACTGAATGGCAGAGGAATAAGTTGGAGCTGTGACTGAGATATGACGAGACATGGCTCTCAGTCCCCCCAGGGTGTGTGATCGAAGGAAAGGGGTCCTATCAATCAATGGTTCTCAACCAGGGGTACGCGCAGCCCTGGGGGTACGCGGAGGTCTTCCAGGGGGTACATCAACTCATCTAGATATTTGCCTAGTTTTCCAACAGACTACATGAGAAGTGCTAGCGAAGTCAGTACAAACTAAAGTTATATACAGACAATGGCTTCTTTATACTGCTGTATGTACTATATCAGGGTTTCTCAACAGGAGAGTTGCAATCTATTTTATAATTATATGATAAAAATTGTATGATCTCAACCTGATCAAGGTCACATGGCAGGAAATTGAACTCATCCCTCATTAGCCTTAGGTTGGCCAATGGGTCGTCCTTCCTCTAGCATGTGTATGCACAATGATGTTTGTCTGTCTAGCTATCCACACATCGATCTGTCTAGCTACCCATCCAGCCCTGTGCATAACCATCAATCTGTCAGTCTATCTACAAATATACCTCCACATATACAATTTACTTTATTTCCTTGTAAAGTGATGGTTGATGTGGGATGTCGGTACTGAGGTGACAGGAGTGGCAAACCGAAAAAATTACATTCTTGGTATCATCTCTTTGTGTCTCTTGATACACTAGCTGACACAGTTTGTTATGTGGTGTCTGCAAGGATAAGTATCTTCTTCATTTGTTTCATTTGCTACCAATGTATAATGGAAAAGCTACAACACTGTTACTGGACATGGTTATCAAGTGAAATGGCACCTACCTACATTATCTGGCTCAAGTTTCCATTTCTTTATTGTCTTCTCCTATATATCACATAATGAAGGAAATTTCTGCATGTCGATTTAATGACTCAGAACTAGCTCATGTTTGTGGTCCAATACTGATCAGTAAAAAAGTCCCCATATTTACATACAGCGAGGAATAATTTTCTGATATATTGTTCTTCTCAGAGCGTCCTTCACCTCCTTGTTCCTCAGGCTGTAGACCAGGGGGTTCAGCATGGGGATCACCAGGGTATAGAACACAGCCACCACTTTATCCTGATCTGCTGAGTCGCTGGAGATGGGGCGCAGATACATAAAGAAGAGAGTCCCATACAGCATAGCAACGACCGTCAGGTGGGAGGCACAGGTGTTGAAGGCTTTGCGCCTGCCCTCAGCAGAGCGGATCCTCAGGATGGCAAAGATGATATATGTGTAGGAGACAAGGATGATCACAATGGTGACAATGGTTGCTATAGCTGCAAAGGTGAAATGCACCAGCTCATCGATGCGCGTGTTGGAGCATGAGATCTTTTGGAGAGGGGGGATGTCACAGAAGAAATGATCGAGGACATGGGAGTGGCAGAAGGACAGACAAAACAAAGAACTAGTGTGGGCGATTGCATTGGCAAAGGCATAGAGATAAGAGCCCACCACCAACTGGATGCAGACTCTCCTGGACATAACAACATGATAAAGCAATGGTTTACAGATGGCTACAAAGCGATCATAGGCCATCACAGCCAGGAGGCAAAGCTCAGTGTTGGCACAGAGAGAGAGGAAGAAAAACTGAACTACACACCCTGCAAAAGAAATGTCTTTAGTCTCTGCAGAAAAGATTACCAGCGTCTTTGGGGCAATCACAGAGGAGTAGCCAATATCTAAGAAAGATAAGATGCTGAGGAAAAAATACATTGAGGTGTGGAGTCGGGGATCAACACGGATTAACACAATCATCCCTAGATTCCCCACCAAGGTGCAGAAATAGATGAAGGAGAATACCATGAAGAGGATGATTTGCAGCTTTGGATTTTCTGTTATTCCCTGGAGGATGAAGCCAGTCACTGTGGTATAATTCCCCAGCGCCATTTATCCTGTAGATGCTCTCTACGACCAAAGAAGAGACAAATGAGAGGACAGAACAATGGGTATTCTCAAAATATCTCCAATGGCTCCTCTGATGTACAGTAAAAGTTGATGTTAACATTTTTAACAGAAATTAGATACGAAAGAGAATATTTAATAGGGGAGTAATGTGTAAAGCTAGTTCAAAAATGGGGTTTTATTTTATGTAATTTCCCATGGAAAAGTCCACATTATATAACTATAAAATAGTTTGGCTGTAATCTGATATATTTTGTCTGCAGTCAGACGTATTTTGATTGTGAATTGTGCACCATGGGAAATGTAGTCCAAGCAGTGAGCCGTGCCCATGGAAGAGGATGGGAACACGAGGAACTTGAACTACAGCTCCCATGAGAGACCATGGCAAGATTCCCAATTAATTAAATTATTATTTTTGGAGGGCAAACAGCTGAAATTTTCCATGGAAAATTTGAATGAAAATTATTTTTGATTTTCAGTTTTTAATTTCTTCTTGCAATTTTACATAGAAAAACATTCATATTTTCCTACTTCCCAGGGATCGAGTGTTTCCACTCCCTCTATGAGGGTCTGAACCAATACTGATGGAAGCCAAAGGCAGGTTTTCCATTGGCTACAGTGCACTTTGGATCAGGCCCTTTAAGAAAATGGTGAAACCTGATACTGACACCTAAAAGAGTGCAAAGGGATGAAAGGTAGTATTCCATGTATTTGAACTTTCTGAACTCCCTGATACAAGATATTTTCAAGGCAACTAAAAATTATAAATTTATGTGAACTAAAAGGGGAAAAACACACCCTCCTTTTTTAACAAAACGTTGAATATGGGATTTTTCAATGCACCAAATTGGAATATTAAAAGCAGAGTCGCAAAGCACAGGCCTGTGTTGTTTAAGCAAAATAACCAGGATCGTCAGTTTGAAGGCAGCAGCAGTCTCAGAAAGCTCTGCTCATGTTCTAGCCAACAGAGGCAGGACAAATAGAACAACCTAACATGTAAAAATGCAATATGAGAGATGCAATGGTCCAAATATGTAAAAACCTGTCCTCCCTGTTTGTCCCTGAGGTTTTCATGTTTGCAATTAAAGGAAGCCAGATATCTAGCTACTTGATAGCCCCCTGGTTCCAGTCGGTCTAAAGACAAGAGCTATCATGTGCACAAAACCTTATAGGGAAAAGATGGATTTTTAACCTAAAGCCATACCCAGTTCAGCCACATTTTCACGACTTCCCAGGTGAGGCAGTGTAAGAAATGGCTGGGTCTTTGCTTAAGATTTGACTCACTGTGGAATGGCATGTCACATTACCCAGTGCTGGATAACTATGGACTGAAGGGCCTATGGAAGTGCAGAATGCTCAGCAAATTAACCCAGAGGTGATCTTTGAAAAAAATAAAGTGTTTATATTAACTAATAAGCCAAACTCTGTCCAAACCCAGGTCTGCTTTGTGTTTATACCCGACGTAAAATCCAATGCATTCAGGCCAGCATGGAGCTGCTGTTTGAAGCATCTCATCTGGGCTTTTCAAAAGAATTGATGAAAACTAGATGTACTGATCCATTTGAAATTAAGTGAGATCTGGGCATCCACCATCCATGGCATTCACATGCTCCTCAATAGCATGACAACTGCACGGCTTACAACCTTCAATGTATTTAGCCTCACTACACCACTATGAGGTCGGGAATTATGACCATCCCCATTTCACAATTGGGAAAGTGTGGCACAATGAGATAAAGCAAGTTGTGAAGATCACTCAGGAAGTCTTTGGCAGAACAAGTAGTTGAATCCTAGTCTACCAAGTGTAGGATTAGCACCTCAGCCATGGGAACATCCTTATGCCTGACTCCCTAGCCCTCCTCTGAATATCCTTGTCCTAGTTTAAGCTTTTTCCACTGCAGTTTCCTGTGCCTCCCATACATTATTCATTGTCTTTAGACTTTAAAGACCTAAAAGACATCTGTGCTAGCTTTAGATGCCTTAATAGATGAGTAGAAACACAATCCACATCGAAACAGCAAACACAAGTGCAGTGAACAACTCAGCTAGCAGAAAACACATCCGGACACAAACATACCCTCCCCTGATCTCCTGCAAAAGATGAACATCTCTTGTAATCAGGACTGGTGGAGCTAGATCAAGCACTTTAATATTTTGAGTGCATTTTTGTTTTAAGTCTTTGACAAATAAAAAAAATACATTCTGAACAATCTATGTGCATGAATATTCTCTCCTTTCTCCTGGGATATGTGTTGCATGCTCAAACTGGTTTCTCCTGGGCAACTTCTTGGTACTTTCTGATTCAGGCTACATTTGCTCACCAATGGCTGTGCATGTTTCTGGCCCTTTGGGGAGCTGTCTCCCAACCCCAGGACTCTACATATGCAAAAAATCCAGCTCCGTTTTTGGGGTTCCCCTGTTTCCCCCTCCCAACACTGAGTCCTTCTCTGCCCCCTTTTCCTCGAGGGCTGTGGTCTGTGCTGTTGGGGCTAAGAGTGTCTACTCTTTGATCAGAGGCACCTGTTCCCAGCATCTTTCCCATCACTGCTCTCCGTGTCTCACCAGCCTGGTGGAAAACCCAGCTACCCGACATCAGCCAGGTAATTTCAATTCTCACAAACTACCACCTGGCAATTCCCTGGTCTCAACTCCTCTGTTATCACAGGCATTGGAGTTGCATCTTGATGCAAAGAGATACAGTTACTTTTAAAAAACTTATCAGAAATAGCATCCTGAAAAGCTGGGACCTGGATTGGGGTATCCTCCGCCACCCCTTTCTCTGTCCCTGAGAAGTCCAGGAGGTCGGTCACACGGTTCCCTCTCAAAACCTGGGCCATGGGCTGAGTGCCTGGGTGCACAGATGCTGACTCAGCCATTTGGGCCTGGGCATCCTTTCCCAAGTGACCAGTGAGGAGACAGTCCTGTATTTTCACTATTCCTTCCCCAGTTCCCTTGTCTGTGTGCCCGGCTAAGACATATTTCTCTGTGCTCCCTCGGAAGGGGTCCGTCCGTTGTTCAGCTAACAACTGAGAGAGTTTCCTTAATCAGTGACAACACTTCTCTTGCCCCCAATCCTGAGGGTCTGGTGCCTTCTGCTGGAAAAGAGCCAGTCAGCCCCTCCCATGCTTGGAAGCCCCCTGCCTTCCTGTGTTATAGAGTCACAGGAACCCTCACCCATCTCAGTGGTTTCTGAGATTCCATCACCCTTCTCTGGCCTCCCCTCTGGGACACATTTCTCTCTGCTCCCTAGAGCGGGGTCTGCCTCTGGTTCAGCTGCAACCTACTGGTAGCTGACAACCTGGACAATTCTCTCCCTGGCAGGCATCACACCCCCATCCCTTCCTGAGGTGGTGGTGTGCTGGGAAATCCCGCGCCACTCGGAACCAAACAGTAGCACCTCAGCAGATAGGAACCTGACCCAAAGCCCACTGAACTCACCAGAAGAACTGCCACTGACTTCAGTGGGCTTTGGCAAAAGCCAGTGAGGACTTCTGTCTGGAGGGCAGCTATCATCCAGCATAAAAGACACGTCAGAGAATTTAAAACAAACATATTTGTGCTTCCACCTGCCCGCCCCCTCATTTCTAGATTGAACAAATCATTGAAAAATCCAATATTATTGCCACAAAACACATGTTTATTATTCTACAATATTTCCTTTATCATTTGCAGATGCCAGAACTGATCTCAAAACCTCACATGCTTACCTCGTTATTGCATTCAGTCTGTGGACTACTTTCAAGAGTCCTGTTCCCTTTTCAGTGTAACTTATGCTGAGCTAGAAAAGGAGAAAGAACCAAAATCGCTTGTACCAAAAAATCTCAGTTTTGAGTGGATCGGTGTAATGCTGTAGCCATTTGCAGAAATGTGAAATGAAAGAGATTCCCCCCACCCATCCAAAATAAATGGTCTAACTTGCCTCTACTGTGCTTCTCAGTTCCAGATTGATCATATCAGGATGGTGGATGTGTTTATATCTGGTTTAGTGGCATATTAGTGCAAAATCCCTGAAGCATCTCAGAGCTCTGAATCTCTAGCCAGGCACTGATGAGATCATCAAAATGTCCTTTGTCTCTCCTGGGAGCTGGGAAGAATCACATGTGGATTTGTTGGGTGTTTTGTTTACTCTTCTTTTTTCCTCTTTCAAAGGGATGTGCTCGTTGCAGAAATAGGGATATGCTTCACATAGAGAAGCCCTTCTCTCCAGGAATAGGTTGTGAAATAGACTCAAAACTAAAGGGGTGTATCCTGCTTTTAAGCCTAAAATCCCAAATAAGGGCTAAAGACACTCAGATAACTCTATCATAAGGCCTGATCTTCATCAGGTATAAATCAACATAGCTCCATATAGGTCAACAAAGATATTCTGACTTACATCCACTGGGGAGCTGGCCAGTTTTGTCTGGATCAAATTCTATCCTTGGCTACAGTAGAGTAAATCCAGAGGAACTCCATTGACTTTACTGCAGTTACGCTGGATTCACACAGAGAAAACCAAGAGCACAATTTGGCCCATGACATAGGCGAGATAGACGTACCATGGAGCCAGAGGGATGGAGGATGGTTGTTCACGGAACAGCCCTTGCTGAGCCCTGGATGACTCATAGTCCAAGAGGAATCCCCTCAAACCAGATCTACCTTGTGGTGTGTTTGAAATGCTGATGAAACTTTTCTCTCGTATACACAAAAAGGCATCCTGTTCTTTTCACCGATACTTGACCTGTTGACAAAACATGTGGTCGGAAATTTTGAAATTCACTGAATTTTGAGCAGCTCTAATTGAAGAGACTCCCCTCCTCGCTGTGTAACAATGAGCACCCACAGTAATTGTATAGCATAAGAGACTCCCTCAACAGATATGTAGCAATGGGGTCCCTCAGTAGTGTGTCCAAACACACACATCTTGCATGCAGGCCACTGTCCTGTATGCTGCTAGAGCAACAGGCTCTGCCTACCTCTTCCTTTCATTCCCAGCTGGCCTGCTATCAGGCCTTTCCTCTGCAGCCAGCTCCCAGGCTGCTGCCTCTCGCTCTCTGAGGCTGTGGGATACTGTCGGAGAAAAACTCAGTTCTCGCTTTTTCTTTTGGGTGCAGCAAAATCAAATACTTTATTATTTCTCCAGTAATTACAATGGAGGGAGAGAGTGCCCTAGGACACAGGTTTCAGAGTAGCAGCCGTGTTAGTCTGTATCCGCAAAAAGAACAGGAGTACTTGTGGCACCTTAAAGACTAAAATAAATTTGTTAGTCTTTAAGGTGCCAAAAGTACTCCTGTTCTTTCTAGGACATAGGGTCACCCCAGTCCCGGACAGGTCTCTCAACCAGTAAACAATTACAGCAAGTATTTATACCTTTATTACAGACAATAACTAGCAATAATACAGACAAAGAAAAAGCAACAACTGCATTTTGTTTATACATAAGCCATCCTGCTATCTTATTTTTCTCACTCCTAGAAGACACCAGTCTGCATATTTGGTTATCAGTTACAAGGTCGTAATAACTTTTTACATAGTTTCTTTCCCTCTCGCCTCACACCATCCTCGCTTCTGCAAGTCTCACGTCATTAGGGTTACAGTGTGGCCTGACTCTTGCTAACTGACTGACATGCATTAAGATCCCCTTCAAATCCTTGTTAATTCTTTCCCTACTTCCACAATACTCAGGACCAGTTACTCCCTCTGCCTGAGGTGGAGAAAAAGATTTGAAGTTGGGACCCCTACATTACAAGAATGGGCCTTAGCCACTGGACTGTAGGAAATTCTGGGGTGGGGCTGTCTCAGTCTCTCCTCTTGATGCTCTTCCTTTTTGTATAATTAATTAAATGGTCATTTGAGAATTCCTTTATATATATATATATATGTCATAATGTAAAAAAGTTTTGTTTCATGTTGATTCGAGGAATTTTGTATCGATTAAATCCAATGTCCTGAGTATATTAGAGACGCTTTGCTCTTTTAAATCTTTCCTCCCAAGCTCTTTCCTCCAGACATTTAAGCATTGGGTTTGATCTTCTCTGTACATTTTTGTAAAACAGGAGTGACAATGTTCCCCCTTTTCCTAGAAGATGGGTGGTGTGAGTCTGAATTAAACGAATATTGTGACATGCGGCGAAAAGCTCATGTGTTTGTTCCCAGTGCTCATTCATCTGAGCTATGGGGCTATTTGAGTGGGGGGAATGAAGCATCAGTTTCACCATACTGTATTACCCTGGCACATGTACAAATGGTTCTGAACCAATGTGAAGCAATTCATAGGATTAAGGAGTGGCAGAGCAATTTTCATTTTTTTTTAACTGGACCTGGTCAGAAAATGACTTTCCATTCTGCAGGAAATTCTGACATTTATGGGGTAAGAGATTTTGGAATTTATAACAGAATTAATATTCAAAATTTTTTGATTCATTACCAATTCCTCTGAAAATGTCAAATAATTTTGTTATAACAATTATTTTTGTTTCAACTTTTATAACATATTAAACATTATATATAATATAATTAAAATATTATATTATATAATGTTATATCAAAGAGCACAACTTTACTTATGTCTGTCTGTCTGCTCTAGGAAGCGCGCTTCCAGATGCAGCATACACCTACCTCAGTTCCATTTTTCAGGAAACATAATTTCAATATCTTTTCTGCTATTCGTCTCCCCTAATGCTTATCAGGCAATGACTTCTCCCCAGGAAGGGGAATAAACTCACAGCGTGTGGTTGTGCCTTAGGCCTGGTCTACACCAGAATCCACATCCCTGAGCGATGTAGTTAGGCCAACCTAAGGTCCTATGTAGACAGTGCTAGGTCAAAGGAAGAATTCTTCTGTCAACCTCGCTACTGCCTCTCGAGGAGGGGGATTGCCTACGCCAACAGGAGACTCCCTCCCATCAGTGCAGGTCGTGTTTACACTGTAGTGTTTTAAGTGTAAAATACCCTTACATTAAGTGGACCTAGCGTTAAGCTACACAGGGTATTTCTATACTGCTGCTGGGAGCTCACCTCCGAGCCCGGTTAGGCAGACTCACTTTAGCGCCTCTCGAGCTAGTGTGCTAAAACTTGCCCTTTAGTGATTACGGCACTGGCAGTGGCTCTGGTCAGCCACATGAGTTCAGACTCAGGGGTCACACACGTTTCTGTAACAGGCTGCTTGGAAATGCTCTTGGTTCCACAGAGACGTAGAACAGAAAATCTAATCCAAAGAAGCAATCGGATGTTTAAGCATATAGAAGAGAGGACCTTTAAACAAAAAGAGCTGCTCAATATTAATTGTAATATATAATTATAATAATGGTCCTTCTGGCCTTAAAATCTGCAAAGCTATCTTATCCCTTACGCCTTCTAACGTTTTGGTTTTGCTTTCCTGACTAGCGCTGCACATAGGAACATAGGCCCCGATCCTCAACGGTATTTAGGCACCTAACTCCCAAGGATTTGGGCCATAAGAAATTGTCTTAATGGATCAGACTACAGTGGTGCCCAACCCTATTACACAGGAGGGCCACATAAACCAAACACTGGGGGGGGCGGGGGAAGCAGATTCTACACATTTTAATCAGATTTAAAGTCACCAATATTGATTTATATTTTAAGTTCAGCGTGTTTTGTGCATATGTGGGTTGTTTCTATGTACAGGACCATCTATTTACACACATGTGTAAACTAAAATGATGTAAACATGGTGCCAAAACACTAATGAATTGCCTCCTAAGTGCTGGACCTAGGGGGTCTGCTGCACCCCCTGATTTCAGCTGGTTTCCATCATATACAGGGTTTACAGTTTGGTTCAATGGCTCTCAGCAGCCCCACTATAAAAATTGTTCCAGTGCCCCTGAAAATTGGCCGTCAGTAGATTGTGTTGAAGCAGGCTGCAGACCTTACAAAATGCTCTGGTGACCCATATATGAACTGCAGGCCCTAGGCTGGGCACCCCGGTATCAGAACAATGGGAGATACAATCCTGCCAGACACCCCAGCCATTTGAGGAGAATTGCCACATGAGACACCCAAACAACAACTCCCCTAAAGCCACAGGGAAACATTTCCAAAAAGACATTTTTGGTTTTCAGCCAAAAGTTTTAGGCTGAACATTTCTGGGATTTAATATTTTCTTTTAAAAAATTGGCTATGTAAAAACTCCCCTGTTTTGTGACAAGCACCAGTATTTCTATGGTTCAGGTCTGAATTTGCCCCCTTTCCATTTCACTGGGGAGAAGTTGTCATTCAGCTCTCCACAGTAACACCAGAGAATGTTTCACTGGCAGTTACTGACCTTAGAACACAGAATTGTGCGTGAGCTGTTCAAATCCTTTGTCAACAGTTAATTTCACCTGCCATTGAGCTGCCCATTCCACCAACTTTCAGCTAGGTCCCTCTGAAGTTTTCACTCTCATTCCCCAGCCTGGGCGGCCCAAAGTAATTCCATGTCATCTGCAAATTTTGCCACCTCACTGCTCACCCCCTGTACCAGATCACTAATAAATATTTGAAACACCACCAGTCCTAATCCTGAACATTGTGTCAACCCATATTTTACCTGTTGTGGTGTTGAAATTGATGATTTATTCTACTCTTTGGCCCAGATGCTCAAAGGTAGGTAGGCTCCTAACTTCCACTGAAATCAACGGACGTTAGGAGTCTAGATATCTCTGAGGATCTGGGCACTTATTTTCTGTTGCGTAACCATTTTCTCATTCGTGACACCATTTTGCCTCATATTCCACAACTACCTAACTTCCTTAATAGCCTCATGTGAGGGACTTTGTCAAAGAAAGTCCAAGTATATTATGTCAGATGGTTCCTCCCATATTCACTCTTTTGTCGGCAAAATGAAAGAATTATAGTAGGAATGAGGAATGAGGAATGATTTTTCCATAGTAGAATCACAAGTTGCTAGTCCCTATCATGACATGCTGATCCTGGTATTTTTTAAATTCCATTTGATCATCACTGCTAGAGAGAAACACACATTATTGCTTATATAGGGTGAGATGTGCCCCCAGCCATGCCCTTCATCCCATTACTCTATGCATCACTCTATGCTATTGCAGCCCTTTCTGAACCACTGAGTCTGCCAGTGCCCCTCAATCCTGATCTTCAGTCATTTTTGCCACTCCGGTCCCAGGCTTTTAGACATCTCTGGAAAAAAAAACATCTTAATCCTGATCCATTGCATTCTACCTGGTAACTGCTTATAAAGTTTCTATTTTTGGGCTCTCAAAATACCAGTGTCATGAATTACTCCATTCTTATTTTCTCAACAATTACAAAATAATTCAGTAAATGTAACAGAAAATGCATTTTCAATAAATCTTTACTCCTGACTGGAAGTAATTCTTCCTAGGGGGAGGTTCAGATTTATGGAATGCATAAAACAGGGGAAAGGGATGGAGAGCACCATCAGTGCTTCAAAGAACTTGAACAAAGTTAGAAGCCAACAGATTGGCATCCCACTATCTACTGCTCCCATGTGACCTAAAGGGCATTTTAATGATGCCCTTTGTGCCAGATCTGAGATTGACAGCTCTAAGGGATTCTGTCTCCAAATGCCAGCAGACCACATAAATACGCCCTGCCTCTAATTACTCCTTTTGAATCCAAGAAGGAGAGATGTCTCTCTTGCAACAGGCAGCTTTAATATTACAGGACGAAGACTAACGTGAGTAAAATAAATGGTTTCTTTTCTTCAGCTACCTGGTAAATACATCCAGATCCATTCTTTTCAATGAGAAACAGTTTCCCCCACCCCTTATTCTCAAAATGGTGACTCTTTTACCACCAAAATGTTGTCTTGATTATCTCTCATTGTATAATTTGCAGTAAAATGGGATAAAAAGCCTAAAATACCCAGAAAGCAGCATGTGATTTTTTTTGACAGGGTCATATATGGGGCTAGAGACCCTCAGCTGTTGTTGATTATCATAGCAGCATGGACCACAATAGAGTTGTGATGATTAACACCAGCTAAGGATCTGGCCCAATGTGCTTTAATGAGCTAAGTTATTGTATACGCTCCTCAAATGAAAAAAAAGGAAAAAGTAAGATAAAAATACCCCTTGTTTGCCGGGAATCAAGTTGCAAGGGATTTTTATTTTTTTTTAAATAAGGTTCATGCTTTTGAACAACAAAGGTTTTCATTTTAAACTTCTCCGAGCAGATTTTCTGCTGGTGAAATATTCTAGATTGGCAGCCCTAGAGAGAGATGGTCTCTCTCTGTTGAAAGAAGGTTCTGTACAGAACGGGCAGCACTGGCTTCCGCCAACACACCAGTCTCTGCTCCGATGGAAGGTCTTGCGGGTTCAGGGTGGATACACAGGGATAATGGAATGGAAATAAAAAGCTCATGTATATTTCAGATTTTTCTCATTAGCTTGAAGTGGAAGAACAAGCACATTTGGACTCACTTGAATTCCAAGGAAATGTCTTCCTGGACGCTGTCTGACCGACACTCCCTGCTACTGGGGCATCTCATTGTGGAGTTCTAGGTGGCTATCTGGTGTGTATTCACTATGAAGCTGCTTAATGTCTTTGCTTTCAAAATATCTTTGGAGAAAGAAAGGACAGTCCTCCCACTGTCTCCATGCACTCTGGGTACATGAGAGAGATTTACAGAGCTTCAAAGTATGTCTACACTGCAGAAAGGAAAAATAACCCATGGCAGAGAGTCTTAGAGGCCAGGTCAATTGATTCTGCCTTGTGTGGCTTGCGCTACAGCGCAAAAAATAGCTGTGTAGACATTCAGGCTCAGGTTGGAGCCTGGGCTCTGACACCAGGCGACGAGGGAGAGTGATCAGCTATTGCCATAGTGAACATGAGAGAGACAAAGAGAGATGTTCTGTTCATATCACTGTTCAGTAGACTGTTTCTCTCCTGAATGGTGATCTTTTCCAAGCCCACTTGTGTTGCTTCTGATTCACCCCTGAGTTATGCCCGTTCCATGCCAGTGCCAGGAGCCAGAACAAGTGTGAAAGCTTCTTTCAACCATGGTTTAACTACAGCATCCCTTTGTTGATCTCTGCTGTTCGTTCATACCTCCTTTAATTATGTAAACACCCCCACTGTGAATATTAACTTAGTTATCTCCAAAAGAATTGTTTTTGTGGAATTTACTCTGGGACTTTATTCCAAATGTGAGATTTTGGTTGACTTGTCATAAATATATACTGGTTCCTAACTGACGATTTAATTATGGATGGGTGTTACTGCTGCAATATAAGGCTGGTTTTCAAACACTTCATCCACCTTTCTGCTCTATATCAGATTGTTGCAGAGTTCAGAGAATCATAGAACCATAGAGTTGGAAGGGACCACATGGGTCGTGTTCTAGTCTAACCCCCAGCCAAGATGCAGTGTTTGTTGTGTCTGACTAACCCAAGACCGATGGCTCCAGCCTCCTTTTGAAAACCTCCAGTGAAGGAGCTTCCACAACCTCCCTTGGCAGGTTTGTTCCATTGTCCTATTGTTCTTACAGTTAAGAAGCTTTTCCTGAGGTTTAATCTAAATCGGCTGTGCTGTAGTTTGAACCCATTGCCTCTTGTCCTGCCCTCTGTGGCAAGAGAGAAAAAACTTTTCTCCAACTTTTTTATAGCAATGTTTCAAGTATTTGAAGATGGCTATCATGTCCGACCTTAATCTCCTCTTTTCCAAACTAAACATACCCAGTTCTTTCAGCCTTTGCTCACATGACTTGCATTCCATCCCTTTGTCAGTCCTCTCTGGATCCTTTCTAGTTTCTCTACATCCTTTCAAATGATGCCGAGCCGTAGAATGCCATGAAGAGATATTAGCAAATGCCATTGCCTGCTAGGGATGCAGACTGAAAATTCTGAAGTGATCTTTCTATTTTATTTTGTTTTTCTTTAAAAGGAGTAAAATCTTGGCAATTATACAGACTCCAATGAAATTAGTTTAAGTTTGCAAATGTCACACAACCAGAACAGCATAACTTGGCTTTTGTATCTTGGCTTTCTACTGTATTTCACAATGGTGGTATCCACCTCCCAGTCCCATACGGTTAATCTTGAATCATAAGCTTTACCTTGGCTGTGTTTCTTTCTTTTACCCCAACAGCACCTGGAATATATGGCGCATGGCAATCACACCGGAGTGTCGGTGTTCATCCTTCTAGGATTCAAAGGCAGTCGATCGCTGCAAGCTCTCCTCTTTGGGATGTTTTTGTTTATCTACAGCATGAGCCTAGTGGGGAACCTCAGCATGATCTCTTTAATCAGGATCGAGACGCGGCTACACACCCCCATGTATTTTTTCCTCAGCAACTTGTCCCTTGTAGACATCACTTACTCTTCCATTATTGCCCCTAAGGCACTGGGGAACTTCTTAGCAGAGAGGAAAGTCATTTCCTTTGCTGGGTGCGCCACTCAATTTTTCTTTCACTCCTTCTCCGTGACCTCTGAGGTTTTGCTTCTGGCTGTGATGGCGTATGATCGCTTCATAGCTATATGCAAGCCGCTGATGTACACGCTCATTATGTCCAAGAAAGTCTGTGTCCAGCTGGTAGCGGCATCATACATTTATGCCTCCATTAATGCCATTGTGCACACAGGCTCTTTGTTCAGCCTGTCCTTCTGTGGTCCCAATATCATTGATCACTTTTTCTGTGACATCCCCCCACTCCAGAAACTCTCCTGCTCTGACACTCATGTGGATGATATTGTGCATTTCCTCTTTGCCTCCGTAGCTGCATTAAGTACTATCCCGGTCATCCTCATTTCCTATGTTTCTATCATGGTGGCCATCTTGCGGATCCGCTCCAACCAGGGCAGACGGAAAGCCTTCTCCACCTGCGCCTCCCACCTGACGGCTGTGTCCCTACTGTATGGGGCTCTGTTCTTTATGTACTTACGACCCACATCCAGCAACTCAGCAGAGTACGACAAAGTGGTGTCCGTGTTCTATACCCTTGTGATCCCCATGTTGAACCCCCTGATCTACAGCCTGAGGAACAAGGAGGTGAAGGATGCCTTGAGGAAGACATTATACCAAAAAATTATTCCTCACTGAATGTAACTGAGAGGCTGAGTTTCATGATTTAATAATAAATAGAAGTGAGAGGAGCTGGCCTGAAAATGGAATTTCTCTCCTATGGAAAATGTTGAGATTTCAAAAAAAAAAAAAAAGAGTTATCCTAACTCAGGACAATATGGGATGATATTGAGTACTTCCCCGGAAGTCAGGGAGATACCAGATCCTGGGTATTCAGGCAGTCACCACCCAGCCCACCCCCAGCAGCACACCGGGAAGGCAGCCTGGGGAACTGGTCCCCAGGGACGTAGCTACACTGACATTAGTTTTCAGTGCAGTTCAGCCCCTATACAGGTGGGAATAGAGTGAAAGGATATGAAATGGTTAAAAAGCAAATCTCTAGAGAGGGCGGGGGCAGTTGTCAGGTGCTGTTTGTGAGACTCTAGGCTGACATAGCCATGGGCAGAAGGGTCTTGCTAATCTCCCCGGGGGTTCTTAAGCCTTAGGTGGGACACTCGTGCACATAGACTGATTTACTGTCTGAAAATCCTTTTGCTCCCATGCTGCACTGTGTTTTTGTTAAGATGAAATACAGGTGTGTGTTTTTTTAAGAAAGCTGGTCACTGTGTTAATTACTCATCACAGCTCCCGAAGGGAAGACTGGCAGGCCCCACGCCCGGATGAGAAGCCCCTGTAGATACACAGGAGGCGATAACCTAAGAGTGGGAGAGTCTGGGGATTCCATCCCAGGACAGGTGAAGGCAAGAGCCCAAACATGTGAGGGAGTCACAAAATATTGTGAGTACACGGAGGAGCCAGTTCCAAAGAACACCGCGATGGGCACCAGGTGGAAGATGCAGGTGGGGGAGGCTTTGCACCAGTCCTCCATGGATTTGGCCAAAGAGGTTCAAAGAGGCAGCTGGACCATTAACTCTTGATGTGTCTCATGTTGGCTACATTGCATTAGCCCAGATCGTCCTCACCACAGAGGAAACTGTGATAAAGCAGTGGGGGAAATAATGCGCATATGACTCCTGTGACATCTTCGGAGATCCTTCAATGGATGAAACGTGCCAGACAAATACATGGAAACCATAGCGATCATTATGAAAATGGATCTCACCTAAGGGACAGATCAGCAGTTAAGTTTATCCATCTTCCCATCACATGACATTTTAAAGCATCACTTTGAATAGTTTCCAGGGTATAAACAGAGAAACTATTAATGGCACAGATACCATCCAAAAATGGGACATGTCATGTCATGTTACCCAGAGAGGAAATTTCATTTTGCTGCATTTAGTGGCCCAAGCTGAATTTAGCTCTTCAGATATTTGTGCAAGATGGGTAAATAAAAATCATTTGGAAACTGGACAAGCTCAGAGAATTCCCTCTCCCCACCCCCTTTAAGGGCTTCATTTGCATCAGTGAAATCAGTGGGAGTTGTGCACTTGGCTTTTAAGGCACACTGGGTCCAGCCCTAAATCATTACCACGTGTTACAGGTTCGACTGAATTCAATAATGCCAAATGGCTCGGCTTAATCAACTTTTAGGAATAAAAAATTATTAGTAACAGATAAATGCAGCATAACAGAGAAAGGAAGACTACATATATTACCAACCTATCTACATGGTAACAGTGCAGAGATCAGACTGCCTTAAAATCTCAGCTTCACTCTGTCTCTATCTATACTAGAGTTGAGGGGTTTTTATCTCTTACCTTTGACATGTTTTTGAATGTTTTTGCTAGGCTTGCACAGACTTGAAAGGGAACAGGACAACATGTATACCTAGTTTATTATCTATGCCTTGACCACCTTATCTGAGAAGTTTGCAAAACCTTAGAAGTATCCTCTACCAGTAAAAACTTGTTATAAAGCACCCGTTAATGAGGTGTTAGCAAAATTATTTGTCTTGTCCTTGTTCTCTGAGATTACAATAGTTCACATCTCCCCTTAACTAAAGAGCATAACATAAGTAAAACTAATTTTGGAAGATCTTATGATGGATACAATTCATACTTATATAAACATACCTACTATCATATATGATATTGTATATGATATTGGCTAACACTATAAAACTAACATAGATAGATATATAGATAGATGGTTAGAGGAGCCAAGCATAGGAGAATACCTAAAGGCTCTCAGGTTGAATGTGTTTCTCTAGCCATGTTGAATTCTCCTGCTGTATACAGAGCAAGGGTCGTGCAAAGCTTACGTCATCTAACAACAGTACGGTTTCAGCATGAATATAAAACATTCAAAATACAATGTACTATACCTATTCACTACTTTCTTATTGTGGTTACATCACATCTCCTTTTTAATTGTATTAGAGCTGCAACAACAAACAAATTCCATGCTTTCATTAATATATTTTGCCTGCGTGAGTTGAATGCATCTATTTTCTATTAGTTAGCAAAAGGTAATTTGCATTGCTGGTTCATGATTCTGTTAGACAGGTTTTCCTATTTCCCTATTTTTGTGTTATAAGAGCCAGCTGCACAAACATTGACAAAGTCCCCCATTTCTTCTCTGATAACTATTCCTGCCGCATTTAGTGATGTCAGAACTTTGCGAGATGGGTTTGTCTATCGTGCCTCTGACCTGGCTGGACACACAATGGGGCCTGGCCTTCATCCAGTCAACCCATCACTCTGTGCGATTGCAGCCCTTTCTGAACCCTTCAGTCTGCCAGTGCCCCTCAACCCTGATCTTCAGCCATTTTTGCCACTCCAATCCCAGGTTTTTAGACATCTCTGAAGAAAAAAAAAAAGCATCTTAATCCCAATCCCCTGCATTCTACCTGGGAACTGCTTATAAAGTTTCTATCTCTGGCCTTTAAAAGAAACCGTGTTATGAATGACTCAATTCTAATTTTCTCTGCAATTACAAAATAATTAAATACATGTAACAGAAAATGCCTTTTCAATAAACTTTTCCACATTTACTCCTGACTGGAAATAATTATTGCTAGGGGGAGGTTCAGATTTAAAACAGGGGAAAGGGATGGAGAGCAGCATCAACGCTTCAGAGAACTTGCACAAAGTGAGAAGCCAACAGATTGGCCACTATCTACTGCTCCCATGTGACCGAAAGGGCATTTTAATGATGCCCTTTGTGCCAGGCGTGAGATTGACAGCTCTAAGGGATTCTGTCTTCAAATGCCAGCAGACCACATAAATACGCCCTGCCTCTAATTCCTCCTTTTGAATCCAAGAAAGAGAGATGTCTCTCTTGCAACAGGCAGCTTTAATATTACAGGCGAAGACTAACGTGAGTAAAAGAAATGTTTTCTTTTCTTCAACTACCTGGTAAATACACCCAGATCCATTCTTCTCAATGAGAAACAGGTTGGTTTTTTTCCTATTCTCAAAATGGTGACTCTTTTACCACCAAAATGTTGTCTTGATTATCTCTCACTGTATAATTTGCATTAAAATGGGACAAAAAGCCTAAAATACCCCGAATGTGGCATGTGATTTTTTTTGGGGGGGAGTGTTGTATATGGGGCTAGAGACCCTCAGGTGTTGTTGATGGTGTTATGACAATCAACCTCAATAGAGCTGTGATGATTTACCCTAACAAAGGATCTGGCCCAATGTGCTTTAATGAGCTAAGTTATTGTATATGCTCTTCAAATGCAAAAAGGGAAAAGGTAAAACAAAAATACCCTTTATTTGCCAGGAATCAAGTTGCTAGGGATAATGGAATGAAAATAAAAAGCTCGTGTATATTTCAGATTTTTCTCATTAGCTTGAAGTGGAAGAACAAGCACATTTGGACCCACTTGGATTCCAAGGAAACGTCTCCCTGGACGCTGTCTGACCGACACTCCCTGCTACTGGGGCATCTCATTGTGGAGTTCTAGGTGGCTATTGGGTGTGTATTCACTATGAAGCTGCTTAATGTCTTTGCTTTAAAAGTAGCTTCGGAGAAAGAAAGGCCGGTCCTCATAGACTCATAGACTTTAAGGTCAAAAGGGACCATTATGATCATCTAGTCCAACTCCCACTGTCTCCACGCACTCTGGGTACATGAGAGAGATTAATAGAGCTTTAATGTATTTCTACACTGCAGAAAGGAAAAATAACCCATGGCAGAGGGTCTTAGAGGCCAGGACAATTGACTCTGTCTCCTGGGGATTGCACTACTGGCAAAAAATATAACTGTGTAGACATTCAGGCTCAGGTTGGAGTCTGGGCTCTGACACCAGGCGAGGTGGGCGGGTGATCACATATTGCCATAGTGAACATGAGAGAGAGAGAGATAAAGAAGGGTTTTATTTGTATCTGTATTCAGTAGGCTGTTTCTCTCCTGAATGGTGATCTTTTCCAAACCCACTTGTGTTGCTTCTGATTCCCTGCTGAGTTATACCAGTTCCATGCCTGTGCCAGGGGCCAGAACAAGTGTGAGAGCTTCTTTCAACCATGGTTTAACTACAGCCTCCCTTTGTTGACCTCTGCTGTTCATTCATACCCCCTTTAGTTATGTAAACACCCCCTCTGTGAATATTAACTTAGTTATCTCCAAAAGAATTGTTTTTGTGGAATTTACTCTGGGACTTTATTCCAAATGTGAGATTTTGGCTGTTTTGTCATGAATATATCGTGGTTTCTAACTGATGATTTAATTATGGAAGGGTGCAAGGGCTGCAATATAAGCCTGGTTTTCAAAGACCTCATCCACCTTTCTGCTTTATATCAGGTTGTTGCAGAGTTCAGAGAATCATAGAACCATAGAGTTGGAAGGGACCACATGGGTCATGTTCTAGTCTAACCCCCAGCCAAGATGCAGTGTTTGTTGTGTCTGACTAACCCAGGTGTAGGCAACCTATGGCACGTGTCCCGAAGGCAGCAAGCGAGCTGATTTTCAGTGGCACTGATGCTGCCCGAGTCCTGGCCACCCGTCCGGGTGGTTCGGCATTTTAATTTAACTTTAAATGAAGCTTCTTAAGCATTTTAAAAACCTTATTTACTTTACATACAACAATAGTTTAGTTATATATTACAGCCTTATAGAAAGAGACCTTCTGAAAACATTAAAATGTATGACTGGCACGCAAAACCCTAAATCAGAGTGAATAAATGAAGACTCAGCACAGCACTGCTGAAAGGTTGCCGACCCCTAGACTAACCAAAGACTGATGGCTCCAGCCTCCTTTTGAAAACCTCCAGTGAAGGAGCTTCCACAACCTCCCTTGGCAGGTTTGTTCTATTGTCCTACTGTTCTGACAGTTAAGAAGCTTTTCCTGAGGTTTAATCTAAATCGGCTGTGCTGTAGTTTGAACCCATTGCCTCTTGTCCTGCCCTCTGTGGCAAGAGAGAAAAAACTTTTCTCCAACTTTTTTATAACAATGTTTCAAGTATTTGAAGATGGCTATCATGTCCGTCCTTAATCTCCTCTTTTCCAAACTAAACATACCCAGTTCCTTCAGCCTTTTCTCACATGGCTTGCATTCTATCCCTTTGTCACTCCTCTCTGGATCTTTTCTAGTTTCTCTACATCCTTTCAAATGATGCCAAGCCGTAGAATGCCATGAAGAGATATTTGCAAATGCCATTGCCTGCTAGGGATGCAGTCTGAAAATTCTGAAGTGATCTTTCTAGTTTATTTTATTTTATTTTTCTTTAAAAGGAGTAAAATCTTGGCAATTATACAGACTCCCATGAAATTAGTTTAAGTTTGCAAAGGTCACACAACCAGAACAGCATAACTTGGCTTTTGTATCTTGGCTTTCTACTGTATTTCACAATGGTGGTATCCACCTCCCAGTCCCATTCAGTTGATCTTGAATCATAAACTGTACCTTGGCTGTTTTTCTTTCTTTTACCCCAACAGCACCTGAATATATGGCGCATGGCAATCACACTGGAGTGTCTGTGTTCATCCTTCTAGGATTCAAAGGCAGTCGATCGCTGCAAGCTCTCCTCTTTGTGATGTTTTTGCTTGTCTACAGCATGAGCCTGGCGGGGAACCTCAGCATGATCTCTTTAATATGGATCGAAACACGACTACACACCCCCATGTATTTTTTCCTCAGCAACTTGTCCCTTGTAGACATCACTTACTCTTCCATTATTGCCCCTAAGGCACTGGTGAACTTCTTAGCAGAGAGGAAAGTCATTTCCTTTGCTGGGTGCGCCACCCAATTTTTCTTTCACTCCTTCTCCGTGAACTCTGAGGGTTTACTTCTGGCTGTGATGGCGTATGATCGCTTCATAGCTATATGCAAGCCGCTGATGTACACGCTCATTATGTCCAAGAAAGTCTGTGTCCAGCTGGTAGCGGCATCATACATTTATGCCTCCATTAATGCCATTGTGCACACAGGCTCTTTGTTCAGCCTGTCCTTCTGTGGTCCCAATATCATTGATCACTTTTTCTGTGACATCCCCCCACTCCAGAAACTCTCCTGCTCTGACACGCGCATGGGTGACACTGTGCATTTCCTCTTTGCCGCCGTAGCTGCATTAAGTACTATCCTGGTCATCCTTATTTCCTATATTTCTATCCTGGTGACCATCTTGCGGATCCGCTCCAACCAGGGCAGACGGAAAGCCTTCTCCACCTGCGCCTCCCACCTGACGACTGTGTCCATACTGTATGGGGCTCTGTTCTTTATGTACTTACGACCCACATCCAGTAACTCATCAGAGTATGACAAAATGGTGGCCGTTTTCTATACCCTTGTGATCCCCATGTTGAACCCCCTGATCTACAGCCTGAGGAACAAGGAGGTGAAGGACGCCTTCAGGAAGACAATATACCAGAAAATTATTCCTCAGTGAATCTAACTGAGAGGATGAATTTCATGATTTAATAACAAATAGAAGTGAGAGGAGCTGGCCTGAAAATGGAATTTCTCTCCTATGGAAAATGTTGAGATTTCAAAAAAAAAAAGAACAAAAGAATCATTCTAACTCAGGACAATATGGGATGATATGGAGTACTTTCCTGGAAATCAGGGAGATCCCAGATCCTGGGTATTCAGGCAGTCATCCCCCCTTCCCACTCCCAGCAGCACACCAGGCAGGCAGCCTGGGGAACTGGCCCCCAGGGACGTAGCTACACTGATGTTAGTTTTCAGTGCAGTTCAGCCCCTATACAGGTGGGAATAGAGTGAAAGGATATGAAATGGTTAAAAAGCAAATCTCTAGAGAGGGCGGGGGCAGTTGTCAGGTGCTGTTTGTGAGACTCTAGGCTGACATAGCCATGGGCCCGGCAGAAGGGCCTTGCTAATTCCCCCAGGGGTTCTTAAGCCTTAGGTGGGACACTCGTGCACATAGACTGATTTACTGTCTGAAAATCCTTTTGCTCCCATGCTGCGCTGTGTTTTTGTTGTTAAGATGAAATACAGGTGTGTGGTTTTTTAAGAAAGCTGGTCACTGTGTTAATCACTCATCACAGCTCCCGAAGGGAAAACTGGCAGGCCCCACGCCCAGATGAGAAGCCCCTGTAGATACACAGGAGGCGATAACCTAAACATGGGAGAGTCTGGGGATTCCATCCCAGGACAGGTGAAAGCAAGAGCCCAAATGCAAGGGAGTCACAAAATATTGTGAGTACACAGACGAGCCAGTTCCAAAGAACACCGCGATGGGCACCAGGTGGAAGATGCAGGTGGGGGAGGCTTTGCACCAGTCCTCCATGGATTTGGCCAAAGAGGTTCAAAGAGGCAGCTGGACCATTAACTCTTGATGTGTCCCATGGTGGCTACATTGCATTAGCCCAGATCGTCCTCACCACAGCGGCAACTGTGATAAAGCAGTGGGGGAAATAATGCGCATATGACGCCTGCGGCATCCTCGGAGATCCTTCAGTGGATGAAATGTGCCAGACAAATACATGGAAACCACAGCTATCCCTATCAAAATGAATCTCACCTAAGGGACAGATCAGCAGTTAAGTTTATCCATCTTCCCATCACATGACATTTTAAAGCATCACTTTGACTAGTTTCCAAGGTATAAACAGAGAAACTATTAATGGCACAGATACCATCCAAAAATGGGACAGGTCATGTCATGTTACTGAGAGAGGAAATTTCATTTTGCTGCATTTACTGGCCCAAGCTGAATTTAGCTCTTCAGATATTTGTGCAAGATGGGTAAATAAAAATCATTTGGAAAATGGACAAGCTCAGAGAACTCCCTCTCCCCACCCCCTTTAAGGGCTTGATTTGCATCAGTGAAATCAGTGGGAGTCGTGCACTTGGCTTTTAAGGCACACTGGGTCCAGCCCTAAATCATTGCCACGTTTTATAGGTTCGACTGAATTAAATAATGCCAAATGGCTCGCCTTAATCAACTTTTAGGAATAAAAGATTATTAGTAACAGATAAATGCAGCATAACAGAGAAAGGAAGACAACATATATTACCGACCTATCTGCATGGTAACAGTACAGAGATCACACTGGCTTAAAATCTCAGCTTCACTCTGTCTCTAGCTATACTAGAGTTGAGGGTTTTTTATCTCTTACCTTTGACATGTTTTTGAATGTTTTTGCTAGGCTTGCACAGACTGGAAAGTAAACAGGACAACATGTACAACTAGTTTCTTTTTTATGCCTTGACGACGATATTTGAGAAGTTTGCAAAACCTTATAAGTATCCTCTACCAGTAAAAACTTGTTATAAAGCACACGTTAGTGAGGTGTTAGCAAAATTATTTGTCTTGTCCTTGTTCTCTGAGATTACAATAGTTCACATCTTCCCTTGGCTAAATAGCATAACATAAGTAAAAATAATTTTGGAAGATCTTAAGATGAATACAATTCATACTTGTATAAACATACCTACTATTATATATAATATTGTATATGATATTGGCCAACACTATAAAACTAAGATAGATAAATAGATAGATAGATGGTTGCAGGAGCCAAGCATAGGAGAATACCTAAAGGCTCTCAGGTTGAATGTGTTTCTCTAGCCATGTTGAATTCTCCTGCTGTATACAGAGTAAGGGTCATGCAAAGCTTACGTCATCTAACAACAGTACAGTTTCAGCATGAATATAAAACTTTCTAAATACAATGTACTATGCCTAGTCACTACTTTCTTATTGTGGTTACATCACATCTCCTTTTTAATTGAACTTATAGCTGCAACAACAAACAAATTCCATGATTTCATTAATATATTTTGCCTGCGTGTGTTGAATGCATCTATTTTCTATTAGTTAGCAAAAGGTAATTTGCATTGCTGGTTCATGATTCTGTTAGACAGGTTTTCCTATTTCCATATTTTTGTGTTATAAGAGCCAGCTGCACAAACATTGACAAAGTCCCCCATTTCTTCTCTGATAACTATTCCTGCCGCATTTAGTGATGTCAGAACTTTGCGAGATGGGTTTGTCTATCGTGCCTCTGACCTGGCTGGACACACAATGGGGCCTGGCCTTCATCCAGTCAACCCATCCCTCTATGCGATTGCAGCCCTTTCTGAACCCCTGAGTCTGCCAGTGCCCCTCAACCCTGATCTTCAGCCATTTTTGCCACTCCAATCCCAGGTTTTTAGACATCTCTGAAGAAAAAAGAAAAAGCATCTTAATCCCAATCCATTGCATTCTACCTGGGAACTGCTTATAAAGTTTCCTATCTCTGGGCTTTCAAAAGAACAGTGTTATGAATGACTCAATTCTAATTTTCTCTGCAATTACAAAATAATTAAATACATGTAACAGAAAATGCCTTTTCAATAAACTTTTCCACATTTACTCCTGACTGGAAATAATTATTGCCAGGGGGGAGGTTCAGATTTAAAACAGGGGAAAGGGATGGAGAGCAGCATCAACGTTTCAAAGAACTTGAACAAAGTTAGAAGCCAACAGATTGGCCACTATCTACTGCTCCCATGTGATGGAAAGGGCATTTTAATGATGCCCATTGTGCCAGACCTGAGATTGATAGCTCTAAGGGATTCTGTCTCCAAATGCCAGCAGACCACATAAATACGCCCTGCCTCTAATTCCTCCTTTTGAATCCAAGAAAGAGAGATGTCTCTCTTGCAACAGGCAGCTTTAATATTACAGGACGAAGACTAATGTGAGTAAAAGAAATGTTTTCTTTTCTTCAACTACCTGGTAAATACACCCAGATCCATTCTTTTCAATGAGAAACAGGTTTGGTTTTTTTTTCCTATTCTCAAAATGGTGACTTTTACCACCAAAATGTTGTCTTGATTGTCTCTCACTGTATAATTTGCATTAAAATGGGACAAAAAGCCTAAAATACCCTGAATGAGGCATGTGATTTTTTCGGGGAGCGGGGGTTGTTGTATATGGGGCTAGAGACCCTCAGGTGTTGTTGATGGTGCTATGACCATCAACCTCAATAGAGCTGTGATGATTTACACCAAGTAAGGATCTGGCCCAATGTGCTTTAATGAGCTAAGTTATTGTATATGCTCCTCAAATGCAAAAAGGGAAAAGGTAAGACAAAAATACCCTTTATTTGCCAGGAATCAAGTTGCTAGGGATTTTGTTTTCTGTAAATGCAGTTCATGGTTTTGAACAACAAATGTTTTCATTTTAAACTTCTCCGAGCAGGTTTTCTGCTGGTGAAATATTCTAGATTGGCAGCCCTAGAGAGAAATGGTCTCTCTCTGTTGAAAGAAAGTTCTGTACAGAACGGGCAGCACTGGCTTTCCCCAACACACCAGTCTCTGCTCCGATGGAAGGTCTTGCGGGTTCAGGGTGGATACACAGGGATAATGGAATGAAAATAAAAAGCTCGTGTATATTTCAGCTTTTTCTCATTAGCTTGAAGTGGAAGAACAAGCACATTTGGACCCACTTGGATTCCAAGGAAACGTCTCCCTGGACGCTGTCTGACCGACACTCCCTGCTACTGGGGCATCTCATTGTGAAGTTCTAGGTGGCTATCGGGTGTGTATTCACTATGAAGCTGCTTAATGTCTTTGCTTTAAAAGTAGCTTCGGAGAAAGAAAGGCCGGTCCTCATAGACTTTAAGGTCAGAAGGGACAAAGTATGTCTACACTTCAGAAAGGAAAAATAACCCATGTCAGAGAGTCTTAGAGGACAGGTCAATTGATTCTGCCTTGTGTGGCTTGCGCTACAGCGCAAAAAATAGCTGTGCAGACATTGAGGCTCAGGCTGGAGTCTGGGCTCTGACACCAGTCGAGGTGGGCGGGTGATCACATATTGCCATAGTGAACATGAGAGAGAGAGAGAGAGAGAGAGAGAGAAGGGTTTTATTTGTATCACTGTTCAGTAGACTGTTTCTCTCCTGAACGGTGATCTTTTCCAAACCCACTTGTGTTGCTTCTGATTCCCTGCTGAGTTATACCAGTTCCATGCCAGTGCCAAGGGCCAGAACAAGTGTGAGAGCTTCTTTCAACCGTGGTTTAACTACAGCCTCCCTTTGTTGACCTCTGCTGTCCATTCATACCCCCTTTAGTTATGTAAACACCCCCTCTGTGGATATTAGGTTAGTTATCTCCAGAATAAATGTTTTTGTGGAATTTACTCTGGGACTTTATTCCAAAGGTGAGATTTTGGTTGACTTGTCATGAATATATTGTGGTTTCTAACTGACGATTTAATTATGGAAAGGTGCTAGGGCTGCAATATAAGGCTGGTTTTCAAAGACCTCATCCACCTTTCTGCTTTATATCAGGTTGTTGCAGAGTTCAGAGAATCATAGAACCATAGAGCTGGAAGGGATCACATGGGTCGTGTTCTAGTCTAACCCCCAGCCAAGATGCAGTGTTTGTTGTGTCTGACTAACCCAAGTCCGATGGTGATCCAGCCTCCTTTTGAAAACCTCCAGTGAAGGAACTTCCACAACCTCCCTTGGCAGGTTTGTTGCATTGTCCTATTGTTCTTACAGATAGGAATTTTTCCTGAGGTTTAATCTAAATCAGCTGTGCTGTAGTTTGACCCCATTGCCTCTTGTCCTGCCCTCTGTGGCAAGAGAGAAAAAACTTTTCTTCAACTTTTTTATAGCAATGTTTCAAGTATTTGAAGATGGCTATCATGTCCGTCCTTAATCTCCTCTTTTCCAAACTAAACATACCCAGTTCCTTCAGCCTTTGCTCACATGACTTGCATTCCAACCCTTTGTCACTCCTCTCTGGATCCTTTCTAGTTTCTCTACATCCTTTCAAATGATGCCGAGCCATAGAATGCCATGAAGAGATATTAGCAAATGCCATTGCCTGCTAGGGATGCAGACTGAAAATTCTAAGTGATCTTTCTATTTTATTTTATTTTTCTTCAAAAAGAGTAAAAATCTTGGCAATTATACAGACTCCAATGAAATTAGTTTAAGTTTGCAAATGTCACACAACCAGAACAGCATAACTTGGCTTTTGTATCTTGGCTTTCTACTGTATTTCACAATGGTGGTATCCACCTCCCAGTCCTATTCGGTTAATCTTGAATCATAAGCTTTACCTTGGCTGTGTTTCTTTCTTTTACCCCAACAGCACCTGGAATATATGGCGCATGGCAATCACACTGGAGTGTCCACGTTCATCCTTCTAGGATTCAAAGGCAGTCGATCGCTGCAAGCTGTTCTCTTTGGGATGTTTTTGTTTATCTACAGCATGAGCCTAGCGGGGAACCTCAGCATGATCTCTTTAATCAGGATCGAGACGCGGCTACACACCCCCATGTATTTTTTCCTCAGCAACTTGTCCCTTGTAGACATCACTTACTCTTCCATTATTGCCCCTAAGGCACTGGGGAACTTCTTAGCAGAGAGGAAAGTCATTTCCTTTGCTGGGTGCACCACACAATTTTTCTTTCACTCCTTCTCCGTGAATTCTGAGGTTTTGCTTCTGGCTGTGATGGCGTATGATCGCTTCATAGCTATATGCAAGCCGCTGATGTACACGCTCATTATGTCCAAGAAAGTCTGTGTCCAGCTGGTAGCGGCATCATATATTTATGCCTCCGTTAATGCCATTGTGCACACAGGCTCTTTGTTCAGCCTGTCCTTCTGTGGTCCCAATATCATTGATCACTTTTTCTGTGACCTCCCCCCACTCCAGAAACTCTCCTGCTCTGACACGCACATGGGTGACACTGTGCATTTCCTGTTTGCCTCCGTAGCTGTATTAAGTACTATCCTGGTCATCCTCGTTTCCTATATTTCTATCATGGTGGCCATCTTGCGGATCCGCTCCAACCAGGGCAGACGGAAAGCCTTCTCCACCTGCGCCTCCCACCTGACGGCTGTGTCCCTACTGTATGGGGCTCTGTTCTTTATGTACTTACGACCCACATCCAGCAACTCAGCGGAGTACGACAAAGTGGTGTCCGTGTTCTATACCCTTGTGATCCCCATGTTGAACCCCCTGATCTACAGCCTGAGGAACAAGGAGGTGAAGGATGCCTTGAGGAAGACAATATACCAGAAAATTATTCCTCACTGAATCTAACTGAGAGGCTGAGTTTATGATTTAATAGAAATAGAAGTGAGAGGAGCTGACCTGAGAATGGAATTTCTCTCCTATGGAAAATATTGAGATTTCAAAAAAAAAAAAAAAAGAGTCATCCTAACTCAGGACAATATGGGATGATATGGAGTACTTCCCTGGAACTCAGGGAGATCTCAGATCCTGGGTATTCAGGCAGTCACCCCCCTCAGCCCACCCCCACCAGGACACCGGGAAGGCAGCCTGGGGAACCGGTCCCCAGGGACATAACTACACTGACGTTAGTTTTCAGTGCAGTTCAGCCCCTATACAGGTGGGAATAGAGTGAAAGGATATGAAATGGTTAAAAAGGAAATCTCTAGAGAGGGCGGGGGCAGTTGTCAGGTGCTGTTTGTGAGACTCTGGGCTGACATAGCCATGGGCCTGGCAGAAGGGTCTTGCTAATCTCCCCGGGGGTTCTTAAGCCTTAGGTGGGACACTCGTGCACATAGACTGATTTACTGTCTGAAAATCCTTTTGCTCCCATGCTGCGCTGTGTTTTTGCTGTTGAGATGAAATACAGATATGTGCTTTTTTTAAGCAAGCTGGTCACTGTGTTAATGACTCATCACAGCTCCCGAAGGGAAGACTGGCAGGCCCCACGCCCAGATGAGAAGCCCCTGTAGATACACAGGAGGCGATAACCTAAGAGTGGGAGAGTCTGGGGATTCCATCCCAGGACAGGTGAAGGCAGGAGCCCACACATGAGGAAGTCACAAAATATTGTGACTACACGGAGGAGCCAGTTCCAAAGAACCGTGTGATGGCCACTAGGTGGAAGATGCAGGTGGGGGAGGCTTTGCACCAGTCCTCCAGGGATTTGGCCAAAGAGGTTCAAAGAGGCAGCTGGACCATTAACTCTTGATGTGTCCCATGTTGGCTACATTGCATTAGCCCAGATCGTCCTCACCACAGCGGCAACTGTGATAAAGCAGTGGGGGAAATAATGCACATATGACGCCTGCGGCATCCTCGGAGATCCTTCAGTGGATGAAATGTGCCAGACAAATACATGGAAACCACAGCTATCACTATCAAAATGGATCTCACCTAAGGGACAGATCAGCAGTTAAGTTGATCCATCTTCCCATCACGTGACATTTTAAAGCATCACTTTGAATCGTTTCCAACCTATAAACAGAGCAACTATTAATGGCACAGATACCATCCAAAAATGGGACATTCATGTCATGTTACCCAGAGAGGAAATTTCATTTTGCTGCATTTACTGGCCCAAGCTGAATTTTGCTCTTCAGATATTTGTGCAAGATGGGTAAATAAAAATCATTTGGAAAATGGACAAGCTCAGAGAATTCCCTCTCCCCACCCCCTTTAAGGGCTTGATTTGCATCAGTGAAATCAGTGGGAGTTGTGCACTTGGCTTTTAAAGCACACTGGGTCCAGTCCTAAATCATTACTACGTGTTACAGTTTCGACTGAATTCAATAATGCCAAATGGGTCGCCTTAATCAACTTTTAGGAATAAAAGATTATTAGTAACAGATAAATGCTGCATAACAGAGAAAGGAAGACTACATATATTACCAACCTATCCACATGGTAACAGTGCAGAGGTCAGACTGCCTTAAAATCTCAGCTTCACTCTGTTTCTATCTATCCTAGAGTTGAGGGGTTTTTATCTCTTACCTTTGACATATTTTTGAATGTTTTTGCTAAGCTTGCACAGACTGGAAAGTTAACAGGACAACGTGTATAACTAGTTTATTATCTATGCTTTGACCACTATATCTGAGAAGTTGGCAAAACCTTAGAAGTATCCTCTACCAGTAAAAACTTGTTATAAAGCACACATTAGTGAGGCATTAGCAAAATTATTTCTCTTGTCCTTGTTCTCTGAGATTACAATAGTTCACATCTCCCCTTGGCTAAATAGCATAACATAAGTAAAAAATAATTTTGGAAGATCTTAATATGAATACAATTCATACTTGTATAAACATACCTACTATTATATATAATATTGTATGTGATATTGGCTAACACTATAAAACGTTTAGATAGATAGATAGATAGTTGCAGGAGCCAAGCATAGGAGAATACCTAAAGGCTCTCAGGTTGAATGTGTTTCTTTAGCCATGTTGAATTCCCCTGCTATATACAGAGCAAGGGTCATGCAAAGATTACATCACCTAACAGCAGTACAGTTTCAGCATGAATAGAAAACTTTCTAAATACAATGCACTATACCTATTCACTACTTTCTTATTGTGGTTACATCACATCTCCTTTTTAATTGAACTTATAGCTGCAACAACAAAAAAAATCCATGATTTCATTAATATGTTTTGCCTGCATGAGTTGAATGCATCTATTTTCTATTAGTCAGCAAAAGGCAATTTGCATTGCTGGTTCATGATTCTGTTTGTTGGACAGGTTTTCCTATATCTATATTTTTGTGTTATAAGAGCCAGCTGCACAAACGTTGACAAAATCCCCCATTTCTTCTCTGATAACTATTCCTGCCGCATTTAGTGATTTAAGAACTTTGTGAGATGGGTTTGTCTATTGTGCCTCTGACCTGGCTGGACACACAATGGGTCCTGGCCTTCTTCCAGTCAACACGTCTCTTGGAAATGGTCATTTGCCATGTGACATGGATTCCGCTAGGGTAATTACTGATCAGGTTTGATCTAAGTCCACTGTTTTTGTGATTCTTTCTTTAAGTCTTAGGATTAGATCCTTCAAATGGTTGGCTGTGTTTTTTTTGTTTTGTTTTTTGTTGTTGTTGTTTTTTGTTGTTTAAAGATTCTGCTCCCATTTTAGGCAAATATTTCTATTCTGGAAATCATTTAAGAGTGTGCTTAAATCCCCCAGAATTCAATGGGGTTTAATCACGTGTTCAATGTCAAGCATACGTTTAATGGATTCACTAGATAGAGATGGGTACGAGCACATACTTAAGGGCTTTCCAGAACTGGGACATTTATTTGTAAGAGCTCTAGTCTGGTAAAATGGGAAATCTTTCCAAACTGGCAATACACCTCAAAAGAGGATAAAGCTTTGAGCGTACATTTCGGGACAGACAGTACAACATGTCCAGCAGCACCTACAACTGGAGGCAGATGTTCAGAGGTGCTGGGCTTTCAGTTAGACACCGCAGTTAAGAAGTCCAAATTATAGCAGTGGTCAGCACCCAACACTGAGATAAATAGTGCAGGTCCCAAATGAATAATTTAGGTCCCTAAATTGGAGCGGAAACCTTTGGAAAATCTACTCACTTGTTCGGGTGCTGAAAAGTTAGCTATTGGATACAGAGCTTTTTGGAAAAATCTGGGCATTAGTTTTTTTTTTAAATGAAAGAAACATATTTGGTTATTCATATAAAGATAATGACACAGAAAACTCACTTCTCCATCTCCCCCTCATTTATTGATTAAACTCCATGTCTAACATTTACACCGAGAAAAAACCTTCTTTCCTATCATCCTCCTAAAGACCTTTTTCACCTCTGTTCAGAGGGGTAGCCGTGTTAGTCTGCTTCAGCAAACACAACCGGAGTCCTGTGGCACCTTACAGACTAAGACATTTATTTGCGTATAAGCTTTCGTGGGCTGGAACCCACTTCGTCAACTTATGCCCAGATAAATTTGTTAGTCTTTAAGGTGCCACAGGACTCCATTTTTTTTTCACCTCCTTTTTCCTCAGGCTGTAGATCCAGGAGTTCAGCATGTGGATCACAAGGGTATAAAACAGAGGTGACCCTGTCTTTTTCCATGAAGTACTTTGAGCTGGGCCATAAATATATAAAAGAGCCTGTTCCATAGAGGATGGTGATGGCCATCAGGTGAGAGGCGCAGGTGGAGAAGGCTTTGCTCTTGCCCTTCATGGGCTTGATCTTTAGAAGAGCGACCACAATGTACACCAAGCATTCTCAAGACTACCCACACGAGGAAATAAGGAAACAGATCAACAGAGCCAGACGTGTACCCAGCAGCCTCCTACTGGAAGACAAACCCAAGAAAGAAACCAACAGGACTCCACTGGCCATCACATACAGTCCCCAGCTAAAACCCCTACAACGCATCATCAGGGATCTACAACCCATCCTGGACAATGATCCCACACTTTCACAGGCCTTGGGTGGCAGGCCAGTCCTCGCCCACAGACAACCTGCCAACCTGAAGCATATTCTCACCAGCAACTGCATACCGCACCATAGTAACTCTAGCTCAGGAACCAATCCATGCAACAAACCTTTATGCCAACTCTGCCCACATATCTACACCAGCAACACCATCACAGGACCTAACCAGATCAGCCACACCATCACCGGTTCATTCACCTGCACATCCACCAATGTAATATATGCCATCATATGCCAGCAATGCCCCTCTGCTATGTACATCGGCCAAACTGGACAGTCTCTAAGGAAAAGGATAAATGGACACAAATCAGACATTAGGAATGGCAATATACAAAAACCTGTAGGAGAACACTTCAACCTCCCTGGCCACACAATAGCAGATCTTAAGGTGGCCATCCTGCAGCAAAAAAACTTTAGGACCAGAAACTGCTGAGCTCCAGTTCATCTGCAAATTTGACACCATCAGCTCAGGACTAAACAAAGACTGTGAATGGCTTGCCAATTACAGAACCAGTTTCTCCTCCCTTGGTTTTCACACTTCAACTGCTAGAACTGGGCCTCATCCTCCCTGATTGATCTAACCTCGTTATCTCTAGCTTGTTTCTTGCTTGCTTATATATACCTGCCCCAGGAAATTTCCACTACTTGCATCCGAAGAAGTGGGTATTCACCCATGAAAGCTCATGCTGCAAAACGTCTGTTAGTCTATAAGGTGCCACAGGATTCTTTGCTGCTTTCACAATGTACATGTAAGAGACGAGAATGATCAGGAGAGGAGATGTTACAACCACAGCGGCACAGGTGAAATGAACCATGTCTGCGATGCGAGTGCCAGAGGAGGTCAGCTTCAGGCTGGGGGGGCACATCACAGATGAAATGATAAGGAAGGGCTATTTAACAAAACCTTGACTAACTTCAAGCCCAGTCCAGCCAAAGTGGAGTGAGAACCCAATAATCCAGGAAGAACTGACAGCTGTCTACAAAGCAGTCTGTCTCCTCTAAGAAGAAATCAACCACCTAAACAAATATCCGCTCTAGATGTGTATACTAGGCCAAATTCTCAGCTGATATAACTCTGTTGAAGTAATTTACTTCGTATTATGAGGCTTGATTGGAAGGTTTCCCTTAGAAACTTTAGTGAAACAAACCACTGTCAATCTTTTAGGCAACCAAGCAACCATGAAGTATAAATTACATGTGGACGTCCGTGATACAAAAAGGGTTATTGCCGAGTAGGTAGAAGGTGGCACAGAATGGCCTGGCATTATAAAAGTGGGTTTAAAATGCTTCAGCTTGGCTCAGTGGGACAAGTCCTTTTCTCTAACTAACATCCTGGAAGGAAAATCCGGTACACATGACGAGAGTTCATCCCAATATTAAGTGTTTGAAAGGACTCAAAGGTTCAAGATGTAGAGGGATTTTTAAAAAAAAATGTTTTTTTCAACCACTCTCAATTTGAGGATTTGACTTACGGGTTTTGAGCACCTGGGGATGGCAATGCGGCCTTAGCACAAACTGGTGCCTGACTGTGAGCTGAGCTGCTGTGACCATCTGCCTACTCCCTTGGGTGCCCTTCTGGTGGTTGTTGGGTGCCAAGTTCTTTGGAAAATCCAGGGCTGCTGACAGAATTGCTGGGCCCCTGGGGAAACTGTGTGTGGGGGAGGCTCCAGGCCCCTGGAAGGGGTAGGGCCTCGGGCAGAAGGGGCGGGGCTGGGGGCTAGCCCTCCCCGCCCCCCGAGATGCCTTGAGCGCTGCCTGGCCCATGCTGCCTGGGGCTCCAGCGGTGATTACCGCTGCCCCTTTTGCACCCACACCACACCCACTGGCAGCTCTGGGTGCCCCACTCTGCTGCTGGCCTGGCCAGTGATTAAATCACTGTGATTTAAAAGTGGCAGGGAGCCCTGAGCAGCCCGGGGCTTCTCCCTGCTGCTGACACACTGCACTGCACCGCTACTGTGACTTAAAAGTGGCAGGGAGCTTCCTGCCGGTATTACCTTGGCAGCAGCAGTGGCCCTGGGAGCCCTGGGCCCTTTCAAGTCACCAGAGCCCATGGTCTGCCTCCCTTGCCCGTCCCACCCCCCTCTGGTCAGCGGCCCTGGGAAAATCTACCTTCCTTTATTCCTTTACATGGAAGGTGCACACATTGGGTTATTCACAGCAATCAAGCTAACAATACAGAGAAATCACTCCCTGCCTTTCCTTCCCTCTATTGAATTAAAGCCATCCCCAGTATTTGCATTTACAGAGAAAAAACCTTCCTCTCTCTTATCGGCCTAAAGGCCTCTTTGACCTCTTTATTCCTCAGACTGTAGATCAGGGGGTTCAGCATGGGGATCACCAGGGTATAAAACACAGAGATGATTTTGTCCTGATCCATGGAAGACTTTGAGCTGGGCCGTAAATACATGAAAGAGCCCGTTCCGTAGAAGATGGTGACAGCCGTCAGGTGGGAGGCGCAGGTGGAGAAGGCTTTGCGTTGGTCCTTAGCAGAGTTGATCCTTAGGATAGTGACCACGATGTATATATAGGAGATGAGGATAATCAGGATGGTAGTTGATACCAGCATCGTCGCACAGGTGAAATGAACAATGTCTGTGATGCGGGTGTCAGAGCAGGACAGCTTCACAAGAGGGGGCACATCGCAGAAGAAATGATCGATATAGGCCTCACAGAAGGACAAACGGAATATAAATGCAGTTTGCACCATTGAATTCAGACAGCTCATGAAGTACGACCCCAGCACCAACAGCACGCAGAACCTCTTGGACATGACGACGGTGTAGAGCAATGGGCTGCAGATGGCCGTGAAGCGGTCGTACGCCATCACACTCAATAGCCAGCATTCGCAAGAGATGGCGATGGAGAAGAAGAAGAACTGCACAGTGCATCCAGTGAATGAAATGACCTTTCTCCTTGCTGCAAAGGTCATCAGCGTGCTGGGAATTATGATGGTGGCATAGCCGACATCTAAGAGGGCCAGGTTGCTGATGAAAAAGTACATGGGGGTGTGAAGTCGGGAGTCAATCCTGATTACAGTGACCAAGGTGAGGTTCCCCATTAGGATCAGCAAGTAGATCAACAGAAACACTACAAAGAGGGTGACCTGCAGCTTCAAGTTGTCTGTGAATCCCAACAAGATGAACTCAGTCACCAGAGTGCGATTTCTCTCTCCCATTTATCCCAGATGCACTGTCCTCGGAAGGTGAGAAAAGTGAGGTGTACACTGAAAGAGGAGACAAATAAGGCCTGTAGTCAGTGAAGATATAACTATCAAATATACCCTATGCTTCTCTGTGTCACTAGTGACTAGACCGTATCAAGATTTAAGAGTCTGCTACTGGCTTCAGGCTACACAGTTGGGTCTTTTAGTTCTGGCAGTAGAAGCTCATACTGTTAAAGTCAGAGCCGTAGTTCGACCCCCATTGCCAACAATAAGTAACAGCCAACACAGCTTTGTCAAGAAGAAATCATGCCAACTCAACCTAATGCCCTTCTTTGACAGTGTAACCAGCGTAGAAGGTGAAGCAGTAGATATGATATGGATTTTAGTAAGGCTTTTGACACAGTTGCACGTAACATTTTCGTAAGCAAACTAGTACGTCTGTCAAACAATTAAAAAAATAATTGTGAGATAAAAAATAATTGCAATTAATTGCAGATTTGACAACAATAGAAAAGCATTTATTTAAATATTTTTGGATGTTTTCAACAATATATTGATTTCAGTTACAATACAGAACAACGTGTATAGTACTCACTTCATGTTATTATTTTATTACAAATATTTGCACTGTAAAAAGGATAAAATAGTATTTTTCAATTCACCTCATACAAGTACTGTACTGCAATCTCTTAATTGTGAAAGTCCAACTTACAAATGTAAAATTGTTTTTACATAACTGCACTCAAAAACAAAACAATGTAAAACTTCAGAGCCTACAAGTCCATTCAGTCCTACTTCTTGTTCAGCCAATCACTAAGACAAACAAGTTTGTTTATATTTACAGGCGATAATGCTGCCCACTTCTTATTTACAATGTCACCTGAAAGTGAGAACAGGCATTTGCATGGCACTGTAGGTATTTACATCCATATATGCTAATCATTCGTATGCCCCTTCATGCTTCGACCACCATTCTAGGTTAGGTTAGTTTTGAGGGGAAAACTCTCTAACTCTAAGGATGGGTAAGTATTGGAATAAGCTTCCAAGACAGGTTATAGAAAACCCAGAATCTGAGACCATAACCCACATCAATGAACTCTACCATTGACCAATGGGAATCTTTGCATAACAAGCTTCTACTCAGTGTGAGAAAGGATATGACACATGGACACATAAATTTCCTACTCCAGAGCCCATTTGCAGCTCCCCATCCCAGTGGCAGAGTTGTCTGCCTGCACAGGGCACCAAACATACTTATTCCCAGATCCCTGTGCTGGTCTCCCTGTGCTGATACCAGTGTGTGCCAGGTGCATTCACCAACCATGCATCTTTCCTGCTCCCAGCTATGATCCCAGAGCTGTGTTCTGTGCCATGCACTGACTGCACCTGGTCTGTACACTATGCCGCACACTGAACGTGCCCCGAATGTGCCTGTAGCATTGCAGCTCAGCCCTCGTTGAACTTGTGCCATGCAGATCACATTCCCACCCCCGGATCCCAGTCCGTATCCCAGCACTGTGTGCATGTGCCACTCATCGAGCATGCCCATTCATGGTTCCTTAGTCTGCTCTCATTGATGCATGCTCAGCTCCTGGCTACAGTCCCAGAGCTATGTACTGTACCATGCACAGTTCTCAGCTCCCCACCCCGTCCCGTGTGCCGGTGCTGTGCGTTGAGTGAATTTGTTCCTTGTGGCTGGCACAGATCCTGTTCATCATATCGAGTGCCGCCAGGCAGGCGTTCAGTGAGCCTATCCCAACAGAGAGGTGATTTATCCTGGCTGGGACTCTTACACTCACCTCTCTGGTGTCATTTTCTGTGTGGCAACTATTCCCTCCCACATCATCAAGGCTCTCCATCACCATCATATCTCTGACCCAGCACTGCCCACCAAACTCTCACCCACCAACGCGTCGGCAGAAAGCTCTATGGCATTGTAGGTGGGGGGGGGATGTCTGTGGAGGGCTGGACATCCTCTAAAGTGACCGTTCCCACTCATGCTTCCAAAGTTGCTTCCTTGTGGTCCCAAACATCGAGTAGAAAGGCACCTTGAGAGCACTAAGGTGGACAGCATACAAAATACTGGAGTAAAGGGTTGGGGCACACAGTCCTTTGGTTCCAGGGACAGCACCTGTGCCCTTAAATTGCCCAGGGAGTACACTGCTTAGTGTTGTCACTCACAAAGGAGCTGATCCCAGGACAATCCAATGTGATATGGTTTCTAGCAGTTAGAGCCCTAGTTTTGTTCCCTACCTCAGTAGTTCTCAACAAGGAGTCCGAGGCAGGTTTCAGGGTTTACTCCAGGCATGGCTGGCAATAGACTCGGTAGGGCCCAGAGCAGAAAGCCAAAGCCCCACCATACAGGACGGCAGCCCATGGCCCCAAGCCCCGCTACCCGAGGCTGAAGCCGAAGCCTGAGCAACTTAGCTTCGCGGGACCCCCTGTGATATAGGGCTTCGGGCAATTTTATCCCCTAATGCCGGCCATGGCTTTTCTATGTAAAAATACAGCTGTGGTGGCACAGCTGGGCCCTGGAGTTTTTATAGCATGTTGGGGGGTGGGATGAATCAGAAAGAAAAAGGTTGAAAGCCCCTGCCTTGGCTTCTCAGGAATCTCTTAACCAAATTACCCCCAAATAGCATCATCAGCTCTACTCCAAACTGCCCTGCAGCATATCACTTTGGAAACCAATTTACATATATATGTTGATTTTCGTACCCTGAAAATTATATGCAGCTGATTTTAGGAAGGGCTGCATGGCTGGAGCCTCGGAACAAAATGATCCCAAATTTATATCTCAGATCCCATCCCTGAGTCAGTTCTACCATGTCACTTTCAAAGGCAATCCCCTGATGCATACACATTTTGAAGCATCTCGAAATATCAGCTCCTAAACCAGGGGCTTTGCTCTCAGGGCAGGGCCGGCTCCAGGGTTTTGCCGCCACAAGCGGCGGGGATAAAAAAAAAAGCCATGATTGCGATCGGCGGTAATTTGGCGGCAGCTCCACTGCGCTGCTTTCTTCTTTGGCGGCAATTCGGTGGCAGGTCCTTCCCTCCGAGAGGGACCGAGGGACCCGCCACCGAATTGCCTCCGAAGAGCCAGACGTGCCGCCCCTTCCCCTTGGCCACTCCAAGCACCTGCTTGCTGAGCTGGTGTCTGGAGCCAGCCCTGCCTCAGAGCAAAAATTCCAAAAGAAACCTCTGCAGAATGTAACTAAAGTCCACACACAGGCTGAGGAAGCTGCCATGGCCAGGACTGAAGCTCACAGCTGAAGAGTGATGCTAAGACTCAATGAGCACAGACTGTCACCTTGAGCCAGCCTGGGTATGCCCACAATGCCCGCCAAGCCCAGGTTTCGGGTCAGGTTTGAACCCAAGTCCCCTTCAGTCCACACTCAGCGCAGTCTGGCTGGGGTTAGCAAGAACTCAGAACCATGGGGCTGTACCTCGAGAATTTCAAGCAAAAGAGACTTATCCGTTTGGACCTTACCCTTGGCTTCCAGGAGGCATCGCAATTCTCAAGACATCTCAAGCAAGTACGCTGGTTGTAAAGCACTTACAGAAACCAGCTCTTAAACAGTAGACAAGTCCCATCATTAAGTATATCAGAGCTACCAATCCCCTCTCATAAGCCAGGCCCTCAACTAGAGCAAATGAGCATTGATTTCAGAGAGATGTTACAGCCATGGAGAATGTGGCCTTTTTGTAAAATCTACCTCCACTGCACGTTTTTTCATACACAACTCTTACCTAAGCAGTCACTTGTGTGTCCCAGATCACTTGAGGCATCAGTGTGACTTTCCTCATCATTATGTTACTGTGCAAAAGGAAAACAATAATAGATGGACGCGTCAGACAGTCCCTTCTCCAGGTGAATTGCTTCCAAAGCAGAACTATTTCCACTTGCAAAAAAAAAATCAAAAGAGAATATTTACACCACTTCCACCAGAACCAGAGTGATGAAACCCACCTGCAGCAGGCAGATGTCTGTCATTGTTGACCCCACCAAAAGAACTGTATTTGGAGAGCGCTGGGTTTGTTTATATATTAGTTTAAGTGGCGTTTGCGGACGTAATCCCTGGGTGGCCCACAGAGCTCTGCATATCAGGCTAAGCACAGATGGGATCATTAAAATGTCTTTCAAGTACTCTGGGGATAACTGCATATGGACGTGTTGTCTTCGAAACTTGGGCTCACTTCATTCCCTGTTCTTAGGTTCAAAGAAAATTGGCCCATTTTCCTCAGCCAGGAAGCTGAAGGATCCCTCACCAGCAAAAGCCTCATTGTAGATGCAAAGGGCATCATACTGTATCCTTCTAGGTAACAAATGTTGTATCCTTCTAGGTAACAAATATGATTCCCCATGTTAATCCTCTTGGTAAATATACCTGATGCAGCCTCCTGGGACCTGCCTTTGGTACATGTCACACAAGGTACTTGTTTCATATCTGGTCAGTATGTGCAACTTAGATGTGCTAGAAAGACTTTTCAATACGGGATTCATGGGGCAAAAATGCTCATCCTTTGGCCTCATTCTGCTCCCACTAAAGTCAATTCAATGGGAGCAGAGTTTGGTCTGTTCAGAGTGCTTTTGATAACCCCACCCTTGGTCGCCGCTTAGGATAGTGCGGACTCTGGCACAGATCCTCAGTTACTGTGGATCAGCATAGCTCCACCGAGATGAGGAATTTGCACAATCTGAGGACCTGACCCTCTGTGTCTTTTCCCTGGTACAAAAGACATTGCCAGATTGTCATATTTCCTGGTGGCACTCAGAAATTGTCCCCGATTATGAATTGCCTTCCTGCTATCGCCACCTCTGTTCCTTATGGTTTTAATAGCAGGGATGCTCTGCCATTCAGAGGGGATTCCTGTGCAAAGACTTCTTCAATCCATGACTATTTCTCTCATTTTAACCTACCTCTTATACTATGTGCTGTAGATTCCCTGTATTGATTCCGTGGCAGGAGAAAACTGCACTACGGTGACTGAGTTCATTCTCTGGGGATTCACAGATCATCCAGAGCTGCAGGACTCCCTCTTCTTGGTGTTTCTCGTGACCTACATTATCACCCTTGTGGGGAATCTTGGGATAATCATGTTAGTTAGAATCATTCCTCGACTCCACACACCCATGTACTTCTTCCTCCGTAATTTGTCTTTTGTTGACATCTGTTACTCCTCAGCCATTGCCCCCAAGACACTGCAGAACCTTTTAGCAGAGAAGAAAACCATTGCATACGCTGCTTGCGCTGCTCAAATGTTCTTCTTCAATACATTTTTGACGACAGAGTGTTACCTCCTCGCTGTGATGGCGTACAGCTAATATGTGGCCATCTGTAAGCCACCGCTCTATGTCATCATCATGTCCCCAAGGATCTGTGCCCAGCTGGTGGCTGGGTCATATCTCCTTGGGGTCATTGGAGTTTCGGTACAAACAAGCGGTGCCTTTCAATTATCCTACTGCAGCTCCAACATCATCAATCATTTATTTTGCGACATCCCTGCAGTTGTTAAGCTGTCTTCCTCCGGCACCTACAATTCAGAGCTGATGTTTTTTGCCTTCTCAGGGATTATTACCATCTCCACCATTTCAATCATCCTTCTATCCTCCATTTACATCCTCTCCACCATCCTGAGGATCCGCTTCACTGAGGGCAGGTGCAAAAACCTTCTCCACCTGCACCTCCCACCTGATGGCCGTCACCGTGTTCTACGGGACGGCCATTTGCATTTATGTCCTTCCCCAATCTGAAGACTGACACAAACATGACAAAATTGTCTCAGTGTTCTCTATCCTGGTGATCCCCATGTTGAACCCTCTGATCTACAGCCAGAGGAACAAGGAGGTAAAGGATGCTCTGAGATCAACGATACGCCTAAAAATACTCTCTTTAATGTTGTTGTGAACCTCTTTTTTAAAATAAACATCTCATAATATATTTCTACAAGTTTTTGAGACATGGCTTATCCTGCTCTTTCATACTCTCTTCTCCTTTCCAAAAACATCTTTTAGCAATCTATGAGACTCTTCAATGTACTGCTTTGCTAGGTCATGTGATGTTCACAAAGGAAATGTACCTTCAAAAGCAAAGTGTTCTGCAGAGCTGAACGAGAACTTGGAAACATTGTATGGATAATTTATTCAATAAATGTTGATGTCATTCCTCATATAAGTTATTCAATTAATAGTGTTTGCCCAGCTGCAGAGCTGCTAAAATAACGCTTAAATTAATACAAAGAAGTAATGTGGTCTAGTGCATTAGGTACTGGGCTGGGAGCCAGGAGACCTGGATTTTATTCCTAACTTTGACCTGCTGTAGGACCTTCAGGAAATCTATTTCCCTCTCTCTGCTGATACAGTGCTTGGCACAACAAGGTCACAGTCTCAATTAGCTGTACTGCCTGGTGCCCCCAGTCATGGAGCCAGCCCCACATTGTGCTACATGCTGGGGTTGGGCAGATGTATGAAATCTAAGATGACCCAGGTAACATGAATCCCACTCAGCTTGTTACATAGAATTGTGTATAAAAGTCATCAAAAGATGGGGACAGATAGACTGCTATGAACTGGATGGTTAGGTTAAAGGAACAGCACTAAAGGGTCTGCTAGGCATCTTGTAAAGTCATGGGTTGGCAGGGCAATGAGCTGAAAGATTCCACAAATGGGAGGAAATGTTTATAGTTGAATCCACCCAAACGTGCTTTGATAGGTTAATGATCCGTGATCAATGTCAAGCATATGCTTAATGGATTCACTAGATAGAGATGGGTACGAGCACATACTTAAGGGCTTTCCAGAACTGGGACCTTTATTTGTAAGAGCTCTAGTCTGGTAAAATGGGAAATCTTTCCAAACTGGCAATACACCTCAAAAGAGGAGAAAGCTTTGAGTGTACATTTCGGGACAGATAGTACAACGTGTCCAGCAGCACCTACAACTGGAGGCAGATGTTCAGAGGTGCTGGGCTTTCAGTTAGACACCGCAGTTTAGAAGTCCAAATTATAGCAGTGGTCAGCACCCAACACTGAGATAAATAGTGCAGGTCCCAAATGAATAATTTAGGTCCCTAAATTGGAGCGGAAACCTTTGGAAAATCTACTCACTTGTTCGGGTGCTGAAAAGTTAGCTATTGGATACAGAGGTTTTTGGAAAAATCTGGGCATTCGTTTTTTTTTTTAAATGAAAGAAACATATTTGGTTATTCATATAAAGATAAAGACACAGAAAACTCACTTCTCCATCTCCCCCTCATTTATTTATTAAACTCCGTCTAACATTTACACCGAGGAAAAACCTTCTTTCCTATCATCCTCCTAAAGACCTTTTTCACCTTTGTTCAGAGGGATAGCCGTGTTAGTCTGCTTCAGCAAGCACAACCAGAGTCCTGTGGCAGCTTACAGACTAACACATTTATTTGGGCATAAGCTTTCGTGGGCTGGAACCCACTTCGTCAGCTTATGCCCAGATAAATTTGTTAGTCTTTAAGGTGCCACAGGACTCCATTTTTTTCACCTCCTTGTTCCTCAGGCTGTAGATCCAGGAGTTCAGCATGTGGATCACAAGGGTATAAAACAGAGGTGAGCCTGTCTTTTTCCATGAAGTAGTTTGAGCTGGGCCATAAATATATAAAAGAGCCTGTTCCATAGAGGATGGCGATGGCAATCAGGTGAGAGGCGCAGGTGGAGAAGGCTTTGCTCTTGCCCTTCCTGGGCTTGATCTTTAGAAGAGCGACCACAATGTACATGTAAGAGATGAGAATGATCAGGAGAGGAGATGTTACAACCACAGCGGCACAGGTGAAATGAACCATGTCTGCGATACGAGTGCCAGAGGAGGTCAGCTTCAGGCTGGGGGGGCACCTCACAGACGAAATGATAAGAAAGGGCTATTTAACAAAACCTTGACTAACCTCAAGCCCAGTCCAGCCAAAGTGGAGTGAGTACCTGTCATATACAGATAGTTACGGGTTAAGGTCTCTTTTACCTGTAAAGGGTTAACAGGCTCAGTGAACCTGGCTAACACCTGACCAGAGAACCAATCAGGGGACAAGATACTTTCAAACCTCGGTGGAGGGAAGCCTTTGTTTGGGTTCTTTGTTTTGGGGGGTGTTCTCTCTTTGGATCTAAGAGGGGCCAGACGTATATCCAGGCTCTCCAAACTTCCTGAAATATTCTCTTCTATTCAGAATAGTGAGTATTAGAAAGGCGGATTAGTCTTTTTGATTGATTTCTGTATTTGTAAATGTGTGTTTGCTGGAACAATATTTTACCTCTTTGCTCTACTTGTATTTATGCTAGAGTCCCTCTAGTTTTCATAAGCTGTATACGCTGTACGCATTTCCATCCTGATTTTACAGAGATAGTTTTTACTTTTTTCTTTCTTTAATTAAAAGCATTTCTTTTTAAGAACTTGTTTGATTTTTCCCTTGTTTGAGACCCCAGGGGATTAGTCTGACTCACCAGGGATAGGTGGGGGGAAGAGAGGAGGGGGGAAGGTGAATCCCTCTGTTTTAGATTCAAGGAGTTTGAATCAGTGTGGAGTCTCTGAAGGCAACCCAGGGAGGGGAAAGTCAGGGAGGGGAATGGTTAATTTCTCCTTGTGTTAAGATCCAAGGAGTTTGGATCTGTGTTCCCCAGGGAAAGTTTTGGGGGAACAGAAAGTGTACCAAAACACTATATTTTTTGGTTGGTGGCAGTATTACCAGATCTAAACTAAGATTTAAGTTTAGAAGGATCCATGCAGGTCCCCATCTTTTGGACGCTAAAGTTGAAAGTGGGGAATAAACCTATGACAGTATCCAATAATCCAGGAAGAACTGACAGCTGTCTACAAAGCAGTCTGTCTCCTCTAAGAAGAAATCAACCACCTAAACAAATGTCCGCTCTAGATGTGTATACTAGGCCAAATTCTCAGCTGGTATAACTCTGTTGAAGTAATTTACTTTGTATTATGAGGCTTAATTGGAAGGTTTCCCTTAGAAACTTTAGTGAAACAAACCACTGTCAATCTTTTAGGCAACCAAGCAACCATGAAGTATAAATTACATGTGGACGTCCATGATACAAAAAGGGTTATTGCCGAGTAGGTAGAAGGTGGCACAGAATGGCCTGGCATTATAAAAGTGGGTTTAAAATGCTTCAGCTTGGCTCATTGGGACAAGTCCTTTTCTCTAACTAACATCCTGGAAGGAAAATCCGGTACACATGACGAGAGTTCACCCAAATATTAAGTGGTTGAAAGGACTCAAAGGTTCAAGCTGTAGAGGGATTTAAAAAAAAGGCTTTTTTCAACCACTGACCATTTGAGGATTTGACTCACGGGTTTTGAGCACCTGGGGATGGCAATGCGGCCTTAGCACAAACTGGTGCCTGACTGTGAGCTGAGCTCCTGTGACCATCTGCCTACTCCCTGGGGTGCCCTTCTGGTGGTTGTTGGGTGCCAAGTTCTTTGGAAAATCCAGGGTGGCTGACAGAATTGCTGGGCCCCTGGGGAAACTGTGTGCGGGGGAGGCTCCAGGCCCCCGGAAGAGGTAGGGCCTCGAGCAGAAGGGGCAGGGCTGGGGGCTAAGCTTCCCCGAGATGCCTTGAGCACTGCCTGGCCCGTGCCACCTTGGGCTCCAGCGGTGATTACCGCTGCCCCTTTTGCACCCACACCACACCCATTGGCAGCTTTGGGTGCCCCACTCTGCTGCTGGCCCAGCCAGTGATTAAATCACTGTGATTTAAAAGTGGCAGGGAGTCCTGAGCAGCCCGGGGCTTCCCCCTGCTTCTGACACACTGCACTGCATTGCTACTGTGACTTAAAAGTGGCAGGGAGCTTCCTGCCGGTACTACCCTGGCAGCAGCAGTGGCCCTGGGAGCCCTGGGCCCTTTTAAGTCACCAGATCCTGTGGTCAATTGCCTCTCTTCCCTGCCCCTCCCCCCCACCCCACCCCAGTCAGCGGCCCTGGGAAAATCTACCTTCCTTTGTTCCTTTTCATGGAAGGTGTGCACATTGGGTTATTCACAGCAATCAAGCTAACAATACAGAGAAATCACTATTTCTTCCCTCTATTGAATTAAAGCCATTCCCAGTATTTGCATTTACAGAGAAAAAACCTTCCTCTCTCTTATCCTCCTAAAGGCCTCTTTGACCTCTTTATTCCTCAGGCTGTAGATCAGGGGGTTCATCATGGGGATCACCAGGGTATAAAACACAGAGATGATTTTGTCCTGATCCATGGAAGACTTTGAACTGGGCCGTAAATACATGAAAGAGCCTGTTCCGTAGAAGATGGTGACGGCCGTCAGGTGGGAGGCGCAGGTGGAGAAGGCTTTGCGTTGGTCCTTAGCAGAGTTGATCCTTAGGATAGTGACCACGATGTATATATAGGAGATGAGGATAATCAGGATGGTAGTTGATACCAGCATCGTCGCACAGGTGAAATGAACAATGTCTGTGATGCGGGTGTCAGAGCAGGACAGCTTCACAAGAGGGGGCACATCGCAGAAGAAATGATCGATATAGGCCTCACAGAAGGACAAACGGAATATAAATGCAGTTTGCACCATTGAATTCAGACAGCTCATGAAGTACGACCCCAGCACCAGCAGCACGCAGAACCGCTTGGACATGATGACGGTGTAGAGCAATGGGCTGCAGATGGCCGTGAAGCGGTCGTACGCCATCACACTCAACAGCCAGCATTCACAAGAGATGGCGATGGAGAAGAAGAAGAACTGCACAGTGCATCCTGAGAATGAAATGACCTTGCTCCGTGCTGCAAAGGTCATCAGCGTGCTGGGAATTATGATGGTGGCATAGCCGACATCTAAGAGGGCCAGGTTGCTGATGAAAAAGTACATGGGGGTGTGAAGTCGGGAGTCAATCCTGATTACAGTGACCAAGGTGAGGTTCCCCATTAGGATCAGCAAGTAGATCAACAGGAACACTACAAAGAGGGTGACCTGAAGCTTCAGGTTGTCTGTGAATCCCAACAAGATGAACTCAGTCACCAGAGTGTGATTTCTCTCTCCCATTTATCCCAGATGCACTGTCCTCGGCAGGTGAGAAAAGTGAGGTGTACACTGAAAGAGGAGACAAATAAGGCCTGTAGTCAGTGCACAGGTCTGAAGGTATAACTATCAAATATACCCTATGCTTCTCTGTGTCACTAGTGACTAGACCGTATCGAGATTTAAGAGTCTGCTACTGGCTTCAGGCTACACAGTTGGGTCTTTTAGTTCTGGCAGATCCCCGGCTCCCAGTCCGTATCCCAGCACTGTGTGCATGTGCCACTCATCAAGCATGCCCATTCATGGTTCCTTAGTCTGCTCTCATTGATGCATGCTCAGCTCCTGGCTACAATCCAAGAGCTATGTACTGTACCATGCACAGTTCTCAGCTCCCCACCCTGTCCCATGTGCCGGTGCTGTGCGTTGAGTGAATTTGTTCCTTGTGGCTGGCACAGACCTTATTCATCATATTGAGTGCTGCCAGGCAGGCGTTCAGTGAGCCTATCCCAACAGAGAGGTGATTTATCCTGGCTGGGAGTCTTACACTCGCCTCTCCGGTGTCATTTTCTGTGTGGTAACGATTCCCTCCCATATCATCAAGGCTCTCCATCACCATCCAGGCATCATACCGCTGACCCAGCACTGCCCACCAAACTGGCCCCCACCAACACGTTGGCAGATAGCTCTATGGCATTGAGGGGGCGGGGATATTTGTGCAGAGCTGGACATCCTCTAAAATGACCATTCCTGCTCATGCTTCCAAAGTTGCTTCCTTGTGGTCCCAAACACCGAGCAGAAAGGCACCTTGAAAGCACTAAGGTGGACAGCACACAAAATACTGGAGTAAACGGTTGGGGGACACAGTCCTTTGGTTCCAGGGATGACATCTGTGCCCTTAAGTCACCAAGGGCGTACACTGCTTAGTGTGTGTCACTCACAAAGGAGCTGATCCCAGGACAATCCAATGGGATATGGTTTCTAGCAGTTAGAGCCCTAGTTTTGTTCCCTACCTCTGTAGTTCTCAACAAGGAGTCCGGGGCAGGTTTCAGGGTTTACTCCAGGCATGGCTGGCAATAGATTCGGTAGGGCCCAGAGCAGAAAGCCAAAGCCCCACTGCACAGGACGGCAGCCCATGGCCCCAAGCCCCGCTACCCGAGGCTGAAGCCGAAGCCTGAGCAACTTAGCTTTGCGGGACCCCCTGTGGTATAGGGCTTCAGGCAATTTTATCCCCTAATGCCGGCCCTGGCTTTTCTATGCAGAAATACAGCTGTTGTGGCACAGCTGGGCCCTGAAGTTTTTATAGCATGTTGGGGGGTGGGATGACTCAAAGAAAAAGGTTGAAAGCCCCTGCCTTGGCTTCTCAGGAATCTCTTAACCGAATTACCCCCAAATAGCACCACCAGCTCTACTCCAAACTGCCCTGCAGCATATCACTTTGGAAACCAATGTACATATATATGTTGATTTTCGTACCCTGAAAATTATATGCAGCTGATTTTAGGAAGGGCTGCATGGCTGGAGCCTCGGAACAAAATGATCCCAAATTTATCTCTCAGATCCCATCCCTGGGTCAGTTCTACCATGTCACTTTCAAAGGCAATCCCCTGATGCATACACATTTCGAAGCATCTCGAAATATCAGCTCCTAAACCAGGGGCTTTGCTCTCAGGGCAGGGCCGGCTCCAGGGTTTTGCCGCCACAAGCGGCGGGAGAGGGGACGGGGGGAACATGATTGTGATCAGCGGCAATTCGGTGGCAGGTCCTTCCCTCTGAGAGGGACTGAGGGACCCGCCGCCGAATTGCTGCCTCAGAGCCCGACGTGCCGCCCCTTCCCCTTGGCCACTCCAAGCACCTGCTTGCTGAGCTGGAGTCTGGAGCCAGCCCTGCCTCAGGGCAAAAGTTCCAAAAGAAACCTCTGCAGAATGTAACTAACGTCCACACACAGGCTGAGGAAGCTGCCATGGCCAGGACTGAAGCTCACAGCTGAAGAGTGATGCTAAGACTCAATGAGCACAGACTGTCACCTTGAGCCAGCCTGGGTATGCCCACAATGCCCGCCAAGCCCAGGTTTCGGGTCAGGTTTGAACCCAAGTCCCCTTCAGTCCACACTCAGCGCAGTCTGGCTGGGGTTAGCAAGAACTCAGAACCATGGGGCTGTACCTCGAGAATTTCAAGCAAAAGAGACTTATCCGTTTGGACCTTACCCTTGGCTTCCAGGAGGCATCGCAATTCTCAAGACATCTCAAGCAAGTACGCTGGTTGTAAAGCACTTACAGAAACCAGCTCTTAAACAGTAGACAAGTCCCATCATTAAGTATATCAGAGCTACCAATCCCCTCTCATAAGCCAGGCCCTCAACTAGAGCAAATGAGCATTGATTTCAGAGAGATGTTACAGCCATGGAGAATGTGGCCTTTTTGTAAAATCTACCTCCACGGCACGTTTTTTTCATACACAACTCTTACCTAAGCAGTCACTTGTGTGTCCCAGATCACTTGAGGCATCAGTGTGACTTTCCTCATCATTATGTTACTGTGCAAAAGGAAAACAATAATAGATGGACGCGTCAGACAGTCCCTTCTCCAGGTGAATTGCTTCCAAAGCAGAACTATTTCCACTTGCAAAAAAAAAATCAAAAGAGAATATTTACACCACTTCCACCAGAACCAGAGTGATGAAACCCACCTGCAGCAGGCAGATGTCTGTCATTGTTGACCCCACCAAAAGAACTGTATTTGGAGAGCGCTGGGTTTGTTTATATATTAGTTTAAGTGGCGTTTGCGGACGTAATCCCTGGGTGGCCCACAGAGCTCTGCATATCAGGCTAAGCACAGATGGGATCATTAAAATGTCTTTCAAGTACTCTGGGGATAACTGCATATGGACGTGTTGTCTTCGAAACTTGGGCTCACTTCATTCCCTGTTCTTAGGTTCAAAGAAAATTGGCCCATTTTCCTCAGCCAGGAAGCTGAAGGATCCCTCACCAGCAAAAGCCTCATTGTAGATGCAAAGGGCATCATACTGTATCCTTCTAGGTAACAAATGTTGTATCCTTCTAGGTAACAAATATGATTCCCCATGTTAATCCTCTTGGTAAATATACCTGATGCAGCCTCCTGGGACCTGCCTTTGGTACATGTCACACAAGGTACTTGTTTCATATCTGGTCAGTATGTGCAACTTAGATGTGCTAGAAAGACTTTTCAATACGGGATTCATGGGGCAAAAATGCTCATCCTTTGGCCTCATTCTGCTCCCACTAAAGTCAATTCAATGGGAGCAGAGTTTGGTCTGTTCAGAGTGCTTTTGATAACCCCACCCTTGGTCGCCGCTTAGGATAGTGCGGACTCTGGCACAGATCCTCAGTTACTGTGGATCAGCATAGCTCCACCGAGATGAGGAATTTGCACAATCTGAGGACCTGACCCTCTGTGTCTTTTCCCTGGTACAAAAGACATTGCCAGATTGTCATATTTCCTGGTGGCACTCAGAAATTGTCCCCGATTATGAATTGCCTTCCTGCTATCGCCACCTCTGTTCCTTATGGTTTTAATAGCAGGGATGCTCTGCCATTCAGAGGGGATTCCTGTGCAAAGACTTCTTCAATCCATGACTATTTCTCTCATTTTAACCTACCTCTTATACTATGTGCTGTAGATTCCCTGTATTGATTCCGTGGCAGGAGAAAACTGCACTACGGTGACTGAGTTCATTCTCTGGGGATTCACAGATCATCCAGAGCTGCAGGACTCCCTCTTCTTGGTGTTTCTCGTGACCTACATTATCACCCTTGTGGGGAATCTTGGGATAATCATGTTAGTTAGAATCATTCCTCGACTCCACACACCCATGTACTTCTTCCTCCGTAATTTGTCTTTTGTTGACATCTGTTACTCCTCAGCCATTGCCCCCAAGACACTGCAGAACCTTTTAGCAGAGAAGAAAACCATTGCATACGCTGCTTGCGCTGCTCAAATGTTCTTCTTCAATACATTTTTGACGACAGAGTGTTACCTCCTCGCTGTGATGGCGTACAGCTAATATGTGGCCATCTGTAAGCCACCGCTCTATGTCATCATCATGTCCCCAAGGATCTGTGCCCAGCTGGTGGCTGGGTCATATCTCCTTGGGGTCATTGGAGTTTCGGTACAAACAAGCGGTGCCTTTCAATTATCCTACTGCAGCTCCAACATCATCAATCATTTATTTTGCGACATCCCTGCAGTTGTTAAGCTGTCTTCCTCCGGCACCTACAATTCAGAGCTGATGTTTTTTGCCTTCTCAGGGATTATTACCATCTCCACCATTTCAATCATCCTTCTATCCTCCATTTACATCCTCTCCACCATCCTGAGGATCCGCTTCACTGAGGGCAGGTGCAAAAACCTTCTCCACCTGCACCTCCCACCTGATGGCCGTCACCGTGTTCTACGGGACGGCCATTTGCATTTATGTCCTTCCCCAATCTGAAGACTGACACAAACATGACAAAATTGTCTCAGTGTTCTCTATCCTGGTGATCCCCATGTTGAACCCTCTGATCTACAGCCAGAGGAACAAGGAGGTAAAGGATGCTCTGAGATCAACGATACGCCTAAAAATACTCTCTTTAATGTTGTTGTGAACCTCTTTTTTAAAATAAACATCTCATAATATATTTCTACAAGTTTTTGAGACATGGCTTATCCTGCTCTTTCATACTCTCTTCTCCTTTCCAAAAACATCTTTTAGCAATCTATGAGACTCTTCAATGTACTGCTTTGCTAGGTCATGTGATGTTCACAAAGGAAATGTACCTTCAAAAGCAAAGTGTTCTGCAGAGCTGAACGAGAACTTGGAAACATTGTATGGATAATTTATTCAATAAATGTTGATGTCATTCCTCATATAAGTTATTCAATTAATAGTGTTTGCCCAGCTGCAGAGCTGCTAAAATAACGCTTAAATTAATACAAAGAAGTAATGTGGTCTAGTGCATTAGGTACTGGGCTGGGAGCCAGGAGACCTGGATTTTATTCCTAACTTTGACCTGCTGTAGGACCTTCAGGAAATCTATTTCCCTCTCTCTGCTGATACAGTGCTTGGCACAACAAGGTCACAGTCTCAATTAGCTGTACTGCCTGGTGCCCCCAGTCATGGAGCCAGCCCCACATTGTGCTACATGCTGGGGTTGGGCAGATGTATGAAATCTAAGATGACCCAGGTAACATGAATCCCACTCAGCTTGTTACATAGAATTGTGTATAAAAGTCATCAAAAGATGGGGACAGATAGACTGCTATGAACTGGATGGTTAGGTTAAAGGAACAGCACTAAAGGGTCTGCTAGGCATCTTGTAAAGTCATGGGTTGGCAGGGCAATGAGCTGAAAGATTCCACAAATGGGAGGAAATGTTTATAGTTGAATCCACCCAAACGTGCTTTGATAGGTTAATGATCCGTGATCAATGTCAAGCATATGCTTAATGGATTCACTAGATAGAGATGGGTACGAGCACATACTTAAGGGCTTTCCAGAACTGGGACCTTTATTTGTAAGAGCTCTAGTCTGGTAAAATGGGAAATCTTTCCAAACTGGCAATACACCTCAAAAGAGGAGAAAGCTTTGAGTGTACATTTCGGGACAGATAGTACAACGTGTCCAGCAGCACCTACAACTGGAGGCAGATGTTCAGAGGTGCTGGGCTTTCAGTTAGACACCGCAGTTTAGAAGTCCAAATTATAGCAGTGGTCAGCACCCAACACTGAGATAAATAGTGCAGGTCCCAAATGAATAATTTAGGTCCCTAAATTGGAGCGGAAACCTTTGGAAAATCTACTCACTTGTTCGGGTGCTGAAAAGTTAGCTATTGGATACAGAGGTTTTTGGAAAAATCTGGGCATTCGTTTTTTTTTTTAAATGAAAGAAACATATTTGGTTATTCATATAAAGATAAAGACACAGAAAACTCACTTCTCCATCTCCCCCTCATTTATTTATTAAACTCCGTCTAACATTTACACCGAGGAAAAACCTTCTTTCCTATCATCCTCCTAAAGACCTTTTTCACCTTTGTTCAGAGGGATAGCCGTGTTAGTCTGCTTCAGCAAGCACAACCAGAGTCCTGTGGCAGCTTACAGACTAACACATTTATTTGGGCATAAGCTTTCGTGGGCTGGAACCCACTTCGTCAGCTTATGCCCAGATAAATTTGTTAGTCTTTAAGGTGCCACAGGACTCCATTTTTTTCACCTCCTTGTTCCTCAGGCTGTAGATCCAGGAGTTCAGCATGTGGATCACAAGGGTATAAAACAGAGGTGAGCCTGTCTTTTTCCATGAAGTAGTTTGAGCTGGGCCATAAATATATAAAAGAGCCTGTTCCATAGAGGATGGCGATGGCAATCAGGTGAGAGGCGCAGGTGGAGAAGGCTTTGCTCTTGCCCTTCCTGGGCTTGATCTTTAGAAGAGCGACCACAATGTACATGTAAGAGATGAGAATGATCAGGAGAGGAGATGTTACAACCACAGCGGCACAGGTGAAATGAACCATGTCTGCGATACGAGTGCCAGAGGAGGTCAGCTTCAGGCTGGGGGGGCACCTCACAGACGAAATGATAAGAAAGGGCTATTTAACAAAACCTTGACTAACCTCAAGCCCAGTCCAGCCAAAGTGGAGTGAGTACCTGTCATATACAGATAGTTACGGGTTAAGGTCTCTTTTACCTGTAAAGGGTTAACAGGCTCAGTGAACCTGGCTAACACCTGACCAGAGAACCAATCAGGGGACAAGATACTTTCAAACCTCGGTGGAGGGAAGCCTTTGTTTGGGTTCTTTGTTTTGGGGGGTGTTCTCTCTTTGGATCTAAGAGGGGCCAGACGTATATCCAGGCTCTCCAAACTTCCTGAAATATTCTCTTCTATTCAGAATAGTGAGTATTAGAAAGGCGGATTAGTCTTTTTGATTGATTTCTGTATTTGTAAATGTGTGTTTGCTGGAACAATATTTTACCTCTTTGCTCTACTTGTATTTATGCTAGAGTCCCTCTAGTTTTCATAAGCTGTATACGCTGTACGCATTTCCATCCTGATTTTACAGAGATAGTTTTTACTTTTTTCTTTCTTTAATTAAAAGCATTTCTTTTTAAGAACTTGTTTGATTTTTCCCTTGTTTGAGACCCCAGGGGATTAGTCTGACTCACCAGGGATAGGTGGGGGGAAGAGAGGAGGGGGGAAGGTGAATCCCTCTGTTTTAGATTCAAGGAGTTTGAATCAGTGTGGAGTCTCTGAAGGCAACCCAGGGAGGGGAAAGTCAGGGAGGGGAATGGTTAATTTCTCCTTGTGTTAAGATCCAAGGAGTTTGGATCTGTGTTCCCCAGGGAAAGTTTTGGGGGAACAGAAAGTGTACCAAAACACTATATTTTTTGGTTGGTGGCAGTATTACCAGATCTAAAACTAAGATTTAAGTTTAGAAGGATCCATGCAGGTCCCCATCTTTTGGACGCTAAAGTTGAAAGTGGGGAATAAACCTATGACAGTATCCAATAATCCAGGAAGAACTGACAGCTGTCTACAAAGCAGTCTGTCTCCTCTAAGAAGAAATCAACCACCTAAACAAATGTCCGCTCTAGATGTGTATACTAGGCCAAATTCTCAGCTGGTATAACTCTGTTGAAGTAATTTACTTTGTATTATGAGGCTTAATTGGAAGGTTTCCCTTAGAAACTTTAGTGAAACAAACCACTGTCAATCTTTTAGGCAACCAAGCAACCATGAAGTATAAATTACATGTGGACGTCCATGATACAAAAAGGGTTATTGCCGAGTAGGTAGAAGGTGGCACAGAATGGCCTGGCATTATAAAAGTGGGTTTAAAATGCTTCAGCTTGGCTCATTGGGACAAGTCCTTTTCTCTAACTAACATCCTGGAAGGAAAATCCGGTACACATGACGAGAGTTCACCCAAATATTAAGTGGTTGAAAGGACTCAAAGGTTCAAGCTGTAGAGGGATTTAAAAAAAAGGCTTTTTTCAACCACTGACCATTTGAGGATTTGACTCACGGGTTTTGAGCACCTGGGGATGGCAATGCGGCCTTAGCACAAACTGGTGCCTGACTGTGAGCTGAGCTCCTGTGACCATCTGCCTACTCCCTGGGGTGCCCTTCTGGTGGTTGTTGGGTGCCAAGTTCTTTGGAAAATCCAGGGTGGCTGACAGAATTGCTGGGCCCCTGGGGAAACTGTGTGCGGGGGAGGCTCCAGGCCCCCGGAAGAGGTAGGGCCTCGAGCAGAAGGGGCAGGGCTGGGGGCTAAGCTTCCCCGAGATGCCTTGAGCACTGCCTGGCCCGTGCCACCTTGGGCTCCAGCGGTGATTACCGCTGCCCCTTTTGCACCCACACCACACCCATTGGCAGCTTTGGGTGCCCCACTCTGCTGCTGGCCCAGCCAGTGATTAAATCACTGTGATTTAAAAGTGGCAGGGAGTCCTGAGCAGCCCGGGGCTTCCCCCTGCTTCTGACACACCGCACTGCACCGCTACTGTGACTTAAAAGTGGCAGGGAGCTTCCTGCCGGTACTACCCTGGCAGCAGCAGTGGCCCTGGGAGCCCTGGGCCCTTTTAAGTCACCAGAGCCTGTGGTCAATTGCCTCCCTTCACCGCCGCTCCCCCCCACCCCGGTCAGCGGCCCTGGGAAAATCTACCTTCCTTTGTTCCTTTTCATGGAAGGTGCGCACATTGGGTTATTCACAGCAATCAAGCTAACAATACAGAGAAATCACTCCCTGCCTTTTCTTCTCTCTTTTGAATTAAAGCCATTCCCAGTATTTGCATTTACAGAGAAAAAACCTTCCTCTCTCTTATCCTCCTAAAGGCCTCTTTGACCTCTTTATTCCTCAGGCTGTAGATCAGGGGGTTCAGCATGGGGATCACCAGGGTATAAAACACAGAGATGATTTTGTCCTGATCCATGGAAGACTTTGAACTGGGCCGTAAATACATGAAAGAGCCCGTTCCATAGAAGATGGTGACGGCCGTCAGGTGGGAGGCGCAGGTGGAGAAGGCTTTGCGTTGGTGCTTAGCAGAGTTGATCCTTAGGATAGTGACCACGATGTATATATAGGAGATGAGGATAATCAGGATGGTAGTTGATACCAGCATCGTCGCACAGGTGAAATGAACAATGTCTGTGATGCGGGTGTCAGAGCAGGACAGCTTCACAAGAGGGGGCACATCGCAGAAGAAATGATCGATATAGGCCTCACAGAAGGACAAACGGAATATAAATGCAGTTTGCACCATTGAATTCAGACAGCTCATGAAGTATGATCCCAGCACCAGCAGCACGCAGAACCGCTTGGACATGATGACGGTGTAGAGCAATGGGCTGCAGATGGCCGTGAAGCGGTCGTACGCCATCACACTCAACAGCCAGCATTCGCAAGAGATGGCGATGCAGAAGAAGAAGAACTGCACAGTGCATCCAGTGAATGAAATGACCCTGCTCCTTGCTGCAAAGGTCATCAGCGTGCTGGGAATTATTATGGTGGAGTAACCGACATCTAAGAGGGCCAGGTTGCTGATGAAAAAGTACATGGGGGTGTGAAGTCGGGAGTCAATCCTGATTAAGGTGATCAAGGTGAGGTTCCCCATTAGGATCAGCAAGTAGATCAACAGGAACACTACAAAGAGGGTGACCTGAAGCTTCAGGTTGTCTGTGAATCCCAACAAGATGAACTCAGTCACCAGAGTGTGATTTCTCTCTCCCATTTATCGCAGATGCACTGTCCTTGGCAGGTGAGAAAAGTGAGGTGTACACTGAAAGAGGAGATGAATAAGGGCTGTAGTCAGTGCATAGGTCTGAAGATATTATAACTATCAAATATACCCTATGCTTCTCTGGGTCACTTTAGTGACTAGACCGTATCGAGATTTAAGAGTCTGCTACTGGCTTCAGGCTACACAGTTGGGTCTTTTAGTTCTGGCAGTAGAAGCTCATACTGTTTAAGTCAGAGCTGTAGTTCGACCCTCATTGCCAACAATAAGTAACAGCCAACATGGCTTTGTCAACTCAACCTAATGCCCTTCTTTGATAGTGTAACCAGCCTAGAAGGTGAAGCAGTAGATATTATATAGATTTTAGTAAGGCTTTTGACACAGTCGCACATAACATTTTCATAAGCAAACTAGTACGTCTGTCAAACAATTAAAAAAATAATTGTGAGATAAAAAAATAATTTCAATTAATTGCAGATTTAACAACAATAGAACACTATTTACTTAAATATTTTTTGATGTTTTCAACAATATATTGATTTTAGTTACAATACAGAACACAAAGTGTATAGTACTCACTTCATGTTATTTTATTACAAATATTTGCACTGTAAAAGATAAAACCGTATTTTTCAATTCAACTCATACAAGTACAGTACTGCAATCTCTTAATTGTGAAAGTGCAACTTACAAATGTAAAATTGTTTTTACATAACTGCACTCAAAAACAAAACAGTGTAAAACTTCAGAGCCTACACGTCCACTCAGTCCTACTTCTTGTTCAGCCAATCACTAAGACAAACAAGTTTGTTTATATTTACAAGCGATAATGCTGCCCACTTCTTATTTACAATGTCACCTGAAAGTGAGAACAGGCGTTTCCATGGCACTGTTGTAGCCAGTGTTGAAAGGTATTTACATCCAGATATGCTAAACATTCGTATGCCCCTTCATGCTTCGACCACCATTCCAGGTTAGGTTAGTTTGAGGGGAAAATTCTCTAACTCTAAGGATGGGTAATTATTGTCATAAGCCTCCAAGACAGGTTATAGAAAACCCAGAATCTGAGACCATAACCCACATCAATGAGCTCTACCATTGACCAATGGGAATCTTTGCATAACAAGCTTCTACTCAGTGTGAGAAAGGATATGACACATGAACACATACATTTCCTACTCCAGAGCCCATTTGCAGCTCCCCATCCCAGTGGCAGAGTTGTCTGCCTGCACAAGGCACCAAATATACTTATTCCCAGATCCCTACGCTGGTCTCTTAGTGTGTGCCAGGTGCATTCACCAACCATGCATCTTTCCTGCTCCCAGCTATGATCCCAGAGCTGTGTTCTGTGCCATGCACTGACTGCACCTGGTCTGTACACTATGCCGCACACTGAACATGCCCCGAATGTGCCTGTAGCATTGCAGCTCAGCCCTCGTTGAACTTGTGCCATGCAGATCACATTCCCACCCCCGGATCCCAGTCCGTATCCCAGCACTGTGTGCATATGCCACTCATCGAGCATGCCCATTCATGGTTCCTTAGTCTGCTCTCATTGATGAATGCTCAGCTCCCGGCTACAATCCCAGAGCTATGTACTGTACCATGCACAGTTCTCAGCTCCCCACCCTGTCCCATGTGCCGGTGCTGTGCGTTGAGTGAATTTGTTCCTTGTGGCTGGCACAGATCCTGTTCATCATATCGAGTGCTGCCAGGCAGGCATTCAGTGAGCCTATCCCAACAGAGAGGTGATTTATCCTGGCTGGGACTCTTACACTCACCTCTCTGGTGTCATTTTCTGTGTGGCAACTATTCCCTCCCACATCATCAAGGCTCTCCATCACCATCATATCTCTGACCCAGCACTGCCCACCAAACTCTCACCCACCAACGCGTCGGCAGAAAGCTCTATGGCATTGTAGGTGGGGGGGGATGTCTGTGGAGGGCTGGACATCCTCTAAAGTGACCGTTCCCGCTCATGCTTCCAAAGTTGCTTCCTTGTGGTCCCAAACATCGAGCAGAAAGGCACCTTGAGAGCACTAAGGTGGACAGCATACAAAATACTGGAGTAAAGGGTTGGGGCACACAGTCCTTTGGTTCCAGGGACATCACCTGTGCCCTTAAATTGCCCAGGGAGTACACTGCTTAGTGTGTGTCACTCACAAAAGAGCTGATCCCAGGACAATCCAATGTGATATGGTTTCTAGCAGTTAGAGCCCTAGTTTTGTTCCCTACCTCTGTAGTTCTCAACAAGGAGTCCGGGGCAGGTTTCAGGGTTTACTCCAGGCATGGCTGGCAATAGACTTGCTAGGGCCCAGGGCAGAAAGCCAAAGCCCCACCATACAGGACGGCAGCCCATGGCCCCAAGCCCCGCTACCCAAGGCTGAAGCCGAAGCCTGAGCAACTTAGCTTTGCGGGACCCCCTGTGGTATAGGGCTTCGGGCAATTTTATCCCCTAATGCCGGCCATGGCTTTTCTATGCAGAAATACAGCTGTTGTGGCACAGCTGGGCCCTGGAGTTTTTATAGCATGTTGGGGGGTGGGATGATTCAGAAAGAAAAAGGTTGAAAGCCCCTGCCTTGGCTTCTCAGGAATCTCTTAACCGAATTACCCCCAAATAGCACCATCAGCTCTACTCCAAACTGCCCTGCAGCATATCACTTTGGAAACCAATTTACATATATATGTTGATTTTCGTACCCTGAAAATTATATGCAGCTGATTTTAGGAAGGGCTGCATGGCTGGAGCCTCGGAACAAAATGATCCCAAATTTATCTCTCAGATCCCATCCCTGGCTCAGTTCTACCATGTCACTTTCAAAGGCAATCCCCTGATGCATACACATTTCGAAGCATCTCGAAAAATCAGCTCCTAAACCAGGGGCTTTGCTCTCAGGGCAGGGCCGGCTCCAGGGTTTTGCCGCCACAAGCGGCGGGGATAAAAAAAAAAGCCATGATTGCGATCGGCGGTAATTTGGCGGCAGCTCCACCGCGCTGCTTTCTTCTTTGGCGGCAATTCGGTGGCAGGTCCTTCCCTCCGAGAGGGACCGAGGGACCCGCCACCGAATTGCCTCCGAAGAGCCGGACGTGCCGCCCCTTCCCCTTGGCCACTCCAAGCACCTGCTTGCTGAGCGGGTGTCTGGAGCCAGCCCTGCCTCAGAGCAAAAATTCCAAAAGAAACCTCTGCAGAATGTAACTAACATCCACACACAGGCTGAGGAAGCTGCCATGGCCAGGACTGAAGCTCACAGCTGAAGAGTGATGCTAAGACTCGATGAGCACAGACTGTCACCTTGAGCCAGCCTGGGTATGCCCACAATGCCCGCCAAGCCCAGGTTTCAGGTCAGCTTTGAGCCCAAGTCCCCTTCAGTCCACACTCAGCGCAGTCTGGCTGGGGTTAGCAAGAACTCAGAGCCGTGGGGCTGTACCTCGAGAATTTCAAGCATAAGGGTCTTATCCGTTTGGACCTTACCCTTGGCTTCCAGGAGGCATCGCAATTCTCAAGACATCTCAAGCAAGCATGCTGGTTGTAAAGCACTTACAGAAACCAGCTCTTAAACAGTAGACAAGTCCCATCATTAAGTATATCAGAGCTACCACGCCCCTCTCATAAGTCAGGCCCTCAACTAGAGCAAATGAGCATTGATTTCAGAGAGACGTTACAGCCATGGAGAATGTGTCTTTTTTGTAAAATCTACCTCCACGGCACGTTTTTTCATACACAACTCTTACCTAAGCAGTCACTTGTGTGTCCCAGATCACTTGAGGCATCAGCGTGACTTTCCTCATCATTGTGTTACTGTGCAAAAGGAAAACAATAATAGATGGACGCGTCAGACAGTCCCTTCTCCAGGTGAATTGCTTCCAAAGCAGAACTATTTCCACTTGCAAAAAAAAAAATCAAAAGAAAATATTTACACCACCTCCACCAGAACCAGAGTGATGAAACCCACCTGCAGCAGGCAGATGTCTGTCATTGTTGACCCCACCAAAAGAACTGTATTTGGAGAGCGCTGGGTTTGTTTATATATTAGTTTAAGTGGCGTTTGCGGACGTAATCCCTGGGTGGCCCACAGAGCTCTGCATATCAGGCTAAGCACAGATGGGATCATTAAAATGTCTTTCAAGTACTCTGGGGATAACTGCACATGGACGTGTTGTCTTCGAAACTTGGGCTCACTTCATTCCCTGTTCTTAGGTTCAAAGAAAATTGGCCCATTTTCCTCAGCCAGGAAGCTGAAGGATCCCTCACCAGCAAAAGCCTCATTGTAGATGCAAAGGGCATCATACTGTATCCTTCTAGGTAACAAATGTTGTATCCTTCTAGGTAACAAATATGATTCCCCATGTTAATCCTCTTGGTAAATATACCTGATGCAGCCTCCTGGGACCTGCCTTTGGTACATGTCACACAAGGTACTTGTTTCATATCTGGTCAGTATGTGCAACTTAGATGTGCTAGCAAGACTTTTCAATACGGGATTCATGGGGCAAAAATGCCCATCTTTTGGCCTCATTCTGCTCCCACTAAAGTCAATTCAATGGGAGCAGAGTTTGGTCTGTTCAGAGTGCTTTTGATAACCCCACCCTTGGTCGCCGCTTAGGATAGTGCGGACTCTGGCCCAGATCCTCAGTTACTGTGGATCAGCATAGCTCCACTGAGATGAGGAATTTGCACAATCTGAGGACCTGACCCTCTGTGTCTTTTCCCTGGTACAAAAGACATTGCCAGATTGTCATATTTCCTGGTGGCACTCAGAAATTGTCCCCGATTATGAATTGCCTCCCTGCTATCACCACCTCTGTTCCTTATGGGTTTAATAGCAGGGATGCTCTGCCATTCAGAGGGGATTCCTGTGCAAAGACTTCTTCAATCCATGACTATTTCTCTCATTTTAACCTACCTCTTATACTCTGTGCTGCAGATTCCCTGTATTGATTCCATGGCAGGAGAAAACTGCACTATGGTGACCGAGTTCATTCTCTGGGGATTCACAGATCATCCAGAGCTGCAGGACTCCCTCTTCTTGGTGTTTCTAGTGACCTACATTATCACCCTGGTGGGGAATCTCGAGATAATCATGTTAATTAGAATCATTCCTCGACTCCACACACCCATGTACTTCTTCCTCCGTAATTTGTCTTTTGTTGACATCTGTTACTCCTCAGCCATGGCCCCCAAGGCACTGCAGAACCTTTTAGCAGAGAGGAAAACCATTGCTTACGCTGCTTGCGCTGCTCAAATGTTCTTCTTCAATACATTTTTGACCACAGAGTGTTGCCTCCTGGCTTTGATGGCGCATGACCAATATGTGGCCATCTGTAAGACATCGCTCTATGTCATCATCATGTCCCCAAGGATCTGTGCCCAGCTGGTGCCTGGGTCATGTCTCGTTGGGGTCACTGGAGCTTCGGTACAAACAAGCGGTGCCTTTCGATTATCCTACTGCTGCTCCAACATCATCAATCATTTATTTTGCGACATCCCTGCAGTTGTTAAGCTGTCTTCCTCCGGCACCTACAATTCAGAGCTGATGCTTTTTGCCTTCTCAGGGATTATTGCCATCTCCACCATTTGAATCATCCTTCTAGCCTCCACATACATCCTCCCCACCATCCTGAGGATCCGCTCCACTGAGGGCAGGTGCAAAAACCTTCTCCACCTGCACCTCCCACCTGATGGCCTTCACCGTGTTCTACGGGATGGACATTTGCATTTATGTCCTGCCCCAATCTGAAGACTGACACAAACAAGACAAAATTGTCTCAGTGTTCTATATCCTGGTGATCCCCAAGTTGAACCCTCTGATCTACAGCCTGAGGAACAAGGAGGTAAAGGACGCTCTGAGATCAACGATACACCCAAAAATACTCTTTTTAATGTCGTTGTGAACCTATTTTTTTAATAAACATCTCATAATATATTTCTACAGGTTTTTGAGACATGACTTATCCTGCTCTTTCATACTCTCTTCTCCTTTCCAAAAACATAATTTAGCAATCTATGAGACTCTTCGATGTACTGCTTTGCTAGGTCATGTGATGTTCACGAAGGAAATGTACCTTCAAATGCAAAGTGTTCTGCAGAGCTGAACGAGAACTTTAAAAACATTGTATGGATAATTTATTCAATAAATGTTGATGTCATTCCTCATATAAGTTATTCAATTAATAGTGTTTGCCCAGCTGCAGAGCTGCTAAAATAACACTTAAATTAATACAAAGAAGTAGTGTGGTCTAGTGCATTAGGTACTGAGCTGGGAGCCAGGAGACCTGGATTTTATTCCTAACTTTGACCTGCTGTAGGACCTTCAGGAAATCTATTTCCCTCTCTCTGCTGATACAGTGCTTGGCACAACAAGGTCACAGTCTCAATTAGCTGTACTGCCTGGTGCCCCCAGTCATGGAGCCAGCCCCACATTGTGCTACATGCTGGGGTTGGGCAGATGTATGAAATCTAAGATGACCCAGGTAACATGAATCCCACTCAGCTTGTTACATAGAATTGTGTATAAAAGTTGTCAAAAGATGGGGACAGATAGACTGCTATGAACTGGATGGTTGGGTTAAAGGAACAGCACTAAAGGGTCTGCAAGGCATCTTGTAAAGTCATGGGTTGGCAGGGCAATGAGCTGAAAGATTCCACAAATGGGAGGAAATGTTTATAGTTGAATCCACCCAAACGTGCTTTGATAGGTTAATGATCCGTGGGATGTAGTATTCATGCTTTAAAGGATGTTGTTTATCTGGGGGTGGGGTCACTACATGGTAGCATGAGGATAAGTGGGTTGGAAGGCCTGAGCTTTCCATTATGGCTTCCACCTCCATCATCCTCTGGCATCCACCATGACACAATTGGTCCTTCATTGTCCTGATCCTGAAAAACATCCTCACCAGACAAAGCCAGAGAAGAGGAACCACATGATATCACCATCTGGCCCTGCTTCAGCTAAATCCTGAATACTTGGGATAGGAGACTTGTGTTCCTGCTGTCACACCCTCCCTCATGTGACATTTTCCTTCCCCACCTTATTTATCCTCTTTCCTATCCCTTTCCTTTTGCCTCTTTCTCATGAGCATCTGTCTGAGCCACCAAGTATATGCCATCTCATTATTTTAAATAGAGTAGCCAGACACTCCAATTTAAACACACTGGACTAGGTAAAACAGTAAAAATGTTTATTAATTACAACAAGATAGATGTTAAGTGAGTACAAGTAATGAGGCTTAAAAGTCACAAACTGTTATAAGAAAAATAAAGATTAAATATTTACAAGTGCCTAACTTAATAAACTATGTTAGATTCAAACAAAGTTTCTCACTACAGACTCCAGCATATTACTGACCAAACTCTTCGGTCTGGATCCCTCCCCACGAGTCCAGTGGCTGTTTTCTTTTATCTTCATAGGTGTGATGCCAGAGCTAGACAGGGAGAGAGATGCTGGGAGTCTTGGGGTGTCTGCCCCTTCTTTTTATAGTCCTGCCCCCCATTGAGAAGCATTTCCAGCTGGGAGAACGGTGACAGTCAGTCTAGTGAAGAAAGGAAACTTCATGCAGTTTCTTTGCTCAAATGTAGATTTCTGTCCCTGCCCACTTCCTCGTCAAAGAACGTCCACTTAGATGGTAATGGTCCACCAGCCTGTGGACTCAGACTTGATGCCTGAGGTGTCCGCTTGCCCTTTGTCTCTGAGGAAGTGGTTTAGCTACTCCCCGGACTTATCTGGGAAACATGCTTGAGTCATGATTTCATCTTATGTTCATAACTTTACATGTAATGATGCCACGTGCATTTTGCCATGATATTGACCAGCAAGCTATGTGTTTTTAAATAATACCTCACAAGGCAAACCTTGTATAAGCATTATAACAATACCGTGTAGCGTGTGACCATGGGTCTATTCTGTTAACACCCCATTCAGATGCATGGGGCAGGTAACTGCAGGACACACTGCTTTGGGAGCTACGTCAACCCATCCCAGCAGGGAGCTGTGTGTGGCAGGAATGCAGGAATTCAGTTGGCTTGCTCTCTTCAAAAACAGATACACTCTTGCTGCTGGGGTAAGTACTGGGAGGTGTCCTGCCACAGCCCGTTCATCTCTAGGGGCAAAGGAAACTCCTGATGCTACCCAAGAGAGGGACAAACAAACATGATGCTACCCCTGGGTGAGAAAATGCATTAGCCTTGCCTCTTTGGAAGGGGATGGCACCTCTGTCATCACCATTCCAAGTGAAGACTGAGGTTATGGGGAAGGGGGAGGGAACATGCCATGATCGGCCTAGGACCATAAATTGCCTTTAATTTCACCTTTATCACTTTGAAAAAAAACCTGAGGTTATTTTTCAGTTTAACAAGTTTAGAGACATGAGCAAATACCCCCTGGTCCTCATCTCACACAAGTAAAGAGATGCACTGGGCAGGCACTGGCAGCAGGGAGCTTTAAGAGCTTATTTTTCTTTATAATATTTACGTGGGAGGAAACAGTTGTGCTGGGATATTAGCAGTTATTGCAGGGAGATGGGAGAAGGGTGGGTAGAGGTGTCTATTGACAAAAACTGGAACTGGTCAAATGGGGAACATTATTCACAAAAAAAGTTTATCCCTTTTTTCCTGTGGGAAAAAAATCCACCAGCTCTACTTAAAACTCAAACTGTGGCAGTCGTTCAGCCGCCTTCCCTGAGATTCCAAATACCGATACCTCCATTCCAGCAAAGATCTGTGTATTTGGGGGGGAGAGGTACTGATTGTCCATGCTTCACGTTGATTAAAAGGCTAGAAGTCAGGAACTCCTCCACTGCCACTGACTGGACATAATAACACTTTGCACTTATACGCATACAGAGATAATAAAAAAATAGGAGAGAAAAAATATTGCCATGCAGGCACCACCATGGTCTCAGTTCTTTTTTGTAGGGTTTGTCTGCACTAAAGCTGGTAGGTGTAACATCCATCTCAGGTAGACATACCCCTTCTAGCTCTGATCGTGTAGCCCGACAGCAAGAGGGCTTATCCCCGATTACATGCCGAGAGTTTCAAATGAGATCATAGTCGGGGTAGCTAACCCATCCTGCCATTCTCACCACCATGGCTACGCTTCTGTTTTTAGCATGCTAGCTTGATCAGAGCTAGAAGGGGTATGTCTACCCTAGCTGGAAATTACACCTCCAGTGCCACTATAAACATCCTCTTAGTGTGCAAGCAAGTTTTGACTTTTGGGGGAACATGCAGTGTTGTTATCATATTTGGGTAAAGTAAGGCTTTAGTTGTAGAGACAACTTTGGAGGAGATGGGAGTTGTGAGAGTGGCAGGAGAGTTTGCTGTCTGCCTTGGCCTCTGATTAGAGACAATTCTTGAGGCAGAGTTGCTCCCTGGGCATCGGTGTTGGGATGAGATTCCTGGAATAAGAGATGGCTCTGCATGTTGTTTGACCATCTCATTTCAGGACTGGTATATATATATGTGTGTGTGTGAATAGAGCAAGTTACCCTCAGAATACAGCCAGATTCTGCATCGTAGATTTAACTGCTACCGAGAAGCTGACTTGCAAGGCCCCAGACATTCACAGAGGGGCAACACTGGTTTCAGAATAAGAGCTAGCAAGGTCACTGCCTTGAAGACCATACCATGGACAATAGTGACATCATGCAGAGTTCACCGATATATTGGAAGTGCCCAAATTTGCAACTTTTCACATTTTTGGAGAAAGAAATGTGTGGGCAGTTAATTTCCTTAGGGCTGATTTAACTTCCCTGTTTCTCAGACTATAAACCACAGGGTTCAACATGGGGCTAAAGAAGGTACAAGACAAGGCAATGAAAGTGTCCTCATCCAGGGAAGAGGTTGATTTGGGTATTAAATAGACAAAAAAAGCACAGCCGAAGTGTGTGATCACAACGATGAGATGGGAGGCGCAGGTGGAGAAGGTCTTGTGCCTGCCTGGGGCAGAGTGGATCTTCAGGATGGCGGCGAGGATATAGATGTAAGAGAAGATGATTGCGGTGAAGGGGCCTAACAAAACAAAGGCACACAGAAAAACAATGGCCATCCCAGCGATATGATGGTCACTGCACGCCAGCCTCAGAACGGGCGAGATGTCACAGAAGAAATGTCTGATGGCATTGGGCCCGCAGAAGGGCAAACTGAATACAAGGGAACTGATGCCTAGTGCTATAAGAAAGCCAGTTGCACATGAAACGGCAACCAGCTCAACGCAAACCCTCCTGTTTATCACAACTGGGTATTGCAGCGGCTTACATATGGCCACATAGCGATCGTAAGCCATGGCTGACAGCAGGAAACAATTTGTGGCCCCAAAGCCTAAGAAGCAGAACATTTGAGCCGCGCATCCCAGGAAAGAAATCGTTTGGTTTCCTGACAGCAAATTCACCAGCAGCTTGGGGACGACAGCGAAAGTGGTGCAGGTTTCCGAGAAGGACAAAGCAAAGAGTAAGAAGTACATGGGGGTATGAAGGCTCCGATCAACACTGATGGCTGCCAGGATGGTGATGTTGGAGGTCAGGATTATCACGTACACCGGGGAGAACACCAGGAAAAGCAGAACCTGCCTCTCTTCCAGACTGGAGAATCCCAGCAGCAGAAATTGAGACACGGCGCTCTCGTTTCCTCTGGGCATCATCGAAAACATCTAAACTCAAGGGGGAAAAGGAGGCAAAAGATCTTAGGAGCTATACAACACCATCAGAGTTGCTTCCAATAGCTCTAGCACAGCCTCAGACACGATCAAATGATTGGTGTGAAGGAACTAAAACAAACCCAAGACTGCTGATTTATTTTATGGTATTTTATTGTTTATTTTACTGTCATGTATTCCTTGCTCAGATATGGCAGTGGTGGGAGCCCACTTAAGGAGCTGGGTATATTGACTGATTGATTGATTTATAAAAGTTATGGTAGTAACAGGAGCTTTGGCTGCGATATGCTCTGTTTCTGGGGAGCTGATACAGTATGGACAACGACAATGTAAGTTTGTCCCAACCTATTTCCCCAACTTGACTCCACTTTGTTTCAGAAGGATCACTTCTAGAGAATATGAGAATGGCCATACTGGGTCAGACCAAAGGTCCATCTAGCCCAGTATCCTGTCTGATGACAGTGGCCAATGTCAGGTGCCCCAGAGGGAATGAACAGAAAAGGGAATCATCAAGTGATCCATCCCCTGTCACCCATTCCCAGCACCTGGCAAACAGAGACTAGGGACACCATCCCTTCCCATCCTGGCTAATAGCTATTGACAGACCTGTCTTCCAAAAGGGACCAAGACTTCATGAACTATTTATTATTATTACAGTTATTTAGGTAGCATCCAGGAACCTTAATCATAAACCAGAATCTATTGTGCTAGATGCTGTACAAAAACAGAACAACAACAAAACAGTTCCTGCCCACAAAAGCTTACGATTTAAGTACAAGACAAGAGACAACAGGTGGGTGCAGACTGACAGATGGAGGAGTACAAGGAAGCAATGACATGATAGGCAGTGGCTGCAGCACACCATCTGCCTAGCTACGGTCAATGTTTTTGTAGTCATCAGAGAAGAGGAGGGTCTTATTTGGTCCTTTTATTGTCTGTTGCAAGTGCCCAAAGAAGGGTAATGTATGTCACTCATAAGGAGTGTTATTAATTCCAAAGGATATGCTCCAGGAATTATTTTGGGAAGTTCTCTGGTCTGTGTTATACAGGAGATCAGTCTAGATGATCACAATTGTTGCTTCTGGTCTTAGACTCTATGAATCTCTGCAGAAAAAAATGATGTGGGCACATATCTATTAGCAACCGGACAGAACATAGAACTGGGAGTTAGTGGACCTGGTTTCTATTCCCAGCTCTGCCACTGGCTTTCTTCATGACCATGGGCAAGACACTTCACCTCCCTGTGCCTCATCTGTAAAATGGGGGAAATTGTGCTCACATGCCTTTAAGAACATAAGAATGGCTATATTGGGTCAGACCAAAGGTCCATCCAGCCCAGTGTCCTGTCTACCGACAGTGGCCAATGCCAGGTGCCCCAGAGGAAGTGAACCTAACAGGTAATGATCAAGTGATCTCTCTCCTGCCATCTGTCTCCACCCTTTGACAAACAGAGTCTAGGGACACCATTCTTACCCATCTCAGCTAATAGACGTTAATGGACTTAACCTCCATGAATTTATCCAGTTCTCTTTTAAACCCTGTTATAGTTCTAGCCTTCACAACCCCCTCAGGCAAGGAGTTCCACGGGTTGACTGTGCGCTGTGTGAAGAAGAACTTCGTTTTATTTGTTTTAAACCTGCTGCCCATTAATTTCATTTGGTGACCCCTAGTTCTTATATTATGGGAACAAGTAAATAACTTTTCCTTATTCACTTTCTCCATAGCACTCATTTGTAAAGCACTTTGAGATCTATGTGGGAACTTGTATACAAGTTCTAAGTGTTATTAAGCATATGTTGTGGATGTAGGGGCATGGAGGTATAGGAAAAAAAATGAACTTTGAAATCTAGTGAAAAGTGCTATGTAAGAGCTAGATATTAATATGATCATAATCATCATGCAATCTTTCCTGGAAACCCCAGCTACAACACTAGCTAGCAAGGAATGGGTAGCTCAGAGTCTCTAACCTGCAATGAAAGACCTGGAGTCAATGGACTTAGGCTCACAGGGCTCGGACCGCGGGGCTAAAAAGAGCGGTGTGGAGGTTCGGGCTCAGGCTGGAGCCTGCGCTGTGTAACCTGGCAAGAGCGGAAGGTCTCAGAACCTGGGCTCCAGCCTGAGCTTGAATATCTACACCTCTATTTTTAGCCCCGCCAGCTCAAATCAGGCTTGGAGGCTCTGTGCCGTGAGTTTTTCTTTGCAGTGTAGCTGTACCCTAACATACTTATTCAGCTCTCATCGTTGCTGACGATGGGTGCAGGAACAGGTTCCTCTGAACTATTGCTGAAAACCATTCAACGGCTAGACAGCCCTCAGCGAGTCTCAGTTCCATTCCTAGAGAGACAGCAAGACCAACCATCCAACTTTCTGAACAAAATCATACTCTGATGGGTAAAAACGATCTGCTTCTCTCTCGCCCATCTCAGAGGGGAAATAAGGCGATGAATGTGCTAGAGACAACTTCCATATACAACCGTGCAAATCCAGAGGAACTCAGTTGATTTCAGTAGCAACACCATGGATTTACGCCAGCCTGAATGCTATCACAATCTGGGTGTCTAAGGAAAACTTTTGGTTGATGCGGTGAATCCTTAATAACTAGGATATTTTGGGCACTATACTTCCAGGCACTGTATTTCTAATACCATCTTCCCACTAGGCACCTGCAGTGCATCCATACATCTTAAATAGTCACCCTTTCCTATGTTCCAACTCATACTACTTCGTCTATGGACCAGGAGGCTTTTATTTTTCCTGGAATGAGGGAATGTAGGAGCAGGCAGGATGCTTTCCTGCAATGATTTCTGAATTAAGACACCCTGAAAAATAGCTGATAAACTAAGTCCAACAGTTCTTTTATATATTAGAGCTAGTGGGAAATTTTCCCATAGAACATTTTTCCATGAGGAAAGGCTGTCTTGCCAAAATTGAAGGGGAAAATTTGAGAAGACAGGGATGTTTTGAGTTTTCTTTTCAATTTTTTCCAGTTTCAAATGTATTTTATTTTTTATTATATTATAACATAACTTTAAATTAAAAAGGTGGACATTGAAATGAATTGGTTTGATTTTATGGAAATGGAACATTTTGCTTGGCCTGAAACAATTTTTCCCCCCAAAATTTCACTTTGTAGGATTTTTTTTCCCTCTTTATTTTCCAATTTGGAATGAAAACAAATTTCAAAATGTCAGAATTTCCCATGAAATGTAATTCCTACCAGCTCTTTTATATCCTTCTTTCTCTCTATTATTGAGACTATAGCTAGACAGACAGGTAGGTAGATCACTATATCTTTGCATGACATTAAACATGCATCTATTAGTTTCTTTAGTTCCACATAAAGTCATCACCATATAACATACCTGTAGCACCAGGAAAGAAACTCCAAAAGGATCTGTGCTTAGAGATGTTTATATTGGGTTTCTATCATGGCTTGGGATGTAATCCCCTGTTGCTCCCTCCCAGCTCCTAATCCAGGCCAGGTGCTCCTGAAGCAATTCAGAGGGAATTATCCATCCATGTGCATTTGGAGTCATGTGGATCAAGATAGAAATGTTTACATTTGAAGCTGATTATTGATACATGTGATACCCTGATCAATAATTGTTATATCCTGGAATCTGAGTACTCTGGATCTGTGTAACACCCTTTACAATTCCATGGAGGGAGCTTAGCACTGGCAGCCCCGGGGAATAGAGTCTCAGGGCAGGTCTAGTAGATTCCCTACATTTCCCTGCCTATCTGGAGATATACCTATCTCATAGAGCTGTAAGGGACCTTGAAAGGTCATTGAGTCCTATCCCCTGCCTTCACAGCAGAACCAAGTATCATCCCTGACAGATTTTTGCCACAGATCCCTAAATGACCCACTCAAGGATTGAACTCATAACTCTGGATTCAGCAGGCTAATGCTCAAATCACTGAGCTATCCCTCTCCCCAGTTTTAGCCTTCAGGCAAAAATCCCTATAGAGACAACCTACTAAAAATAACGGGCCTCTACCTGTAACAGTTTAGGGCAACTGCATCTGTGTTTCCCCTCAACGTCCCAGCAAGGGCACTGTGATAGATCGGGCCTATCTTACAGTTCCCTCCTCCTGTCAGACTAAGCTGCATTCTGCCAGGTCAACTCACGCTCTGGGGTAACCCTCATCTGTGCTTTCCTCAAGGAATCCAGGGGCACTGTCTTCAACTGAGGTCATTTCTGTGACTGAACCTTCTTAACAAACACAATCCCACCCCCTGCAGATTCTTTCTTCAAAGCCTGTGCAAGAACAGTAGCATCCTCCCCAAATCAGTCTCTTGCCCCAATAATTCCCCTAACAAAATTGCCTGAGTCAGAGTCTCAGACAATCTCCCCTCTTGTCCGCTTGGGTTCTGGGACAGTTTCTCTCAGCAATAAACTCAGTGACAGTCCACTTGTGAGTTCTAATCCCTTCTTTATAAAGGTGAGCTAATGAAGTTCCACCTGTTTTCTCAGGTCTGGATCCAGTTTGCTGGATCAAAACAAGGGCCCCTCAGCTAATTTAAATTCAGCCTTTGTCCCCAAAAGGCTTTCTTTGTTTTTCAGGCCTTCGGAAACAGGTAAAACCAATCACTGCCACTTATTCCAAAGGACAAAGCTTCTGCATTATTCACCCAGATTCCAAGGAAAACCCACCCAGCGAAACCAGGACACACAAATACATATAACACTTATTGAATACAAAGGGCTATGAATATTTTCTGGGCTCCTCTTAATGTGACAGTCTGTGATGTTGTCATGTTTCCTGAGTTTTTGCTCACCAACATACAGATAACATTGATAAAGTTAATGCAATAGTCTCAACACCATGCCCGCATTTGGCATTTTTGTCACGATGTATGTATGGGACCAAACCCTCAGTAGGAATAACTTATGTCTAATGACGATGCTTTGTTTGTATGTAATTTTGTCAAGTGATCCTTAGAAACCTGAGATGAACAAATGCATACAAAGCTTTTTGCATAGGTAATAATTGGAGATATACCAATCTCCTAGAATTGGAAGGGACCTTGAAAGGTCATCAAGTCCAGCCCCCTGCCTTCACTAGCAGGACCAATTTTTGCCCCAGATCCCTAAGTGGCCTCCTCAAGGATTGAACTCCCAACCCTGGGTTTAGCAGGCCAATTGCTCAAACCACTGAGCTATCCCTCCCCCCTAGCATAAATGACTAGACAACTATCAGATGTTGTGACGAACTGGGACTGTTCTTACTGTGGTCTGTGAATGCTGAGTAGAGGGTGTTGGCCTGGGAGGATGGTCTGCATTGGGGGATGGGAGAGAGCATGTAATGTGAGAACCCAGGAAGGAGTTAGAGGCCAGATGACACCTCTGCCAAGGAAGCTGAACAAAGGCTGGGGGGAGGAGACGCGGGGGAGTGAGAGAGTTTCAGGAGAAGGCTGGGGAATGGAGGGAAGCATAGACAGGGCTCTGACCCCCCAATGGGGCTGTGGTGCTCCTGGGACCCCAAGATGGACCTAATTGGGGAAGATCCTGTTGTCTGTGCCTGCAAGACCTGTCTTGGGCTGTGTTCCTGTCGTCCAAATAAACCTTCTGCTTTACTGGCTGGCTGAGAGTCACGGTGAATTGCAGGAAGCCGGGGGTGCAGGGTCCTGGCTCCCCCACACTCCGTGACAGATGTAAATTATATGTGGCCATCCAAGAAACAGAAAGAGCTGTTGGTGAGTTAGGAGAAGGTTGTACAAAATTAGTGGACTAGTGCTGTATAAGACAGAGATGAAATGCCCCAAAGTGGCTCATTGAGGCATGCCCTGAACTCTAGGTAAGACCCTGTAATGAAATCTTCTAATCATGACCAGAGTTCACCCAAATATTCACTGGTTTGAATAACTCAGATATTCAAAAACTAGAAGGCGCATAAGCACACACGCACACACCATTATTATTATGAAATATAAATGATTTTTCAGTCACTCATTATTAGAAGGCTCAGCTCATACTTTAAAAACACTTAAATAAATAAATAATGCCTATTGCAGGGGTCGGCAACCTTTCAGAAGTGCTGTGCTGAGTCTTCATTTATTCACTGTAATTTAAGGTTTCGCGTGCCAGTCATACATTTTAATGTTTTTAGAAGGTCTCGCTCTATAAGTGTATATTATATAACTAAACTATTGTTGTATGTAAAGTAAACAAGGTTTTTAAAACGTTTAAGAAGCTTCATTTAAAATTAAATTAAAATGCAGATCTTATCAGTTTAGTGCAGTGGTGCTTAACCTGGGGTGCACACTCTCCCTGGGGGTGTGAGATGCCCTTTCTGGGGATGTGAGACATGCGGGATTTTTTTAGAAGGTAAATCATAGAAAACACAAATTAAGCACAGGCACATAAGTACAAATACTTTGTTTCATCAAACCTATTTATTAACATTATACATGTTTTAACGATTCCTGTAATATACAAAGTTTTTAAGTTTAAGTTTTTAAGTTAATTGTAGTGTAATTTTTTAAAAGGGCTGCAGAGCGCTGGGGCCAGGCCAGGAGCAGAGCCCCGGGATGGCTGCCGGTACCCTAGGCTGGCAGGAGGGCTGAGCAGGGCCGGAAGCCCAGATCCCAGCTGGCAGGGGGCTGGACAGCTGGAAGCCCAGATCAGCAGTGAGGTGAGTGGGGCCGATGGCTGGTATCCCAGGCCGGCAGCAGGCCGAGCGGGGCTGATAGCCAGGACCCCGTCTGGCAAGGGGCTGGCGGCTGGAACCCCAGACCGGCAGCGAGCTGAGCGGAGGCGGTGGACAGAACCCCAGACCACTCGCGGGCTGAGTGGCTCAGCCAATGCCGGTCTGCGGTTTCGTCTGATGGCTCCTGTCAGCGGGGGTCCCGGCCAATGGACCCGCTCAGCCACTGCCGGACGGGGGTTCTGTTCACTGACGTCAGCAGCAGGCTGAGCGGGGCTGGTGGCCGGGACCCCGACAGGCAGCAGCGTGCCAGTAAAAAATCGGCTTGTGTGCCGCCTTTGGCATGCATACCGCAGGTTGTCAACCCCGGCCTATTTCTTACATCAGAAGCTCTCCGAGCACTTTACTGTCTTTTTTGCTTTAACATTGCTCCCTTTTCAGCACTCCAGGAGACCGGGCAGTGCCACCGCTCCATTGTGAGGATGGAGAACGGAAGCACAAAGAGGCCAAGTGACTTGCCCAAGGTCACACAGGAAGCCCATTGTGGACCAAGAAATTGAACCCAGGTTTTCTATGTCCTCAGCCCGTGCCTGAACCATGGGACCAGCCTGCCCTTCACTTGAGGATGGCAATGCGGCCTTAGCACAAAATGGTTCCTAACTGGGAGCTGAGCAGCTCTGAGAAGCTGGCTACTTGACGAGTTGCCAAATCGTAGCTCTTTGGTGCAGATCTCCTTGGAAAACCTGCCCCTTAGTTCTTTTTGGTGCAAGATGCACTGAGTTGGTTATCCATAAAAACCAAGATAATGATGTAAAGAACTCACTCCCCTGTTTACTGTTAAAAACTCATTCCCAAAATTTAAATTCAGTGAAAATCAATCTTCCTGTGTAACATCCTTGTAAAGGCCTTTTTCACCTCCGTGTTCCTCAGGCTGTAGATCAGGGGATTCAACATGGGGATCACCAGGGTATAAAACAAAGAAATGATTTTGTCCTGATCCATGAGGTACTTTGAACTGGGCCGTAAATACATGAAAGAGCCCGTTCCGTAGAAGACGGTGACAGCAGTCAGGTGGGAGGCGCAGGTGGAGAAAGCTTTGTGTTGGCCCTTGGCAGAGTTGATCCTTAGGATAGCGACTGCAATGTATATGTAGGAGATAAGGATGATCAAGATAGTAGGTGTTACCACCAGAATGCCACAGGTGAAATGAACAATGTGTGTGATGCGGGTGTCAGAGCAGGACAGTTTCAGGATTGGGGGCACGTCACAGAAGAAATGGTTGATGACATTTGAGTTGCAGAAGGACAAACGGAATATAAATATAGTTTGAACAATTGCATTCACGCAGCTCACTAGGTACGACCCCAGCACCAGCAGCACACAAAACCGCTTGGACAAGAAGACGGTGTAGAGCAATGGGTTGCAGATGGCCATGAAGCGATCGTAGGCCATGACACCCAAGAGGTAACATTCACAGGACAATGCGATGCATACAAAGAAGAATTGCAGAGCACATCCAGTGAACAAAATGACTTTTCTTTCTGATACCAAAGTAATCAGTATGCTGGAAGTGATAATGGTGGTGTAACCAACATCTAAGAGGGCCAGGTTGCTGATGAAAAAGTACATGGGGTTGTGAAGCTGGGAGTCAGTTCTGATTAGGGTGACCAAGGTGAGGTTCCCCACTAGGATCAGCATGTAGATCAGCACAAACATCACAAGGAGGATGACCTGCAGCTTCAGGTTTTGTGTGAATCCCAACAAGACGAACTCAGTCACTGCCGTGTGATTCCTCTCCGCCATTTACCCCAGATGCACTCTCCACTGCAGGTGAGAAAGTGAGGAGTCCACTGAGAGAGGAGACAAATGAGGGCTGTCATTAACATACAGCTAAGGGTAGCATAAAATCCCTCCTTTACCTGTAAGGGGTTAAGAAGCTCATATAACCTGGTTGGCACCTTTTCCAAAAGACCAAGAAGGGAAAGAGATCCTTTCAAATCGGTGGGGGGAGGTTTTGTTTGTGGTCTCTTTGTTGTTCTCTCTCAGACAGAGAGCAACCAGGGCTGGAAAAAACATCTCCTAAAATCCTACCTGAAATAAGCTTCCAAGTTTACAAAAATTGGAAGCAATAGCAAGGAAATGCGTTAGCTTATCTTTTGTTTTAGCTTTTGAATTTTCCCTCTGCTAAGAGGAAGGTTTATTCCTGTTTTTTGTAACTTTGAAGTTTTGCCTAGAGGGGAATCCTCTGTGTTTTAAATCTTATTACCCAGTAAAATTACCTTCCATCCTGATTTTACAGAGGTGCTTCTTTTGCTTTTTTTCTTTATAATAAAGTTCTGCTTTTCGGAACCTGGTTGGTTTTTAGTGTCCTAAAAACCCAAGGGTCTGGTCTGTGGTCAACTTGTTTATCTATTTGGTTGGTGTATTATTCTCAAGCCTCCCCAGGAAAGGGGGTGAAGGGGCTTGGGGGGATATTTTGGGGAAACAGGAACTCTAAGTGGTCATTTTCCTGACTCTGTCCAGTTCACTTGGTGGTGGCAGCGATACCGTTCAAGGACAAGGAAGAATTTGTGCCTTGGGGAAGTTTTTTAACCAAAACTGATAGAAATAAGCTTAGGGGGTCTTTCATGCGGGTCCCCACATCTGTTCCCCAGAGTTCAGAGTGGGGAGGGAACCCTGACAAGGGCTGTATACAAACACCTCAAACTCTGTCACTTCCAACTAAGCATAAACTCTAGGCAGTGGATCCATCTCAGGATTCCATAAGCCTCACACCCACCATGAAGATCTCGGTTTCCCTCTACTGGCTGAATTACATGGAGTATTATGAATCCACTAGTGGCTTCAAGCTAGGTTTTCTAGCTCAGGGAGTGGTGGCTCATGCTCTTGAATCCACAGTGTGAAAGTGAAATGAATTATATTAAAGAAATAGAATGAATTAAAGAATGTTGTATGTGCCTTTAAGTAGAAATGAAAAGAATGCTGAGATCCCAGGTGTGAGGAAAGCAGACATTAAGGAAGAACAATTGCTCCACTTAAGGGCGATTGGTGAAGCATTAGCCTTAGATTGATAAGAGTTAGTAAGGAAGTAGGATATGCATGCTGTGCCCCAGGTAAATTTTACAGTTTTGCTTTCTTTGTCCCTTTGTTTAGTTCACGCCCTTTTATCGGTATAAATAAGACTGTTTGGGTCTTGCATGAGGTCTCACATTATCTGAATGTATTAGCAGAGCGCTGTGCTAATAAAACAGAGGGTCTTGACAAATTGTGAGTCCTGATTCTAACTTTGACAAGAGGGACAAGTTCAATCTTTGCTGCTGACAACCCACCCATTGCATAATGTAATTTCCAGGGTCAGATTCCGGTACAATCACCCACATCAGTTAGTGTGACCACTGGGCAATGAGACTTTTTGCAGGGCAAAGTACTACTTGGTGTGTGAACATCTCTGAGGCATGGGTGCTTTTGCACTTTCTGTTACGGAGCCAGGCTAGAGGATCACAGGAAAATAAAAACCCTACATTGTTCAAAAGCCAGTTCTTCTTCAGAGCTCCAGCCACTGAACTCGGTTTTCAAAGCCCTAGTGTTTGGACAGTGGACACCACCCCACACACATTCCTCTACCACTGTTCTGACGCCCTCCACCATCTCCATTTCTGTGACCATCCCCCCAAAAGCCTGGCTGCTCCAAGCTTTCTCTCCCACCACACACACACAGATGCAATTCAGCTCTCCTCTCCACCTTCCTCTTTGTCATATGTACACAATACACATGTGTAGAAATCTGCCAAAGCCAGGATTCAAAAAATTACAGAGCAAGGTGGGCCCTGGCATCCAGTCATATTGAGTCACCTGGTTGTTCTGAAGCCAGGCTGCCTGCAAACCCTCTGGCTTTCAGCCCTCCCCCTGCACATGCAAGTTTACCTTGAATAACTTTTGAAATGCTCCTTCCCTCAAAGGGGCAGTGGATGCCAGACATTAGCTGGGATCAACCCTGAGAAGGTGATAACAGTCTGGGGAGAATCAGAGCCCCAATGTGCCCAGGGTGTTCACAAAATAACATGATGAGAACTGTACAATTCTGATATCCAGTCACTTTTCAAGGGGCTTTCCCTTGCACGCATGACTCCAAATTTACTCCATTAACCCTACCCTGGACCTCCACGAGGAACAGCTGTTTTCAAGTCTGAGTAAGACTGTGGATTTTAGAGGCAATGGAAAGTGAGTCACAACCTTTACTATAGCGGAGCTACTGCTCTGCTCTAACGAGCCAGATCATCAGCACATGTAAATGGGAAATTGGCTTTAGTGGAGTTCAGCAACTGACACCAGCTGAGGATGCAGCCTTCTTAAAATGTCAGGACCTCTGGAGTCAATAAATCTGATCTCCATGAGATGTGGCTCTGAATCAGAATTCATTCAAATTGCCAGAACCAAAAGAGAATATTTATTCCACTTCCGTCAGAACCAGAGCAATTAAACCTACCTGCAGGAGGGAGACATCTGTTACTCTTGACTGCAAAGCGGATTGTGTTTGGAAGCCTTGTTTATAGATTTGTTTCAGTGGCACTTGGGGATGGACTCCTTGGAGAGCCCCAGAGCTCTGCAGTTCAGATGGGATCATTAAAACCTTCACATCCCCTAGGGATAACCACACAAAGATGTGTTGTGTCCAGTTATTGCTCCAACTTCTGGGTGTTTTCTTTTTTCCTCTTTTCTTTGTTTCAAAGAGAACTGGCCCATTCCTCCCCTCTCATCCTCCAAAGCCTGATCAGATGCTCATGGGGTAACTAACCTCAGAGGGTTCAGAAAGTGACATATATTGGAAAACAGATTCATAACTGGTTCCTTTAATTAGAGCCCTGCAAAGCCACAGATATCCATTTTATATCTGCAGACCATTTCTGTGGATCGCGGACCGGATGCAGACACAAACTTTGTCTCTGGAGCCCTGCAAATCTGTGGATATTCACTTCATATCCACAGATCGTTTTTGCGGATTGCGGATCGGATGCTGTTACAAATTTTTGTATCCACACAGGGCTCTGGTTTTAGACTCTTGAGAGCTACAACCACATTAAAAATTGCGGAAAATGTCACTCAGGAACTACTGATGTCAGCCCAGGTGTTTAAATATGTACATTCAACATTAAAGCTCTTTTTTAAAAAGACATGCCAGACACTGTGCTTTCGCCTGAAGACTTACATTTGTTCTTTCTTGTTCTGTTGTTTTCCTTAATTTAACATAAAAATCATTGACATTTGGTTCCTCTCTTTATGTATGTTAAATATATATTTCCAATGAATATAAATGAACTTGTTCCAACTCCCCATCTCTAACAAACTATTTATCCCCCACCTCATAGACCCCACCTCTTCTTCAAGCCCTACATTGAGACATGAGTTGGTTTAAGATTCTGAAACACGCACATATATTTTTATGTCTTAGACTATGTCTACACTACACAGCTTTTAGTGACATGTCTGGGTTGCTAAAAGTTGGGCAGGGTGAACGCTCTTGGCTGGCACTTTTGCGAACAAAATATTTCTCTCCCCAACGAGTGGGGGTTGCATTGTCGATGGGAGTGTGCTCCTGTCAACAACACGATCGTTCACACAGGTTCTTCTTGCAGCAAACTTCTGTTTTTTGGGGAACCGCGGCTAATGGGAGCTTCGGGGAGGTACCTGCAGGCGAGGGCAGCACAGAGCGCCCTCTGCCCCCCAACCCCACCCCAGGGTCCACAAGGACATGGTGCCGGCCACTTCAGGGAGCAGCGTGGGGTGCGGGTAGGCAGGCAGGGAGCCAGCCCTGGCGCGCACCACTGCCACTCCTGAGTCACTCAAGGTAAGTGGCACCGGTAAGTGGTACTCAAGGTAAGTTGCACAGGTAGGTTTTGCCCCCTGGATTAATGGCTCATGCCAGTTTGCTGGATCAAAACAAGGGCCCCTCAGTTAATTTAAATTCAGCCTTTGTACACAAAAGGCTTTCTTTGTTTTTCAGGCCTCCGGAAACAGGTAAAACCAATCACTGCCACTTATTCCAAAGGACAAAGCTTCTGCATTATTCACCCACATTCCAAGGAAAACCCACCCAGCGAAACCAGAACACACAAATACATATAACACTTATTGAATACAAAGGGCTATGAATATTTCCTGGGCACCTCTTAATATCACAGTCTGTGATGTTGTCATGTTTCCTGAGGTTTTGCTCACCAACATACAGATAACATTGATAAAGTTAATGCAATAGTCTCAACATCATGCCTGCATTTATCATTTTTGTCACCGATGTATGCATGGGACCAAATTCTCAGTAGGCATAACTTACTTCTAATGACGATGCTTTGTTTGTATGTAATTTTGTCAGGTGATCCTTAGAAACCTGAGACGAACAAACCTATACAAAGCTTTTAGCATAGACAACCAGGCAACTATCAGATGTAAATTATAGACTAAGGGGGATATGATAGAGGTATATAAAATCATGAGTGATGTGGAGAAAGTGGATAAGGAAAAGTTGTTTACTTATTCCCATAATACAAGAACTAGGGGTCACCAAATGAAATTAATAGACAGCAGGTTTAAAACAAATAAAAGGAAGTTCTCCACACAGCACACAGTTAACCTGTGGAACTCCTTGCCTGAGGAGGTTGTGAAGGCTAGGACTATAACAGCGTTTAAAAGAGAACTAGATAAATTCATGGAGGTTAAGTCCATGAATGGCTATTAGCCAGGATGGGTAAGGAATGGTGTCCCTAGCCTCTGTTTGTCAGAGGGTGGAGATGGATGGCAGGAGAGAGATCACCTGATCATTACCTGTTAGGTTCACTCCCTCCAGGGCAACTGGCATTGGCCACTGTCGGTAGACAGGATACTGGTCTAGATGGACCTTTGGTCCTACCCAGTATGGCCATTCCTATGTTCTTATGTTATGTTCTTATATGTGGCCATCCATGAAACAGAAAAGGCTGTTGGAGAGTTAGTAGAAAGTTCTACAAAATAAGGGGACTAGTATTGTATAAGGCAGAGATGAAATGCCCCTAAGTGGCTCATTGGGGCATGCCCTGAACTCTAGGTAAGACCCTGTAATGAAATCTTCTAAACATGACCAGAGTTCACCCAAATATTCACTGGTTTGAATAACAGATATTCAAAACCTAGAAGACAAATAATAAGCACACACACACACACACCATTATTATTATTATGACATAGAAATGATTTTTCAGCCACTCTCCTCATTATTAGAGGGCCCAGCTCATGCTTTTAAAACACTTAATACAATAAATATGAAATAAATAAATAAATAAATAAATGCCTATTGCTTACATCAGTAGCTCTCCGAGCACTTTACTGTCTTTTTCCTTTAACGTTGCTCCCCTTTCAGAACTCCAGGAGACCGGGCAGTGCCACCATCCCCATTGTGAGGATGGAGAATGGAGGCACAGGGACGCTAGGTGACTGGCCCAAGGTCACACAGGAAGCCCATTGTGGACCAAGAAATGGAACCCAGGTTCTCTATGTCGTCGGTCAGTGACTCAACCACGGGACCAGCCTGCCCTTCACTTGAGGATGGCAATGCGGCCTTAGCACAAAATGGTTCCTAACTGGGAACTGAGCAGATGCAAGACGCAAGTGGTTGGTTATCCACAAAAAATGAGATAGTGTTGTAAAGAACTCACTCCCCCCTTTCACTCCCGTTTACTGTTAAAAACTCATTCCCAACATTTAAATTCAGTGAGAATCAATCTTCCTGTGTAACATCCTCGTAAAGGCCTTTTTCACCTCCGTGTTCCTCAGGCTGTAGATCAGGGGGTTCAACATGGGGATCACCAGGGTATAAAACAAAGAAATGATTTTGTCCTGATCCATGAGGTACTTTGAACTGGGCCGTAAATACATGAAAGAGCCCGTTCCGTAGAAGATGGTGACAGCAGTGAGGTGGGAGGCGCAGGTGGAGAAAGCTTTGCGTTGGCCCTTGGCAGAGTTGATCCTTAGGATAGCGACTGCAATGTATATGTAGGAGATGAGGATGATCAAGATGGTAGGTGTTACCACCACAGCGGTACAGGTGAAATGAACAATGTCTGCGATGTGGGTGTCAGAGCAGGACAACTTCAGGAGGGGGGGCACGTCACAGAAGAAATGGTTGATGATGTTTGAGTTGCAGAAGGACAAACGGAATATAAATATAGCTTGAACAATTGCATTCACGCAGCCCACTAGGTACGACCCCAGCACAAGCAGCACACAAAACCGCTTGGACATGATGACGGTGTAGAGCAGTGGGTTGCAGATGGCTGTGAAGCGATCGTAGGCCATGACACCCAAGAGATAGCATTCACAGGACAATGCGATGCATAGGAAGAAGAATTGCAGAGCACACCCAGAGAACAAAATGACTTTTCTCGCTGATACTAAAGTAATCAGTATGCTGGAAGTGATAATGGTGGCGTAGCTGACATTTAAGAGGGCCAGGTTGCTGATGAAAAAGTACATGGGGGTGTGAAGCCGTGAGTCAGTCCTGATTAAGGTGACCAAGGTGAGGTTCCCCACTAGGATCAGCAGGTAGATCAACAGAAATAACACAAGGAGGATGACCTGCAGCTTCGGGTCTTCTGTGAATCCCACCAAGATGAACTCAGTCACTGCCGTGTAATTCCTCTCCGCCATTTATCCCCAATGCACTCTCCACTGCATGTGAGAAAGTGAGGCGCACCCTGAATGAGGAGACAAATGAGGGCTGAATGCAAACACCTCAAACTCTGTCACTTTCAGCAAAGCATAAATTCTAGGTAGTGGATCCATCTCAGGATTCCAGAAGCCTCACACCCACCATGAAGATCTCGGTTTCCCTCTACTCTCTGAACTGTATGGAGTGTTCAGAGTCCAGCACTGGCTTCAATCTAGGTTTCCTAGCTCAGGGAGTGGAGGCTCATGCTCTTGAGATCAATCTTTGCTGCTGACAACCCACTTACCTGCACAATGTTGTTTCCAGGGTCAGATTCTGATACAATCACCCACATCAGTTAGTATGACCACTGGGCAATGAGACTTTTTGCAGGGCAAAGTACTACTTGGTGTGTGAACATCTCTGAGGCATGGGTGCTTATGCACTTTCTGTTATGGAGCCAGGCTAGTAGTTTCATTAGCATAAAGAGATGTGGGCAAGCAGAGAGTTGCAGGAAAGAGACCTTTATTCAGCAGCCTGAGGCTCCCCAGCATTCCCTGCAGAGCCTCTAGCATTTGTGCAGAAGGAGCCTGACCCCTGGTCGCACCCCTAACGTCACAATAAACTAGGTCCCTCCAGAAAACTGACCCTCTTTCTTCAGTTCCACTCCTCACATTACCACAGTGACAACTCTTAAAGCTGCACGGCCGTGTTTATCACAAGCCCAGTTTTACAGCCCTGCCTTTCTGAAAAAGAAAAAAAATGTCCTTCACTCAGAGCACCAGATCCGATACCTTTTCTCACTCGGGCAGCAAACTTATCCTAGCTGGGCGGTGATGCTATTCACTTCGATGGGGGCAATGGTGGGATATGATGCTATTTGGCATGTCTGTGGGGATGATCATCTGGCCTGCTGTGTTTAAGTCTCATAGGCTGGAATCCATGAAGGGACTCAGGCAGTGTGGCGCCGAGCACCCTGGCACCTCACTTTGAGGTGCTTAAACAAAAACAAGCACAGCACTGCAATCCAGAAAGCCGAGTTAGGTACCTCCCTGTAGAATCGTAGAACCATAGTGTTCGAAGGGACCGCAAGGGTCATCGAGTCTCACCCCCTGCCAAGTGGCAGGATTTGTTGTGCCCAAACCATCCGACTCTCTAGCCTCTTTTTGAAATCCTCCAGTGAAGGAGCTTCCACAGTCTCCCTGTACAATGAATGGGGACAGAGAGGCACCTTAAAATTCATTCCACCACAGGCAGCATGATGCCAGGTGGGGAGTCTCCTAAGCTTCCCAATAGGACCCACTGATTTGCTAAGCACTTCCCCCTCCTCATAGATAGTCACATAAATCCTGGCAGAAGGGAGGTGCCTATCTCTCCTAGCAACCCCCAGACAGGTACCCCTATCCTGGCTTAGTAGCAGTTTCTTGAGGGAATGAATTAGACACGAAACGGCAGAAGGAGGCGGCTGTGGTGCTCCTGCCCCCCTGATAACTTTTGGCCTGGTGGTTACAGAACTCACCTGGGATGTGGGAAACGCAGGTTCCATTCCCCATCCCTAGCAGGGAGGGAAGAAAGGATTTAAACAGGTATCGCCCACCTCTGAGGAGAGCGCTCTAACCACTGGCCTCTGGGATGTCGTGTCTCTCCTGCTGAAGCTGTTCCACTGTGGATAAAGACAGAGTGATTGGTGCAGGGGGAGTGGACCCAGGGCTTCCTGCCCATGAGGTGGGTACCCTAACCAATCACTCTCTGGCCAAATAATTTTTTGGCACACCCATGTTCCACAGCCCAGCTCTCCTCAACCACTGCCCCTTCGGCAAGAAATACCATGGCCACAGAAGGCAGTAGCTAAATGTCAGTCCCTTCACTATCTTTACATCATCTCCTTGTCTCCTGTTTTTCTATCTGTAGAGACCAGACCAGTCCTCCAAACCCCTGGCCTCCTGCAGGTCGAGGATGCAGGACCAGCACAAGGATTAACACTGAGTCAGTGGGGGCAATTGTTTGAAGAAGGGACACAATTAGAGAGCTTGGCTGTGAGGGGTTTTTTTTAGCAGGGAGGGAGAGTAGAAGCTCCCCCTAGACTTCCCACTGTCAATCTCTGATGCCGTCCTTTCTTCCCCACAATCCTCAGACCTCCCCCTTCCCCTGGAAGCAAACACCCCAAGGGGAGGGTGAGCCTAACACTTTCCCACTGCAGTGTGGAGAAGGTGGGGAGTTTGGGGTTCCTTCCACTGACCCAGGAAAAGTAGAGGGAAGAAGAGCCCCCCCCTCCACCTGGTAGAACAGTCCTGGGGAATAATTGTGGGGCAATGGGAGGAAGGGGGGTATGTGTGGGGAAGGACGAGGTGGCTCAACTTCCCTTCCCACCGGTTCTGCCACTCGTGTTTCTGCTCTGTCAGTGTCTCTGAGCTCCCAGAAAGCAATGGCCCCTTTGAGGACAATCTGCTATACATCAAGGGATCACAGGAAAATAAAAACACTGCATTGTTCAAAAGCCAGTTCTTCTTCAGAGCTCTAGTCATCAAACTGGGTTTTCAAAGTCCTAGTGTTTGGACAGTGGACCCTCCGTACACATTCCTCTACCACTGCTCTGAGGCCCAGCCCTCCACCACATCCATTGCTGTGACCGTCCCCCAAAAAACCTGGCTGCTCCAAGCTTTCCCTCCCACCACACGCATGTACACATGCAATTCAGCTCTCCCCTCCACCTTCCTTCTTGTCATACGTACACAACACACAAATGTAGAAATCTGTCAAAGCCAGGATTCAAAAATCACAGAGCAAGGTGGGCCCTGGCATCCAGTCATCTTGAGCCACCTCGTTGTTCTGAGGCCAGGCTGCCTGCAAACCCTCTGGCTTTCAGCGTTCCCCCTGAACATGCAAGTTCACCTTGAATAACTTTTGAAATTCTCCTTCCCTCAGAGGGGCAGTGGATGCCAGACACTAGCTGGGATCAACCCTGAGAAGGTGAGAACAGTGTTGGGAGAACCAGAGTCCTAGTGTGCCCAGGGTGTTCACAAAATAACATGATGAGAACTGTACAATTCTGATATCCCATGACTTTTCAAGGGGCTCTCCCTTGCATGCATGACTCCAAATTTAGTTCATTTAACCCTACCCTGGACCTCCACGAGGATCAGCTGTTTTCAAGTCTGAGTAAGGCTATGGATTTTAGAGCCAATGATCAATTAATCTCAACCTTTTCTATAGCAGAGCTACTGCTCTGCTCTAATGAGCCAGATCGTCAGCTCGTGTAAATGGAAAATTGGCTTTACTGGAGTTACACAACTGACAGCACCTGAGGATGCAGTCTTCTTTAAAAAATCAGGACCTCTGGAGTCAAAAAATCTGATCTCCATGAGATTTGGCTCTGAATCAGAATTAATTCAAATGGCCAGAACCAAACGAGAATATTTATTCCACTTCCATCAGAACCAGAGCAATTAAACCTACCTGCAGGAGGGAGCCGTCTGTTACTCTTGACTTCAAAGTGGATTGTGTTTGGAAGCCTTGTTTATAAAGTTATTTCAGTGGCATTTGGGGATGGAATCCTTGGAGAGCCCCAGAGTTCTGCAGTTCAGGGCAGACACGGATGGGATCATTAAAACCTTCATGTCCCCTAGGGATAACCACACAAATGTGTGTTGTGTCCAGTTATTGCTCCAACTTCTGGGTGTTTTCTTTCTTCCCCTTTTCTTTGTTTCAAAGAGAACTGGCCCATTCCTCCCCTCCCATCCTCCAATTCCTGATCAGATGCTCACGGAGTCATTCACCTCAGAAGGTGCAAAAAGTGACATATATTGGAAAATAGATTAATAACTGGTTCCTTTAATTAGAGCCCTGCAAATCCACAGATATCCATTTTATATCTGCAGACCATTTTGGTGGATCGCGAATTGCCTCTCCCCTTGTGGGTTCCTGTACCAGCTGCTCCAAGAAGCAGTCATTTAAAGTATCGAGAAATTTTGTCTCTACCTTTCGTCCTGAGGTGACATGTACCCAGTCAATATGGGGATAATTGAAATCCCCCGCTATAATTGAGTTCTTTACTTTGATAGCTTCTCTAATCTCCCTTAGCATTTTATTGTCACTATTAGTGTCTTGGTCAGGTGGTCGATAATAGATCCCTACTCTTATATTCTTCTTAGAGCATGCAATTACTATCCATAGAGAATGAATGTAGATTCATTTAAGATTTTTACTTCATTTGATTCTACATTTTCTTTCACATATAGTGCCACTTCCCCCCCACACACACACACGACCTGTTCTGTACTTCCGATATATTTTGTACTCCGGAATGATTGTGTCCCATTGATTGTCCCCGCTCCACCAGGTTTCTGTGATGCCTATTATATCAATATCCTCCTTTAACACAAGGCACTCTAGTTCACCCATATTATTTGGGGGTTGGACTAGATGACCTCCTGAGGTCCCTTCCAACCCTGAGATTCTATGATTTAGACTTCTAGCATTTGTGTACAAGCACTTTAAAAACCTGTCGCTGTTTATATGTCTGCCCTTTTCTGATGTGTCAGATTCTTTTTTATATGAATGTTTCATATCCATTCAAATTGCTACTGCAAAGATAATTTCCCTAGCCCATTGGTTTGACTATGTCATCCCTTTCTCTGGGCTTGGCTACACTTACAAATTTGCAGCGCTGCAGCAGGGTGTGAAAACACACCCTCTCCAGCGCTGCAAATTGCGGCGCTGCAAAGCGCCAGTGTGGTCAAAGCCCCAGCGCTGGGAGCGCGGCTCCCAGCGCTGTCCGTTATTCCCCACAGGGAGGTGGAGTACGGCAAGCTCTCTCCCAGCGCTGGCGCTTTGACTACACTTAGCGCTTCAAAGCGCTGCCGCGGCAGCGCTACCGCGGGAGCGCTTTGAAGTGCTAAGTGTAGCCACAGCCTCAGTCTCCCTTTACTGGCTCCCCTTTCCCTATGCTTCTCTTCACTTTCAAGACCCTTCACAACCTATCCCAGCTGACCCTACCACCATTCACTATTGAAAGGCCACCATTCACCTCAGATTGGCCAGTAAGCCCAGCTTCCGTCACTGACGTATTACATTTTCAGACAAGAACCATTGTGCTTTCCTCCCCTGCCCCTCACACTTTGGAGGATCGCCCTATAAATAGTCATAATGCTTTCTCATTCTCCTCCTTCCAGTCCCTCCTGAAAACTCATGTTTGCTCTCACAGTCTCCAGAAACTTGATAACAATTAGGCCACAGTTTTATTGAGACAACTGTCCAGTGTTGTGTCTGTTTTCTCGTACTGCCCCACATATCTGCAACGTCTGTTGTCTCCTGGCTTAGACTGAAAACTCTTTGGGGCCAGGACTGTCTCTCTGCTGTGTCTATATGTACAGCACCTAGCACAATGGGGTACTGGTGGGCTCCTAGGTGCTCATTTTAATACAAATAAGAACAGTAATAATGAAGGCTGTACACTGGAGCAGGAGCCAAATCACATGGATCTAATTGCAAACTGTGGCATATTTTACTATATGTTTCTCAAATAATTATAATAATAAATAACTAATTTGTAGACTTTAAGGCCAGAAGGCAACTATCAGATAGTCCAACAGGTCTGAGAGTCTAACAATTTCCTGCCATATTTTTGGGAGATCTCACTGTAATAAGTGTATGTAACATTGTAGGCCAGTGAATATATGGAACTGCATGGCAGAGGGGACCACAGCGCTCCAGTGGGAGGTAATGAGACAAATTCTCTCAGGTTCTTTAGAGATCAACAGACAAAGAAAGGGCTTTCGGGTCAATAACCAGAATTTAAACTGACTCAGGGCCTCCTTCCTGATCCAGCAAATGCACAGAACGTCTCTCCAAGGGGAGGGCCCCCAGGACTTAGGGAAGAGTTGGAAGGACTGTCACTTGCCAAAGCTCTTATTGGAGTCGAGAGGGTGGGGGCAGTGATCTCTGGGAAGCTTTTTAGCGGGTGTGGAGGTTCTTTTATCATTTTAATTTGTTTTCTGTGAAAAGCTTTTACCTTAAGGATAAATGTGCTTGCTTAGAAAGATCTGTGTGATAACTGTGACAATTATACAAAATATCTCTGAGGAGACAAGTAAAGCAGGCTGGCTCATGGAATCTCATTGCTTGGGAATTCACAGTATAGAAAGGGAACTTTAGAGCCTGGAAAATTTCAGTCAGAAAGGGGAGAGACACTTGTACACATCCAAGAGAGGTGATAAGTGGGGAGCCAAAAATCTAAGAGTTGGGGCACTTTCTGGACCACAGAGGGGAAATTCAGGGGCAGTTGCCCTGAACCACAACACAAGGAAATTGTTATTTTTCCCCAACAAATTGTGTTTTATTTATTGGAAATAAAGACTTGGAAATTTCTCTGTCTGGTCAAAATTTCAGAGAAGAGAATATTGTTACCAAAATTACTTGCTTGACCAAAAGATCTATCCTCTTGACCTAAGTGCAGATCTTTGTGGTTCCATTTAACCTTTTCTCAGTCCCTCTTTGCCTCCTCCATGTGCATATTCTGCAGTGAAGACACAAGAGTTAACATGGAAATAATTGTAATGGCATCAATTATGATGACACATTACAGGAGAACGAAAGTCCGAAGCCAATACATTGATGGTATGTGAGTGCGATTGAAGCTTGTATCATCACAAGCATCAGTGCCATTGCCACACTTCTCCGTATCTCCTCCCTGAAAGTTAGATGTTCCTTGAGGAATGTGTCCAAGATTTACTACAGACTTCTTATTGAGAGGTTGTGAGTATTTTAAAAAGAAAATAGAGCTAACCACGTATCAAAGGCTATTTCCATGGATGGTAGGCGACAAAATCTACAGAACTATTACTTTAAAAGTCCTAATAAGTTTCTAAGGATAGGAATCCCAAGGCTAGAATTTCAAAGGGTGGCTGAACTATAAAAGTGAGGGGCACCAATACTCCCAAGTTCTCTCCCTGTCCATCTCTCTCTTTTCTGCCTAAGACAATGACAACCACCACCAAAAACAGGCTATGGACTTTGGGTGCAGATCGAGATCTGAAACTTGGTCAGCAATGATTATGGGAACTTGTGGTAAGAACTTTGCTTTACACCAAGGCTGGTTTGATAAGTTGAGAAAGTCTTTTATCTTTATTTTTCTCGTAACCATTTCTGAGTTTAACACCTTATTACTTGTCATCACTTAAAATCTATGTCTTTGCAGTTAAATAAACTTTTTTTGTTCTTGTGTCAAAATTAATCCAGTGTTGTAAACTGTGTGGGTAACTCCATTTAGGATGGCAAGTTGTTGCATATTGTTTCCTTACAGGGACAACAGACCTTTGTTATCGGAGTTGTCCAGGACAAGGCTGGACAGTGCAATACAGAATACACATTTGGTGGGGGGGAAATCTAGGACTGGGAGAATGTTGGGGTCACCCAGTGGCTATTTTGTAAGGCAGAGGTGATGCATCATGTGACTGGGGATGAAGACATGCACACACTGTGCTTTCACCTGAGGACTTACATTTGTTCTTTCTTGTTTTGTTGTTTTCCTTAATCTAACATAAAAGTCATTCCGACATTTGGTTCGTGTGTGTGTGTGTGTGTGTGTGTGTGTGTGTGTGTGTTAAATATATATTCCCTATGAATATGAATGAACTTGTTCCAACCCCCGCATCCAGAACAAACCATTGATCCCCCCCATAGATCCCACCTCTTCTTCAAGCCCCACATTCAGACATGAGTTGGTTTAAGATTCTGAAACACTCACATATATTTTTATGCCTTAGGCTATGTCTACACTACACAGCTTTTAGTGACACGGCTGGGTTGCTAAAAGTTGGGCAGGGTGAACGCTGTTGGTCGGCACTTTTGCCAACAAAATACTTCTACCCCCAACGAGTGGGGTTTTCATTGTCGACAGGAGAGCGCTCCTGCCGACAATGCGGTCGTTCACACAGGCACTGCTCACAGCAAGCTTTTGCCTTTCAGGTGGGGGGGAGGTTAAGTACCTGCGAACAACAAAAGTTTTGTCTTTCAATTGTCAGTGTAGATGTGGCCTTAGTGTTTTCCGTGTCCAACTGAGACCAAGAGTAGAGGTGCTGGGACTCTCATGAGAAAGTGGGTATTTGCCACCCACGTTTTGCTCATTGCCAGCCCAGTGTTATAGATTCCAGATGTTTGCTTTGCACAGAAAAGCTTTGGATGCTTAAACAAAACAGACATACATTCTGAGAACCAGAGCCTGCCCTGGCTCTATGGGGGTCATTCACACATAAGGAGGAGCAGGACCCCACAGACTCCACCCTACATAGAGGAAGCTATGGGGAAAGCGTGGGCTGCACAGCCGACACACGGGTGGGTGGAAAGTTGGCACAGCATTGCCTATTCCCCTATGTCCCAACGAACCATCATAGATGAGGGTAGCTATTGGCTGTGGCACCTGAGTCACAATTCAATCCCTGACCTCCTCCTAGTTAAGCACTGCCCCTTACACAGAGCGGGTGACCAAAGCACAAGGTAGCCCTGAACCGTTAGATAATTCCCAATCATTTGAGCCATCCAATCTGCACAATCTGAACAACACAGAGAACTGAAAAGTCTCCATATTCCATCCCCAGTGCTTTGAATCACTCGGTCTCAGCGATCAATGGACCCGCTGGGACCAATTACCAACATGCACCACAGCGGCCTCGCAGGGCGTTATACAAATCACTTCTCCACAAAGATACTTGGCCCCAGCAACATGAAGATAGCTGAAGCTCCTTCGTCTATCCGACAGTCTGAGCTTGGAGAAACTTACGGTCCCAATGGCCTGTAAGAGAATATAAATCAGCCCCCTGCCCTTCCTCCAGATGGGACTCTCTTGGAGCCATCACATAAATTATTCATCCTCACGCAGGTAGGTTTGCTTTGTCTGGGTGTACCACTAGTGGGGAAAGAAGAGTAAAAACCTATTGTAAGCAGCAAGTAAAATCTAATGATCCACTGAAAAATTGGTTTGAAGGTATAATTTTGACCTAAAACTTCCTAACTGATCAGAGAGCTACTTATGTAGGAAATGACCTCTTCAGCTGACGCTGCTACATCCAGAATCTAAGGAGCAGCCCCGGGTCTGGAGCCACCAGCAGCACACAACAGGTGAATCGTTGTGTTGCTAGGCTATACCCTGGGCTTGGGCTGTGTCTGGGGAGAGGGATGGTGCTGCAGATAACAGCAAAATGCTTTTGATTCATTTCATGTGCTGTCGTTATTAACTGTCCTCCCAAACTCTGAGTCCTTTCTCCTCTCGCCTCCTTGTAAGAGGCCACCTTATGGGATCCCAATGGGTAGTGTATAAATCCTAGTTCACCTTCTGAGCTTTACTGGTTCTGCAACTGCCTGACATTGGGTAGAGATTAATAATTCCTATGAGATTTCCAGAAGGACACACCATAATTGACCACAGGGATTATTCACAGCAAAGCAACAGTGTTAGCCTGGCAACACAATACTGGGAGTGTAAAGGTCACAGAAATAATCTTCCAAAAGAGTTATTCTGAAGTTACTAGACTTCAACAAGAGGGAAATGTGACCCAAGGATCTCTTGATACCAACTAGTAGAGGGCACATAGGTACAAAGGGAACCCCTGGGTCTGATATCAACACACTAGTCCACCAAATTTTGTCGTGTAAGGTCTCTAATGAAAGCCTGGGCCCCACTGGTCATCATAATCATTGAGTTTTATGTATGTATATAAAATATGTGAAGACTTATGTATATATACCAAAAAATAGGGTTTCTAGGTTTGTGAATTAACACAGGTCACCAAAAAGTAATCCACATATTCCTGGCAGTCCGGAGGGAAGAGATGCTTATCTCACCGTAACTGGTCATGTGCAAATTAATTCCTGTATGGACACCATTTGCAGCCTGAGCAAAATGCTAATCAATAGATGATGGAAGCTGCAGGGAAAAACAACAACATGGGTAACCTGTGTAAGGGTAAGAATCTTTGAAACTACTTCTGAGATGCAGATTAACCCCCAGTTATTCCTTCAAGCTGTGAAGACAAGCTGCTAGTGGGATTGATTTTGAGAAGGGATCTCAGCCAAACTGGTTGAAAATGCTGGGGAAGACCTGGGGTAAGCTATCTTGTAGGTAATAGGGGAACACCTTGAGAGACAAGGCAGGTGAGATATCGTCTTTTATTGGACCAACTTCTGTTGGTGAAAGAGACAAGCTTTTGGGTTCTTCTTCAGATCTGGGAAAGCTGCTTAGAGTATCACAGCTAAATACAAGGTGGAACACCTTGTTTAGCATAAGGAGTTAACACATATTGTAAGAGACCATTCAAGATGAAGCGGCTTGTTAACTCCTCTGCGAAAAGTACAAAACCGGGATTAGTGGCTTACAGATCATTGTAATAAGCCATAAATCCAGAGTCTTTATGAAAACCATGATTTTTAGTGACTAAAAAAGTTATGGATTCAAGCTCCGATGCCTGTCTTTTGACGTTGTCGTGCCTTGTCAGTTAAGTTTAGGCTCTAGGGAGCATGTTATGATTTTGTTTTATAAGTAACTGTTTCCAATTATCTTACTTTCTATCACTTGAATCTCTGTTCTTTGATAATCAATTTATTCTTGTTTTCTATATATCTAAGTGCTGTTATGTTAAGTAGTGTCGTGATCCTAAGGTGTGTCTTGCAAGCTGCTGTGTACAATTTCTTTGGGAGTAGTGAGGTTGAGAGCTCTGGGCGTGTTCAGTGGAACAGGGGCTGTGTACACCGGAGGGACACTCAGAAGATTTGGGGGGTTGATGTCTGCCTATGGGTAACTTGCACAGAGAAAGCGAGGCCTGCAGAGGCCTGGAAGCCTGCACTTGTTTTGCCACAGGCTGGTGAATTCAGGTCTAGAGCCAGCGCGGACATGACTTCCTCATGCTAAGGGTAGGTGATGCTGAGGCGCCTCAGCCCTTGATACTCACAGGAGAATTTAGCATTTAAAATAAATTGGTCTTTAATCCCATTTGTGATTAAAATACCTGAGTAGATTCTAATCCCCTACTTACTCTAGGGTCAGATGCTCTGACCCTTGCAAGACAAGTTAACAACCTCGCCCACATCTGGTCACCCTTACCTGGTGATCAGGCAAACTGTGTACCTTTCCCATTGTTCTGAATAATTTATTCACCCAAAAATGCAGGTTTGCATCACCCAAAGCTTCTGGCAGACTTGTGTCAAATTCCGCGAACGGTTTCAGGGAGGAAAAAATAAAAAAGGTGAAATATTTCATTTTGACATTTTTGAAACAATGTGTTTCAAGGTTTTGTTTGGAAATGACTTTTTTTTTTTAAAAAAAAAAAGTGTTAGATTTAACTTTTAAGAAAAGAACATAAGAACGGCCATCCTGGGTCAGACCAAAGGTCCATCCAGCCCAGTGTCCTGTCTGCCGACAGTGGCCAATGCCAGGTGCCCCAGAGGGAGTGAACCTAACAGGTAATCAAGTATCAGAGGGGTAGCCGTGTTAGTCTGGTTCTGTAGAAGCAGCAAAGAATCCTGTGGCACCTTATAGACTAACAGACGTTCTGCAGCATGAGCTTTCATGGGTGAATACCCACTTCTTCGGATGCAAGCAGTGGAAATTTCAGGGGCAGGTGTGTATATATAAGCAAGCAAGAAGCAAGCTAGAGATAACGAGGTTAGATCAATCAGGGAGGATGAGGCCCTGTTCCAGCAGCTCCTCCCTTGGTTTTCACACCTCAGCTGCTGGAACAGGGCCTCATCCTCCCTGATTGATCTAACCTCGTTATCTCTAGCTTGCTTCTTGCTTGCTTATATATACACACCTGCCCCTGAAATTTCCACTGCTTGCATCCGAAGAAGTGGGTATTCACCCACGAAAGCTCATGCTGCAGAACGTCTGTTAGTCTATAAGGTGCCACAGGATTCTTTGCTGCTGCTAACAGGTAATGATTAGGTGATCTCTCTCCTGCCATCCGTCTCCACCCTCTGACAAACAGAGGCTAGGGACACCATTCCTTACCCATCCTGGCTAATAGCCATTTATGGACTTAACCTTCATGAATTTATCTAGTTCTTTTTTAAACCCTGTTATAGTCCTAACCTTCACAACCTCCTCAGGCAAGGAGTTCCACAGGTTCCAAGGGAGCAGAGGGTAAACACCTGACATGTAAATGATTTTTTTGGGGGGAGGAGGGAACAAGTTGCTGTTATTTTAGGATTTTTCAGGTCAGCCACCGAATCAAAACAAAACAAAAATCACCCAGCTCTAATGTAAACTCCCTTGATTTCTGCTATGGGGGTGGCGGGGGGGGAAGGTTTTTCAACTGAGCCAGCAGTGAACTTCACCCTCTGGCAATCAAGTCGGCACTATGCTATAGTTTTGTGCTAATAGTTGTTCTTTGCAGATTGTCCACTTCGAAAGAGAAAGAATGAGTTACTCACACATGGGTAAAAATATTCTTACTTGTAGCAAACAAGGGTCTCAAATGGACTAAAATGTTGTCATTGGTCATATGGAATTCCGGGTCCTCACACTGTTTTTTATTTATACAGAAATTCCCCCTGTGCATGTCTGGCTTCAAAGCCTGTGTAAAGCAATGGCCCGGGAGAATGACACCACCGTGACTGAATTCATCCTTGCAGGATTCACTGACCATCCAGAACTGCAGGTTGTCCTCTTCCTCATATTTCTGGTGATCTATGTTCTCACCTTGCTGGGGAATTTGGGGATGATTGGCCTAATCTGGAGGGACTCCCGATTTCACACCCCCATGTATATCTTTCTCAGCAACTTGTCACTTGTCGACCTTGGCTATTCCTCATCCATCGCCCCCAGGGTGCTGGTGAGCTTCTCAAGGGAGAGTAAGGCCATTTCCTACGCTGGATGTGCTACACAGCTGTATTTTTTTTTGTCTTTGCCACAGCTGAGTCTTTACTCCTTGCGGTGATGGCCTATGACCGTTACGTGGCCATCTGTAATCCACTGCTCTATAGGCTCATCATATCCAAGAGGTCCTGCATCTGGCTCTTGGCTAGCTCATACGTGGCTGGGGTTGCAAATGCAACCATGTTTACCAGCTGCACCTTTCAGCTGTCCTTCTGTGGGCCCAATGTAATCGATCATTACTTTTGTGACGTCCTTCCGCTCATGCGGCTCTCCTGCACCGACACTCACAACAATGAAATGCTGCTTTCTATCTTTGCTGGTTCCATACAACTGACTACCATACTGATCATCCTCTTCTCTTATCTGTATATTACTGCGGCCATACTCAGGATCCGCTCCTCCGAGGGCAGGCGCAAAGCATTCTCCACCTGCGCCTCTCACCTGACAGCCGTGGCTATATTCTACGGGACAACAGTCTTTATCTACTTACGACCCAGTTCCACCTCCTCACGGGAGCAGGACCAGGTGATCTCTGTGTTCTACACGGTGGTGATCCCCATGCTGAACCCCCTCATCTACAGCCTGAGGAACAAGGAGGTGAAGGCCGCCCTGGGGAGGATGTTAGAGAGAAGAAAGTTCTCTCAGCAGCTTTGATAAATAATTTGATCATGTTTTGCATTCCCTTCCACTCTATGTAACTTTATCATGAAAATCAAAACTCTGTGTTCAAGATTAAGAATAATGTTTTAGAGAAGTGGCATGGTCCAACAGATAAGACACTCAGGAGATCTGGTATGACAGATATTGCAACCCCATGCAGTATCTTTGGGACCATTATATTAAATTTCATTATATGAATGGTTTATGTATTACTGTTTTCTACTCCAGGGGGGAGGGTTCCCACAGCTCCTATGGGAACTAAAACCTGATGGGGGTGGTTGATTAAGGCAAGTCCCTGTGAGTAAACTCCAGAGAAATTCCAAAGGGAGTGGAATCTGTCTCATTTAGGGCCGCTGAACCTATAACCCCTCTGAATGGTCCAGCAAGGACACCTGCTTTTAGGTTTCCAGCTCCGCAGCTGTCACCTCTCTTGGGTGGAGATGCATATCTCTCCCTCTTAACTGGGGTTTTCTGAGGCTCCACAGTTCCCTACCTACACTGTGAATTCCCCAGCAAGCCAGACTGCCTAAGCCAACCTGCTTTACTTTTCTCCTTAGCGATAGAAAACAGTGTGATTGCCACAGATATAAGTTACCACACCAGTCTTTCCAAGCAAGAAAATTCATTCTCAAGGGGAAAGCATTATTGAGAGAACATTAAAAGCAATAAAAGACCCTACATGCATGTTAATAACCTCACCAAAGATCACCCCAGCTCCATCAAGGGCTCTGGATGTTGAACTGTCCTTCAAACCTTGCCACCAAGGTTTTTTTCCTATGGTCACACCTTTTGCTCAGAACAAAACAAACAGACTGGGCCATGTTCTTCCAAAACTTCCCAGGAAGGATTGAGGCAGCCCTTGGAGACAAGGTCCTGTCTGTTTGGAGCACTAGAAATAAGGCTCTGAATCAGTTTTAACTAAGGCTATTTAACCTACTGTCCCTTATTTGTCCACTGGGCCTTGAAGAATCTAGTTTGAATGAGTATACATAAGCCTCTCTCTCCAGGTGGTGGTAGCTCTCTGGAGATGTTACAACTTGAGTGAATTTGCCCCTTCAATCTGTTCTTAATTTTTGGAGGACAACAGTCCTGATGTCCCCTGGAATTAAATACAATCCTTAGCACACAATGATACATGCATTTCATGCAATAAGTTTTCATATAATTCAGTAAGGTTTGTGCAGGACATTGTGTGAAATTGCCATCATAGGGTCTATGGATAAACAAGATAAGTGAGATTTTTTTTTATTAGACCAGCTTCTGTTGGTGAGACAAGCTTTCCAGCTCTACAAAGCCCTTCTTGAGACTTGAGAAAGGGCCTATGGGACAGAGAAGGAGGGTACTGGAAGCCAGGGTTCCTGGGTTCTATACCTAGGTCTGAGAGAGTCTAGTGGATTAGAAAAAACAGGCTTCACACCCATTCTGTGCTTGACTCTCCCTGCTAGGAGTGAGAACATTCTCTTAAAGTTCTCTTCATAGAATACAGAAACCAGGAATTCTAGCTCCCAGCCAAAACTGGGAACAGAACACAGAAGCCCTAACTCTCAGCCCTTCCCTACAAAAGCCCATAGATAGAGGATTATCTTAAGTTACCCAACACACTTCCTTAAAACTGCCTATAAACACAGCCCTATCTTGCAAACTCCACCCCTCGCTCTAAAGGAAACCACTACTGCCTGAGCATGGTCTTTTATAAAGAGAGGCAGAGTCAGGCTATTTGTGGGTGGGGCTAGAGGGCCTTAGCTCCGCCCCAGAGACTCTCCTATATTAAGGCCACTCCAGCAACCCTCCACCCTTTAGAGGGAAGGCATTTGCAAGGTAGGGTGTGGGGGTGTGCGTGAGAGAGAGATTGAGAATTTCTCTACTAGGGTTGTGATCCCAGGACCTCACCTAGACATTCCCTTGAGGGATGGGAGGCGAATACTACATTGGGAGCTGAATGCAGTTGATATGAAAGAGCAGGTTTCTCTTTTCCTGAGTACATAATTAATCTGTGGAACTTCCTACTTCAGGATATTAACCTCCCCACACACACACACACTTCTGTGGTTCACACATCTTGTTCTCTCAATGTTTCTGTGTTGATTCACTCTCCCCAGCTGATTTCTCACAGTCATCAAGCACTCTCTCTGTATTGGAGCTAAAATTCAACTCTGTTCCTGCCCCAGCCCCACCCTGGGACATGTTTCCTTGGACAGCCTGGCTTTTGGACTGCCACTCTCTTTCTTTTGATAGCCCTAGCAAGAGCTGGCAGGAGGGTGGTGTCAGGATAGGGTGGCCAACATTGTATTTCAAATGTAAGGGACTGTTTTCATAGCACCCCTGCCCCACCCCTTCTCCCAGTATTATTATCATCAGTTGTAGTTTAATAATAAGCAGGACTCACCTACCTTAACCGGGGGGGTATTTCTTGTTGTTTATTGCAATGCTCAGCAACACCTGGTCTTGTAAGGAGATGAAAAAAAATAAGGGATTGCAGGTAACCCTATGTGAGGAGGGCATGTCAGAGTGGGGTTTCTACAGGCAGGAGGTTCTGGCTTCTGACAAGGGGATATTGGGAATAGGGTATGGGGAACCTTCCCCTTCTGGGGAATGCTGGTTCCAATCTGACCGCAGGCCGGAGGCTAGCTGTCCAGGAGCAGGGGTGGGAGGAGGTCTGGGAATGGTATGCAGGATCTTTCCGCTCCAGGCTCCCGAATCTGTTACATTGTGTTTAATGAGTTGGTGGGTTCTCAGCCCAGCGTGTAGGACAAATTTGTCCCCCTCCCAAAATTCACCACAGTTGGTACCAACTGGCCCCCTTGCTCACAAACCTCAGAGGGGAGGCTGGGGGCTGACCAGGCCACAGAGACTGAGCCCACCTCTAGGGGTTACAGAGAGGCCTTCCAACTACTCCTTTTCCTGGCCACCAGAATCAGCAGGGCTGGGTAAGGACACCTGTGTGGTTGTAATGGCCTGGACAGCACCTGACAGCAGCCCTGCTGAGGTTGTCAGAGCAGCTGTGCTCATTTGGTGGTGTTAATAGACACGTGATGGGCTCTGGAGGAAGTGCTGAAATGCTGCAGGTGTTGCTATTAATACAACTCCTCATAGATTAACTAGTTGGCTTGAGGCAAATGTTTAGGGCCTGAGATTTGAAATCTCTGCTAGGAAATGGAGGGAGATTAAGCTTCAGACAGGATGCCTGGGTTCTAGTCCCAGCTGTGGGAGGAGAGTGGGGTCATCTGGGTTAAGAGCTGGGGTGGGGCAGGGCTGGGAACCAGGACTTCTGGGTTCTATTTCTGACTCTGGGAGTGGAGTGGGGAGAGAAGGGAGTCAGGACTCTTGGTTTCTATCTGCTGCTTAGGAAGGGAAGTTTTTTGGGTTAGATCAGGAGAGTTGGGAGCCAGGACTCCTGGGTTCTACTCCTGGTTGTGCGAGGAGAGTGGGGTCTAGTGGTTAGAGAAGGGCAGAGGGGTAACCTGGTTGTCAGGACTCCTGGGTTCCATTCCCAGCTCGGGGGTGGGGGAGTCTAGAGGTGTTTGCATTTCCACCCTGCTGAGCTAGTCTTACAGGGTGGGGAAGGTGTGCAGTTAGGGCATGAGGCTGATGGTTGTGCAGATCCTGTGCAGAGCTTTTTTGTGGTGCTTCCCTTGCTGCAGAGAGAAGGAGAATGAGCTCAGAGTGTCTCGGAGCCTGGTGATGGGGCCTGACTTTGGGAGCAGGGACTGGATCATGCAAGGACATTGTTTCCTCTGGTGCTCAGGCTCTGGGCCCTGCTTGGTCCTGGGATCCCTGATGCAGGGTCCAGCGAGCAAAGCTTTGTGGTGGGGTGAGCAGGAACTGGGGTGATTCACCCATCCCAGGCTGGGGGCCCTGAGCCATTTTGCTGTGTGCAGCACGTAGGTTTGGGTTGGGTGAGGTGGGGATTCTAGGGCAGGGCACAAAGGGTTAACCCCTCCTCCCCCCAAATTGGGAGCATGTTGAATCCTTGAGCGGCTGGGGGGTGCTCTCGAGCTGTAAGGGGTGATGCTTCAGCCCCTGAAGCAAAGGTGCCATGCAGAGGTTTGGGGAAAGCCACATTGCATACAGAAGTGGCTTCAGGTTCTGGGATACAGGGCCTTTGCTGTGTTATGGGGGCCTCTGATCCAGGTGAAACATCTGGCTGGCTCAGAGGGATGGGGAATGGGACACAAGGGCCTTTCCCCTCCAAGGGGTCCTGGCTCTGATCCAGTCTGAGGGCAGGGGGGCTGGCTGGCTGAGGGGAGTGAGAAATGGGGGTGGATCCACAAGCATCTGGAGAGCCATCAACAGGCCCTACTGTCCTCTGGAGTCCTGTGTCTTGGGGAGAGCCAACAGCTGCAGGCAGCCCCTTTACTCAACACTGTCCCTACATTTTCCACAGGCTGGGTTTGTCCTGGAAGTTATCTCACTGCTGAGGGTGACCTGGGATGCAAGGGAGGGTCTTCTGCAACAATGCAGATTCCACCCTACTAATTTCAGTGAATATTTGGAATGTCTTTGAAACACATTGATTTTTTAATGATGCACAATGGACCCACTTTAACCACACTTCCAGACTTGCTTGCCAAGTTATGCAATCTTAACTTGGCAGGCACAAACTTTCTAATCATGCCCACCGAGAGCTTATTAACATGGTCAGAAGCTAATACCATTTCTGGAGACATGGGTCAATTACATTAAATTGATCGCCTCAAGTCCTGAGATGGAGGCACCTGGAGATGTATCCTCTTTGGAATTTGCATTTTTGTGTTGTTGCCAGAGCCAGGGTGATTATTTTGAACCAGCCGCATAATCGCCAAAGTGCATTGCCTTGTTCCTCATAGGGGAATTAAGGGAATTACCAGCAGAGAATTCCCTAAGAGGGAACGTACAAAGACAGAAACTAATTATTGGATTTGTAAATGCAAAACTGCACAGAAGATACATTGGAAATTCAAAACTGTTGTTCCAGTGACTATATTAGTATCAGTCAAATATTACTATTACTTCTACTAATGTCAGACCTACATATCCACCTCTCTCTATAGCCCCCATACCCTCTGCCCAGAGCTTGTAGAGCAGGACAGACACATCTTGATTGCATGCACTTTAATACCATGGGGAAAACAGTGAAAGAATGTGGACAGAATAAACATGTTTTAAACTGAAACTGCTATCACAGCCACAGGTTATGAAATAGGCTCTCCCATAGGATAGAATAATTCCCTTCGCTGCAGGAATGATTGGAATATTCCGATTTGTGGCATGCAGGACATGAGACTATCTGATAATTATAACCTTTTCTGGCCTTCAAATCTATGGACCCGTGTACTGACTTAATTTCCTGTTTAAAAATAATGCAAAGAAAAGCCTCTGTGTTTGTAACTATTTGGATGAATTCAGAGCGGAATAAAAAAAAATTAAAACCAGTTGCTAAAGACAGAAAAGAACATTTTGAAAATCCACCCACTCCCCAAATAGACAGCACACGTCATTTCTGATCTGTAGCAACCCTCCTGGCATTTCTGTTTCTATTCCTGGATCCTCTGGCATTCCAGTCCTGTCCAGCTCGTCGCTAATCTGCAGGATTCCCACACATGCCCCCAGCGCTGCATCAAATCCTAATTTGCATCACCTTGGTTTCCGTTACATTAAATGTATAGGATATGCACGTGCGCGCACACACACACACACACAGTCTCTACCAACACACTTTAGTGGAGAGGGTAGATAGCCTAGCATTTAGGGTGCCTGTGGCAGGGCAGGGAGGTGAGCTGTAGTGGGCCAAAGACACAATTGGAGGCTGGGGACTGGTTAGAGCAACATTTAGGGTGCTAGCCTGTCAGATGAGGTGAGTTCATGTCCCTGCTCCCCGTCGATGAGATTTTGACAGTGAATAGGTTTTACATTTCTTTGTGAAAATGATACTGGAGCAACACAACCTACAAAGGGTGTGACACTCTAAGGGTACATCTACGCTACCCGCTCACGAAAGCTTATGCCTAAGGTGCCACAGGACTCCTCGTTGTTTTGGAGTGCACTGAGTTTCTCTGCTCCCACACTACCCTTGTGCATCCGAGAGGCATCACACAGACGAGGGAATGTGGAGCAGAGAGTGGCCGGGGACAGGAGTGGGAGCAGGTGTTATGGTGTTGGGCCCTAGAGATAGTGTAATGAAACTGCTGGCTCATGGTCAGGCCCCACCGCCCACCCCACTCCAGAATTAGCTGGAGAAAAAGGATTGGGCCACAGCTCATTCTGGGAGGGGATCTGGTATGACCACCAGAGAGCACGGTCTTACCCACGTTCCGCATTGTGACAGTAGAGGGGTCCGTGTGAACAGGAAAGGCAGTGACACCCAGAGGGCAGAAGAGGATCAGGGTCAGCCAGCGAGCTGCTGAGAGTGGGCAGTGGCCGGCCAGAGGCAGCAGCCTGGGAGCTGGCTGTGGAAGAGGAGGACAAGTAGCAGGCAGCCTGAGAGCAGGGCCAGAGGCTGGGGATGAGAAGTTGTAAGCAGAGCATTAAAGCACCCAAGGCTCTCAGAAGGCGAAGTGTTGGAGGGGAACCACCAAGGGACGGCGAACCCACCAAGAAGAGCCTAGGGCTTGGAGGGCCCACTGCGCTGACCTGTGCACTCATGGTACATGGAGCTCACTAGAAGGGATTGGTAAACTTGCAGCAACACCCTCCAGTGGGGACTATAGATTTGATAGAAGCAAAGGAAGAGCTTTTAGCACAAGATTCCTTCTCCTTGTTAACCAACCTGGGACAGATTCTGCCACATCAAATAAATCATTCCCCAGCAGAAACGGTGCAAAATTGTGTGCCACTGTGCCAACAGACTGCTCAGCCTGCAAATCACCACTTCCCAGGTGTACCTTAGCTAAAGGTGCGAGGACTTTGTAACCTCCCACCAGTTCTAATTCTGCCATTTTCTCTGGCAACAAATCGTTCTCTTGGATCAGGTCCCTCCTGACCACAGAAATCTCTGCACTCGTGATTGGCGAGCCTAATAATTAAATTAAATTAAAATTGACAAAGTAAACGAATATTGTGAGTTTACAGCTGAAATCAGGCTACAGTCTGCAACTTGTGCAGTTCTAGCTTCTTCTGATCTTCACTCTTATTATTTTGCTTATTTTTCTGTCACTATTTCCCTTACCCGAAATAAGCAATCAGAAAATAACAAACCAGTAACCACGTTGTCTGTTCTCCACCCACCACACCCAAACCTCACTTAAAATCACTCCTAGTGTCTCAGAGCACTCAGCTGTGCACAGATCCGGCTCGACTTCGCCACTGTCATGGGCTGGGTCACAGAAACCCCTTTGGGGCTGCAACCCGATGCCCTGAGACTACCTCTAAGACTGTTTTCCCCGCCAGCTTGGGACTTCAGTACTTTGCCTTGTTTGAGTCAGACAAAATTGCCTGCTGCAAACACAGATCCAAGTCTGAACCACGTTCCGCACAAGCTGCAGGCTTAACTGAAAACAGCTTAAGAAGGGCTCCTGTCTCCAGCACTCAGATACCCAGCTCCCAATGTCGTCCAAACCACAAATAAATCTGTTTTACCCTGTATAAAGCTTATACAGGGTAAACTCGTAAATTGTTTTCCCTCTATAACACTGATAGAGAGAGATGCTCAGCCGTATGCACCCCGCCAGCTATTAATACATGCACTAGCTTAATTTATATGTAAAAAGGGGATTAATTAAATACAAAAAGTAGGATTTAAGTGGTTCCAAGTAATAACAGACAGAACGAAGTAAATTACCAAACAAAATAAAATAGAACACGCAAGTCTAAGCCTAATACAGTAAAAACTAAATGCAGGTAAATCTCGCCCTCAGAGATGTTCCAATAAGCATCTTTCACAGACTAGACTTCCTCCTAGTTTGGGTCCAGCGATCACTCACACTCCTGTAGTTACTGTCCTTTGTTTCAGTTTCTTTCAGACATCTCCTTGGCGTGCAGAGGCTATCCTTTGTGCCAGCTGAAGACTAAATGGAGGGTTTCCCCGGGGGCTTATATAGGGTCTCTTCTGTGTGTGGAAACCCCCTTCCTGCAGAATCCAGATCCAAGATGGAGTTTTGGAGTCACATGGGCAAGTCACATGTCCATGCATGACTCAGTTCCTTACAGGCTGACGCCACATTCCCAGGAAAGCTCAGATGTGGATTGGTATCTCTCAAAGTTCATTGTTAGCTTAAGTGTTTCTTGATTGGACGGTTACTGAGAATAGTCTTTGCTCAAGAAGCTGAACAAATGCTTCTCTGAGGCTACTTAAAATCAAACAAGTGCAGAGCCAATATTCATAACTTCGAATATAAAAATGATACATGCATAAAAATAGGATGAGTATATCCAGTAAATCATAACCTTTGCGGAGATTTGTTACATGGCATATCTAGCATAAAACATATTTCAGTTATATCATATTTATACTCATAAGCATATTTCTAGAAAGTGTTATGGGGTGCAACATCACGCTCTGTTTCACGGACTATACGTTATAGGAAATAAAATTAACAAAAGAATCAGGAGTGAGCTGGCACGCTTGGAGATATTTTGTTGCAGCATCTGCATAGATGCTGCAGAGATCTTCAGTTTTAACCACCAGTTTGGGGAATATCCTCCTTTTGCCTACCCTGACCTTGGCATTTTTAATGAAGACTGTCCAAGGCACCCTTGGGTCACAGGAGGCCAAGAAGCCAGGAGGAGGAGTTGTGACTCCTAGAGGAAGTAGGGGCATAGTGTTTCCTGGGCACAGACCTGGAGTGACAGACTTGGGAGTTTCTGAATACAGAGATTGCTGGCTGTTGGTTGTTTCTACTGGTGTTCAGGGAAGTGGGACTTTGCGTACATTCTTTGTAACCCCTCCCCCATGGGATTATACTGTTGGTGTCACTAGGCCTGAGTAAACCAAAGTTGTGACTTTGGGCCTGAAGTGAACCAAAGTTCTTACATGCTGTGAACTTTAACCAGTCTGCATGCTAACAGCCTAGAAGCAGAATTTGTAAGAGTCAGCTTTTTAGCAGATAGCTGCAGTTCCGCTTAAACTAGCAATAGTAGTGAGAAGGCGGGAGAGAGGGGGAGAAAAGGCTTCATGTGTCTGTGCTGTTCTGTGAAGGCCAGAGATAAGCTTGTGGATGAGAACCTTTTCTAACACGCTGAAATGTAATGCCTAATGTAGCTGCTGCTGCTGGGAAGGGAGGGGTGAGGGGGAAAACCGAACAAAAGGCTTACACAAACAAGGGGGGTATAAATGCTGGGATCCCGCCTGCGCGAGGGTGTGCAGGATTTGAGAATGCTTTTCTCCCTGGCACCATATTTGGGCTCAAATAAACCTGGTTTTGCTTCTCCACCCTGGTGTGATAATTAGTGTGACGCACACCGGGCAACGAACCTGCTGTTGCTCCGCCTCGGGCTCTTTGAGCCGGCAACAATACCAAAGAATAGAGCTGATTTGGATCTTCAATTTTTCCTCCTAATACAATCAACCCTGCAATGCCTCACAGGTTGGCACCACTTAGGCAAAGGAGGCACCGACTTGCCCTGGACCACTGATAATACCAGCCAAGCCTGCACACCCCTGGGGGACAATTTCTGCTACCATAATGAAGAAGGGAAGAGTCATCACTGGGCCTCCCATGGATCTCCTTGGAGGGAGGTGATGACCACAATGTCCTTGTGTATCTGCAGCCATGGATCAGTGCATGGGCCCATCCCTGTGGTGACCTCACCCTTTCAGGTCAATCAAACACTACTGTCAGTCAGCACCACACCTTTGGTGTTACTGGGATAGTTTCTAGGTTGGTGGCTGTGACATACCAGAGTCCAACCCAGACTAATCAGGAGCCATGCCACACCTGCCTGCAACCTTGCAAAGCCTTCCTGAAGTGGCTTCCACCTGGGCCACTCACAAACAACCGTCTAGCAGGCAAATCACACCCTGAGCATGTGTGTGTAACTGCAGCCTGGCCAGGAATAGTTGGGTTACACTCAGGCTCTCATCACCCTTAGTTATACTGCAGGGGGACCCCAACACACTCCCCAGTCTTCGATTTCCCTCCAGAAATGTACGTCCTGTGCTGCCCAGTCCTCTCCTTGGCAATACAAGTTACATTGTCCATTATTTCTGTAACAGCACTGACATACATGCAACTTAGCTTCTCAGACTCTTCTATGTAAACACACTGGATTAGATATAACAATAAAACAAAGTTAAATGACTACACAGATAGATTTTAAGTGAGTGTAAATAAGGAGGCATAGACATCAGACATGGTTACAAGAAAAATAAAGCTACAGTGCAACTTGTGCCTAAGTTAACAAATGATGTGAAATTCAAAGCAGAAGTTTCCTCACCACATGCTTTCAGCAGTCTTACTGACCAAACTTCTTAGGTCAGGACCCATCTCCCAGTCCAATGGCTGCTTCCTTTTCCCTTCAGATGCAGTGAATCAATGGGCAGGCAGATGGGGGGTGGTACCTTGGGATGTCAGCCTCTTCTTTTTATAGCCCTATCCCCCCTTGGAGAACCATTTCCACCTGGTTACCAGAAGACAAAAGCTCTATGTAGAAGGATGTTCCCTGCTGCTTTTTCCTCACCTTTTTTGGGCTTCCTTTGTTTCCCTTCCTGCTTGATGGGTCTGGTTATTGTTTAGATACAAAATTAAGCAGAGCACACATTTCTTTGTTTGAGACAGACCAGTTTGCCAGTCTCAGTTTGGAACATGTATTAATAGCATGATAGAGTGTCATCTTATAACATCACATACATTATCAAAAAAATTGTATTAATGTTTGCGATGAGAGCATGACTATTTCTAGTTGACTCATAGATTTATTTAGCATCTTACAGCTGAGCTCTGTGTGCAGATAATGTGCATGCAAGAGGGATAGTTTTTTGAACTGCAGAAGTCCGTAGCATGCTGTGGTCTCCTCCTGAGCTCCTTTGGTCATCATGTGGTCTCCATCGAGCACAATGCATGAACCTATCTTTGCTACTTTGGGGAATAACCTAGTAAGTGTTGGAGAAAAACATAGTTTTTACTTTTTGCTTGAGTGCAGTAAATTAGATACTTTATTATTTTTAGTAATTGCATGGAGGGAGAGAGCTAAACAGTTTTTGCTTTTTTAGGTAAACAATTACAGCAGCATTTATACCTTTTGTTACATACAATGTTAAGCAACAGCTGCATTTTGTTTATTCATAGGTTATTCTGATATTTTATTTTTTACATTTATTTAAAGAACCAAATTTTTGATCACTGTGGTATCCTATGACCTTCCCTTGCAAAGTAGGAAAGATAGGTTCACTCATTTTGATTTATGGAGACTACGTGATGACCAGAGAAGCTCAGGAGGAAAAAGGATACCATGGTGATTGGCATGCTGTAAATAGCTAGATAATCTGGAGTACTCTTACATGTCTTACAGGTTTTACATTCCACCTTTTGGTCCCAGGACAATGAGGTGATTCTGAAGCCAGGAATGACTCAGAAGATAACAGCTACAGCTGCAAACAATTAGTATGTTTCACCTGTTTCAAACTTTCTGTCCCTTTGAATCCAAATTTGTTGCTAAGGCTGGTTGAATGTTTTTCTTCTGAAGTTTTTTTTATGGGAAATTGGATTTTCAATCAACTATTTTTACCATAAAATTATTTTTCCCCTGGAAATTATCAGCTTTCCATCAAAATACGAAACTCTCCTCCTCCCCAAGCCATGGCTGTGGGACTCTGGTGAACTTCCAGGGCAGTTCAGCAAGAGGAGAGACCAACATGCATCCTGGGCGATGTGGTCCAGCCGGGGAGCCTGGCCCATGGAAGAGATTGGTGGTGTGTGGTATCTGAGGCACCCCGTGGTATTTCCGAGTCAAAATATTAAGTTCTTAGAAAAAGAATTCGGTCTTCACAACAAAAAAACCCAAAACCCTTTGTGGATCCATTCCAGGGCTGCCCAGAGGATTCCGGGGGCCCCCGCTTCGGCGGTAAATTGGCGGGGGGGTGTCCTTCCATTCCGGGACCCGCCGCCAAAGTGCCCCAAAGACCCACGGCGGGGACCCCCTGCTGCCGACTTACCGCCGAAGCGGGACCCGCCGCTGAAGTGCAGCCCCCACCGCGGGTCTTCGAGGCGCTTCAGCGGCGGGTCCCGGAACGGAAGGACCCCCTCGCCCCCGCCGCCGAATTACCGCCGAAGACCTGGATGCACTCCGGTGGCGGGTCCCGCTTCGGCGGCGGGGGGTCCTTCTGTCCCGGAGAGGAAGGACCCCCAGCCAGCAAAGACCGGGAGGGAAGAAGCTCCGGAGGCCCGGGCCCCGTGAGAGTTTTCCGGGGACCCCGGAGCGAGTGAAGGACCCCACTCCAGGGGCCCCAAAAAACTCTGGTGGGGGCCCCTGCTGGGCCCAGGGCCTGGGGCAAATTGCCCCACTTGCCCCCCCTCTGGGCAGCCCTGATCCGTTCTACCCAACTTGCACTGAGAACAGCAGGATGAAATATATCCCTAACCTCATACTCTGTATCTCTGGTAGAAATTGCATCATTTCAGAACACAGTAAGAAAGAGTAGATCAAATTAATCCCCAGGGCACCAATGTGGCTTTGGTTCACTGAACCCATTAATTAGGCATTATGCCTCTCTGAGCTCAGGTATTCCCAGTTGCTTCTATCACACATCTCAGTATAAAACTTCCCGAATGCTCCAAACTGGCAGTTTCTGCTGCTGGAGAAACGCCACCACATGTCTCTCTCTCTTCTCAGCAGGTACGTGTGGTTGTCCTGAATTACAGTCACACACACACGTGGACACCATGGGGATCAGCAGGTATTGAATTCAAGACCTCCAGCACTAAAAGCCTCAGCCCCAACTCCTATCCCCTCAGCTAAAGGAGCGACCTCCTTGGTTGGAAAAAATAGGCAATTACATAGTCACTGAAGCCAGTGCTTTCCATTGTGTCTCTGGGTTTTCATACAGGCTAAAGTAAAGGCCAAAAAGCTTAATTAGCACAGTAAGCAACTTTACCCCAACCCGACATGCCAAGCCACAGAGCTCCCCTTGCCCAAAGAGGATAGAAAGATTGACACTCCTCTACTCTCACCCCTTCTTTAGGTAAGAAAAAATCTCTTCAAACTGATTCTCTCAGAGCAGAGTAACAATCACTGTTTGCTGTTTGGATTAGTGAACAGGAATGTTTGTGTGTGGGGCATGATTAACCTACGGGTCATTGTATTTGCACAGTGTGTGCATCTTATCGAGCACCTGAATGACCAACTGTGAACATCTGCCTCTGTGAACTAAGCCCTTCCCTGAGCGGGTACTGATGTCCATTAAGAAATTGATCTCTGTTTATTTTCACTCACTTCATTACAGAGAAGGGACAGGTTTTCTGCACCATCCACTTGCCCACATCTCTGTAGCTGCCTGATCTGTGTTCAGAGGAGATGGAAATGGGAAATCACTCGGAGGTGACTGAGTTCATTCTCTCAGGACTGACAGATCGTCCGGAGCTGCAGGTTCCCCTCTTTGTGGTGATCCTACTGATTTATGGTGTCACCCTGGTGGGGAATGGGGGGATGATCTTGTTAATCATGAGTGATCCACAGCTCCACACCCCCATGTACTTTTTCCTCAGTATTTTGTCTTTCTGTGACCTCTGCTTTTCCTCAATAATTTCCCCTAAGTTGCTGCTGAATTTCTTAGCCGAGAGGAAAAGCATTTCTTACACTGTCTGTGCTGTGCAAATGTGTCTCTCTATCGCTTTTGCAGATGCTGAGATCCTCTTGCTGGCTGTGATGGCATATGACCGTTATGTGGCCATCTGTAACCCGCTGCTCTATACGGTCACCATGTCCAGGCAGCTTTGTAAACAGCTGGTGGCTGGGGTGTTCGCTGTGGGGATGGTGGATTCAGTGATATACACGAATTTTATATTTCGGCTGTCATTCTGCAGCTCCAACATCGTCAGGCATTTCTTCTGTGACATCCCTGCACTGTTGGTGCTTTCCTGTTCTGACACCCGCATCAATGAGATTGTGATGTTTGTTTTCACCTGCCTCTTTACAGTGGGCAGTTTTGTGCCTGTCCTCCTCTCCTATGTCTATATCATCTCCACCATCCTGCAGATCCGCTCCACCGAGGGCCGGCGCAAAGCCTTCTCCACCTGCTCTTTCCACTTGACTGTGGTGGTCCTGTTTTATGGCACCCTCTTGTTCGTGTATTTACGTCCCCCCTCCAGCTATTCCATGGACACAGACAAAGTAGCCTCAGTGTTTTACACGCTGGTGATCCCCATGCTGAACCCCCTCATCTACAGCCTGAGGAACAAGGAGGTGAAGGACGCCGTGAGGAGAGCAATGAATAAACTCCTAACCAATTCCTGAATCTGTTTAACTCTGTACTGGTTTAGTGATGGGGAGTGGAAACAGGTGAATTCAATTCCCAGCCCATTGCAATGTAATTTCACAGAGCCCTTTGGAGTATTGTTTATTATTGTATTGTTATTATTATTAATCTGTTTGTATTCCAATACGGCCTGCAGGCCCCACCTAAAATCAGGGCTTTATTAGGTGATTACCCCAGCAAAATTCCAGGAGGCGCCTGTTTCACATGGGTGAATATATGTGATGTGCTTCGAAAGCACAGACCTATTTGTATTGGGAAAGAAGAGGGGGGCATCTAATCTATCTCCCTCTGCTTGGTAGTGGGTTTGGTTTTGTTATGCAGTTGCAAGTATGAAGTGTGTGATTTCTAAGGCTGAACCATAAGGCGTTTTGCACACCCTCCTGATCCTCTGCAGCCCTTTATGTCCCCTATGGGGTTGTTGTAGAGATTTGTCACCTGTTTTTATCCATGCATGTGGAGGAGAACGCTGATTTCCATCTTTCTTTTAAGTTAAGGGAGCAACAAATAAAGTAAGAACAAGGGTAACATTTCCAAAAGAGAGCATGGTGTGTGTGCATCCTCTGTGAGAATCTGCACTGAACTGAATACAAAATAATATGGAAAGCTTCAGTTTTCTCTACTATATAAATGAACCAGAAAGAAAAAGTCATATCAGACACAGGAGCAGGTTAGCTGTGAGTTGTTACTCTTCGTTCTGCGGCAAAGTATTATGGACTCTGAAGAATAGGGATTCTGGGAATTGTACAGCTCAGGTTACAGTGGGTGAGAAATGGATAGAGCTGGGCCAATAGCTGATTTTTGAATTCATGGGTGGTTACAAAAAATTGAAAAACAAATTCAGTTCAACCTGAACCAAATCTGAAAATTCCCTAAATGTTGGGCAAATTGAAAACATTGACAAAAATGTCCTGTAGGGTTGAAGGAAATATTTAGCATGACCAGAAATGGAACATGTCCTTTCCTTCCTGGATACTATTTGATGTAAAAGCAAAGACAATGTAGGGCCACACTGACAAAATGGAAGGAATGGAAGAGGCAGTAATGGCGCTGCATCCCTTGTAGACTTTATCCCAGTGATTAGATCACTCCCGTGGGATGTGGGAGATACAGGTCAATTCCCCCTCTGTCTGATGGGGAGAAGCCATTTGAAAGTGGGTCTACCACATTGCCGGACAGTACCCTGACGACTGGGCTCTGTTCTGTCCCGCATTGCTCTCAGGACTGGTCTACTCTACAGCTGTAAATTGATCTCAGTTACGCTACTTCAAGTTGACTAAGTTAGTCTGACTTACAGTGGTGTCCACACCGTGCTATGTCACCAGGAGAGTTATGTAACTGAAGGAGTGTAACATACATCAACCGACAGCGTTAGTGTAGCCCAGCCCTGAGAAAGATCCATGATGGAACATAGTGTCTGTGGGAGCTGGAGTACAGACTTCAACAGGTGAGACCTCTCCCATCGATTTAGCATGTCTTCTCCAGACATGCTCAATCAACACCATTTCATCTATCGCAGTTGTCCCGATTTAGCCATTAGTGTAGATATGGCCTCAGTCTCCCCTGTTGAAGCTGTTGCATTGCGGATAAAACATGGGAAGAATCACAGGGCCAGAAAGAGAGAATGACTCTACAGACAAGTGGTTCAGGGCACCAACTTGCTCAACTTCATGTCTGCGTTCCAATGGTTATATAACTAGTCATCCACCATAGGACAACTTTGAAAGGAGAGATTGAGAGCAACCCAGACTGGAAGAGCACATCACTCAGTGGCTGGGATGCTTTCTGTAAATACAGGAAACCAAAGTGCACATCTTTGCTCAGCACTGGACAGAAGGGAGAATTGAACCTGGATCTCACACCTCACCAGTGAAAACCCTGACTATTGAGATAAAAATTACAAAGCGAGGGAGCATCACCACCTCCTACTGGTGGCTGCTTTGCCACCGGTGCCTAAATCCTCCTCCCCCACAAACATTGTTTTGGGACAAGGCTATTAGGAGACTTTGTAACACATTTGTGAATAGTTTCAGATCAACCCCAAAGGCATTGTTTTTTACAGTAAATTATTTCTCCAGAAGAATTTCACCCATTTCTAGATACTTTTGTGTCCCAACCCTGGGAAATTACTTTAAAATATTTTAGGATCGCTGACCAATATATGAAGTGGATTAGTCACCTCTGTTTCGTATCATATTCAAAAGACCTCACGGGAGAGACAGTGATCCAAACAAGCTGATTCTCTGGCCCACTGTGTTCCATTTCCACAAGGAAAGACATGGCAACAACATTAATTGCATGTACTGTGCACACCTGTTGTCCTGGGAGCAAAGATGCTCCAGGGATCAAGTCTCAAAGTCATCCCAGGACGCACCTCCAGAGGTATTGAGGGAAACATTGAGGGAAACAACGCTTCTGATTTTAGGGTTCTGAGCAGGTACTGCGTCCGTCTTCAACTCATTGTAAGTGAAGGGAGGAAAAACAAAGAGGTACCACCAAGTCATGGACAAACAAGTCAGTTTCAGAGCACTTCAGCCTTTAATTGAAATGACAGTGAGCTGTTCATGGGAGGGGAAGGAAGGAATTATCCTGAGAGGAGAAATTTCAACTTTTCTGAACATATTTACCTATCAAAAGGAGGAAAGAGCTTTACAAAGGGAGAGAGAAGAGTGATTGGAAAAGGAGAGAGAAATAGCTTTAACAGGAAGGGGAAAACTCCCTCATTGATTCAGGGAATGTCTATACCAGAGGTCGGCAACCTTTCAGAAGTGCTGTGCCGAGTCTTCATTTAGTCACTCAGATTTAAGATTTCGCGCGCCAGTAATACATTTTAACATTTTTAGAAGGTCTCTTTCTATAAGTCTATAATATATAACTAAACTATTGTATGTAAAGTAAATAAGGTTTTTAAAATGTTTAAGAAGTTTAATTTAAAATTAAATTAAAATGCAGAGCCCCCCTGACTGGTGGCCAGGACCCGGGCAGTGCGAGTGTCACTGAAAATCAGCTCCTGTGCCGCCTTTGGCACGTGCCATAGGTTGCCTACCCCTGGTCTATACTAAAGTCATTACATTGACTCAGCTATGGTGTGTAGCAGTGCCGTAGTGTAGATGCTTTCCACATTGATGGAAGGGTTTTTCCTTCGATGCAGTAAATCCACGTCTCCAGGGGGCAGTAGCACAGGGTGTGAAAAATTCCCCTCACCCCCTGTGTGACGGAGCTCTGTTGATCTATTTTTTTAAGCATAAACCAGGCCTCAGAGAAGCTGCCGATGGAAAAGATAATTGGGAAATCTAGTCCTATCTCCCTGCCAGGGCAGCAGAATCCCCTTCGGTCCTTCTTTTTGTTTAGGCAAGTGAGAAGCTGTCACGGCTTCCCAGTAGAGATTATTCTGCATTCTGACCAAGCTCAGTGTCAGTGTCAGGCTGTGTGTATGTGTGTATGTATTGTGGGAACTCTGTGTGTGTGTGTGTGTGTTTGGTGTGCAGTGGGCACTGTGTGTGTTATGTGTAGTGGGCATTGTGTGTGTGTGTGCATTTAGTGTGCATTGGGCACTCTGTATGTGCATGTGGTGGGGGGTACAGTGAAGCTGAATATCAAGTGTAGGCAGGTGTGTGTCCCTTGCCCCGCCCCATGCTCAGGCTGGCATCCCCCCCTCCTCCCAGTACAGGGAGGGTTCCTTGTGAGATCATAGATTCATAGGACTGGAAGGGACCTCAAGAGGTCGTCTATTCCAATCCCCTGCAGTAACAGCACAACTGAGTATTATCTAAACCATCCCAGACAGGTGTTTGTCTAACCTGCTCTTAAAAATCTCCAGTGGTGGAGATTCCACAACCTTCCTAGGCAAGTTATTCCAGTACTTCACCACCCTCACGGTTGAGATGTTTTTCCTAATATCCAACCTAAACCCCCCTTGCTGCAATTGAAGTCCATCATTTCTTGTCCTATCCTCCCCCCCCACACACACACACATTGTTTAGCAATTTTATTTCTAATTTTATTCCTAAATTCTAAGTGATGGGTTGGGTCACAAAACCCCTTTGGAACTGTCACCTGATTTGCTGAGACGTGAAGTTGAACATCTCACTCTCTAGGTGAATGTCCCTAGCCACCAGTTTATAAAATCATTCTCACTTTCTGGACCTGTGAGACTTCCTCAGGTTTTGTCCACTGATCTCAGTTGGGCCCTGCAGACTTTGTTGGAATACAAACAAATTAATAATAATAACAATATAATAATGAACAATACTCATAAGAACATGAGAACATAAGAACGGCCGTACCGGGTCAGACCAAAGGTCCATCTAGCCCAGTATCCTGTCTACTGACAGTGGCCAATGCCAGGTGCCCTGGAGTGAGTGAACCTAACAAGTAATGATCAGGTGATCTCTCTCCTGCCATCCATCTCCACCCTCTGACAAACAGAGGCTAGGGACACCATTCTTTACCCATCCTGGCTCATAGCCATTAATGGACTTAACCTCCATGAATTTATCCAGTTCTCCATGTTATAGTCCTAGCCTTCACAACCTCTTCAGGCAAGGAGTTCCACAGGTTGACTGTGTGCTGTGTGAAGAAAAACTTCTTTTTATTTGTTTTAAACGTGCTGCCCATTAATTTCATTTGGGGTCCCCTAGTTTTTATATTATGGGAACAAGTAAATAACTTTTCCTTATTCACTTTCTCCAAACCACTCATAATTTTATACACCTCTATCACATCCCTCCTTAATCTCCTCTTTTCCAAGCTGAAAAGTCCTAGCCTCTTTAATCTCTTCTCATATGGGACCCATTCCAAACCCCTAATATGAACCTTTTCTAATGCCAGTATATCCTTTTTAAGTGTCACTAGAGGAGGTTTTTGAACTAATTGATAAATTTAACAAGTCACCGGGACCAAATGGCTTTCACCCAAGATGAGGAGACCACATCTGTACACAGTATTCAAGACGTGGGCGTATCATGGATTTATATAAGGTAAAGAACATATTCTGTCTTATTCTCTATCCCTTTTTTAATGATTCCTAACATCCTGTTTGCTTTTTTGACCGCCGCTGCACACTGCGTGGACATGTTCAGAGAACTATCCATGATGACTCCAAGATCTATCTCCTGATTAGTTGTAGCTAAATTAGCCCCCATCATATTGTGCATATTGTATGTATAGTTGGAGTTATTTTTTCCAGTGTGAATTCCTTTACATTTATCCATATTAATATTCATTTGCCATTTTATTGCCCAATCACTTAGTCCTGAGAGATCTTTTTGAAGTTCTTCACAGTCTGCTTTGGTCTTAACTATCTTGAGCAGTTTAGTATCATCTGCAAACTTTGCCACCTCACTGTTTACCCCTTTCTCCAGATCATTTATGAGTAAGTGCAATAGGATTGGTCCTAGGACTGACTAGATTTTTTTCTCTCCTTTTCCATCAGTCTTCTCCCTCCTTGTAAAGCTCTTTCCTTCTTTTGATAGATAAATATGTTCAGAAACTTTTACTCTCAGCATAATTTCTTCCTTCCCTTCCCATGAATGTCATTTCAATTAAAGGCTGAAGTGCTCTGAAACTGACTTGTTTGCCCATGTCTCGGTGGTACCTCTTGGTTTTTCCTCCCTTCACTTACAATGAGTTGAGAAGGAACTCAGACTTAGAGTCGAATCCTTCCCTTTTTGCTAAGTACACCAACGTTACCCTTAATACCTCTGGAGCTGCTTCCTTGGGTGTTTCCCCATCAACAGAAACTGCCAGTTTGGAGCATTCGGGAAGTTTTATAGTGAGATGAGTGATCTGTGGGACATGATTCCTGAAGCAACTGGGAATACCTGAGCCCAGAGCACCATGACACCTATTTAATGCGTTCAGTGAACCAAAGCTGCCCTCGGTGTAATTCATGCCCTGGGGATTAATGTGGCCCATTCTTTCCTAACCCTAATCCTAATCCTAAGCCTGGATCAAACAATTCATATTGATAGGCAATTGAAAACTAAATATATCATCATAATTATTCAGAGTTACTAGAGAAGTGACTCATGAATTAATTCACCCTTTGAACTCGATTCTTCTGTCCTTTTTATCTTGTTATAGAATGAACACTTATGTTAGCTTTTCTGATTGAGCCTAATAATACTTTTGTGTTGCAAGTAAATCTAGAAATAACTATATGTTTAATATATTGGTTTAATTTCTCAAATAAATATACAAAATTAGAGGTCCTATCCAATTGTTATGCATGTGGAGAATGAAAAAACTGACACCAACAAAATGTCTAAATAAATTCTTACAATTGTTGTGGCAACAAATTAATGTATTAATATTGGTAGTTATTAGTATCTTACAGTTCTGTAATGTTAGATGGTTCTCCTCAGGAAAGGTTCCGGCTATTATCGTACATCAAAATATTTCTGTTAAAGGGTCTGATCTTAATCCCATTTAAGTCAGTAGCAAAGCTCCCACAGAATTTAAATAGGGGGGGATTGGGTGCCTGTCTTGGATGGTGCTAAACTTTTTGTAATGTCCTATTATCTGTTTTTTGTATGATTCTTATATAATGAAATATTTTTGTGGATGTTCCAGCCAGAATATAGGCAATGGCCCCAGCTCATGTGACACTGGACTCCATCTTGTTCCTGTACTTTTCCACTGACTGTGCTCGGGGCTTTGTTTGGACCAATGAAGTTCCCTCCACATGGCAGAAGCTATGAAAGGAGGAAGTGACATCATCACTTGGCTTCACTCCCCCCACCCCCAATTGGACACCTGGAAAGATGGCTAGAGGACAAAGACTTTGACTGGGGAAGTGGCCCCAGGCAGGAAAGGAGGAATTCCAGCCTGTGTGTGGAAGATTGGTGAGCTGTTTGTATCATCACGGTGAGACACTGCTTGATTCAAATCCTGTTTAGGTTATAGAACTTAGATTGTGATTTTTCTTTATTTCTTAGGTGATCTGCTTTGATCAGTACACTTAATACTTATAATCAATTAAAATCTGTCTTTCTGTAGTTAATAAACCTGTTTTATATTTTTTTTTACCTAAAACACTGTGTTATCTGAAGTGTAAAGAGAAATCTGCTAAGGAATGGGGTGTGGGGGGTGTGTGCATTGCCCTCTCCGCATTGAGGGATGGCGGATGGGGTAATAACTTACACTGGTCAGGCTTCTGACAAGGGCAGGACAGTACAGGTCTAGGGCCCTAGGCTGGGGAGCAGGCGGGAACTGACTGAAGCCTATTGCTGGTTCATAGCAGCTGGCAAAAGCATTTATGTAACTCAGCTGGGTGTGTCCCTGCTTGTGAATGTTTGTGTCAGTGCAAGACAGGTATTTCTTGTTGCTTATTGCAATGCTCAGCAACGCCTCGTCTTGTAAGGAAATGGAAAAAAAAAGGGATGTCATTTGAATAAGGGATTGCAGGTAACCCTATGTGAGGAGGGCATGTCAGAGTGGGGTTTCTACAGGCAGGAGGTTCTGGCTTCTGACAAGGGGATATTGGGAATAGGGTATGGGGAACCTTCCCCTGCTGGGGAATGCTGGTTCCAATCTGACCGCAGGCCGGAGGCTAGCTGTCCAGGAGCAGGGGTGGGAGGAGGTCTGGGAATGGTATGCAGGATCTTTCCCCTCCAGGCTCCCGAATCTGTTACATTGTGTTTAATGAGTTGGTGGGTTCTCAGCCCAGCGTGTAGGACAAATGTGTCCCCCTCCCAAAATTCACCACAGTTGGTACCAACTGGCCCCCTTGCTCACAAACCTCAGAGGGGAGGCTGGGGGCTGACCAGGCCACAGAGACTGAGCCCAGCTCTAGGGGTTACAGAGAGGCCTTCCAACTACTCCTTTTCCTGGCCACCAGAATCAGCAGGGCTGGGTAAGGACACCTGTGTGGTTGCAATGGCCTGGACAGCACCTGGCAGCAGCCCCGCTGAGGTTGTCAGAGCAGCTGTGGTCATTTGGTGGTGTTAATAGACACGTGATGGGCTCTGGAGGAAGGAGAGTCCACCAGGCCTGCTGAGATGCTGCAGGTGTTGCTATTAATACAACTCCTCATAGATTAACTAGTTGTCTTGAGGCAAATGTTTAGGGCCTGAGATTTGAAATCTCTGCTAGGAAATGGAGGGAGATTAAGCTTCAGACAGGAGGCCTGGGTTCTAGTCCCAGCTGTGGGAGGAGAGTGGGGTCATCTGTGTTAAGAGCTGGGGTGGGGCAGGGCTGGGAACCAGGACTTCTGGGGTCTATTTCTGGCTCTGGGAGTGGAGTGGAGTGGAGTGGGGAGAGGAGAGTCAGGACTCTTGGTTTCTATCTGTTGCTTGGGAAGGGAAGTTTTTTGGGTTAGATCAGGAGAGTTGGGAGCCAGGACTCCTGGGACCTACTCCTGGTTCTGGGAGGAGAGTGGGGTCTAGTGGTTAGAGAAGGGCAGAGGGATAACCTTGTTGTCAGGACTCCTGGGTTCCATTCCCAGCTCAAGAGTGGGGGGAGTCTAGAGGTGTTTACATTTCCACCCTGCTGAGCTAGTCTTACAGAGTGGGAAAGGTGTGTAGTTATGGCATGAGGCTGATTGTTGTGCAGACCCTGTGCAGAGCTTTTTCATGGTGCTTCCCTTGCTGCAGAGAGAAGGAGAATGAGTTCAGAATGTCTGGGAGCCTGGTGATGGGACCTGACTTTGGGAGCAGGGACTGGAGGATCATGCAAGGACATTGTTTCCTCTGGTGATCAGGCTCTGGGCCCTGCTCGGTCCTGGGATCCCTGAGGGGAGGGTCCAGTGAGCAAAGCTTTGTGACAGGATGAGCAGGAACTGGGGTGATTCACCCATTCCAGCCTGGGCTCCACAGGCTGGGGGCCCTGAGCCATTTTGCTGTGTGCAGCATGTAGGTTTGGGTTGGGAGAGGTGGGGATTCTAGGGCAGGGCACAAAGGGTTAACCCCCCCAATTGGGAGCATGTTTAATCCTTGAGTGTTGGGGGGGGGTGCTCTTGAGCTGTAAGGGGTGATGCTTCGGGTGCTGAAGAGTAAGGTGCCATGCAGAGGTTTGGGGAAAGCCACATGGCATACAGAAGTGGCTTCAGGTTCTGGGATATAGGGCCTTTGCTGTGTTATGGGGTATGGGGGCCTCTGATCCAGGGGGGCACTAGCTGGCTCAGAGGGGTGGGGAATGGGACACAGGGCCTTTCCACTCCAAGGGGTCCTGGCTCTGATCCAGTCTGAGGGCAGGGGGGCTGGCTGGCTGAGGGGAGTGAGAAATGGGGGTGGATCCACAAGCATCTGGAGAACCATCAACAGGTCCTATGATCCTATGTCTTGGGGAGAGCCAACAGCTGCAGGCAGCCCCGTTACTCAACACTGTCCCCACATTTTCCACAGGCTGGGTTTGTCCTGGAAGTTATCTCACTGCTGAGGGTGACCTGGGATGCAAGGGAAGGTCTTCTGCAACAATGCAGATTCCACCCTGCTAATTTCAATGAATGTTTGCAATGTCTCTGAAACACATTCAGATTTTAATGATGCACAGTGGACCCACTTTAACCACACTTCCAGACTTGCTTGCCAAGTTACGCAATCTCAGTTTGGTAGGCACAGACTTTCTAATCATGTCCCCTGGGAGCTTATTAACATGGTCAGAAGCTAATACCATTTCTGGAGACGGGGTCAATTACACTAAATTGATCGCCTCAAGTCCTGAGATGGAGGCACCTGGAGATGTAACCTCCTTGGAATTTGCATTTTTGTTTTGTTGCCAGAGCCAGGGTGATTATTTTGAACCAGCCGCATAATCGCCAAAGTGCATTGCCTTGTTCCTCATAGGGGAATTAAGGAAATTACCAGCAGAGAATTCCCTAAGAGGAAACGTACAAAGACAGAAACTAATTATTTGATTTGTAACTGCAAAACTGCACAGAAGATATAATGGAAATTCAGAACTGTTGTTCCAGTGACTATATTAGTATCAGTCAAATATTACTATTACTCCAACTAATGTCAGACCTACATATCCCACCCTCTCTCTATAGCTCACATACCCTCTGCCCAGAACTTGTAGACCAGGACAGACACATCTTGATTGCATACACTTTAATACCATGGGGAAAACAGTGAAAGAATGTGGACAGAATAAATATGTTTTAAACTGAAACTGCTATCACAGCCACAGGTTACGAAACAGGCCCTCCCATAGGATAGAATAATTCCCTTCGCTGAAGGAATGATTGGAATATTCTGACTTGTGGCATGCATGCCACGAGACTATCTGATAATTATAACCTTTTCTGGCCTTCAAATCTATGGACCCACATACCGACTTAATTTCCTGTTTAAAAATAAAGCAAAGAGAAGCCTCTGTGTTCGTAACTGTTTGGGTGAATTCAGAGCGGAATAAAAAAGAAAATTGAAATCTGCAGGATTCCCACACATGCCCCCAGCACTGCATCAAATCCTAATTTGCATCACCTTGGTTTCCGTTACACTAAATGTATAGGATATGTACACGCACACACACACAGAGTCTCTACAACACACTTTAGTGGAGAGGGTAGAGAGCCTAGCATTTAGGGTGCCTGTGGCAGGGCAGGGAGGTGAGCTGTAGTGGGGCAAAGACACAATTGGAGGCTGGGAACTGGTTAGAGGAACATTTAGGGCGCTAGCCTGTTAGATGAGGTGAGTTTATGCCCCTGCCCCCTGTCAATGAGATTTTGACAGTGAATAGGGTTTACATTTCTAAGTGCCCAAAAAACTTTGTCCAAGCAAATGATATTGGAGCAACGTAACCTACAAAGGGTGTGACACTCTAAGGGTACGTCTATACTACCCGCCCATGAAAGCTTATGCCTAAGGTGCCACAGGACTCCTCGTTGTTTTGGCGTGCACTGAGTTTCTCTGCTCCCACACTACCCTTGTGCATCCGAGAGGCATCACACAGACGAGGGAATGTGGAGCAGAGAGTGGCCGGGGACAGGAGTGGGAGCAGGTGTTATGGTGTTGGGCCCTAGAGATAGTGTAATGAAACTGCTGGCTCATGATCAGGCCCCACCGCCCACCCCACTCCAGAATTAACTGGAGAAAAAGGATTGGGCCACAGCTCACTCTGGGCGGGGAATCTGGTTCCTGTAGGACCACCAGAGAGCACGGTCTTACCCACGTTCCACTTTGTGACAGTAGAGGGGTCCGTGTGAACAGGCAAGGCAGTGACGCCCAGAGGGCAGAAGAGGATCAGGGTCAGCCAGCGAGCTGCTGAGAGTGGGCAGTTGCTGGCCAGAGGCAGCAGCCTGGAAGCTGACTATGGAAGAGGAGGACAAGTAGCAGGCAGCCTGAGAGCAGGGCCAGAGGCCGGGGATGAGAAGTTGTAAGCTGAGCATTAAAGCACCCGAGGCTCTCAGAAGGCGAAGTGTTTAATGGGGACCCACCAAGGGACGGCGAACGCACCAAGCGCCTAGGGCTTGGAGGGCCCACCGCGCTGACCTCTGCACTCATGGTACACGGAGCTCACTAGAAGGGACTGGTAAACTCACAGCAACACCCTCCACTGGGCACAGTAGATTCGATAGAAGCAAAGGAAGAGCTGGACTGTTCCTTGCATTGTGCGGGCCCCGTTTGTGCCTGTTCGGCACAGCCAGCCTAGATCCTTACAGGTATTTAGGTGCCTAATTCACATTGAAATCAGTGGGGTCCAGATATGAAATCAATAGACCTATTAACATCAGTGGGACTTAGAGCAGGCCCATAGGGAACAGCACCTCCTCCTGTCCTGGTTCAGTCATCTCTGCTGCCTTCTGAGAGGGAGGGAGAACATGACCCTATCTCCCCCCTGTTTCCTCCCCGTCCCCTCCTCCCCTTGGGGGATTAGCAGGGAGTGATGCTTGGACTCAGAAAGGGAAGAGAATGTAGTTGTGCCAGCTTTCTGTGCAGGGGCTCTATGGTGGAAACTTCCCTTGCACTGTCTCCTTAACCCTGCACGTTCAAGCAAGGGCAATGTGATCATTTGCAGGGAACTGCTCCCCTAGAAACTTAGCAGTGCACAAATCCCCAGGCTTAGAAGACACATCCTGCATCAAAACTATGTGTCACAATTGCTTATACGACCCAAGACCCTCAGCACCAAAGCATAGGCCCATATCCCTTGAGCGCACAGTAACTCCGTTTGTTGGTCTCCGTAGTAGATTTTTATCTTCTCTATGGACCAGCCACTAGACGGGGGCAGGGCGCATTTAGCTAGTATGTTACATGCACTCAGAAAGTTTTCCCTGGGAAAAATGGTCCCATAGAACTTTAAATTTACTTGTTTCTTTATGGCCAATGTACAGGAGATCTGGACAATTAACTGGAATAGAGCATTTCTTGTTTGCACCTGGTCCACTGGCATCAATAGAGTTATGCAGACGCAGGGCAGCTCAGGCTCTAGCTTTCACATGGCTGAGTGGGGAAAAACAGTGATGTTTAAAGAATGATAATATGAGTTTGATTCCCATTAGCACTCGTTCCCTTTATGGGTTTGGGTCTGAGGTTGGGGACAGAAGCTAGAAGAGTGAAGCTGCTCACTGGAGTCAAGCTTTTCAAAAGTGAATAGTGGTTTTGGGTACCAAGCTTGAAGCACCTCAAAAGGACTGGACTGTCAGAGCGCGCTGAGCACCCACCTGTGACGAATCAGATCCCAGAAACCGCCTTGGGAGCTGCCACCTAATGTGCTGAGACTACTATTTCCCCTGCTTTCCTACCTTGGCTGCTTGGGACTTCAGTGCCCTGCCTGGTTTGAGCCAGACCCGCTAGCCTGCTGCAAACCCAGACCCAGGTCTGAGCCACGTCCCCTAACAGCTGTAGGCTTATCTGGAAGCAGCTTAAGAAATGTTCTTGTCTTTAACACTCAGATGCTCAACTTTCAATGGGGTCCAAACCCTGAATAAATCCATTTTACCCTGTATAAAGCTTATGCAGGATAAACTCATAGATTGTTCGCCCTCTATAACACTGATAGAGAGATATGCACAGCTGTTCCCCCCCACCCCGGTACTAATACATACTCCAGGTTAATTAATAAGTAAAAAGTGATTTTATTAAGTACATACATTGGATTTAAGTGGTTCCAAGTAGTAAGAGACAGAACAAAGTGAATTACCAAGTAAAATAAAATAAAACACACAAATCTATCTCTAATACAGTAATGAAACTGAACACACCCTCATTGGTGTTCCATTAAGCTTTCTTTTACAGACCAGTCTCCCTCTAGTCTGGGTCCAGCAATCACTCACACCCCCTGTAGTTACTGTCCTCTGTTCCAGTTTCTTTCAGGCATCTCCTTGGGGGTGGAGAGGCTCTCTCTTGAGCCAGATAAAGACAAAATGGAGGGGTCTCCCAGGGATTTTATAGACTTTCTCCTCTGGGTGAACACCCCTCCCACTCCCTGTCTAGAATTGAGTTACAAAATGGAGTTTTGGAGTCACATGGGCAAGTCACATGTCCATGCATGATTGAGTTCCTTACCAGCCAAGCCACATTCCTGGGGAAGCTCAGATGTGGATTGGCATCCCCAAGTTCTATTGTCTGTTAAGTACTCCTTGATTGGGCACTGAACTTGCACATTTCTTTCTCCAGAAGCTGACCAAGGATATGGCTACACTGGCGATTTGCAGCGCTGGAAAGCCTCTACCAGCGCTGCAATTAGTAAGTGGCCACACCTGCAGGGCACTTCCAGCGCTGCAACTCCCTGGCTGCAGCGCTGGCCGTATACCTCACTCGGCATGGGGAATAAGGATTCCAGCGCTGGTGCTGCAGCGCTGGTCATCAAGTGTGGCCACACACCAGCGCTGTGATTGGCCTCCAGGGTATAAGGTGTATCCCAGAATGCTTTTATAAATTACTCTCTTTGTTTTGTTATGCAGCCTCTCTTTGTTTTGTTGTGAACGAGCTCCGATCAGAGCTCTGAACAGAGCTCCTGTTTGCTGTGATCATCTGTACCTGGCTGTAAACAATCAAATGAGAGGCAGGGAGAGTGAATGAAACAGAACCGATCGGAGCTCCGAACAGAGCTCCTGTTTGCTGTGATCATCTGTACCTGGCTGTAAACAATCAAATGAGAGGCAGGGAGAGTGAATGAAACAGAACCCATCGGAGCTCCGTTGAACTGCTAATCTAAAACAAACACTGATCACAGCAAACACCACAGGGAGTGAGTGAAACAGCGGGGGGGAGTCCGTGTTGGAGGCAGGCTGTATGCAATTAAGAGTTAAGACTAAGGGCTCATGAACATTTTGTGATTTTTCCAAGTCAGGAAGCTAACACACAACAGTGTTGGCTCCAAAAATCCACTCTATCTTCCCCGCTCCCTGTCACAGTACACCACCCTCCACCCCCCTCTTTTGAAAAGCACGTTGTTGCACTTGAATGCTGGGATAGCTGCCCATAATGCAGCACTCCCAACAGCACTGCTAATACTGCAAATGTGGCCACACACCAGCGCTGGTAGCTGTGAGTGTGGCCACACACCAGCGCTGCTCCTACACAGCTGGATGACTAGCGCTGCAAACTACCAGCGCTGCAAACCGTAAGTGTAGCCATACCCCAAATGTTCTGCTAGGCTACTTAAAATCAAGCAAGTACATAGCCAATATTCATAACTCCAACTACAAAAATGACGCATTCAAATAGGAGGAATAGATTCAGTAGCTCATAACCTTTGCAGAGATATGTTATATGGCCTATGTAGCATAAAACATATTCCAGTTCTGTCATATATACATTCATAAGCATAATTCCATAAAGCCTTACGGGGGTGCACCCTCACACCCTCCTCCTGAATTTACTGCCAGAGACTTGGACACTGTCCATTGCGGAGGTAGTACACGTAAAATCTGTTTGTCTTTGGTCACACCCCCTTTCAGTACCTTTAAACCATAGGATGTCATTCATAAGTGCTCTAGCAATTTTGGGGGTTCCTGGTCCCCAGGTGCCTGAAAACAGTCTAGGGTGTAATATCACTAACAGAATGCAGACAGCAATATCTGTTAAAGTGTAGGTGTCTTGGCATTTAGCCACCAATGCCATGAGGCAGTGTGCCTCAGTTTCCCCGTCTAAACAGCAGCATTGGCCTGTTATGGTTTTGCTGCTGTGCCAAGCTTCCAGTCTGTTTAGAGGTGTAGGGCTGGAAGGTAACATGCTTGTGGGACTGTTTTGTCACCATCCTCAGCATGTACAACAGTTTTTTTCCCCCCACAAATCAAGTATGCCCCCATCTTTAAAGGGTTTACCACCAGTATTAACGCCTTTGTTCTAACCCAGGGGTCGGCAACATTTCAGAAGAGCGGTGTCGAGTCTTCATTTATTTACTCTAATTTAAGGTTTTGCGTGCCAGTAATACATTTTAACGTTTTTAGAAGATCTCTTTCTATATGTCTATAATATATAACTAAACTATTGTTGTATGTAAAGTAAATAAGGTTTTTTACATGTTTAAGAAGCTTCATTTAAAATGAAATTAAAATGCAGAGCCCCCCAGACCGGTGGGCAGGACCCGGGCAGTGTGAGTGCCACTGAAAATCAGCTCGCGTGCCGCCTTCGGCACCCGTGCCATAGGTTGCCTACCCCTGTTCTAACCCATAGAGGGATTAGCAAAAGACGTCAGGTGTGATGTGTAACTTGTTTGTATCTGTGTATACAAATGCATCCCTGGGGCGGTGTCTTTGTCCAGCCGAAGAGGGAGTGGAAAGTCCCGCCACTGAGCCGGGTCCATTGCCAAGAGGCACTTTCTCGTAGTATGCCCTGAGTTAGGCTAAGAAACCTACAGGGAACTGCAATTGTGTCCGAGGTCGCAATAAACCTAGCCGACGTGACTTTGCATCTTACTGGACTCTGTGGTTATTGGGGGTTCTTGTCGGGTCTGCTGTGTCAGTTATCTGCAGAGCTGGGGCAGCACACAGAGGGAACTCACGCACACAGCCGAGTGACATCAACAAGGAGAAAGCAGAGCACCACACCGGTACAACTCTGACAACAACAAGGTTGACAGCAAATCTACGGTGGACAGGCTTTGTTCACACGATTTAGCTTGTTTAGTGTCTACTCCTTTTTTCCTATTTCTTTGTGCCCCCTGGTAGGTGCGCTGATGCAGAGTCTTCTGCCACTTTGGAGAAGGCTTTTGATTCAGGCATGTGTTTGGGGCTTTGGCAAGGACAGGGTGCACCGCAACCGTGCCTGCCCTCGGCCCCTCCCTCAGGAATTTCTTTGGGCTGGACCCCACTCTCTTGTGAAGCTTCACCCAGAGATTTTTTCCCCTCCTGCCTTGAAGAGACAGTTTTATCTCTTACAAGTGTAGCAAGAACAACATCTTTCAATGGGGTGCTCTGGATTGGTACGATCCCTTTGGACACCCCACTTTCTGTTCCCAACAGGTCAGCTGGATGGGCTCCCCCCTCCAGGAGATCTGACCCCTAGTTTTCCCTTCTAACCTGATTCACAGGAGAGGGGTCTGGTATTTTAAATGTAGATTTTTCACCCTCCTCCTGGGACAGATTCTCTCTCCAAAAGGTGGGTGGACTCTCCACCCCCCCCCCACCTTCCGTCTGGGCTTCCCTCTCTGGGCTCCCCTCTGGGTCAAACACTCCTGTGTCCCCCAAAAGGGAAGGTGACCCTGGTCTGGCTGTGGGCTCACAGCTACCAGCTACAACAGACCCTTCACTGGCCAGCAAAATTCTCCCCTTTTCACTCAGGTTGGGCTTGCTTCCAGCCACAGAGTCCTTGGGGTTTGTTCCCACTGCAACAGTTACCAGGACCCCAACTTCCACCTTTGGGGTACATGTTTCTGTGCACCCCAAGGCAGGGCCTGTCCCCTGCCGACCTGCATCTTCCCGGCAGTCAGCAGCTGGGACAGGCTCCCTGTTACAAGTTGAAGCATTACCCTCCCCCAGGCAGATGACCACAGGACAGGAGCTGGCTTTCTCCAGTCCCTCCGGCAGGGATTTGCCTTGAGCCCCTGGGCTACAGGAACTGGTTCCAGCCATTCCTACCCCAAAAGCTGCATTCTTCACTGCTCCAGAGGAATTTAAGAGTTCTCTCCCATTCCCTCAATAGCCCATGTGACTTCACAGACCCCCACCCCTGGGGCTTTTAGCACAAGATTCCTTCTCCTTGTTAATCAACCCTGGGACAGATTCTGCCACATCAAAGAAATCATTCCCCAGAAGAAACGGTGCAAAATTGTGTGCCACTGTTGCAACAGACTGCTCAGCCTGCAAATCACCACTTCCCATGTGTACCTTAGCTAAAGGTGCAAGGACTTTGTAACCTCCCACCAGTTCTAATTCTGCCATTTTCTCTGGCAACAAATCGTTCTCTTGGATCAGGTCCCTCCTGACCACAGAAATCTCTGCACTCGTGATTGGCGAGCCTAATAATTAAATTAAATTAAATTAAAATTGACAAATTAAATGAATATTGTGAGTTTACACCCGAAATCAGGCTACAGTCTGCAACTTGTGCAGTTCTAGCTTCTTCTGATCTTCACTCTAACTTATTTTGCTTATTTTTCTGTCACTATTTCCCTTACTCGAAATAAGCAATCAGAAAATAACAAACCAGTAACCACGTTGTCTGTTCTCCACCCACCACACCCAAACCTCACTTAAAATCACTACTAGTGTCTCAGAGCAATCAGCTGTGCACAGATCCTGCTCGACTTCGCCACTGTGATGGGTTGGGTCACAGAAACCCCTTTGGGTCTGCAACCCGATGCCCTGAGACTACCTCTGAGACTGTTTTCCCTGCCAGCTTGGGACTTCAGTACTTTGCCTTGTTTGAGCCAGACAAAATTGCCTGCTGCAAACACAGGTCTGAACCATGTTCCGCACAAGCTGCAGGCTTCACTGAAAACAGATCAAGAAGGTGCTCCTGTCTCCAGCACTCAGGTACCCAGCTCCCAATGTGGTCCAAACCACAAATAAATCTGTTTTACCCTGTATAAAGCTTATACAGGGTAAACTCATAAATTATTTTCCCTCTATAACACTGATAGAGAGAGATGCTCAGCCGTATGCCCCCCCGCCAGCTATTAATACATGCACTACCTTAATTTATATGTAAAAAGGGGATTAATTAAATACAAAAAGTAGGATTTAAGTGGTTCCAAGTAATAACAGACAAAACGAAGTAAATTACCAAACAAAATAAAATAGAACACGCAAGTCTAAGCCTAATACAGTAAAAACTAAATGCAGGTAAATCTCGGCCTCAGAGATGTTCCAATAAGCATCTTTCACAGACTAGACTTCCTCCTAGTCTGGGTCCAGCGATCACTCACACCCCTGTAGGTACTGTCCTTTGTTTCAGTTTCTTTCAGGCATCTCCTTGTGGTGGAGACTAAATGGAGAGTTTCCCCGGGGGCTTATATAGGCTCTCTTCTGTGTGTGGAAACCCCTTCCCCACTCCTCTGCAGAATTCAGGTCCAAGATGGAGTTTTGGAGTCACATAAGCAAGTCACAAGTCCATGCACAACTCAGTTCCTTACAGGCCGACGCCACATTCCCAGGAAAGCTCAGATGTGGATTGGTGTCTCTCAAAGTTCATTGTTAGCTTAAGTGTTTCTTGATTGGTCGGTTACTGAGAATAGTCTTTGCTCAAGAAGCTGAACAAATGCTTCACTGAGACTACTTAAAATCAAAAAAGTGCAGAGCCAATATTCATAACTTTGAATATAAAAATGATACATGCATAAAAATAGGATGAATATATCCAGTAAATCATAATCTTTGCGGAGATATGTTACATGGCATATCTAGCATAAAACATATTTCAATTATATCATATTTACACTCAGAAGCATATTTCTAGAAAGCGTTATGGGGTGCAACATCACACTCTGTTTTACAGACTATATGTTATAGGAAATAAATAAAATTAACAAAAGAATCAGGAGGGAGCTGGCATGCTTGGAGATATTTTGTTGCAGCATCTGCATAGATGCTGCAGAGATCTTCAGTTTTAACCACCAGTTTGGGGAATATCCTCCTTTTGCCTACCCTGACCTTGGCATTTTTAATGAAGACTGTCCAAGGCACCCTTGGGTCACAGGAGGCCAAGAAGCCAGGAGGAGGATTTGTGACTCCTAGAGGAAGTAGGGGCATAGTGTTTCCTGGGCACAGACCTGGAGTGACAGACTTGGGAGTTTCTGACTACAGAGATTGCTGGCTGTTGGTTGTTTCTACTGGTGTTCAGGGAAGTGGGACTTTGCATACATTCTTTGTAACTCCTCCCCCATGGGATTATACCAAAGAATAGAGCTGATTTGGATCTTCAATTTTTCCTCCTAATACAATCAACCCTGCAATGCCTCACAGGTTGGCACCACTTAGGCAAAGGAGGCACCGACTTGCCCTGGAGCACTGATAATACCAGTCAAGCCTGCACACCCCTGGGGGACAATTTCTGCTACCATAATGAAGAAGGGAAGAGTCATCACTGGGCCTCCCATGGATCTCCTTGGAGGGAGGTGATGACCACAATGTCCTTGTGCATCTGCAGCCATGGATCAGTGCATGGGCCCATCCCTGTGGTGACCTCACCCTTTCAGGTCAATCAAACACTACTGTCAGTCAGCACCACACCTTTGGTGTTACTGGGATAGTTTCTAGGTTGGTGGCTGTGACATACCAGAGTCCAACCCAGACTAATCAGGAGCCATGCCACACCTGCCTGCAACCTTGCAAAGCCTTCCTGAAGTGGCTTCCACCTGGGCCACTCACAAACAACCGTCTAGCAGGCAAATCACACCCTGAGCATGTGTGTGTAACTGCAGCCTGGCCAGGAATAGTTGGGTTACACTCAGGCTCTCATCACCCTTAGTTATACTGCAGGGGGACCCCAACACACTCCCCAGTCTTCGATTTCCCTCCAGAAATGTACGTCCTGTGCTGCCCAGTCCTCTCCTTGGCAATACAAGTTACATTGTCCATTATTTCTGTAACAGCACTAACATGCATGCAACTTAGCTTCTCAGACTCTTCTATGTAAACACACTGGATTAGATATAACAATAAAACAAAGTTAAATGACTACACAGATAGATTTTAAGTGAGTGTAAATAAGGAGGCATAGACGTCAGACATGGTTACAAGAAAAATAAAGCTACAATGCAACTTGTGCCTAAGTTAACAAATGATGTGAAATTCAAAGCAGAAGTTTCCTCACCACATGCTTTCAGCAGTCTTGCTGACCAAACTTCTTAGGTCAGGACCCATCTCCCAGTCCAATGGCTGCTTCCTTTTCCCTTCAGATGCAGTGAATCAATGGGCAGGCAGATGGGGGGTGGTACCTTGGGATGTCAGCCTCTTCTTTTTATAGCCCTATCCCCCCTTGGAGAACCATTTCCACCTGGTTACCAGAAGACAAAAGCGCTATGTAGAAGGATGTTCCCTGCTGCTTTTTCCTCACCTTTTTGGGCTTCCTTTGTTTCCCTTCCTGCTTGATGAGTCTGGTTATTGTTTAGATACAAAATTAAGCAGAACGCACATTTCTTTGTTTGAGACAGACCAGTTTGCCAGCCTCAGTTTGGAACATGTATTAATAGCATGATAGAGTGTCATCTTATAACATCACATACATTATCAAAAAATTGTATTAATGTTTGCGATGAGAGCATGACTATTTCTAGTTGACTCATAGATTTATTTAGCATCTTACAGCTGAGCTCTGTGTGCAGATAATGTGTATGCAAGAGGGATAGTTTTTTGAACTGCAGAAGTCCGTAGCATGCTGTGGTCTCCTCCTGAGCTCCTTTGGTCATCATGTGGTCTCCATCGAGCACAATGCATGAACCTATCTTTGCTACTTTGGGGAATAACCTAGTAAGTGTTGGAGAAAAACATAGTTTTTACTTTTTGCTTGAGTGCAGTAAATTAGATACTTTATTATTTTTAGCAATTGCATGGAGGGAGAGAGCTAAACAGTTTTTGCTTTTTTAGGTAAACAATTACAGCAGCATTTATACCTTTTGTTACATACAATATTAAGCAACAGCTGCATTTTGTTTATTCATAGGTTATTCTGATATTTTATTTTTTACATTTATTTAAAGAACCAAATTTTTGATCACTGTGGTATCCTATGACCTTCCCTTGCAAAGTAGGAAAGATAGGTTCACTCATTTTGATTTATGGAGACTACGTGATGACCAGAGAAGCTCAGGAGGAAAAAGGATACCATGGTGATTGGCATGCTGTAAATAGCTAGATAATCTGGAGTACTCTTACATGTCTTACAGGTTTTACATTCCACCTTTTGGTCCCAGGACAATGAGGTGATTCTGAAACCAGGAATGACTCGGAAGATAACAGCTACAGCTGCAAACAATTAGTATGTTTCACCTGTTTCAAACTTTCTGTCCCTTTGAATCCAAATTTGTTGCTAAGGCTGGTTGAATGTTTTTCTTCTGAAGTTTTTTTTATGGGAAATTGGATTTTCAATCAACTATTTTTACCATCAAATTATTTTTCCCCTGGAAATTATCAGCTTTCCATCGAAATACGAAACTCTCCTCCTCCCCAAGCCATGGCTGTGGGACTCTGGTGAAGTTCCAGGGCGGTTCAGCAAGAGGAGAGACCAACATGCATCCTGGGGGATGTGGTCCAGCCGGGGAGCCTGGCCCATGGAAGAGATTGGTGGTGTGTGGTATCTGAGGCACCCCCGTGGTATTTCCGAGTCAAAATATTAAGTTCTTAGAAAAAGAATTCAGTCTTCACAACAAAAAAAACCCAAACCCTTTGTGGATCCATTCCAGGGCCGCCCAGAGGATTCTGGGGGCCCGGGGTCTTCGGCGGCGGAGGGCCCCCGCTTCGGTGGTAAGTCGGCAGGGGGGTGTCCTTCCATTCCGGGACCCGCCGCCAAAGTGCCCCAAAGACCCACGGCGGGGACCCCCCGCTGCCGACTTACCGCCGAAGCGGGACCCGCCGCTGAAGTGCAGCCCCCACTGAGGGTCTTCGAGGCACTTCGGCGGCGGGTCCCGGAACGGAAGGACCCCCTCTCCCCCCGCCGCCGAATTACCGCCGAAGACCCAGATGCACTCCGGCGGTGGGTCCCGCTTCGGCGGCGGGGGTTCCTTCTGTCCCGGAGAGGAAGAACCCCCGGCCAGCGAAGACCGGGAGCGAAGAAGCTCCGGGGGCCCTGGCCCCGCGAGAGTTTCCCGGGGACCCCGGAGCGAGTGAAGGACCCCGCTCCAGGGGCCCCGAAAAACTCTGGTGGGGGCCCCTGCTGGGCCCAGGGCCTGGGGCAAATTGCCCCACTTGCCCCCCCTCTGGGCAGCCCTGATCCGTTCTACCCAACTTGCACTGAGAACAGCAGGATGAAATATATCCCTAACCTCATACTCTGTATCTCTGGTAGAAATTGCATCATTTCAGAACACAGTAAGAAAGAGTAGATCAAATTAATCCCCAGGGCACCAATGTGGCTTTGGTTCACTGAACCCATTAAATAGGCATTATGCCTCTCTGAGCTCAGGTATTCCCAGTTGCTTCTATCACACATCTCAGTATAAAACTTCCCGAATGCTCCAAACTGGCAGTTTCTGTTGCTGGAGAAACGCCACCACATGTCTCTCTCTCTTCTCAGCAGGTACGTGTGGTTGTCCTGAATTACAGTCACACGCACACGTGGACACCTTGGGGATCAGCAGGTATTGAATTCAAGACCTCCAGCACTAAAAGCCTCAGCCCCAACTCCTATCCCCTCAGCTAAAGGAGCAACCTCCTTGGTTGGAAAAAATAGGCAATTATATAGTCACTGAAGCCAGTGCTTTCCATTGTGTCTCTGGGTTTTCATACAGGCTAAAGTAAAGGCCAAAAAGCTTAATTAGCACAGTAAGCAACTTTACCCCAACCCGACATGCCAAGCCACAGAGCTCCCCTTGCTCAAAGAGGATAGAAAGATTGACACTCCTCTACTCTCACCCCTTCTTTAGCTACGAAAAAATCTCTTCAAACTGATTCTCTCAGAGCAGAGTAACAATCACTGTTTGCTGTTTGGATTAGTGAACAGGAATGTTTGTATGTGGGGCATGATTAACCTACGGGTCATTGTATTTGCACAGTGTGTGCATCTTATCGAGCACCTGAATGACCAGCTGTGAACATCTGCCTCTGTGAACTAAGCCCTTCCCTGAGCAGGTACTGATGTCCATTAAGAAATTGATCTCTGTTTATTTTCATTCACTTCATTACAGAGAAGGGACAGGTTTTCTGCACCATCCACTTGCCCACATCTCTGTAGCTGCCTGATCTGTGTTCAGAGGAGATGGAAAAGGGAAATCACTCGGAGGTGACTGAGTTCATTCTCTCAGGACTGACAGATCGTCCGGAGCTGCAGGTTCCCCTCTTTGTGGTGATCCTACTGATTTATGGTGTCACCCTGGTGGGGAATGGGGGGATGATCTTGTTAATCATGAGTGATCCACAGCTCCACACCCCCATGTACTTTTTCCTCAGTATTTTGTCTTTCTGTGACCTCTGCTTTTCCTCAATAATTTCCCCTAAGTTGCTGCTGAATTTCTTAGCGCAGAGGAAAAGCATTTCTTACACTGCCTGCGCTGTGCAAATGTGTCTCTCTATCGCTTTTGCAGATGCTGAGAGCCTCTTGCTGGCCCTGATGGCATATGACCGTTATGTGGCCATCTGTAACCCACTGCTCTATACGGTCACCATGTCCAGGCAGCTTTGTAAACAGCTGGTGGCTGGGGCGTTTGCTGTGGGGATGGTGGATTCAGTGATATACACGAGTTTTATATTTCAGCTGTCATTCTGCAGCTCCAACATCGTCAGGCATTTCTTCTGTGACATCCCTGCACTGTTGGTGCTCTCCTGTTCTGACACCCGCATCAATGAGATTGTGATGTTTGTTTTCACCTGTCTCTTTACAGTAGGCAGTTTTGTGACTGTCCTCCTCTCCTATGTCTATATCATCTCCACCATCCTGCAGATCCGTTCCACCGAGGGCCAGCGCAAAGCCTTCTCCACCTGCTCTTTCCACTTGACTGTGGTGGTCCTGTTTTATGGCACCCAATTCTTCATCTATTTACGTCCCACCTCCAGCTATTCCATGGACACAGACAAAGTAGCCTCAGTGTTTTACACACTGGTGATCCCCATGTTGAACCCCCTCATCTACAGCCTGAGGAACAAGGAGGTGAAGGACGCCGTGAGGAGAGCAATGAATAAACTCCTAACCAGTTCCTGAATCTATTTAACTCTGTACTGGTTTAGTGATGGGGAGTGGAAACAGGTGAATTCAATTCCCAGCCCATTGCAATGTAATTTACAGAGCCCTTTGGAGTATTGTTTATTATTGTATTTTTATTATTATTAATCTGTTTGTATTCCAAGAAAGCCTGCAGGCCCCACCTAAAATCAGGGCTTTATTAGGTGATTACCCCAGCAAAATTCCAGGAGGCGCCTGTTTCACATGTGTGAATATATGTGATGTGCTTCGAAAGCACAGACCTATTTGTATTGGGAAAGAAGAGGGGGGCATCTAATCTATCTCCCTCTGCTTGGTAGTGGGTTTGGTTTTGTTATGCAGTTGCAAGTATGAAGTGTGTGATTTCTAAGGCTGAACCATAAGGCGTTTTGCACACGTTCCTGATCCTCTGCAGCCCTTTATGTCCCCTATGGGGTTGTTGCAGAGATTGTCACCTGTTTTTATCCATGCGTGTGGAGGAGAAAGGTGATTTCCATCTTTATTTTAAGTTAAGGGAGCAACAAATAAAGTAAGAACAAGGGAAACATTTCCAAAAGAGAGCATGGTGTGTGTGCGTCCTCTGTGAGAATCTGCACTGAACTGAATACAAAATAATATGGAAAGTAGAGAGTTTTCTCTACTATGAACCAGAAAGAAAAAGTCATATCAGACATGAGATGTTTATACCACAAGAGAAGGTTAGCTGTGAGTTCTTACTCTTTGTTCTGCAGGAAAGTACTATGGACTCTGAAGAATAGTGATTCTGGGAATTGTACAGCTCTGATTACTGTGCATGAGAAATGGATAGAGCTGGGCCAATAACTGATTTTTCAGTTCATGGGTGGTTACAAAAAATTGAAAAACAAATTCAGTTCTATCTGAACCAAATCTGAGAATTCCCTAAATGTTTGGCAAATTGAAAACATTGACAAAAATGTCCTGTAGGGTCGAAGGAAATATTTAGCATGACCAGAAATGGAACATTTCCTTTCCTTCCTGGATACTTTTTGATGTAAAAGCAAAGACAATGTAGGGCCACACTGACAGAATGGAAGAGGCGGTAATGGTGCTGCTTTCCTTGTAGACTTTAATCGAGTGATTAGATCACTCCCGTGGGATGTGGGAGATGCAGGTCAATTCCCCCTCTGTCTGATGGGGAGAAGCTATTTGAAAGTGGGTCTCCCACATTGCCGGACAGTACCCTGACGACTGGGCTCTGTTCTGTCCTTCATCGTTATCAGGACTGGTCTACTCTACAGCTGTAAATTGATCTCAGTTATGCTACTTCAAGTTGATTAAGTTAGTCTGATTTACAGCGGTGCCAAACCGTGCTATGTCACCAGGAGAGTTACGTGACTGAAGTAGTGTAACATACATCAGCCGACAGCGTTAGTGTAGCCCAGCTCTGAGAAAGATCCATGATGGAACATAGTGTCTGAGGGAGCTGGAGTACAGACTTCAACAGGTGAGACCTCTCCCATCGATTTAGCATGTCTTCTCCAGACATGCTCAATCCAGGGCCGGCTCCAGACCCCAGCGCGCCAAGCGCGCGCTTGGGGCGGCATTTTGCCGGCAGGGCAGCAGGCGGCTCCAGCGGACCTTCCGCAGTCATGCCTGTGGGAGGTCCCCCGGAGTCGCGGGACCAGTGGACCTCCCGCAGGCATGACTGCAGAGGGTGCGCTGGTCCCGCGGCTCCGGTGGACCTCCCGCAGGCATGCCAGCGGATGCTCCACCGGAGCCGCGGGACCAGCGGAACCTCCGCAGGCACGTCTGCAAGAGGTTCCCCGGAGCTGCGGGACTGGCGACCGCCAGAGCGTGCCCCGCGGCGCGCCACCCTGCTCGGGGCGGCGGGATTCCTAGAGCCTCCCCTGGCTCAGTCAATACCATTTCATCTATCGCAGTTGTCCCGATTTAGCCATTAGTGTAGATATGGCCTCAGTCTCCCCTGTTGAAGCTGTTGCATTGTGGATAAAACACGGGAAGAATCACAGGGCCAGAAAGAGAGAATGACTCTATAGACAAGTGGTTCAGGGCACCAACTTGCTCAACTTCATGTCTGCGTTCCAATGGTTACATAACTAGTCATCCACCGTAGGACAACTTTGAAAGGAGAGATTGAGAGCAACCCAGACTGGAATAGCACATCACTCAGTGGCTGGGATGCTTTCTGTAAATACGGGAAACCCAAGTGCACATCTTTGCCCAACACTGGACAGAAGGGGGAATTGAACCTGGATTTCACAACTCACCAGTGAAAACCCTAACTATTGAGCTAAAAATTACAAAGAGAGGAAGCATCACCACCTCTGACTGGTGGCTGCTTTGCCACTGGTGCCTAAATCTAACTCCCCACAAACATTGTTTTGGGACAAGTCTATTAGGACACTTTGTAACACATTTGTGAATAGTTTCAGGTCAACCCCAATGGCATTATTTTTTACAGTAAATTATTAATCCAGAAGAATTTTACCCATTTCTAGATACTTTTGTGTCCCAACCGTGGGAAATTACTTAAAAATATTTTAGGAGAGCTGATCAACATACGAAGTGGAATAGTTACCTCTGTTTCATATCATATTCAAAAGACCTCACGGGAGAGACAGTAATCCAAACAAGCTGATTCTCTGGCCCCCTGTGTTCCATTTCCACAAGGAAAGACACGGCAACAACATTAATTGCATGTACTGTGCACACCTGTTGTCCTGGGAGCAATGATGCTCCAGGGATCAAGTCTCAAAATCATCCCAGGACGCAACTTCAGAGGCATTGAGGGAAACGTTGGTGTGGTGAGCAAACAGGGAAAGATTCGACTCTGACTTTATGCTTCTGATTTTATGGTTCTGAGCAGGTACTGCGTCCATCTTCAACTCATTGTAAGTGAAGGGAGGAAAAACAAAGAGGTACCACCAAGTCAAGGGCAAACAAGTCAGTTTCAGAGCACTTCAGCCTTTAATTGAAACGACACTGAGACATTCATGGTAGGGGAAGGAAGGAATTATCCTGAGAGGAGAAATTTAAACTTTTCTGAACATATTTACCTATCAAAAGAAGGAAAGAGCTTTACCAAGGGAGAGAGAAGAGTGATTGGAAAAGGAGAGAGAAATAGCTTTAACAGGAAGGGGAAAACTCCCTCATCGATTCAGGGAATGTCTATACCAGGGGTCGGCAACCTTTCAGAAGCAGTGTGCCGAGTCTTCATTTAGTCACTCAGATTTAAGGTTTTGTGTGCCAGTAATACATTTCAACGTTTTTAGAAGATCTCTTTCTATAAGTCTATAATATATAACTAAACTATTGTTGTATATAAAGTAAATAAGGTTTTTAAAATGTTTAAGAAGTTTCATTTAAAATTAAATTAAAATGCAGGGCCCCCCGGACTGGTGGCCAGGACCCGGGCAGTGTGAGTGTCACTGAAAATCAGCTCGCGTGCCGCCTTTGGCACACGTGCCATAGGTTGCCTACCCCTGGTCTATACTAAAGCCATTACATTGACAAAGCTATGGTGTGTAGCAGTGCCATAGTGTAGATGCTTTCCACATTGATGGAAGGGTTTTTCCTTCGATGCAGTAAATCCACGTCTCCCGGGGTCAGTAGCACAGGGTGTGAAAAATTCCCCTCGCCCACTGTGTGACGGAGCTCTGTTGATCTATTTTTTTAAGCATAAACCAGGCCTCAGAGAAGCTGCTGATGGAAAAGATCAGTTGGGAAATCTAGTCCTTTTTCTGTGCCAGGGCAGCAGAATCCCCTTCAGTCCTTCTTTTTGTTTAGGCAAGTTGGAAATATTCCAGCTGTCCCGGCTTCCCGGTAGAGATTATTCTGCATTCTGACCAAGCTCAGTGTCAGGCTGTGTGTATGTATAGTGGGAACTCGTGTGTGTGTGTGTGTGTGTTTGGTGTGTAGTGGGCACTGTGTGTGTGTGTGTGTGTGCATTTAGTGTGCATTGGGCACTCTGTGTGTGCATGTGGTGCGGGGTACGGTGGAGCTGAATATCAAGTGTACGCAGGTGTGTGTCCCTTGCCCCGCCCAGTGCTCAGGCTGGCATCCCCCTCCTCCCAGTGCAGGGAGGGTTTCTTGTGAGATCATAGATTCTTAGGACTGGAAGGCACCTAAGAGGTCATCTATTCCAATCCCCTGCACTAACAGCACAACTGAGTATTATCTAAACCATCCCGGACAGGTGTTTGTCTAACCTGCTCTTAAAAATCTCCAGTGGTGGAGATTCCACAACCTTCCTAGGCAAGTTATTCCAGTACTTCACCACCCTCACGATTGAGATGTTTTTCCTAATATTCAACCTATACCGCCCTTTCTGCAATTGAAGTCCATTGTTTCTTGTCCTATCCTTCCCCCCCCCCACACACACATTGTTTAGCAATTTTATTCCTAATTTTATTCCTAAACTCTGTGTGATGGGTTGGGTCACAAAAACCCCTTTGGAACTGTCACCTGATGTGCTGAGACATGAAGTTGGACATCTCATCCTCTAGGTGAATGTCCCTAGCCACCAGTTTAAAAAATCATTCTCACTTTCTGGACCTGTGAGACTTCCTCAGGTTTTGTCCACTGATCTCAGTTGGGCCCTGCAGACCTTGTTGGAATACAAACAAATTAATAATAATAACAATATAATAATGAACAATACTCATAAGAACATGAGAACATAAGAACGGCCATACTGGGTCAGACCAAAGGTCCATCTAGCCCAGTATCCTGTCTACTGACAGTGGCCAATGCCAGGTGCCCTGGAGTGAGTGAACCTAACAGGTAATGATCAGGTGATCTCTCTCCTGCCATCCATCTCTACCCTCTGACAAGCAGGGCTAAGGACACCATTCCTTACCCATCCTGGCTAATAGCCATTAATGGACTTAATCTTCATGAATTTATCCAGTTCTCCATGTTATAGTCCTAGCCTTCACAACCTCTTCAGTCAAGGAGTTCCACAGGTTGACTGTGCGCTGTGTGAAGAAAAACTTCCTTTTATTTGTTTTAAACATGCTGCCCATTAATTTAATTTGGTGGCTCCTAGTTTTTATATTATGGGAACAAGTAAATAACTTTTCCTTATTCACTTTCTCCAAACCACTCATAATTTTATACACCTCTATCACATCCCTCCTTAATCTCCTCTTTTCCAAGCTGAAAAGTCCTAGCCTCTTTAATCTCTTCTCATATGGGGCCCATTCCAAACCCCTAATATGAACCTTTTCTAATGCCAGTATATCCTTTTTAAGTGTCACTAGAGGAGGTTTTTGAACTAATTGATAAATTTAACAAGTCACCAGGACCAAATGGCATTCACCCAAGATGAGGAGACCACATCTGTACACAGCATTCAAGACGTGGGCGTACCATGGATTTATATAAGGGAAAGAACATATTCTCTGTCTTATTCTCTATCCCTTTTTTAATGATTTCTAACATCCTGTTTGCTTTTTTGACCGCCGCTGCACACTGCGTGGACATGTTCAGAGACTATCCACGATGACTCCAAGATCTTTCTCCTGATTAATTGTAGCTAAATTAGCCCCCATCATATTGTATGTATAGTTGGGGTTATTTTTTCCAATGTGAATTCCTTTACATTTATCTACATTAAATTTCATTTGCCATTTTGTTGCCCAATCACTTAGTCCTGAGAGATCTTTTTGAAGTTCTTCACAGTCTGCTTTGGTCTTAACTATCTTGAACAGTTTAGTATCATCTGCAAACTTTGCCATCTCACTGTTTACCCCTTTCTCCAGATCATTTATGAGTAAGCTGAATAGGATTAGTCCTAGGACTGACTAGATTTTTTTCTCTCCTTTTCCATCAGTCTTCTCCCTCCTTGTAAAGCTCTTTCCTTCTTTTGATAGGTAAATATGTTCAGAAATTTTTACTCTTAGGAAAATTTCTTCCTTCCCTTCCCATGAATGTCATTTCAATTAAAGGCTGAAGTGCTCTGAAACTGACTTGTTTGCCCATGTCTCGGTGGTACCTCTGTTTTTCCTCCCTTCACTTACACTGAGTTGAGAAGGAAAGAAGCAATACCTGCTTAGAACTCTAAAATCAGACTTAGAGTTGAATCTTTCCCTGTTTGCTAACCACACCAATGTTACCCTTAATACCTCTGGAGCTGCTTCCTTGGGTGTTTCCTCATCAACAGAAACTGCCTGTTTGGAGCATTCAGGAAGTTTTATAGTGAGATGTGTGATCTGTGGGACATGATTCCTGAAGCAACTGGGAATACCTGAGTCCAGAGAGCCATGACACCTATTTAATGTGTTCAGTGAACCAAAGCTGCCCTCGGTGTAATTCATGCCCTGGGGATTAATGTGGCCCATTCTTTCCTAACCCTAATCCTAACCCTAAGCCTGGATCAAACAATTCATATTGATAGGCAATTGAAAACTAAATATATCATCATAATTATTCATAGTTACTAGAGAAGTGACTCATGAATTAATTCACCCTTTGAACTCGATTCTTCTGTCCTTTTTATCTTGTTATAGAATGAACACTTATGTTAGCTTTTCTGATTGTGCCTAATAATACTTTTGTGTTGCAAGTAAATCTACAAATAACTATATGTTTAATATATTGGTTTAATTTCTCAAATAAATATACAAAATTAGAGGTCCTATCCAATTGTTATGCATGTGGAGAATGAAAAAACTGACACCAACAAAATGTCTAAATAAATTCTTACAATTGTTGTGGCAACAGATTAATGTATTAATATTGGTATTTATTAGTATCTTACAGTTCTGTAATGTTAAATGGTTCTCCTTGGGAAAGTTTCCGGCTATTATTGTACATCAAAATATTTCTGTTAGAGGGTCTGATCTTAATCCCATTTAATTCAGTAGCAAAGCTCCCACAGAATTTAAATAGGGGGGGATTGGGTGCCTGTCTTGGATGGTGCTAAACTTTTTGTAATGTCCTATTATCTGTTTTTTGTAAGATTCTTATATAATGAAATATTTTTGTGGATGTTCCAGCCAGAATATAGGCAATGGCCCCTGCTATGAGTCATCGAACCATGCAAGGGCATGTGACCAGCTCATGTGACACTGGACTCCATCTTGTTCCTGTACTTTTCCACTAACTGTGCTCGGGGCTTTGTTTGGACCAATGAAGTTCCCTCCACATGGCAGAAGCTATGAAAGGAGGAAGTGACATCATCACTTGGCCTCACTCCCCCCACCCCCAACTGGACACCTGGAAAGATGGCTAGAGGACAAAGACTTTGACTGGGGAAGTGGCCCCAGGCAGGAAAGGAGGAATTCCAGCCTGTGTGTGGAAGATTGGTGAGCTGTTTGTATCATCACGGTGAGACACTGCTTGATTCAAATCCTGTCTAGGTTATAGAGCTTAGATTGTGATTTTGCTTTATTTCTTAGGTGATCTGCTATGATCTGTACACTTAATACTTATAATCAATTAAAATCTGTCTTTCTGTAGTTAATAAACCTGTTTTATATTTTTTTTACCTAAAACACTGTGTTATCTGAAGTGTAAAGAGAAATCTGCTAAGGAATGGGTGTGTGTGTGTGCATTGTCCTCTCCGCATTGAGGGATGGCGGATGGGGTAATAACTTACACTGGTCAGGCTTCTGACAAGGGAAGACAGTACAGGTCTAGGGCCCTAGGCTGGGGAGCAGGCGGGAACTGACTGAAGCCTATTGCTGGTTCATAGCAGCTGGCAAAAGCATTCATGTAACTCAGCTGGGTGTGTCCCTGCTTGTGAATGTTTGTGTCAGTGCAAGACCTCTCGCATTGTCACAGTATGAAAGGGAGTTCAGGTTGGTAGGACAGAGAGCTCAGCGGTGCCCCAGTTCCAGTTTGCACCCTGTAACACCCATCACAATTTTGCCTCAGGGATTAGGGTTCCCATTGCTCATTAAAAAGGTAGGATAAACTCTGATGCTGATTACAAGATGGAACTGCTTTGGAGGCAGGATGCAAATGTATTCCTGCTTGATGTAGGTCTGAAACACTGGAGTTCTATCTATCTACCAATCATCTTTTTTTTTTTTAACATCTTCTACTCCTTTCTAATTTTGTACTGATTTTTCCTTGTTTGAGTAAAACAATTAAATTTTGTTGTTGTTATTTTTATTCAGTTGAAAGGCCAGGAGTTGTATGCTGATGCAGACCAGCTAGGGATTTAGCTTTCACACGGCTGAGTGGGGAAAAACAGTAATGTTTAAAGAATGCTAATATATTTTCCCTCAAATCTTCTCTTTTTCAAAATGAGTGAATGACGTTTTGTTTTAAGCCTGTACAGAATGCTTTGAGCGAATGTTCTTAAGTTTTCCAGGCAAAAAAGGCTCACCTCGGAAGCTTTTTTATGCAAAATTTCATAAGAACAGAAGAAACATAAGAACAACCATCTTGGATAAGACCAGTGGTCCACTTAGCCCAGTATCCTGTCTTCTGACAGTGGCCAGTGCCAGATGGGAATGAACAGAACAGGGAATCATAGAATATCAGGGTTGGAAGGGACCTGAGGGGGTATCTAGTCCAACCTCCTGCTCAAAGCAGGACCTAATCCCTGACTAAATCATCCCAGCCAGGGCTTTGTCAAGCCTGACCATAAAAACCTCAAAGGAAGGAGATTCTACCACCTCCCTAGGTAACCCATTCCAGGGTAATCATCAACTGATCCATCCCGTCGCCCATCCCGCTCGCAACGTGACTGATTTTCTATTGCCTTGCAGCTTGTGTAGTCTTGTACACCTTTGAATCATAAGGCCCTGATCCAAAGCCCACTGAAGTCAGTGGAAAGATTCCTATTTAATTCAGCGGAGTTTGAATCAGCAGCTCATAGTTCACCGTTGTTAGTGACATCACAAGCTCAGTGGCCCAGAATCAGGCACGTTGGAACTAGAGCTGGTAAAAAGAGAAATGTAAAACAATTTGATTCAAAATTTCAAAGTCTTGGTTTGTAGGTTTCAATACACACTCGTTTAGAATGTTTGGCAAGGTATTTTTCTTTTAGCTTTTTCAGTTGTCCTTCTTTCCTCTTTTCTTCAGCCCTCTTCTGAAATTAAAAAGGAAAGACAAAGGGGCTGGGGGGAAGGGGATAAAAAGAAGAAACTAGGAAAATACTTAAACCAAAAATATTGGCAAGCAATACTGAAAAACGATATCATGGGACATTTTGAAAGTGGACACATTTGTTGTGAAAATTATCAGTTTAGGAATAGAAAATGGCTATTTTTGACTAAAAAAGCTTTTCATCTTTAAAAATGTCTGCCGCCTCTAATGGCAAACATTTCTCCACCAAAAATGAGTCAGAGCGAAAGAAAAATTTCCTACCAAATTCTGCTCACATCAAAACATTCTTCCTGCAAACACCAGAGTGATGAGCCAACCTTTGTCAAGCCACATAGCGAGTCTTTGCCTCCCCCTCCCCCTTTGTGGTTAGTCCACATAATAAATTAACAAATCTACAGTGGAGGCCAAAAAAAGAGGAGCTTAATATTTGAGCTCAAATGTAGATGCTCCTGCTTTTAGGACCTACTCCTACACAGCCAAAGGAAATGGGAGCTTTACCACTAACTTCAATGGGTGCTGGATCTGGTCCCTAATGCAGTAGATCCCGAGTCAATCTCTGTGTATGTCCCATGTCAAGCAACTGTAGTATTGCCACCCCCAAACATTCAAAAGTCATGACACAGATCCCCCAAACTCATAAGATTAAGGAAAAAATACAAATAGTTGGGTTCTTTTTGTTGGCCTTCTGGTTTTTGAGCCATAGGGGGGCACGTAGTTCATGTTTTCAAGTTTTTCTTTGTAATCCACAAGTGCTCGACAATTAATTGTCTTTAAATGAAAGCTGAGATTCACCTGACTCCAGGCACTGGAGCTTTAAGAAAAGCACCAAATGTCATGAGGCAGGCAATAAAATCACAGCAGTTGGCAACACTGTGAGTTGTCGCACATCCGTGCTTACAGAGATGTTAGTAACTTCTTCTATTTGCAATTTGTTCTTTTAAAAAATGTGTCCTGGCCATGAAAATAGAGATTTACATGTTTAGAAGGTGTCAGTCTAGTCTTTGTTGAGCCACTGGAACCCAGAAATGTTGGAAAAACAGATTTGGTTTTTATTTTGAATATTTTAATTTTTAAAGCCTAAGTAGCAAAAAGATATGCCAAGAGAATGCCCCACCTCCTCCTTGTCAGCTCTGCCCCCTCCCATGAAACCTCCTCAGCTGTGCCGTTCTTACCCCGTCTATCCCTATAAAGGCCAGGAACAGTATGGCTGTAAAACTCTTTGGTGTGTATCCTTTTCCCACTCATGCTAAGCACAGGCAATCTCTGAAAACCGACTGTGTAAAAATGTCACCTGCCTACACCACAGACCCGCTCCCTGTCTGCATTACAGCCACGTCTTCTATCTTCAGTGACAGAAATCAGTTTTTACTGCTGATTGTTTCTGTTAGCTCTGGAGAAGTGACATAGCCGAGAGAGAAGGAGCTGGACACTTTCCCAATCTTATGCATCATCAGTTAAATTGTTTCTTCAGGTCCAATTGATTATGTTTGGGCAAACCTACTGAAGGTGCTGTGACTGGATAGGTCTCCCTGAGGGCCCAGTTTGGCTAGTGGTGATGATGCATGAGGTGGACAATGCCCCATTTGTCTCTCAGAGAGCAGGTGAAGCTTGCAGAGAGAGAAAAAACTCCCAGGTTAGCAGTGAGATAGGATCTGAGCATACTTGGTGCAGATATTAGTGACAGACAATAAGCACTGAGAGCCATGATGCCGTTTTTACCAAGTGACTTTTCAAAGAGCTCACTACCTATTAAAGTGAACATGATGCGAGTGATAGGTGTCTGACTGACAGCTCTGGAGACTGAAGACTGTTCTCAGTCATCCACGTAAGACACACTGCGGGCAGCTGCAATAAAGACTTACACACAAGCCCGTTCCAACTAATGTTCCTCAGTGCTGACCTAGAAGCAACATCTCCAGGGGCTGATAGTATTCAGTCTCTGTGGCCTAGTCACTCTTTGCTTTCTCTGCTGAAGTTGCCAATGAGATACCAATAAGCACTAGTGCAATGGTGGAATTTGTGATGTGGGCAGAGCTGGTCAAACATTTTCCATCAAAATTATTCTTCATGAAATTGAAGACTTTCGATATTTTTTGTCATCCAAAATTTGAATTCCTGACAGCCCAAATATTTTTGGATTTAATTTGAAAACTAAAATACTTCAGTTCTGAAATACTGCCAAAGTGCCTCATGGAGCTGTAGCTCCAGTAACTCATGCTCCAGTTCTCCTTGGTGAGCCCCGTTCCCCAGCAAGACTTCATCTCTCATGATGCACTGGGGTCGTGTATCAGTAATGATACACCTCCTCCCGTCACCAAGAAGGGAGACCATAATGCATCATGGAACATGTAGGCCAACCAGGGAGCGCAGCCTGTAAAGAAATAGGGGAGCAAGCAGCTCTTGAACTACAACTCCCATGAGGCACCTCAACATCATTTCCAAGTCAAAATATGTCAGTGTACAGCCAAAATGTGATAAATTGTGATTTTTCAATGAAAATTTCAAACTTTCAGTGGAAAAACAAATTCCCAACCAGCTCTAGATGTGGCCACCTGTCATACTAGAAGATGCAGTGAGAGACCCAACTCATTGCACAAAGGCTATCAATCAGACATAAGATAAATCACAATTTCTGATCACTATCAACCGGGCTTTCAACCTGATGACTTGAGTGGAAAAGGAATGCAACTCATTCCCAAGAGTTACTCTGTCCTCCCCTCTTCAGCCTCTTGGATGGTTTATTTTCCTAGAATAGTCACTCAAAAACTATAGCTGGGGTTTGATTTTAGTGTTTTCCATTTAGTGTCCTGCCCTGCAGGATGTGCAGCTCTGAGCATCTCCATTTCCTTTTGAAATTTGAATATGTATTTAAGTCAGTCTGTTCCCAGTCTGCACTGTTTAATTGCTTAGTGCATCCCATGATGGAGATTAGGAGGTTTGGGGTTTGAGGAAGTCTCCTTTGTGGTTCCAGAGTTCCCAGTACAATGTAAATATTACGTCATGTTCAGAATATTACATATTCATGATCAGAATATGAATCGTTCTGCAGCTCATAGAATCATAGGACTGGAAGGAACCTCGAGAGCCCCTCAAGTCCAGTCCCCTGCACTCATGGCAGGACCAAGCACCATCTAGACCATCCCTGACACGTGTTTGTCTAACCTGCTCTTAAGAAGATCCAGTTACTCTTTAAAGCTGTGGGTTTTACCAGCTTCTGGAGTAGATCTGAATATACTTCACAGCTGTAACAACAACAGTCACTGGCAACCCCTTTGCTTTGATCGGAAGCTGAGAAAGGGCTTTTCTTTCAGACGCCAGCATGAACTGAAGTTCTATTCAGATGTTCTTTACCACATGGGAGCAGTGTTCGTAGCGCAATTTGGATCCTGGTAAGTGAGACTCTATTAGTGAAATTTAAAAAAAAATTGTATTCAGCTATGTGGGAGTTGAAAATTATATGAACTTTTATGTTCAAAGGAACAAAATATTTTAAAACATCCAAAACTGTTCACTCCTAACTTGGATTCAGTTTCTATTTGTTTGGGAATGACGGGGTCAAATAAAATAAGCAATATGCTTGGATTTTGACTCTTCTGATAAGAAATGATTTGAAATAATTATTTGCATTACAGTAATGCCTCAACTGAGATCAGGTCCCCATAAAACCAGGCAATGTACAAACACATCATAAGAGACAATCCATGCCCCAACAAGCCTGCGATCAAAAGGGACAGGACAGACACAGGATGAGAGACAAGAAGTATTATTATCCTAATTTTGCAGGTGGGGAACTAAGGCACAGAGAGATAAAGGGTGACTTTTTCAAAAGGGCCTAAATCACTTAGGAGCTTGTGTCCCATTTTCAAAAGTCCCATTTGAAAATAGGAATTAGGGTCCTAAATTACATAAACATTTTTGAATATTTTCCTCTGTGTCATGTTCATGAAGGATAAGAGAAGGTATCTCTGGTAGAGGGGGAATTGAATCCATATCTTCAGAGACCCACTCCAGTGCCTTTAATACAAGACTTATCCTTCCTCTTTCATTAGACTGATGTCAATTTTTGTGTATCAGTATAGTAATAACGTAACTAATACACAGTGTACAGCGTTGGCATTTAACATAATAATACGTCTGGGGTGTTTCGCTAAGGGAAAGAGCTAAATTTATACATCTGTAACTAAACACTGTACCTATACTGCTCTTGTATTGACAGTTCTGGGTCCCTCAGGTTCTATGTTTATTCACCAAACAGCATCACCAGTAACAGAGCAAGTTTCCTTGCCACACTGTTCCTAAAAGGCTGACTTGCTAGGGCAGGGGTAGGCAACCTATGGCACGTGTGCCAAAGTCAGCACACACAAGCTGATTTTCAGTGACACACTACCTGGATCCTGGCCAGTCCGGGGGGCTCTGCATTTTAATTTAATTTTAAATGAAGCTTCTTAAACATTTTAAAAACCTTATTTATTTTACATACAAAAATAGTTTAGTTATATATTATAGACTTATAGAAAGAGACTTTCTAAAAATGTTAAAACATATGACTGGCACGCAAAACCTTAAATTAGAGTGAATAAATGAAAACTTGGCACACCACTTCTGAAAGGTTGCCGGCCTCTGTGCTAGGGTAAGAGCTCAATCTCTGAGCTTCCACTCCTTCGCTTCTGCAATGCGTTCCAGTTCTGGTGGGCGATCTTTGTCATACATTTACCACTCTGAAATAGACCCAAGAACTTTTTCAACTTACTGAACACCTACAGTACCACTCACTCAATCCACCCATCCTCAAACTCTTTCACACATCTGTCTGTCTGCTCTACAGAGATATTACCTGGTAATATCTTTTACTGGACCAACAGTCAGGTCTTTATGTAGCCCTGTGTCACTCAAAGGCTTGTCTCTTTCACCAGCAGAAGTTGGTCCAATAAAAGATATTACCTCACCCACCTTGTCTCTGTAATATCCAGAGATCAACACGCCTATAGCCACACTGCCTGCCTTCCGGTGCATTCTCCCAGCCGCCTTCTCACTAATCCAATCGCACAATTCTACTTACTCCATTTGACGGCCCACTGACTCATCCATCTACCGTCTCAACTCCCTACACAACCATCGACTCCCCACTCCTTCTTACACCAACAATATGCTCACCTATCTATCAGTCCACCAGTTTGCTAACACATCCGATTGTCCATCACAACGGACACTCCCATCCAGCTACAAACCAATTCACCCTGCCAACCACCAATTCACTTACATTCCTTTATTCATGCGGCCACACACTGACTCACCTACCATCTAATACATCCACCCAGTCACCCATTTACACAGTATACCAAATACAAGGGGATACATTATGGAAAGCATTCAAATTATTGGATGCATAAGACTGAATTAAACACTCAGTTGTTTTGTTTTCTGCCTGTCACTACAGAAACCATTTTAAGCAAACCCTAGAGAAGAGTTTGGTACCTTCTTTATACATTATAGGGTTGAATGTTTGTGAATATATATCCCTGGGTCTCAAATCTCAAAGCAGTAGGCATGCAAAAATATGTATGCATTTGCATGCTTTGTACACAGAATGACGACTGGACATGAAATAGTTCATCTTCTCTTGATTCATCTTTTCGGCAGGTATCAGAAGTGGGAGTCATGGAAGAGAAAAATTGTACCGTAGCAACCCAATTCATTCTCATGGGATTCACAGATGACCCAAAGCTGCAGGTCAACTTCTTTGTGTTGTTCCTGGTGATCTATGTTATCACCCTGGTGGGGAATTTCGGGATGATCATTTTGATCAGAATCAGTTCCCGACTACACTCCCCCATGTACTTCTTCCTGTGCAGCTTGTCTGTTGTTGATATCTGCTATTCATCTGTTGTCACCCCAAAGATGTTGGCAAACTTCTTAGCAGAGAACAAAGCCATTTCCTACTCTGGGTGTTTTTCTCAACTGTATTTTTTTGTTGCCTGGGTATGTACAGAGTGCTTCCTCCTGGGTGCAATGGCGTATGACCGCTACGTGGCCATCTGTAAACCCTTGCTTTATTCATCAGTTATGTCCCATAAAGTCTGTGTCCCACTGGTGGCTGGCTCCTATATCACTGGCTTCACAAATGCCATGATTACTGTGTGTGTTATTACCAGGTTACCATACTGTGGTTCCAATATCATCAGCCATTTTTTCTGTGACACCCCTCCACTGCTAGCCCTATCATCCTCTGATAGCTCCATCGCTGAAAATACCATTTCTCTTTTAGCTGGTTTCACCTGTATCAGCTCCCTCCTGATAATCCTCTTCTCTTACCTGTACATCTTGGCTGCCATTCTGAAAATCCACTCTGCCGAGGGCAGGCACAAAGCCTTCAACACCTGTGCCTCCCACCTGACGGCCGTCACCATGTTTTATGGAACTCTGATCTTTACATACTTACGCCCCAAATCCAGCTACTCACTGGGCCAAGACCAGGTGGCCTCTGTGTTCTATACGGTGGTGATCCCCATGCTGAACCCCCTGATCTACAGCCTGAGGAACAAGGAGGTGAAGGACGCCCTGAGGAGATCTCTGGGGAGGGGAAGTGGTTTCAAGATGAATGTGTTTCCATGTCATTCTAATAACCAATAACAAACCTTTTCATCTCCTCTCTTTATTGTTTCAGGGAATGTGTTTGAGGTGATTGCTCTGTCAGGTGCTTTTTCCATTGGTGTTGTAAATAATAACCACATCTCAATGAAATGCTCACTTAAAGCTGGCCATGAAACCACTGACCTTAAAATAGTTTTAGAGACCCATATCTGCTCACTTGAACAGTCTGTAAGGCTCTCCAATTCTACAGTGATGTGCCCTGTATAAGAATGTAGATTGGTACACAGAGAGGCAGACAGATAGTTTCAGAAGTATATATCACAGAACGATCATTTTGTAAGCATGGGAGAAGAAACATTTGTACTTTACATTCTGGTATCAGCCAAGCCATATGGCAGGATGGCATAGAGTAAATTAAGTAAATTAATTTAATGTGCTTTTTAAAAAAGGGAACACAATGTACAGCTACGTATACCATTAGTGTAATAACCACACAACAAGCACTGAGATCAGCAGTCCCTGACCTCTCTTTTGGCAAACATGTATTGCGATTATAGTGTTGCATTGTTATTGCTACCTTAAACCCGGGCTCTAACTACTATGAGTGCCTCCTTTGAACCTCAGGCGAGATCCACTTGTTGATGGAAAGGTCATGGATGGAAGTTCAAATCAGAAAACTCTGCCTCTATTCAGAGGCCCGTAACGAATACATGACCCAAATACAAAGAGGCTAGTTCTAGTGAGACTATGAAAATTAATTATATCTGCCACTTACACCCTCATCCATTACAAGTGTCTGTATTAGGTTAGACAGTGCTACAATGGAATCATCTCAGGCCAGGTCTACACTACCACTTTTGTCGGTATAACTTATGTCGCTCAGAGGTGTGAGAAAAACACCTCCCTGAGTGACATAAATTACACCATCAGAAGCACCGGTGTGTACAGCATTAGTAGGAGCATTGCCAGCAGATTGAGGGAAGTGATTATTCCCCTCTATTCGGCATTGGTGAGGCCACACCTGGAGTAGTGCATCCAGTTTTGGTCCGCTCCACTTCAGAAAGGATGTGGACAAATTGGAGAGAGTCCAGCGGAGGGCAATGGAAATGATTAGGGGACTGGGGCACATGACTTACGAGGAGAGGCTGAGGGAACTGTGGTTTTTTAGCATGCAGAAGAGAAGAGTGAGGGGGGATTTGATAGCAGCCTTCAACTACCTGAAGGGAGGCTCCAAAAAGGATGGAGCTCAGCTGTTCTCAGTGGTGGCAGATGACAGAACAAGGAGCAATGGTCTCAAGTTGCAGTGGGGGAGGTCTAGCTAGGATATTAGGAAATGCTATTTCACTGGTAGGGTTGTGAAGCACTGGAATGGGTTCCCCTAGGGAGAGGGTGGAATCTCCTTCCTTAGAGGTTTTTAAGGCCCGGCTTGACAAAGCCCTGGCTGGGATGATTTAGTTGGGTTGGTCCTGCTTTGAGCTGGGGGTTGGACTAGATACCTCCTGAGGTGTCTTCCAGCCCTGATATTCAATGATTCTCTGTTGGTGGCAGAAGTTCTCACGCCAATATAGCAACCACCACTCATGGAGGTGCTTTTATTAGGCCAACAGGAGAGCTCTCTCGCATCAGCACAGAGCGGCTACATGAGCGATCATACAGCAGCGCAGCTGCATTAGTACCTCTGTGCTGCTGTAAACGCTCTAGTGTAGACATGATCTTAGCCATTGAGAGCAAAGGGATGCTGGTACAATAACTGACCAGAACTGTACAGAGACAAGATGGAGGAGGCAATGTATTTTCTTGGACCAATTTCTGTTGGTGACAGAGACAAGTTTTTGAGCCGACATAGAGCTCTTCTTCAGGTCTGGGAAACTAACTCAGAATAGCACAGGTCAATACGTGGTGGAATCAATTGTTTAGTATAAGTAGTTAACACATGTTTCAAGGGACCATTCAAGGTGCAAGTGGCCTGTTAACACCCTTCCAGTCATAGGGAGGAAAGGGGGTGGGAAGACCCACCTCAGCTCCTCAAGTTCTTGTGCTCCGATACCTCCCTCAATGAACTCCTGCTCTATATGGCAGCTCCAGGGAAATCATCTCCATCCTCGTTATCCTCATCTCCTACATTTTCATTGTCATCTCTGTCCTGAGGTCCTCACTCAGTGAATCTCTTGATTAATCTGGTAAAACGTCACCAGTGCGGAAGTGCAGAACAAGAAGGGGACTGGCTGAGCGAATGAGATATAATGACCTATATCAACAGACATGGGTACATAACAGATGTAAGGGGTAATGGGACGTGCATGTGTTTTGGGTTTGGGTATTAAATTTGACCCGATGTGTATTTATTTAAAGATTTAGGGTCACAGGATCGCAGATTCTTTTGGGTTGGAAAGGAATCATTTAATCCATCTCTCCCTGATCCATGGGGGGCAGATGGTTTTCTGGACTCGGACTCAGCTGAGCTGGGTTCATGCTTCTGCTCTGCCACAAACTGGACAAATCACTTAAATTGCCCCGGAGGACAGTACCGCCTTTACACTGATATTAAGTTAAAAAAAAGTCTCTCTCCTCCCTCTGATGTGTTGTGGTCTGCTCCGCAGAACTAAAGCAGTGAGTTAATTGCTGAGCAGTGGGGATGGGGGAATAAATAGTAAGGATTTTAAGGAAGATAGTTTTGGAGAAAGGGAACGGCTCAAGATTTTGAGACTGAGACGTGGTGTCTTTCCCCTTTCTATCACGAGTTCCAATCCAGGGAGGAGGTGATTTCAAAGCAGGACATACCTTGGAAAGCAGGATTTTCTAATCCCGCTCAAGGTCTGTGAGCCCAGACAGATGATGGGTCTTGCAATGGGAGACGATTGTTTTCAGCGCTAGGTCACAGATCTTCTTGGTAAATTCTCAGAATGGAGAGGGGTAACTAGCAGTGTTCCCCAAAGGGTCAGTCCTAGGACCAATCCTATTCAATTTATTCATAAATGATCTGGAGAAAGGGGTAAACAGTGAGGTGGCAAAGTTTGCAGATGATACTAAACTGCTCAAGATAGTTAGGACCAAAGCAGAATGTGAAGAACTTCAAAAATATCTCACAAAACTAAGTGTTTGGGCAACAAAATGGTAAATGAAATTTAATGTGGATAAATGTAAAGTAATGCACATTGGAAAAAATAACCCCAACTATACATACAATATGATGGGGGCTAATTTAGCTACAACAAATCAGGAAAAAGATCTTGGAGTCATTGTGGACAGTTCTCTGAAGATGTCCACGCAGTGTGCAGAGGCGGTCAAAAAAGCAAAAAGGATGTTAGGAATCATTTAAAAGGAGATAGAGAATAAGACAGAGAATATATTATTGCTCTTATATAACTTGATGGTACGCCCACATCTTGAATACTGCGTACAGAAGTGTTCTCCTCATCTCAAAAAGGATATATTGGCATTAGAAAAGGTTCAGAAAAGGGCAACTAAAATGATTAGGGGGTTGGAATGGGTCCCATACGAGGAGAGATTAAAGAGCCTAGGATTTTTCAGCTTGGAAAAGAGGCGACTAAGGGGGGGGATATGATAGAGATGTATAAAATCATGAGTGATGTGGAGAAAGTAGATACGGAAAAGTTATTTACTTATTCCCATAATATAAGAACTAGGGGCCACCAAATGAAATTAATGGGCAGCAGGTTTAAAACAAATAAAAGGAAGTTCTTCTTCACGTAGCGCACAGTCAACTTGTGGAACTCCTTACCTGAGGAGGTTGTGAAGGCTAGGACTATAACAGCATTTAAAAGAGAACTGGATAAATTCATGGAGGGTAAGCCCATTAATGGCTATTAGACAGGATGGGTAAGGAATGGTGTCCCTAGCCTCTGTTTGTCAGAGGGTGGAGATGGATGGCAGGAGAGAGATCACTTGATTATTACCTGTAGGTTCACTCCCTCTGGGGCATCTGGCATTGGCCACTGTCGGTAGACGGGATACTGGGCTAGATGGACAATTCGTCTGACCCAGTACCCAAAACCCCTTATGTTCTGTTTTTTTTAACAACCATTTCAGTGGGTGGAACCAACATTCCATGTATGCAAACAGCACCACAGGGAAACCCAATGACATTATCTCAGCAGCAGAGCAGATGCTGAGGACCATTTTAACTGCATGCACCTCTTTCCACAGCTTTTTTATTCTTCTAGAAAGTGGGACAGAACATGAGAAAGGCAAGTGTTTATTTGCCAGTAGTTCTATTACAAAATATTACGGTTGCTCCCAAAAGGACTGAAAGAAGGAAATGAAATGAGTTATGGCAATAAATAAATGTGTGGAGGCATATACTATTTGTGGTGGATTTGAATAAATGAATAAAGAAGGATGATGGGGAGAGAATGGTGTTCATCTGGCTTATGCAAACCTTTCACTGCATGTAGGCAACAGTCCTCTATCCTCAGAAAAACTTGAAGATCATAGAAATTACAGAGAGAAATTCTTTCTGAGAATTGATCCTATGAAGGGAAGGTTTGCTGAAGTGCATGTTTCTGTGCCCTAATGAAGAAGTTGGCTGAAAATCTGGATGCAACTGTGGTCACTAGAAATTATAAAAGCTCGCATGTGGGATAAAAGGTTGGATATTAGGAAACACTATTTCACTAGGAGGGTGGTGAAGCACTGGAATGGGTTACCTAGGGAAATGGTGGAATCTCCATCCTTAGATGTTTTTAAGGCCCGGCTTGACAAAGCCCTGGCTGGGATGATTTAGTTGGGAATTGGTCCTGCTTTGAGCAATGGGTTGGACTAGATGACCTCCTGAGATCTCTTCCAACCCTGATATTCTATGATTCAAAAATGTTGACTAGTATTATTGCCCTGGACCTTGACATTCCTGTGTGTACCCCAGAATCTGACAGTACTGCTGTCAGCCATTTTGTATGTGCAGCCGCTGCCAACTGAAAACCAAACATCATATCGCTAGGAATAATAGCCTTTGTGAGACAGGGTCGGACAGCTGCATATTTGCTGTTTGTTATTTAGAATAGGAGGATGTGACAGAAAGTTTTGGAGAAAAGTGAGTGGATAGCGATGTTTTAGGCAGGGCTGGCTCCGGGTTTTTTGCCGCCATCGAAGAAAAAAAAAAAAGCCGGAGTGCTGCCACCGAAGCAAAAGAAAAAAGAAAAAGTGCCAGAGTGCTGCCCCTTGAAAAGTGCCTCCGCAAGAACATGCTTGGTACGCTGGTGCCTAGACATGTTGTTGTTATGGCTAGAAACACTAGAAATGTTTTGAGATAATGAGTAGTTTGTTGAAATTAGGAGAATTGGTGACCCAGTAGAGGTTATTATGCTGTGCCACTAGGAGTCACCATAGGTTATGCACTTTGGTAGAGTTAGCTATAAAAGATTAGGTAAAAGTAAATATCTCGGAGCAGTCTGAGGGAGCTTTTTCTTTTGGAAGGAAAAGAGCGTCCCTGGAAATCCAGCTGGTGATGATTTAAAACCATCTTAGATTGATGGTAACTATATCTGGGATGTTCTAAACTGATTGCTTCTGCCTGTGAGTGCTTAATAGCTAATAAATTGTAGTTTTAGATAAGACTGCACTTGCTTGTGTTAATTTTTCCTCAGCCAGAGCGCTGTGTTCCCATTGATTTACTCCTGACACCATCTGGAGCGAAACAGTTAAATTACTGATGCTGTGGGATCTGAAAACCCTGGGTAACAGTATTTTTGAATTTACTCATCCTTAAAAGAGCGGTAGGACTACTGCCAGCCTTATAGGCAGGGTGGTTTGCCCTGAGTTGCTTAGCCATCTGGGGGCTGAGGAAGTTGTGCACATGCCTAGTGGCTGAATTTTAGGCGCCTAGCTGATTTTGGTAGCAGAAACTTAGGACTTGTCTACACTTGAAACACTACAGCAACACTGCTGCTGCACTTCAGTGTAGAGGCTACCTACCCTAATGGGAGAGACTCTCCCATCACCATAGTTAATCCACCTCCTGGAGAGATGGTAGCTAGGTCGATGGAAGAAGTCTTCCATCGTTCTAACGTTATCTGCATGCGGACTTCGGTCAGATTCATTACCCCACTCAAAGGCCACCCTCTGCTCCAGCCCCCGCCCCTCCTGTAAGCAGTAGGGTCAGGACCATTCCTCTGCTCCTATCCCTCTCCTCCTTTGAGGAGTGGGAACAAGATGGCTCCTCTGCACCTTCCTCCTCCTCTCCTGGCAGCAATGGGGAAGGTACGTCACCTCAGCTCCTCCTCCCTCCCTAAAATGAATAGGCAGTAGGTTTAAAACAAACAAAAGAGAACTCTTCTTCACACAATGCAGAGTCAGCCTGTGGAACTTGTTGCCAGGGGATGTTGGAAGAGCAAAACTATAACCAGGTTGAAAAAAAGAAAAGAAAAAAGAATGAGCTACGTTGATAGAGGAAAAGTCCTTCAATGGCTTTTACCCCCTGCTCTGGTTATCCTAAGCTTCTAACTGCCAGAAACTGGGATTGGATGACAGAGAACTAATCACTCAATAATTGCCCTGTTCTGTTCATTCCCTCTGAAGCATCACCTGGCATTGACCACAGTCGGAAGACAGGGTGGGAGATGGAGGGGCTGAAATAACGGGGTCAACACATCAAAACCTCAGACCTTCCACGAGCTACAGACTGGCATCTCACCTGGTGTTATTTTTCCCCACGGAGACCAAGTATTCTCCTCAGTCTCCCACCCCTAGACTCTTTGGTGGACACGGGCAGTAGGCAGCAAAGGAGGGGGACACAGAATAGCTCAAGTGGCAGAGTAGGTGGACAAAGTGACAGAGGCAGAGGAGCCAAAAGACAGAGGGTGAGATGAAACAATCAGACCGATGGGGAAATATTTAACATCTTCTTCCTTCAGCAAATTTCAAAACCCTGTTTAGAAAGAAGAAGCATTTGTAAAAAAGACCCTGAAAGCTAGAGTGTGTAAGGGAACAAAAACCGTGAGGGTCAGAATAAAATAAAAGGGTGTGTGTGTTGTAAATAACATGTCAGTTGAAGATGGCGGTGTGAAGAAAGTGTTTTATGTGGTCCACTCTGTCAGGGGGCCCGTGTCACATGATCAGATCAACCCACAGTTATTCTGCCCAGAGTGCAAAGCCTGTCAGAGCACAGCCATCACACCGATAGTGCCATGGTTCTCAATCAGGGGTCCAGGGCTCCCGGGGGGTCAGCCAAGCTGGGTGGGCGTAAGACTTGCTGGGGCACAGGGCAGAGAGCTGAAGACCAGAACCCCAAAGCCCCCCACTCATGGCTGAAGCTGAAGCCTGAGCAATGTCGGTTCACAGGGCCCCCTGTTTGGGCAGTGAGAAATTGGGGCCTTGGGCAATTACCCTGCTTGCTACCTCCTACACCAGCAATGGCTTTTATATGCAGAAAAAACATTGCTGTGGCACAGGGGGGCCAGGGAATCATGTTGGGGGGGGACTCAGAAAGAAAAAGGTTGAGAACCCCTGACCTACACAATCTATAGCACCAGATTGCCCATAGCCACACACCCTTTAAAGAAGCACTGGGCACCAGATTGTCTTCTCATGTCCAAAAAGCCTTATGTTTAAGGGGCCTGGTTCCTCTCTCTCAAACACCAGTTGTGTCAATGGTACATTTGTTTCTTCAGTCCCCACAACTTGGCCCATATAACATCCCTTGATTAGCTGCTTGATTTTGGGTGTTGGCAAGGCCTGATTCAAGGGACTTTTAGGGGTTTCCTTCTTTCATCAACAGGCCTTTTTGAGCTGCCCATCCTCTTTGATACAAAAATTGGGCAACCACTGTCTTAGTCAACAGTTTAGGGAGAAATGAACACTTCTGCAGTCCACTCGGCTGTCTCCTGAGCTAAGGGGGAACTTTTGTTTGGGTCGTAGCGGGACGGGATGGGGTGGGGCGGGGTGGGAGGGTTGTGAAAAGGAAAGGAGGTAGGATGAAAACCTCTGCCCCCTTAGTTGTGTATTTCAGGTTTTATACTTGTTGATAGGGTAAGTATAAAAAAAAGGGACATATGTTCTTCTGACAATAGGCCCGTGTACGTGTGTTGGAGTAGGGTAGTTGTATGGGCAGTGAGAAATCTGGCCCAACACAAAGTATCCCTGAACCACTCAGTTCTCCCCTTTTCATCAAGTCTCCTCTTAAATCAGACCCTTTCCCACTGTAGTTATACCTTTTAACTTTCCCTCTGTCCCTCTGCACTGGGACTTCAGTCTTACCACCGTTGCTTTCAGTCATTTCTCATGTCTCTCGTTTACTGGCTTGTATTATTTAATGTTGCCAAGTAGCTAGACTTACAGCTTGTGGAAGATCAAAATATAAAGTGTTCAATAAGACCAGACAAACGATAATTGAGGGCCCATTCAATGTGATGCTGAAGCGAAAAATGTAATTGTTCTCTGCAGATGTTGCTACAAAATATCTCCAAGCATGCCAGCGCCCTCCTGATTCTTTGCTAATTTTATTTATTTCCTATATCTTATAGTCCATGAAACAGAGTTCAGGAATAGGAGAAGAAACAATGGGCTTCAATTGCAGCAAGGGAGGTTTAGGTTGGACATTAGGAAAAACTTCCTAACTATCAAGGTGGGTCAGAACTGGAATAACTGACCCAGGGAGGTTGTGGAATGTCCATCATTGAAGATTTTTAAAAATGAGTTAGACAAACACCTGTCAGGATTTCTCTAGATAATATTCAGTCCTGCAATGAGTGCAGGGGAGTGGAATAGATGACCTTTCAAGGTCCCCTCCAGTCCTATGATTCCATGATCTCACAAAGGGCCCTGCACCGGGGGGTGGGCTGGGCTTGGGGAATGCCAGCTTATGCTTGACATTCAGCTCCACTGTATACCCCATCACACACATAACACACACAGTGCCCACTACACACCAAAAACACACACACACACACACAGAGTGACACTGAGCTCAATCAGAATGCAGAATAATCTCTGCTGGGTAGCTGGGACAGCTGGAATATTTCCAATCAGCCTGAACAAAGCGAACTGAAGGGGATTCTGCTGCCCTGGCAGGGAGATAGGACTAGATTTCGCAACTGGTATTTTAGATCGTCAGCTTCTCTGAGGCCTGGTTTATGCTTAAAAATTATATCAATCGAGCTCCATCACAGAGAGCAGGGAAACTTTTCATACTATGTTTGAGGCAGTTAGCTTGTACTGATGTTCAGTGAAATTCTTCCATTGACATAGCTACTGCCTCTCGGAGACATGGATTAACTACATCAATGGAAAAACCCTTCCATCAATGTAGAAAGCATCTACATTATGGGGCTGCTGCATGCGATAGCTGAGTCAATGCACAAATGTGTTACAAATACTCCTAATAGGTTTGTCTCAAAACAACTTGTGTGTTCAGGGGGAGGATTTAGGTTCCGGTCGCAACGCAGCCACTGTAGGAGGCGGTCGTGGTCCTTCCCGTTGTAATTTTTAACCCAATAGTTGGGGTGCTCACCTGTGAGGTGGGAGATCCAGGTTCAATTCCCCCTTCTGTCCAGTGCTCAGAAGTAATTTCAGCAGAAAAGGTGACAGTCCCAATGAGGCTCTCTGTGACCAAATCCAGCACACTATGCAGTTGGGTTTCCTGCATTTCCTGTGATGCTTCCTGTTTTTGTTCACTTATCTCAGTTGGGCCCTGCAGACCTTGTTGGAATACAAGCAATTTAATAATAATAACAATAGAATAATGAACAATACTACCATGGGCTCTGTGAAATTACATTGCAATTGGATGGGAATTGAATTCACCTGTTTCCATTCCACATCACTAAACCAGTACAGAGTTAAACAGATTCAGGAATTGGTTAGGAGTTTATTCATTGCTCTCCTCAGGGAGTCCTTCACCTCTGTGTTCCTCAGGCTGTAGATGAGAGGGTTCAACATGGGGATCACCAGCGTGTAAAACACTGAGGCCACTTTACCTGTGTCCGTGGAATAGCTGGAGGTAGGACGTAAATACATGAAGAGGAGGGTGCCATAAAACAGGACCACCACAGTCAAGTGGAAAGAGCAGGTGAAGAAGGTTTTGCGCCGGCCCTCGGCAGAGCGGATCTTCAGGATGGTGGAGATGATATAGACATAGGAGAGGAGGACAGTCACAAAGATGCTCACTGTAATGCAGCAAGTGAAAGCAAACAACACAATCTCATTGATGCGGGTGTCAGAACAGGAGAGCGCCAACAGTGGGGAAATGTCACAGAAGAAATGATTGATGATGTTGGAGCTGCAGAATGACAGCTGAAATATAAAACACATGCATATCATTGAATCCACAAACCCCACAGCGTACACCCCAGCCACAATCCATTTACAACGCTGCCTGGACATGGTGACCGTATAGAGCAGCGGGTTACAGATGGCCACATAACGGTCATAGGCCATCACAGCCAGCAAGAGGCACTCAACACCTGTAAAAACAGAGAGAGCCATTTGCACAGCGCAGGCAGTGTAAGAAATGCTTTTCCTCTTGGCTAAGAAATTCAGCAGCATCTTAGGGGAAATTATCGAGGAAAGGCAGAGGTCACAGAAAGACAAATTACTGAGGAAAAAGTACATGGGGGTGTGGAGTCGGGGGTCAATCCTGATTAACAAGATCATCCCCCCATTCCCCACCAGGGTGATACCATAAATCAGTAGGAACACCCCAAACAGGGGGACCTGCAGCTCCGGACGATCTGTCAGTCCTGTGAGAATGAACTCAGTCACCTCCGAGTGATTTCCCTTTTCCATCTCCTCTGAACAGAGATCAGGCAGCTACAGAGATGTGGGCAGGTGGATGGTGCAGAAAACCTGTCCCTTCTCTGTAATGAAGTAAGTGAAGATAAATGGAGATCAGTTTCTTAATGGACATCAGTACCCGCTCAGGGAGGGTTTAGTCCACAGAGCCAGATGTTCACAGCTGGTCATTCCAGGTGTTTGATAAGATGCACACACTGTGCAAATACAATGACATGCAGGTTTATCATGCCCCGCACACAAACACTCCTGTTCACTAATCCAAACAGTAAACAGTGACTTGTTACTCTGAGACAATCAGTTTGAAGAGATTATTCCTTAGCTAAAGAAATGGTGAGAGTAGAGGAGTGTCAAACTTTCCACCCTCTTTGGGCAAGGGGAGCTCTGTGACTTGGCATGTTGTGTTGGGGTAAAGTTGCTTACTGTGCTAATGAAGCTTTTTGGCATTTACTTTAGCCTGTATGAAAACCCAGAGATACAATGGAAAGCACTGGCTTCAGTGACTATGTAATTGCTTATTTTTTCCAACCAAGGAGGTTGCTCCTTTAGGTGAAGGGGTAGGAGTTGGGACTGAGGCTTTTAGTGCTGGAGGTCTTGAATTCAATACCTGCTGATCCCCATGGTGTCTATATGTGTGTGTCACTGTAATTCAGGACAATAGCACGTACCTGCTGAGAAGAGAGAGAGATGATGGCATTTCCCCATCAATAGAAACTGCCAGTTTGGAGCATGCGGGAAATTTTATACTGAGATGTGTGATCTATGGGACATGATTCCAGAATCAACCGGGAATACCTGAGCTCAGATAGACACAGCACCTAATTAATGGGCTCAGTGAACCAAAGCCACTTTGGTGTAATTGGTGCCCTGGGGATTAATTTGACCAATGCTTTCTTACTGTGTTATGAAATGATGCAATTTCTACCAGAGTTACAGAGTATGAGTTTGGGGTACATTTCATCCCGCTGTTGTCAGTGCAAGCCAGATACTGCATAGAGCAGATCCACAAAGGGTTTTTTTTTGTTTGTTTGTTTTTTGTGGAGACCAAAATCTTTTTGCTAAAACTTAATATTTCATCTGGAAATACCACGGGGGTGCCTCAGATACCACACACCACCAAGAGGAGCTCAGGAGGAGACCACAGCATGCTATGGACTTCTACAGTTCACAAAACTATCCCTCTTGCATGCATATTATCAATAAACTATTGTTTTATCTAATCCAGTGTGTTTAAATAGAAGTGTCTGAGAAACTACGTTGCATGCATTTTAAAGCCTCTAAAGAAATAATGGACAATGTAACTTGTATTGTCCAGGAGAGGACTGGGCAGCACAGGACGTACATTTTGGGAGGGAAATCGAAGACTGGGGTGTGTGTTGGGATCCCCCTGCAGTAGAACCAAGGGTAATGAGAGCCTGAGTGTAACCCAACTATTCCTGGCCAGGCTGCAGTTATACACACATGCTCAGGGTATGATTTGCCTGCTAGATGGTTGTTTGTGAGTGGCCCAGGGGGAAGCCACTTCAGCAAGGCATTGAAAGGTTGCAGGCAGGTGTGGCATGGCTCCTGATTAGTCTGGGTTGGACTCTGGTATGTCACAGCCACCAACCTAGAAACTATCCCAGTAACACCAAAGGTGTGGTGCTGACTGACGGTAGTGTTTGATTGACATGAAAGGGTGAGGTCACCACAGGGATTGTCCCATGCACTGATCCATGGCTGCAGATGCACAAGGACATTGTGATAATCACCTCCCCCCAAGGAGATCCATGGGAGGCCCAGTGATGACACTTCTCTTTCTTGCTATGGAAGCAGAAATTATCCCCCAGGGATGTTCAGGCTTGGCTGGTATTATCAGTGCTCCAGGGCATGTTGGTGCCCCCTTCTCCTAAGTGGTGCCAACCTGTGAGGCATTGCAGGGTTGATTGTATTAGGAGGGAAAATTGAAGATCCAAGTCAGCTCTATTCTTTGGTATAATCCTTGGTGGATGGGTGTTAAAGAATGTACACAAAGTCCCGCTTCCCTGAACATCAGTAGAAACAACCAGCAGCCAGCAATCTCTGTATTCAGAAACTCCCAAGTCTGACACTCCAGGTCTGTGCCCAGGAAACACTATGCCCCTACTTCCTCTAGGAGTCATGCTCACAACTCCTCCTTCTGGCTTCTCTGCCTCCTGTGACCCGGAGGTGACTCGGGCAGTCCTCACTGAACATGCCAATGTTATGGCAGGCTGAAAAAAGGAGGATATTCCCCAAACTGGTGGTTAACACTGAAGAGCTCTGGAGATGCTGCTACAAAGTTTCGCCGAGCATGCCAGATCCCTCTTGATTCTTTTCTTAATTTTATTTATTTCCCATAATTTATAGTTCGTGAAACAGAGTGTGACGTTGCACCCCATAATGCTTTATAGAAATGTGGTCATGGCTTTAAATATGACATAACTGGAATATGATTTATGCTAGATAGGCCATGTAACATATCTCTGCAAAGGTTATTATCTACTGCAGGGGTCGGCAACCTTTCAGAAGTGCTGTGCTGAGTCGTCATTTATTCACTCTGATTTAAGGTTCCGCGTGCCAGTCATACATTTTAACATTTTTAGAAGGTCTTTTTCTTTAAGTCTATAATATAGAACTAAACTATTGTTGTATGTAAAGTAAATAAGGTTTTTAAAATGTTTAAGAAGCTTCATTTAAAATTAAATTAAAATGCATAAGAGCCCCCGGACCAGTGGCCAGGAACCGGGCAGTGTGAGTGCCACTGAAATTCAACTCAGGTGCCGCCTTTGGCACACGTGCCATAGGTTGCCAACCCCTGATCTACTAGATACATTCATCCTATTTGTATGCATGTATTATCTTTTTACTGCAAGTTATGAATATTGGCTGTGTACTTGTTTGAATTTAAGTAGCCTTAGGGCATGGCTACAATTGCAAATTTGCAGCGCTGCAGCAGGGTGTGAAAACACACCCTCTCCAGTGCTGCAAATTGCGGTGCTGCAAAGCGCTAGTGTGGTCAAAGCCCCAGCGCTGGGAGCGCGGCTCCCAGCGCTGTACGTTATTCCCCACAGGGAGGTGGAGTACGAACAGCGCTGGGAGAGCTCTCTCCCAGCGCTGGCGCTTTGACCAAATTTAACGCTTTAAAGCGCTGCCACGGCAGCGCTGCCGCGGCAGCGCTCTGAAGTGCAAGTGTAGCCATAGCCTCAGTGAAGCAGTTGGTCAGCTTCTTGAGAAAAAACTATTCTCAGTAACCGCCCAATCAAGAAACACTTAAGTTAACAATGAACTTTGAGAGACGCCAAACCACATCTGAGCTTTCCTGGGAATGTGGCGTTGGCCTGTAAGGAACTGATTCATGCATGGACATGTGACATGCCCATGTGACTCCAAACCTCCATCTTGGACCTGGATTCTGCAGAGGAGAGGGGAAGGGGTTTCCACCCACAAGAGAGAGACTATATGAGCCACTGGGAAAACCCCTCCATTGTGTCTTCAGCTGACACAAAGGATAGCCTCTCCACCCCAAGGAGATGCCTGAAAGAAACTGGAACAAAAGACAGTAATTACAGGTGTGTGAGTGATTGATGGATCCAGATTAGGAAGAAGTCTAGTCTGTGAAAGAGTCTTATTGGAACATCTCTGAGGGTGAGATTTACCTGCATTTAGTTTTTACTGTTTTAGGCTTAGACTTGCATGTTCTATTTTATTTTGTTTGGTAATTTACTTTGTTCTGTCTGTTATTACTTGGAACCGCTTAAATCCTACTTTCTGCATTTAATAAAATCACTTTTTACTTATTAATTAACCCAGAGTATGTTTTAATACCTGGGAGGAGAGCAAACAGCTGTGCATCTCTCTCTCTCAGTGTTACCAAGGGCGAACAATTTATGAGTTTACCCTGTATAAGCGTTATACAGGGCAAAACAGATTTAATTGGGGTTTGGACCCCATTGGGAGCTGGGTATCTGAGTGCTGGAGACAGGAGCTGTTTTCAGTTAAGCCTGCAGCTTGTGTGGGACGTGGTTCAGACTTGGATCTGTGTTTGCAGCAGGCAACGTGTTTGGCTCAAACAAGGCAGGGTTCTGGAGTCCCAAGCTGGCGGGGAAAACAGGCTCAGAGGTAGTCTCAGGGCATCGGGTGGCAGCCCCAAAGGGGTTTCTGTGACCCAACCCATCACAGTGACGAAGTCGAGCAAGATCTGTGCACAGCTGATTGCTCTGAGACACTGGTAGTGATTTTAAGTGAGGTTTGGGTGTGGTGGCTGGAGAACAGACCAAGTGGTTACTGGTTTGTTATTTTCTGATTGCTCCTTTCAGAGAAGGGAAATAGGGACAGAAAAATAAGCAAGAATGAAGTTCAGAAGAAGCTGGAACTGCACAAATTGCAGACTGCTCAGAAAGGCTGAACACTGGACTCTGGGAAAGTCTCTGTTAGCTAAGAAGCCCCTGAGCTGAGTGCATCTCAGTTAGAGTGAACTGCAGAGGGGTGTGGGCCAGCAGAAGGAAGCAGGAAAATGATTACCAGTGAGGCAGCTGCTAAACTAGAGCTGGCCAGACTGGAATCAGAAGAGAAGGCAAAGGACAAGGAGTGTCAACTGAAGCTCAAAGAAGCAGAAGCAACTGCGGACAGAAGGGCTATGGAAGCAGAGGCCGCCATGGAGGAAGCTTTTCACAAAAGGGCTATGGAAGCAGAGGCAGCCACGGACAAATTGGCCCAGGAGTTAAGAGAGAAAGAAATACAGGCCCAGATTGAGGTCCAGAAGCATGAACTGGCTGTTATGGAGTGGAAGAGACAAAACTCTCCAGCAGCTGGCCCCACTTCCCCAAAAATACACAAATGGGAATGGCTATGTCAGCGGTATGATGAGTGACATTGCCCAATATTTCATCACCTTTGAGAGACTGTGCACCCTCCATGCAATTCCTGACAATCAAAGAATGACCACATTGGTAGCAAAATTGACTGGAAGAGCTCTGGACATAGTCAATAAGATGCCTATTAATGATGCTTAAAACTATGGTCAATTTAAAGAACTGGTTTTGAAACAATTTCAGAAACCTACAGGGTTCAATTCAGGAGTCTTAAGAGGGGATCCGGATTGAGTAATGTGGCTTATATAAATGAAATGAGAGATGTGTTAGATAAGTGGATGAGGGGAAAAGGCATTACAAGCTTGGAAGAAATGTGTGATTTGGTTACTCAGGAACAATTCCTGAATATGTGCCGTGATGATGTAAAACAGTATTTGTGGGACAAAAAGGTGGAGGCAGTGGGTGGATTGGCTGAGTTTGAAAACTCCTTTGAGCCATCACAAGCTGCTGCAATTAAACATAAACTGCTGGCAGAGGGGTACAGGGTTGGGGGAAAGCAGAATCACTGTTTTACCCCTGGGAAAAAGGAGGATGGGAGTTCACCTCCCCATTCCCCTGCTACTCAATCCAAATCTCCTGTACAAGCAGAGGAGCCCAAGAGGTCCTATCAGTGTAAGTCCACTGGGCGCAGAGGAATAAATGTCCCTTGCTGAGTAACAGGCAGCAGGTAACTCATGAAGCTGCTGCTTCTGAGGGCCAGACTGCTGCCTCTTTCCACACAGGATTTGTAAAGTTGCTTCTACACAACCAAGCAGTGAGCCTATGCATGCTGTTAAAGTGAATGGGAAAGTCCTCCTAGGATTGAGGGACACGGGTGCAGAGATTTCTGTGGTCAGGAGGGACCTGATCCATGAGAAGGGTCACCTTCCCTTTTGGGGGACGCAGGAGTGTCTGACCCAGAGCAGAGCCCAGAGAGGCTGCTGTGTGGAAGGGAAAACTAAGGCACACACGGTGGGGAAATTTTTCAAACTCTGTACAAGGCAGTTAGCTTGTACTGACCCTCAGTGTAATTCTTCCATTCACCTAGCTACTGCCTCTCAGAGACATGAATTAACTACATCGAAGGAAAATCCCTTCCATCAATGTGGAAAGCATCTCCACTATGGGGCTGCTGCACACCGTAGCTGAGTCAATGTAATGGCTGTAGTACAGAAATTCCCTGAATCAATAGGAAAGTTACCCCCTTCCTACTATTCAAGCAATTTTTCTCTCCTTTTCCAGTCATTCTTCTCCATCCATTGGTAAATCTCTTTCCTTCTTTTGATAGGTAAATATGTTCAGAAAAGTTGAAATTTCTCCTCTCGGGATAATTTCTTCTTTCCCCTCCCATGAATGACTCACTGTCATTTCAATTAAAGGCCAAAATGCTCTGAAACTGACTTGTTTGCCCATGACTTGGTGGTACCTCTTTGTTTTTCCACCTTTCACTTACAATGCATTGAGAAGGTGGGAAGCAGTACCTGCTCAGAACCCAAAAATCTGACTTAGAGTCAAATCTTTCCCTGTTTGCTAACCACACTAACGTTACCCTTAATACCTCTGGAGCTGCTTCCTTGGGTGGCCGAGGTTAAATTTGGCTTTGATGACTTTGAGATTTACTCTCTGGAGCATCTTTGCTCCCAGGACAACAGGTGTGCACAGCACATGCAATTAATGTTGTTGCCCTGTCTTTCCTTGTGGAAATGGAACACAGAGGGCCAGAGCATCATCTACTCTGGATTGCTGGCTCTCCCGTGAGCTCCTTTGATTATGATACAAAACTGAGGTGAATCTATTCCACTTTATTTGTTGGTCACCTCTCCAAATGTCTCTTTAAGTAATTTCCCAGTGTTGGGACACAAAGGTGTTTAGAAATCGGTGAATTTCTTCTGGACAAATAATTTATTGTCAAAACCAATACCGTTTGGATTGACCTGAAACTATTCACAAATGCGTTATAAATACTCCTAATAGGTTTGTCCCAAAGCAATGTGAGTGTGCGGGGGGAGGATTTAGGTGCCGGTCACAACACAGCCACTGTAGGAAGCTGTCATGGTCCTTCCCGTTGTAATTTTTAACCCAATAGTTGGGGTGTTCACCTGTGAGGTGGGAGATCCGGGTTCAGTTCCCCCTTCTCTCCAGTGCAAGGCAAAGCCACGTGTGACACTGCACTCCATATGCTTTATGAAAATATGCTTCTGACTACGACATAACTGGAATATGCTTTATGCTAAGTGCCCCATGTAGCATATCATTAGAAAGGTTGTAATCTAGTAAGAGTGTTCATCCTATTTGTTTACATGGATTATTTCCATGTCTGCAGTTAGGAGAATAAGATATAAACGTGTATCAGTGATGTATAGAATCATGGAATCATAGAACTCAAGATCAGAAGGGACCATTATGATCATCTAGTCTGACCTCCTGCAAGATGCAGGCCACATAAGCCGATCCACCCACTCCTTAGCAAGCGACCCCTGCCCCATGCTTCGGAGGAAGGCGAAAAACGACATATTAAGTGAAGGCCATTAAGGGTGCTTCAGAATCAATGAACTGTGAATGGCTCTGTTTACCTGCAAGCCTTCCTGTGTTCCTGTGGGCCAAGCCAGGAAGAATGTGACTAGATGGATCACGGAAACCCCCATGGTGCTGCCAACTGATGTGCCAAAACTGCTTCTGCCCCTGCTTTACCTGCCAATTTGGGACTCCAGAACCCTGCCTGGTTGTGCCAGACACACTTGCCCGCTACAAACACAGACCCAGGTCTGAACCACGTCTCACAAACTGCAGGCTTAACTGAAAGCAGCTGAAGAAGTTTTCCTGTCTCTAACACTCAGTTGCCCAGCTCCCAATGGGATCCAGTCAGCAAATAAACCCATTTTACCCTGTATAAAGCTTATTCAGGGTAAACTATTGAATTGGTCACCCTCTATAACACTTATAGATAGATTTACACAGCTGTTCGCCCCCCGCCCCTCCAGGTATTAATACTCTGGGTTAAATAATAAATAAAAAGGGATTTTATTAAATACAGAAAGTAGGATGTAAGTGGTTCCAAGGAGTAACAGAGAGAACAAAGTTAATTACCAAGCAAAATAAATCGGACATGGAAATCTATGCCTAATGCAATAAGAAAACTGAATACAGATAAAACCTCCTCCTCAGAGGAGTTCAAATAAGCTTCCTTTTACAGATTAGTCTCCTTCTAGTCTGGGTCCAGCAATCACTCACACCCCCTGTGGTTACTGTCATTTGTTCCAGTTTCTTTAAGGTATCCTTAGGGGTGGAGCCAGCTGAAGACAAAATGGAGGGCTCTCCCAGGGGTTTAAATCGACTTTCTCTTGTAGGTGGACACCCCTCCCTCCCCCTGCATAGAATCCCAGCTCCAAGATGGAGTTTTGGAGTCTCATGGGCAAGGCACATGTTCATACATGACTGAGTTCCTCAGCAGCCAAGCCATATTCCTGGGAAAGCTGAGATATGGATTGACGTCTCCAAGTTTCTTGTTGGCTTAAGTGGTGAGAATAGTTTTTTCCCAGGAAGCTGACCAACTGCTTCACTGAGGGTATTTAAAATTAAGCAAGTACCTAGCCAATATTCATAACTCTGAATACAAACATTATACAGGCATACAAATAGGAGGAATGTATTTAGCAGATCATAACTTTTGCAGTGATATGTTACATGCCATATGTAGCATAAAACAAATTCCAGTAATGTCATATCTACATTCATAAGTATATTTCCATAAAGAATTATGGGGTGCAATGTCACACTCGGGTCTTACAGTGACATGTGACCCTGTCACCTAATACTGAAATCCATCTTGAAACTGGTACTTTTCTAGAGGGGGTTGGAATTGCAAACAAAGTGATGTTCTATATGAAGTGAGAAAGGCAAATTATGAGTGTCTACAGCTGGCTTAAGAGACGACCTCCCCACCCCACAAAGATACCTGCAAGCGCCTGGAAACAAAAGGACTGTAGCCACAGGGGTCGGGGAAAACAGGCTGGACCTAGGTCAGAAAAAGCATCTGCCCTGAGAAGGATTTTACCTGAAATAACAACTGGAGTGAGAAGTTAACATTTGTAACTGATTTCCAAGCGTATAAAGCTTAGTCTTGCGTGTTTTGCTTTATTTTGCTTTGTGACTTACTTTGTTCTGTCTGTTACTATTTAAAACCAGTCAAATCCTACTTTTTATACTTAATAACATCATTTTTGTTTATTTATGAACAGTGTAAGTAATTGTTACTGGAGGGCAAACAGCTGTGCATCTCTCTCTCTTCAAGTGATATAGAGGGTGAACATTTATCAATTTACCCTGTATAAGCTTTATAGAGAGTAAAATGGATTTATTTGGGGTTTAGATCCCATTGGGTGTTGGGTGTCTGCGTGATGGAGACGTGTATCCTGCTGAGCTGGTCTCCAGTTTTGGGGATGCGGCCCAGACCCTGGGTCTGTGTTGCAGCAGGCTAGCATGTCTGACTCAACAAGACAGGATTCAGAGGAGTAAGCTGGTAGGGAAAATAGGAGCAGAGAAAATGGGGGTCTCTGAGACCGAACCCGTCACACTATGCACTTGGGTTTCCTGCATTTCCAGAAAGCATCCCAGCCCCTGAGGGATGTGCTATTCCAGTCTGAGTTGCTCTCAGTCTCTCCTTTCAAACTTAGATAGATAGATACATAATCATTGGAAAAGAGACATGAAGTTGAGTATCTCACCCTCTAAGTGGAAGCCCCTATCCACCAGCCTATAGAATAATTCTTTCTTTCTGAACATGTGATTCTTCCTCTGTTTTGACCACTGATCTGAGTTGGGGCCTGCAGACTTTGTTGGAATACAAACAAATGAATAATAATAACAATAGAATAATGAACAACACTCCTACGGACTCTGCAAAATTACATTGCAATGGGCTGGGAATTGAATTCACCTGTTTCCACTCCACATCACTAAACCAGTACAGAGTTAAACAGATTCAGGAATTGGTTAGGAGTTTATTCATTGCTCTCCTCAGGGCGTCCGTCACCTCCGTGTTCCTCAGGCTGTAGATGAGGGGGTTCAACATGGGGATCACCAGCGTGTAAAACAGCGAGACCACTTTGTCTGTGTCCATGGAATAGCTGGAGGGGGGACGTAAATACACGAACAAGAGGGCTCCATATAACAGGACCACAGCAGTCAAGTGGAAAGAGCAGGTGGAGAAGGCTTTGCGCCGGCCCTCGGCAGAGCGGATCTGCAGGATGGTGGAGATGATATAGACATAGGAGAGGAGAACAGTCACAAAGCTGCTCACTGTAATGCAGCATGTGAAAGCAAACAACACAATCTCATTGATGCGGGTGTCAGAGCAGGAGAGCGCCAGCAGTGGGGGGATATCACAGCCATAATGATTGATGATGTTGGAGCTGCAGAATGACAGCCGAAATGTAAAATACGTTTCTATCACTGAATCCACCAACCCCACAGCGAACACCCCAACCACCAACTCTTTACAAAGCTGCCTGGACATGGTGACCGTATAGAGCAGCGGGTTACAGATGGCCACATAACGGTCATACGCCATCACAGCCAGCAAGAGGCTCTCAGCATCTGAAAAAATGATACAGAGATACAGTTGCACAGCGCAGGCAGAGTAAGAAATGTTTTTCCTCTCGGCTAAGAAATTCAGGAGCATTTTAGGAGAAATTATCGAGGAATAGCAGAGGTCACAGAAAGACAAATTACTGAGGAAAAAATACATGGGGGTCTGGAGCCGGGGATCAATCGTGATTAACAAGATCATCCCCCCATTACCCACCAGGGTGATACCATAAATCAGTAGGAACACCACAAACAGGGGAACCTGCAGTTCTGGATGATCTGTCAGTCCTGAGAGAATGAACTCAGTCACCTCCGAGCGATTTCCCTTTTCCATCTCCTCTGAACACAGATCAGGCAGCTACAGAGATATGGACAGGTGGATGGTTCGGAAAACCTTTCCCTTCTCTGTAATGAAGTAAATGAAGATAAATGGAGATCAGTTTCTAAATGGACATCAGTATCTGCTCAGGGAAGGGCTTAGTCCACAGAGCCAGATGTTCACAGTTTGTCATTCCAGATGTTTGATAACGTACACACTGCATAAATACAGTGACACACAGGTTAATCATGCCCCACACACGAACACTCCTGTTCACTAATCCAAGCAGCAAACAGTGACTTGTGACTCTGTTGTAAGAGAATCAGGGTGAAGATTATTTCAGTGTGATTATTTGTAAAGGAGTGTCAATCTTTCTACTATCTTTGGGCAAGGGGAGCTCTGTGGCTTGGCATGTCGGTTTGGGATAAAGTTGCTTAATGTGCTAATTAAGTTTTTTGGCATTTACTTTAGCCCGTATGAAAACCCAGAGATACACTGGAAAGCACTGGCTTCAGTGGCTATGTAACTGCCTTTTTTTTTTCCAACCAAGGAGGTCGCTCCTTTAGGTGAAGGGGTAGGAGCTGGGAGTGAGGCTTTCAGCGCTGGAGGTCTTGAAGTCAATACCTGCTAATCCCCATGGTGTCCATGTGTGTGTGTGACTTTAATTCAGTTAAATCGCACGTACCTGCTGAGAAGAGAGAGAGAGATGTGTTGGCGTTTCCCCATCAATAGAAACTGCCAGTTTGGAGCATTCGGGATGTTTTATACTGAGATGTGTGATCTGTGAGACATGATTCCTGAAGCAACCGGGAATACCTGAGCTCAGAGAGACACCACACCTAATTAATGTGTTCAGTGAACCAAGGCCACCTTGGTGTAATTGGTGCCCTGGGGATTAATTTGACCTACTCTTTTTTACTGTGTTATGAAATGATGCAATTTCTACCAGGTTAGGGGTATGAGGTTAGGGGTATATTTCATCGTGTTGTTTTTAGTGCAAGTTGGGTACTGTGTACAGCTGATCCACAGAGGGTTATTTTTTTTTTGTGGAGACTGAAACCTTTTTGCTAAAAACATAATATTTCGACTCGGAAATACCACGGGGGTGCCTCAGATACCACACACCACCAATCTCTTCCATGAGCCAGGCTCCCCGGCTGGATTACATCCCCCATGATGCATGTTGGTCTCTCCTCTTGCTGAACTGCCCTGGAACTTCTCCAGAGTCCCACAGCCATGATTTAGGGAGGAAGAGAGTTTGGTATTTTTTATTGGAAATCTTATAATTTCCAGGAAAAAGAGAATTTCATGGAAAAAAAATAGTGGAATGGAAAATCCAATTTCACACCAAAAATCTTCTCAAGAAAAATTTTCAACCAGCCTTAGCAATAAATTTGGAATCAAAGAAACAGAAAGCTAGATATTGGAGAAACGTACTAATTGTTTGCAGCTGTAACTGATGTCTTCTCAGTCATTCCTGGTTTCAGAATCACCTCATTGTCCCGGCCCCAGTAGATGGAGTAAAACCTGTAAGATATGTAAGAGTACTCCAGATAATCTAGCTATTTATAGCATGCCAATCACCATGGTATCCTATGTCCTTCCCTTGCTAGATTACTCCCCAAAATCGGAAAGATAGATTCACTTATTTTTGACTGATGGAGACCACATGGTGACCAGAGTATCTCAGGAGGAGAGCACAGTATGCTACGGACTTCTGCTGTTAACAAACTATCCCTCTTGCAGGCATATTATCCGCACATGCAATTAATGTTGTGACCATGTCTTTCCTTGTGGAAATGGAACACAGAGGGCCAGAGCACCAACTGGTCTGGATCGCTGTCTCGCCCTTGAGGTCTTTTGAATATGATACAAAACTGAGGTGAATCTATTCCATTTCATGTGTTGGTCACCTCTCCAAAAGTCTGTTTAATTTCCCAGCATTGGGACATGAAAGTGTCTAGAAATGGGTGAATTTCTTCAGGACGAATAATTTATTGTGAAAAACAATGCAGTTGGGGTTGACCTGAAACTCTTCACAATGTGTTACAAAGTCTTCTAATAGCCTTTTCCCAAAACAATGTGTGTGGGGGAAGAGGATGTAGGTGCGGGTCGCAAGGTAGCCACTGGTAGGAGGTGGTAATGCTCCCTCTCTTTGTAATTTTTTGCTCAATGGTTAGGGTGTTCACCTATGAGTTGGGAGATCCTGGTTCAATTTCCCCTTCTGTCCAGTGCTGGGCAAAGATGTGCACTTGGGTTTCCTGTATTTACAGAAAGCATCCCAGCCACTGAGTGATGTGCTATTCCAATCTGGGTTGCTCTTGATCTACGGTGGATAATAAATTAAATAACCATTGGAACAGAGACATGAAATTGAGCATCTTAGTGCCCCTAACTAACAGTCTATAGAGTCATTCTCTCTTTCTGGCCCTGTGATTCTTCCTGTGTTTTATCCACGATGCAACAGCTTCAATGGGAGAGAATGAGGCCATATCTACACTACTGGCTAAATCGGGACTACAACGATAGAAGAAATGGTGTTGATAGAGTAGGTCTGGGGAAGACATGATAAATCAATGGGAGAGTTCTCACCTGTTGAAGTCTGTACTCCAGCTCCTTCAGACACTGTGTTCCATCATGGACCTTTCTCAGGGCTGAGCTACACTAACGCTGTCGGCTGATGTATGTTACACAACTTCAGTTACGTAACTCTCCTGGTGACATAGCACGGTGTGGACACCGCTGTAAGTCAGACTAACTTAGTCAACTTGAAGTAGCGTAACTGAGGCAATTTACAGCAGTAGAGTAGACCAGTCCTGAGAATGATGCAGGACAGCATAGAACCGAGTCGCCAGGGCACTGACCGGCAATGTGGGAGACTCACTTTCAAATGGCTTCTCCCCATCAGACAGAGGGGGGAATCTCCCACATCCCATGGTCTAATCACTGGGATAAAGTCTACAAGGGATGCAGAGCCATTACCGCCTCTTCCATCCATTTTGTCAGTCTCACCCTACATTATCTTTGCTTTTACATTGAAAAGTATCCAGAAAGGAAAGGAAATGTTCCATTTCTGGTCATGCTAAATATTTCCTTTGATCCCAAAGGAAATTTTTGTCAATGTTTTATATTTGCCAAACATTTAGGGAATTCTCAGATTTGTTTCAGGTTGAACTGAATTTTTCAATTTTTTGTAACCACACATGAACTCAAAAATCAGCCATTGGCCCAGCTCACTCACAGTAACCAGAGCTGTACAATTCCCAGAATCCCTATTCTTCAGAGTCCATAATACTTTGCAACAGAACTAAGAGTAAGAACTCACAGCTAACCTGCTGATGTGGTACATACATCTAGTATCTGATATGACTTTTACTTTCTGTTTAATTTATATGGTAGAGAAAACTCACCCTTTCCATATTGTTTTGTATTCAGTTCAGTGCAGATTCTCAAGAGGACGCACACACACCATGCTCTCTTTGGGAAATGTTACCCTTGTTCTTATTTGTTTTGTTGGTCACTTAATTTAAAATAAAGGCCATTGTGATGGAAATCACCTTTCTCCTCCACATGCACGGATACAAAGTAGGTGACAATCTCAACAGCAACCCCACAGAGGACATGAAGGGCTGTGGAGTATCAGGAGGGTGTGCAAAATCCCCTTTGGTTCAGCCATAGAAATAATAAACTTCATACTTGCAACTGCATAACAGAACCAAATTCACTACAAAACAGAGGGAGATAGATGTGATGCCCCCCTTTTGTTTCCCAATACAAATAGCTCTATGCTTTCAATGCACATCACAGGAATTTTGCTTGGGTAATACCCTAATAAAGCCCCGATCTTAGTTGGGGCCTGCAGGCTTTGTCGGAATACAAACAAGTTAATAATAAGAACAATACAATAATGAACAATACTATCACGGGCTTTACGATATTACCTTGCAATGGGCTGGGAATTGAATTCACCTGTTTCCACTTCCCATCACTAAACCAGTACAGAGTTAAACAGATTCAGGAATTGGTTAGCAGTTTATTCATTACTCTCCTCAGGGCGTCCTTCACCTCCGTGTTCCTCAGGCTATAGATAAATGGGTTCAACATGGGGATCACCAGCGTGTAAAACACTGAGGCCACTTTGTCTGTGTCCATGGAATAGCTTAAGGTGGGACGTAAATACATGAAGAGGAGAGTGCAAAAAAACAGGACCACAGCGGTCAAGTGGAAAGACCAGGTGGAGAAGGCTTTGCGCCGGCCCTCGGCAGAACGGATCTGTAGGATGGTGGAGGCGATATAGACATAGGAGAGAAGGACAGTCACAAGGCTGCTCACTCCAGTGCAGCACATGAACGCAAACATCAGAATCTCATGGATGCGGGTGTCAGAACAGGAGAGCGCCAGCAGAGGGGGGATGTCACAGAAGAAATGATTGATGATGTTGGAGCTGCAGAATGACAGCCGAAATGAAAAACATGTTTGTATCATTGAATCCACCAACCCCACAGTGTACACCCCGACTTCCAGCTGTTTACAAAGCTGCCTGGACATCGTGACCGTGTAGAGCAGTGGGTTACAGATGGCCACATAACGGTCATATGCCATCACAGCCAGCAAGAAGCACTCAACATCTGCAAAAATGACAGAGAGATACAGTTGCACAGCACAAGCAGTGTAAGAAATGCTTTTCATCTCGGCTAAGAAATTCAGCAGCATCTTAGGGGAAATTATCGAGGAATAGCAGATGTCACAGAAAGACAAACTACTGAGGAAAAAATACATGGGCGTGTGGAGTCGGGGGTCAATCATGATTAACAAGATCATCACCCCATTCCCCATCAGGGTGATACCATAAATCAGTAGGAACACCCCAAAGAGGGGAACCTGCAACTCTGGACGATCTGTCAATCCTGAGAGAATGAACTCGGTTGCCTCCGAGTGATTTCCCTTTTCCATCTCCTCTGAACACAGATCAGGCAGCTACAGAGATGTGGGCAGGTGGATGGTGCGGGAAACCTGTCCCTTCTCTGTAATGAAGTAAGTGAAGATAAATGGAGATCAGTTTCTTAATGGACATTAGTACCTGCTCAGGGAAGGGCTTAATCCACAGAGCCAGATGTTCACAGCTGGTCATTCCAGGTGTTTGATAATATGCACACACTGTGCAAATACAATGACACGGAGGTTAATCATGCCCCCCACACAAACAGTCGTATTCACTAATCCGAACAGAAAACAGTGACTTGTGAATCTGCTGTGAGAGAATCAATCTGAAGATATTATTCCTTAGCTAAAGAAGGGGTGAGAGTAAAGGAGTGTCAATCTTTCTGCTCTCTTTGGGCAAGGTGAGCTCTGTGGTTTGGCATGTTGCTTTGTGGTAAAGATGCTTACTCTGCTAATTAAGCTTTCTGGCATTTACTTTAGTCTGTATGAAAACCCAGAGAGAAAATGGAAAGCACTGGCTTCAGTGACTATGTAATTGCCAATTTTTTCCAAGCAAGGAGGTCATTCCTTTAGCTGAAGGGGTAGGAGTTGAGGCTGAGGCTTTCAGTGCTGGAGGTCTTGAATTTAATACCTGCTGATCACCATGATGTATGTATGTGTGTGTGTGACTGTAATTCAGGATAATAGCACGTACCGGCTGAGAAGAGAGAGATGTGTTTGCGTTTCCCCAGCGACAGAAACTGCCAGTTTGGAGCATTTGGGAAGTTTTATACTAAGATGTGTGATCTGTGGGACATGATTCCTGGAGCAACTGGGAATACCTGAGCTCAGAGAGCCATAACACCTAATTAATGCATTCAGTGAACCAAAGACACCTTCGGATTAATTCATGCCCTGGGGATTAATTTGGCCCACTCTTTCCTACTGTGTTATTAAATGATGCAATTTCTACCAGAGTTACAGAGTATGAGGTTAGGGGTATATTTCATCTTCCTGTTTTCAGTGCAAGCCGTGTACTGTGTAGAGCTGATCTACAAAGGGGTGTTGTTTGTGGAGACTGAAATCTTTTTGCTCGGAAATACCAGACTGGTGCATCAGATACCACACAGCACCAATCTCTTCTGTGGGCCAGGCTCCCAGGCTGGACCACATCCCCCATGATGCATGATGGTCTCTCCTCTTGCTGAACTGCCCTGGAACATCACCAGAGTCCCACAGCCATGGGTTAGAGAGGAGGGGAGTTTGGTATTTTGATGGGAAGCTTATAAAGTCTATTCTTTGGTATAATCCTTGAGGGAGGGGTTACAAAGAATGTACGCAAAGTCTTCCTTCCTTGAACACCAGTAGAAACAGCCAACAGCCAGAAATCTCTGTATTCAGAAACTCCCCAGTCTGTCACTCCAGGTCAGTGCCCAGGAAACACTATGCCCCTACTTCTTCTAGGAGTCATGCATATAACTCCTCCTCCTGGCTTCTCTGCTTCCTGTGACCCAGAGGTGCCTGGGGCAGTCCTCAGTGAAAATGCCAAAGTCAGGATGTGACAGATTTTTGTTACCAATCTGCCTGGGGCCACAGTTGATCAGGCTGGGCCACAGGATTTTTTGGGGGGAGGAGATGACGAGGCACACCAAGGGTCTAAATTTTAAATCTTTATTGATAAAATAATAAAACAACAGCAGAGAGTGCTGGGAACGCATTCACGTTACTCAGGGGAAGAAAGAAAACGTCAATGCCCCGAGGCCTAACCCACTTTCATACTTACACATGCACAACCCAGACTGGCCAAGTCTGGGTGTAAAGTGAGAAGGGTGGGGGGAAAGGTGAACCGTAGTGCTGTCCTGGGCCCAGGCCATCCAAAAATCCACTGGGCTCTCCAAATTGCTTCAGCTTTCAGAAGGGTTTTAAGTTCTGGCTCCTCAGGGTGGGGGTGGGGTGCTCTGTTCGGGAACTTCTGCTCCTGGTGCCCTTTCTGTCAGATTATACTGGTCTTCCATGGTTTTTTTTAAGCTTTCCCCAAACACCCGGTTTCAGGGCCGTAAAACAGTTCTTTGTTTGTTCCTGGCTGACCTTTGCCATTTTTTTCCCCCGGCCAGTGTATTTTGTTTAACAAATTTTTTTTACCGCTGGTTCGGGGGGGAATAAACTTCCCCCCTTCTGTCTTGGCAGATAGCAGCTGGTCTCGGGCTAAAGTTAGCTTTTTATTTATAAACCAAACTTCCTAGCTGCTGTGTTAAATTAACCCATTCTTTGCTCCTTCCTGCCCCACTTGGCCTTTTGTACCTGCAAAAAAACTTTCACTCCCCACTCACACACCTTTAACACTCCCCAAACAGGTTTGCAATGCTAGCAACACCATTAGCAATACACAATGCTAATCTGCCTTCCCAAGGGACTCCCTAAGAAAGGGGGCCTTGGGGTGTAACAGGGGCAGGCTGCAAAAAGGAAGATATTCCCCAAACTGGTGGTTAACACTGAAGATCTCTGCAGCATCTCTGCAGATGCTGTTACAAAATATCTCCAAGCATGCCTGCCACAGAGCTCCCTTTGCCCAAAGAGGGTGGAAAGATTCTTTTGTTAATTTTATTTATTTATTTCCCGTAATTTATAGTCCGTGAAACAGAGTTTAGGAATAAAATTGCAAAGCAATGGATGAGAGGGGGAAGGTTAAGACAAGAACCGATGGACTTCAATTTCAGCAAGGGCAGTTTAGGCTGGACATTAGGAAAAAACATCCCAACAGTGAGAGTGGCTAAGCACTGGAATAACTTGCCCAGGAAGGTTGTGTAATCTCCACCACTGGAGATTTTTAAGAGCAGACTAGACAAACACCTGTCGGGGATGGTCTAGATAATATTTGGTCCTGCCATGAGTGCAGGGGACTGGAATAGATGACCTCTCGAGATCCCTCCTAGTCCTATGATCTCACAAAGAGCCTTTCACTGGGGGAACACCAGCCTGACGACTGGGCAGGGCAAGGGACACACACCTCCCTATACTTGACATTCAGCTCCACCGTATCCCCCATCACACACATAGTGCCCATGGCACACCAAACACACACACACACACACACACACACACACACACACACAATACACAGTGCCCACTACACACACACACAATACACAGTGCCCACTGCACACCAAACACACACACGCACTAAATACACTGTGCCCACTACACTCACACACAGTGCCCACTGCACACCAAACACACACACACACACAGAGTCCCCACTACACACACACAGCTGGACACTGAGCTTGGTCAGAATGCAGAATCATCTCTCCTGGGAAGCTGGGACAGCTGGAATATTTCCAACTAGCCTGAACAAAAAGAACCAAAGGGGATTCTGCTGCCTTGGCATGCAGATAGGACTAGATTTCCCAACTGGGCTTTTCTATCGGTAGCTTCTCTTACGTCTGCTTTATGCTTAAAAATTAGATCAACCGAGCTCTGTGGCACAGGACTGAGAAACTTTTCATACCATGTTTGAGGCAGTTAGCTTGTACTGATCCTCAGTGTAATTCTTCCATTGACCTAGCTACTGCCTCTCGAAGATGTGGATTAATTACCTCAGTGGAAAAAGCCATTCCGGCAATGTGAAAAGCATCTACACTATGGCACTGCTGCATGCCATAGCTGAGTCAATGTAATGGCTTCAGCTTAGACATTCCCTGAATCAATGGGAGAGTTTTCTCCCTTCCTATTAAAGCTATTTTTCTCTCCTTTTCCAGTCACTCTTCTCCCTCCCTTGGTAAAGCTCTTTCCTTCTTTTGAAAGGTAAATAGGTTCAGAAAATTTGAAATTTCTCCTCTCAGGATAATTCCTTCCTTCCCCTCCCATGAACAGCTCACTGTCATTTCAATTAAAGGCTGAAGTGCTCTGAAATTGACTTGTTTGCCCATGACTTAGTGGTACCTCTTTGGTTTTCCTCCCTTCACTTACAGTGAGTTGAGAAGGACGGAAGCAGTACCTTCTCAGAACCCTAAAATCAGACTTAGAGTCGAATCTTTCCCTGTTTGCTAACCACACCAACGTTACCCTTAATACCTCTGGAGCTGCTTCCTTGGGTGGCAGAGGTTACATTTAGCTTTGATGAGTTTGAGATTTACTCTGCAGAGGATTATAGACTCATAGACTCATAGACTTTAAGGTCAGAAGGGACCATTATGATCATCTAGTCTGACCTGCTGCACAATGCAGGCCACAGAATCCCACCCATCCACTTCTATAACAAACCCCTAGCCTATGTCTGAGTTATCGAAGTCCCCAAATTGCGGTTTGAAGACCTCAAGCTGCAGAGAATCCTCCAGAAAGTGACCCGTGCCCCATGCTGCAGAGGAAGGCGAAAAACCTCCAGGGCCTCTGCCAATCTGCCCTGGAGGAAAATTCCTTCCCGACCCCAAATATGGCGATCAGCTAAACCCTGAGCATGTGGGCAAGACTCACCAGCCAGCACCCAGGAAAGAATTCTCTGTAGTAACTCAGATCCCAACACATCTAACATCCTATCACAGACCACTGGGCATACTTAGCTGCTGATAATCAAAGATCAATTGCCAAATTAATTGCCAATATTAGGCTATCCCATCATACCATCCCCTCCATAAATTTATCAAGCTTAGTCTTAAAGCCAGATATGTCTTTTGCCCCCACTACTCCCCTTGGATCTTTGCTCCCAGGACAACGGGTGAGCACAGCACATGCAATTAATGTTGTTGCCATGTCTCTCCTTGTGGAAATGGAACACAGAGGGACAGAGAATCAGCTGGCCTGGATAGCTGTCTCTCCTGTGAGGTAATTTTAATATGATACAAAACTGAGCTGAATGTATTCCACTTTATTTGTTGGTCACCTTTCCAAATGTCTCCTTAAGTAATTTCCCAGAGTTGGGACAAAAAGGTGTCTAGAAAATGATGAATTTCTTCTGGACTAATAATTTATTGTCAAAAATAATATTGTTTGTATTGACCCAAAACTATTCATAAATGTTTTATAAATAGTCCTAATAGCTTTGTCCCAAAACAATGCATGGAGCTGGGGGAGGATTCAGGTGCCGGTCCTTCCCTTTGTAATTTTTAGCCCAATAGTTGTGGTGTTCACCTGTGTGGTGGGAGCTCCAGGTTCAATTCCCACTTCTCTCCAGTGCTGGGCAAAGCCACGTGTGACACTGCACTCAAATGCTTTATGAAAATATGCTTCAGAATACGACATAACTGGAATATGCTTTATGCTAAGTGCCCCATGTAACATATTATTATAAAGGTCATAATCTACCAAGTGTGTTCATCCCATTTCTTTACATGGATTATTTCTATGTCTGGAGTTAGGAGAATAAGATATAAACATGTATCACTGATGTAGACATATTAAGTGGAGGTCATTAAGGGTGCTTCAGAATCACTGAACTGTGAATGGCTCTGTTTACCTGCAAGCCTTCCTGTGTTCCTGTGAGCCAACCCAGGAAGAATGTGGCTGGTTGGATCACAGAAACCCCCTTGGGGCTGCCAACTAATGTGCCAAGACTGCTTCTGCCCCTGCTTTCCCTGCCAATTTGGGATTCCAGAACCCTGCCTGGATCTGCCAGACACACTTGCCTGCTACAAACACAGACCCAGGTCTGAACCATGTCTCACAAACTGCAGGCTTAACTGAAAACAGCTTAAAAAGTGTTCTTGTCTCTAACACTCAGAGGCCCAACTCCCAATGGGATCCAAACCCCAAATAAATCCGTTTTACTCTGTATGAAGCTTATTCAGGGTAAACTCTTGAATTTGTCACCCTCTATAACACTATAGATAGATTTACACAGCTGTTCCCCCCCCCCCCAGGTATTAATACATACTCTGGGTTAAATAATAAGTAAAAAGTGATTTTATTAAATACAGAAAGTAGGATTTAAGTGGTTCCAAGTAGTAAGAGACAGAACAAAGTGAATTATCAAGCAAAATAAAAAAAAACACGCAAGTCTATGCCTCATACAGTAAGAAAACTGAATATAGATAAAATCCCACCCTCAGACAGTGGTGAGCTGGAGCGGGTTCCCACCAGTTCCCAAGAACCGGTTGCTAAAATTAGACCACCATGGAGAACCAGTTGTTAAAGGGCCAGTGGGTGGGCAAAGAACTCCAGTCTGTGGGCTGGACCCTCCTGTTGCTCCCAGGATCCCCAGCTGGGGAGGCTGAGGTTCCCCTGGTCCCGCCCCCATTTCTCCCCCAGCTGCAGCGGGGCCAGCTTCTGGCACCAGCTGGGCGGCTCAGCTGAGCTCCTGAGTCGTCCTGCTGCTTTGAGCTGCAGGCAAGGTAAGCGGGGGGGGGGGCTGCAAGCTCTAGGGCCGCTGGCGGGGAGCAATTTTCCCCAGGCCCTGCAGGGTCCCCCGGTCCCACGAGTATGTCTTCCCCCGCCCCGGCCCCTCCCCCACTCCCCGCCCTTAAATCAGAAAATTTATTAGAAACCGGTTATTAAGATTTTGACAGCTCATCACTGCCCTCAGAGGTGACCCAGTAAGCTTCCTTTTACAGACTAGTCTCCTTCTAGTCTGAGTCCAGAAATCACTCACACCCCCTGTGGTTACTGTCCTTTATTCCAGTTTCTTTAAGGTATCCTTTGGAGTGGACACCCCTCCCTGCGTAGCATCCCAGCTACAAAATGGAGTTTTGGACTCACATGTCCAGGCATGACTGAGTTCCTTACCAGCCAAGCCACATTCCTGGGAAAGCTCAGATGTGGATTGGAATCTCCAAGTTTATTGTTGGCTTAAGTGGTCCTTGATTGAGAATAGTCTTTTCTTAGGAAGCTGTCTAACTGCTTCACTGAGGGTATTTAAAATTAAACAAGTACCTAGCCAATATTCATAACTTTGAATACAAAAAAAGATACATGCATACAAATAGGAGGAATGTATTCAGTAGATCATAACCTTTGCCGACATATGTTACATGGCATATCTAGCATAAAAAATATTTCAGTCATGTCATATTTATATTCATAAGCATATTTCCATAAAGACTTATGGGGTGTGTCAGACTGGCGTCTTACAGTGACATGTGACCATGTCAGCTGATACTGGAATCCATCTTGAAGCTTTGAATTCTTTGAATTCTTTGCTGCATCTTGAAGCTGGTACTTTTCCAGAGCGGGGTGGAATTCCAAACAAAGGGATGTTCTATATAAAGTGTGGAAGGCAAACAATGAGTGTCTTCAGCTGGCTTAAGAGACGACCTCCCCACCCCACAGAGATACCTGCAAGCACCTGGAAACAAAATGACTGTAGCCACAGGGGTGGGTGAGAACAGGCTGGACCCAGGTCAGAAAAGGCATCAGACCTGAGAAGGATTTTAACTGAAGTAACGGGCGTGAGAAGTTAACATTTGTAACTGATTTCTGAGTGTATTAAGCTTAGCCTTGCGTGTTTTGTTTTATTTAGCTTTGTGACTTACTTTGTTCTGTGTGTTAATGACTTAAAACCACTTAAATCCTACTTTTTATACGTAATAAAATCACTTTTTAAATTTGTAAACTCAGTGTAAGTAATTGTTACAGGGTGCGGGAGGGAGGGAAGAGTAATGTACATCTCTCTTACAGTTTCGGGTGTGAGGCCCTGACCCTTTGGCTGCGTTGCAGCTGGCTAGCACATCTGGCTCAACAAGGCAGGATTCTGGAGGCCCAGGCTGGCAGGGAAAACAGGATCAGAGGTAATTTCAGCATAACTGGTGACAGTCCCAATAGGGGTCTCTGTGACCAAACCTGTCACACTATGCACATGGATATGCCCCTGAATGATGTGCTATTCCAGTCTGGGTTCCTCTCACTCTCTCCTTTCAAAGTTGTTCTAACGGGGATAATTAATTCAATAACCACTGGAACAGAGACGTGAAGTTGAGCATCTCACACTCTAGGTGGGTGCCTCCAGCCACGAGCTTATAAAATCATTCTCTCTTTCTGGACCTGTGATTCTTCCCATGATTTGTCCACTGATCTCAGTTGGGCCCTGCAGACCTTGTTGGAATGCAAACAAATGTATAATAATAACAATACAATAATGAACAATACGACCACGGGCTCTGCAAAATTACATTGCAATGGGCTGGGAATTGAATTCATCTGTTTCCGCTCCCCATCACTAACCCATTACAGAGTTAAACAGGTTCAAAAATTGGTTAGGAGTTTATTCATTGCTCTCCTCAGGGCGTCCTTCACCTCCGTGTTCCTCAGGCTGTAGATGAGGGGGTTCAACATGGGGATCACCAGCGTGTAAAATAATGAGGCCACTTTATCTGTGTCCATGGAATAGCTGGAGGTGGGACGTAAATACATGAAGAGGAGGGTGCCAAAAAGAAGGACCACAGCAGTCAAGTGGAAAGAGCAGGTGGAGAAGGCTTTGCGCCGGCCCTCGGTGGAGCTGATCTCCAGGATGGTGGAGGTGATATAGACATAGGAGAGGAGGACACTTACAAGGCTGCTCACTATAATGCAGCTCGTGAAAGCAAACATCACAATCTCATTGATGTGGGTGTCGTAACACGAGAGCGCCAGCAGTGGAGGGATGTCACAGAAGAAATGATTGATGATGTTGGAGCTGCAGAATGACAGCCGAAATGTAAAAAACGTGCTTATCATTGAATTCACCAACCCCCCAGCGTACACCCCAGCCACCAGCTGCTTACAAAGCTGCCTGGACATGGTGACCGTATAGTGCAGCGGGTTACAGATGGCCACATAACGGTCATATGCCATCACAGCCAGCAAGAGGCACTCAACATCAGTAAAAGCATCCGAGAGATACATTTGCACAGTGCAGGCAGAGTAAGAAATGCTTTTCCTATCCGCTAAGAAATTCAGCAGCATCTTAGGGCAAATTGTTGAGGAATAGCAGAGGTCACAAAAAAACAAATTACTGAGGAAAAAGTACATGGGGGTGTGGAGTCGGGGATCAATCATGATTAACAAGATCATCCCCCCATTCCCCACCAGGGTGATACCATAAAACAGTAGCAACAACCAAAACAGAGGGACCTGCAGTTCCGGAAGATCTGTCAGTCCTGAGAGAATGAACTCAGTCACCTCCGAGTGATTTCCCTTTTCCATATCCTCTGAACACAGATCAGGCAGCTACAGAGATGTGGGCAGGTGCATGGTGCAGAAAACCTGTCCCTTCTTTGTAATGAAGTAAGTGAAGATAAATGGAGATCAGTTTCTTAATGGACATCAGTATCCGCTCAGGGAAGGGCTTAGTCCACAGACCCAGATGTTCACAGCTGGTCATTCCAGTTGTTCAATAAAATAGAAACTGCATAAATACAATGACACACAGGTTAATCATGCCCCACACATGAACACTCCTGTTCACTAATCCAAGCAGCAAACAGCGGCTTCTGACTCTGCTGTAAGAGAATCATGGTGAAAATTGTTTCACTGTGAGGAGATTATATGTAAGCTCAAAAAGGAACAGCAAAGAATCCTGTGGCACCTTATAGACTAAAAGATGTTTTGCAGTCTATAAGGTGCCACAGGATTCTTTGCTGCTTCTACAGAACCAGACTAACACGGCTACCCCTCTGATACTCAAAAAGGAGTGAGAGTAGAGGAGTGTCAATCTTTCTATCTTCTTTGGGCAAAGGGAGCTCTGTGGCTTGGCATGTTAGTTTGGGGTAAAGTTTCTTACTCTGCTAATTAAGCTTTTTGGCATTTACTTTAGCCTTTATGAAAAGCCAGAGACACAATGGAAAGCACTGGTTTCAGTGACGATGTAATTGCCTATATTTTCCAAGCAAGGAGGTCGCTTCTTTAGCTGAAGGGGTAGGAGTTGGGGCTGAGGCTTTTAGGGCTGGAGGTCTTCAATTCAATATCTGTTGATCCCCATGGTGTCTGTTTGTGTGTGTGACTGTAATTCAGGACAATAGCACGTACCTGCTGAGAAGAGAGAGAGAGATGTGTTGGTGTTTCCCCATTGACAGAAACTGCCAGTTTGAAGCTTTCGGGAAGTTTTATAGTGAGATGTGTGATCTATGGGACATGATCCCTGAAGCAAGTGGGAATACCTGAGCTCAGAGAGCCATAACACCTAATTAATACATTCAGTGAACCAAAGCCACCTTGATGTAATTGGTGCCCTGGGGATTAATTTGGCCCACTCTTTTCTACCGTGTTATTAAATGATGCAATTTGTACCAGAGTTACAGAGTATGAGGCTAGAGGTATATTTCATCCTGATGTTTTCAGTACAAGCCGGGTACTGTGTAGAGCTGATCCACAGAGCGGGTTTGTTTGTGGAGACCGAAATCTTTTTGTTAAAAACTTCATATTTTAAGTCAGAAATGCCACATGGGTGCATGAGATACCACACACTACGAATCTCTTCCATGTTACAGGCTCCCAGGCTATACTACATCCCTAATGATGCATGATGGTCTCTCCTCTTCCTGAACTGCCCTGGATCATCACCAGAGTCCCACAGCCACAGTTTAGGGAGGAGGGGAGTTTGGAATTTTGATGGAAAGCTGATAATTTCCAGGGAAAAGATAATTTCATGGAAAAAATAGTTGAATGGAAAATCCAATTTTCCATCAAAAAAACTTCTCAAGAAAAATTTTCAACTAGCCTTAGCAACAAATTTGGAATCAAAGGAACAGAAAGTTAGATGCAGGTGAAACATACTAATTGTTTGCAGCTGTAACTGATGTCTTCTCAGTCATTCCTGGTTTCAGAATCACCTCGTTGTCCCGGCCCCAATAGATGGAATGTAAAACCTGTAAGATATGTAATAGTATCCCAGATTATCTAGCTCTTTGTAGCATGCCAATCACCATGGTGTGCTTTGTCCTTCTCTTGCTAGGTTATTCCCCAAAGTAGGAAAGATAGGTTCTCTCATTTTGCTTGATGGAGACCACATGATGACCAGAGGAGCTCAGGAGGAGATCACAGCATGCTACAGACTTCTGCAGTTCACAAACTATCCCTCTTGCATGCATATTATCTGCACACAGAGCTCAGCTTTAAGGTGCTAAATAAAGCTCTGAGTCAACTAGAAATAGTCATGCTCTCATCGTAAATATTAATACAATATTTTTGATAATGTACAGTAACTCTCCACTTAACATCTTCTTGCTTAACATTGTTTCGACCTTACGTCACCGCTCCATTACAGAACCTGCTCGTTTGTCCACAGCTGGCAGCCCCTCTATCAGCTCCTCTATGCCCCCGCAGCGCCTCCTGCTGGCGGACTGCATAGATCAGCGCCTTCCCCCTGCTTCCTCTCCCCCCCCCCCCCTCCCATGGCAATTAGCTGGTTTGCAGCATTCAGGAGTCAGTGGAGGGAGGGGGAGGAGGGAGGATGCGGCGTGTGGAGTAAAGGGGGAGGAGGTGGGGGGAGATGAGGCAACTTAAGGGTGGGGTCTTGGGGGAAGGGGTGGAGTGGGCAGGCTGAGGGTTAAGCCTCCAGCCCCTGGTGCTTGCACAGTAGGGGAAGCTGCCGCTGGTGCTGCGCAACCTGCTTCTCCTAACCTACGGCAACTTCAGCCTCCTTGCCTGCCTCATTGTCTGCAGTGCCACTGGGCTGTGCCTGTGCGGTGTAAGGTGGGGGCACCTCCCATTGCTTCATACTCAGCAATGATGATTGCAGTATTAAACTGTTTCTTTAACATTGTTTTAAAAACTTATACCTGTATTAAATTGCATGTTTATGATTGCTTAAAATGTATATAGTGCCGTTTGTCTGCCAAATAAACATATTCCCTGGAACCTAACTACCCCTATTTACATTAATTCTTATGGGGAAATTGGATTCGCTTAACATCGTTTCACTTAAAGTCGCATTTTTCAGGAACATAACTACAATGTTAAGTGAGGAGCTACTGTATGTGAAGTTATAAGATTACACTATCAGATTATTAATACATGTCCCAAACTCAGGCTGGCAAAAAAAAGACAGGTGTGCTCTGCTTAATTTTGTATCTAAACAGTAACCAGAGTCATCAAGAAGGAAGGGAAACAAAGGAAGCCCCAAAAGGTGAGGAAAAAGCATCATAAGAACATAAGAAAGGCCGTACCGGGTCAGACCAAAGGTCCATCTAGCCCAGTATCTGTCTACCGACAGTGGCCAATGCCAGGTGCCCCAGAGGGAGTGAATCTAACAGGCAATGATCAAGTGATCTCTCTCCTGCCATCCATCTCCATCCTCTGACGAACAGAGGCTAGGGACACCATTCTTACCCATTCTGGCTAATAGCCATTTATGGACTTAACCACCATGAATTTATCCAGTCCCCTTTTAAACATTGTTATAGTCCTAGCCTTCACAACCTCCTCAGGTAAGGAGTTCCACAAGTTGACTGCGCGCTGCGTGAAGAAGAACTTCCTTTTATTTGTTTTAAACCTGCTGCCTATTAATTTCATTTGGTGACCCCTAGTTCTTGTATTATGGGAATAAGTAAATAACTTTTCCTTATCCACTTTCTCAACATCACTCATGATTTTATATACCTCTATCATGTCCCCCCTTAGTCTTCTCTTTTCCAAACTGAAGAGTCCTAGCCTCTTTAATCTTTCCTCATATGGGACCCTCTCCAAACCCCTAATCATTTTAGTTGCCCTTTTCTGAACCTTTTCTAGTGCTAGAATATCTTTTTTGAGGTGAGGAAACCACATCTGTACACAGTATTCGAGATGTGGGCGTACCATGGATTTATATAAGGGCAATAATATAGTCTCAGTCTTATTCTCTATCCCCTTTTTAATGATTCCTAACATCTTGTTTGCTTTTTTGAGCGCCTCTGCACACTGCGTGGACATCTTCAGAGAACTGTCCACGATGACGCCAAGATCTTTTTCCTGACTCGTTGTAGCTAAATTAGCCCCCATCATGTTGTATGTATAGTTGGGGTTATTTTTTCCAATGTGCATTACTTTACATTTATCCACATTAAATTTCATTTGCCATTTTGTTGCCCAATCACTTAGTTTTGTGAGATCTTTTTGAAGTTCTTCACAATCTGCTTTGGTCTTAACTATCTTGAGAAGTTTAGTATCATCTGCAAACTTGGCCACCTCACTGTTTACCCCTTCCTCCAGATCATTTATGAATAAATTGAATAGGATTGGTCCGAGGACTGACCCTTGGGGAACACCACTAGTTACCCCTCTCCATTCTGAGAATTTACCTTTAATTCCTACCCTCTGTTCCCTGTCCTTTAACCAGTTCTCAATCCATGAAAGGACCTTCCCTTTTTTCCCATGACAGCTTAATTTACATAAGAGCCTTTGGTGAGGGACCTTGTCAAAGGCTTTCTGGAAATCCAAGTACACTATGTCCACCGGATCCCCCTTGTCCACATGTTTGTTGACTCCTTCAAAGAATTCTAATAGATTAGTAAAAAAATTGTAAAAAAGACCCTGAAAGCTAGAGTGTGTAAGGGAACAAAAACTGTGAGGGTCAGAATAAAATAAAAAGGTGTGCGTGTTGTAAATAACATGTCAGTTGAAGATGGCGGTGTGAAGAATGTGTTTTATGTGGTCCACTCTGTCAGGGGGCCCGTGTCACATGATCAGATCAACCCACAGTTATTCTGCCCAGAGTACAAAGCCTGTCAGAGCACAGCCATCACACCGATAGTGCCATGGTTCTCAATCAGGGGTCCAGGGCTCCCTGGGGGTCAGCCAAGCTGGGTGGGCGTAAGACTTGCTGGGGCACAGGGCAGAGAGCTGAAGACCAGAACCCCAAAGCCCCCCACTCATGGCTGAAGCTGAAGCCTGAGCAATGTCAGTTCACAGGGCCCCCTGTTTGGGCAGTGAGAAATTGGGGCCTTGGGAAATTACCCTGCTTGCTACCTCCTACACCAGCAATGGCTTTTAGATGCAGAAAAAATGTTGCTGTGGCACAGGGGGGGCCAGGGAATCATGTTGGGGGGGGACTCAGAAAGAAAAAGGTTGAGAACCCCTGACCTACACCATCTATAGCACCAGATTGCCCATAGCCACACACCCTTTAAAGAAGCACTGGGCACCAGATTGTCTTCTCATGTCCAAAAAGCCTTATGTTTAAGGGGCCTGGTTCCTCTCTCTCAAACACCAGTTGTGTCAATGGTACATTTGTTTCTTCAGTCCCCACAACTTGGCCCATATAACATCCCTTGATTAGCTGCTTGATTTTGGGTGTTGGCAAGGCCTGATTCAAGGGACTTTTAGGGGTTTCCTTCTTTCATCAACAGGCCTTTTTGAGCTGCCCATCCTCTTTGATACAAAAATTGGGCAACCACTGTCTTAGTCAACAGTTTAGGGAGAAATGAACACTTCTGCAGTCCACTCGGCTGTCTCCTGAGCTAAGGGGGAACTTTTGTTTGGGTCGTAGCGGGACAGGATGGGGTGGGGTGGGGTGGGAGGGTTGTGAAAAGGAAAGGAGGTAGAATGAAAACCTCTCCCGCCTTAGTTGTGTATTTCAGGTTTTATACTTGTTGATAGGTTAAGTATCAAAAAGAAGGGACATATGTTCTTCTGACAATAGGCCCGTGTACGTGTGTTGGAGTAGAGTAGTTGTATGGGCAGTGAGAAATCTGGTCCAACACAAAGTATCCCTGAACCACTCAGTTCTCCCCTTTTCATCAAGTCTCCTCTTAAATCAGACCCTTTCCCACTGTAGTTATACCTTTTAACTTTCCCTCTGTCCCTCTGCACTGGGACTTCAGTCTTACCACCGTTGCTTTCAGTCATTTCTCATGTCTCTCGTTTACTGGCTTGTATTATTTAATGTTGCCAAGTAGCTAGACTTACAGCTTGTGGAAGATCAAAATATAAAGTGTTCAATAAGACCAGACAAACGATAATTGAGGGCCCATTCAATGTGATGCTGAAGCGAAAAATGTAATTGTTCTCTGCAGATGTTGCTACAAAATATCTCCAAGCATGCCAGGGCCCTCCAGATTCTTTTGCTAATTTTATTTATTTCCTATATCTTATAGTCCATGAAACAGAGTTCAGGAATAGGAGAAGAAACAATGGGCTTCAATTGCAGCAAGGGAGGTTTAGGTTGGACATTAGGAAAAACTTCCTAACTATCAAGGTGGGTCAGAATTGGAATAACTGACCCAGGGAGGTTGTGGAATATCCATCATTGAAGATTTTTAAGAATGAGTTAGACAAACACCTGTCAGGATTTCTCTAGATAATATTCAGTCCTGCAATGAGTGCAGGGGAGTGGAATAGATGACCTCTCAAGGTCCCGTCCAGTCCTATGATTCCATGATCTCACAAAGGGCCCTGCACCGGGGGGTGGGCTGGGCTTGGGGAATGCCAGCTTATGCTTGACATTCAGCTCCACTGTATACCCCATCACACACATAACACACACAGTGCCCACTACACACCAAAAACACACACACACACACACAGAGTGACACTGAGCTCAATCAGAGTGCAGAATAATCTCTGCTGGGAAGCTGGGACAGCTGGAATATTTCCAATCAGCCTGAACAAAGTGAACCGAAGGGGATTCTGCTGCCCTGGCAGGGAGATAGGACTAGATTTCCCAACTGGTATTTTAGATCGTCAGCTTCTCTGAGGCCTGGTTTATGCTGAAAAATTAGATCAACTGAGCTCCATCACAGAGAGCAGGGAAACTTTTCATACGATGTTTGAGGCAGTTAGCTTGTACTGACTGACGTTCAGTGTAATTCTTCCATTGACCTAGCTACAGCCTCTCGGAGACGTGGATTAACTACATCAATGGAAAAACCCTTCCATCAATGTGGAAAGCATCTACATTATGGTGCTGCTGCACACGATAGCTGAGTCAATGCACAAATGTGTTACAAATACTCCTAATAGGTTTGTCTCAAAACAATGTGTGTGTTCAGGGGGAGGATTTAGGTTCCGGTCGTAACACAACCACCATAGGAGGCAGTTGTGGTCCTTCCTTCTGTAATTTTTAGCCCAGTAGTTAGGGTGCTCACCTGTGAGGTGGGAGATCCAGGTTCAATTCCCGCTTCTGTTCAGTGCTGTGCAAAGCTACGTGTACATTGCACTCCATATGCCTTATGAAAATATGCTTCTGAATATGACATAACTGGAATATGCTTTTTGCTAAAGGCCCCATGTAACATATCATTAGAAAGGTTATAAACTACTAAGTGTGTTCATCCTATTTGTTTACATGGATTATTTCTATATCTGGATTTAGGAGAATAAGAATAAACATGTAGACATATTAAGTGGAGCCCATTAAGGGTGCTTCAGAATCACTGATCTGTGAATGGCTCTGTTTACCTGCAAGCCTTCCAGTGTGTGCGTGGGCCAACTCAGGAAGAATGGAGACTGGGGTCTTACAGTGACATGTGACCATGTCACCAGATACTGAAATCCATCTTGAAGCTGGTACTTTTCCAGAGGGGGGTGCAATTCCAAACAAAGGTTTCCCACCTTGGGGAAGTTCTATATCAAGTGGGGGAAGGCAAACAATGAGTTTTTTCCGCTGGCTTAAGAGACAGCCTCCCCTCCCCACAAAGGATGGGTGAGCGCAGGCTGGACCCAGGTCAGAAAAGGCCTCTGACCTGAGAAAGATTTTACCTGAAGTAACAACTTGGGTGAGAAGTTAACATCTGTAACTGATTTCTGAGTGTATTAAGCTTAGCCTTCTGTGTTTTGTTTTGTTTTGCTTTGTAACTTACTCTGTTCTGTCTGTTATTACTAAAAAACATTTAAATTCTACTTTTCCTACTTAATAAAATCACTTTTGTTTATTTATAAACTCAGTGTAAGTAATTGTTACCCGGGGGCAAACAGCTGTGCATAGCTCTCTTGCAGTGATATAGAGGGCAAGCATTTATCATGTTACACTGTATAAGCTTTATACAGAGTAAAACAGATTTATTTGGCGTTTGGATCCCATTGGGAGCTGGCTGTCTGGTTGCTGGAGGCAGGTAACCTGCTGAGCTCATTTCAGTCTAGATCTGCAGCTTTCAGGCCATGGCCCAGGCCCTGGGTCTGTGTTGCAGCAGGTTGGCGTGTCTGGATCAACACGGCAGGGTTCTGGAGGCCCAGGCCGGCAGGGAAAACGAGCTCAGAGGTAATTTCAGCAGAAAAGGTGACAGTCCCAATGAGAGTTTCTGTGACCGAATCCGGCACGCTATGCACTTGGGTTTCCTGCATTTCCTGTGATGCTTCCTGTTTTTGTTCACTGATCTCGGTTGGGCCCTGCAGATCTTGTTGGAATACAAGCAATTTAATAATAATAACAATAGAATAATGAACAATACTACCATGGGCTCTGTGAAATTACATTGCAATTGGATGGGAATTGAATTGACCTGTTTCCACTCCCCATCACTAAACCAGTACAGAGTTAAACAGATTCAGGAATTGGTTAGGAGTTTATTCATTGCTCTCCTCAGGGCGTCCTTCACCTCTGTGTTCCTCAGGCTGTAGATGAGGGGGTTCAACATGGGGATCACCAGCGTGTAAAACACTGAGGCCACTTTGCCTGTGTCCATGGAATAGCTGGAGGTAGGACGTAAATACGTGAACAAGAGGGTGCCATAAAACAGGACCACCACAGTCAAGTGGAAAGAGCAGGTGGAGAAGGTTTTGCGCCGGCCCTCGGCAGAGCGGATCTGCAGGATGGTGGAGATGATATAGACATAGGAGAGGAGGACAGTCACAAAGATGCTCACTGTAATGCAGCAAGTGAAAGTAAAGATCACAATCTCATTGATGTGGGTGTCAGAACAGGAGAGCGCCAGCAGTGGGGGAATGTCACAGAAGAAATGATTGATGATGTTGGAGCTGCAGAATGACAGATGAAATATAAGACACATGCATATCATTGAATCCACAAACCCCACAGCGTACACCCCAACCACAATCCGTTTACAACGCTGCCTGGACATGGTGACCGTATAGAGCAGCGGGTTACAGATGGCCACATAACGGTCATACGCCATCACAGCCAGCAAGAGGCACTCAACATCTGTAAAAACAGAGAGAACCTTTTGCACAACGCAGGCAGTGTAAGAAATGCTTTTCCTCTCGGCTAAGAAATTCAGCAGCATCTTAGGGGAAATTATCGAGGAATAGCAGAGGTCACAGAAAGACAAATTACTGAGGAAAAAGTACATGGGGGTGTGGAGTCGGGGATCAATCATGATTGACAAGATCATCCCCCCGTTCCCCACCAGGGTGATACCATAAATCATTAGGAACACCACAAACAGGGGAATCTGCAGCTCCGGACGATCTGTCAGTCCTGAGAGAATGAACTCAGTCACCTCCGAGTGATTTCCCTTTTCCATCTCCTCTGAACAGAGATCAGGCAGCTACAGAGATGTGGGCAGGTGGATGGTGCGGGAAACCTGTCCCTTCTCTGTAAGGAAGTAAGTGAAGATAAATGGAGATCAGTTTCTTAATGGACATCAGTATCCGCCCAGGGAAGGGCTTAGTCCACAGAGCCAGATGTTCACAGCTGGTCATTCCAGGTGTTTGATAAGATGCACACACTGTGAAAATACAATGACACACAGGTTAATCATGCCCCACACACAAAGACTCCTGTTCGCTAATCCGAACAGAAAACAGTAACTTGTGACTCTGCTGTGAGACAATCAGTTTGAAGAGATTATTCCTTAGCTAAAGAAGGGGTGAGAGTAGAGGACTGTCAATCTTTACATCCTCTTTGAGCAAGGGGAGCTCTGTGGCTTGGCATGTCGGGTTGGGGTAAAGTTGCTTACTGTGCTAATTAAGCTTTTGGGCCTTTACTTTAGCCTGTATGAAAATCCAGAGATACAATGGAAAGCACTGGCTTTGGTGACTATGTAATTGCCTATTTTTTCCAACCAAGGAGGTCACTCCTTTAGGTGAAGGGGTAGGGGTTGGGACTGAGGCTGTTAGTGCTAGAGGTCTTGAATTCAATACCTGCTGATCCCCATGGTGTCCGCGTGTGTGTGACCAGTGATGATCTGCCAAAATATTAACAACCGGTTCCCTTCTCCTCACCCCACGAGGGGGTCATGCCCCCCCGGGGACGCTTGCCCCATCCAACCCCCCCATGTTCCTTGACAGCCCCCCCCCGGGACCCCTGACCTATCCACCCCCCTTCCCTGTCCCCTGACTGCCCCCTGCCACCCCATCCAACCCCTTCTCTCATTCCTGATGGCACCCTGGGACCCCTACCCCATCCAACCACCCCTCCTCTCTGTCCCCTGACTGTTCCTGGAATCCCTACCCCTAACTGCCCCCCACCGCCCCATCCAACCCCTGCTCCTTCCTGACTGCCCCCTCGGGACCCTTGACCCGTTCAATCCCCCTGTTCCCTGCCCTCTGACTGCCCCGACACGAATCCACCGCCCCAGCTCCCCTGCCCTCTATCCAACACGCCCTCCCTGCTCCCTTACCGTGCTGCCTGGAGGTGGGGGCCCAGCTGGGCTGGGATTGGGGCTGGGACTGGAGCCACCTGGCTGAGGTCGGGGCCGGACCCGAGGACTGGGCAGGAGCCGCGCCGCCCGGCCGAGGTTGGGGCCAGACCCGGGGGCCGGGCAGGAGCCGTGCCGCACTGCCCAGCGAGGTTGCGGCTGGACCCGGGGGGCAGGAGCCGCGCTGCTCAGCCCCCGGGTCCGGCCGTGACCTCGCCGGGCGGCGCAGTGCTGGAGCCCTCCTCCTCCAGCCCGCGCCCCCCGGCCCCAGCTCAAGCTCACCTGGTGGAAGCCACTGCTTCCTTCTCAGCCCTCCCAGGCTTCCCACGCGAACAGCTGATTCGCAGGAAGCTGGGAAGGGGGAGGAGAAGCCGGAGAAGCTTCAGAAGAGGAGGCAGAGGCGGAGTGAGGTGAGCTGGGGCCGGGGAAAGGCTAGGGAGCTGCTAGAGCTTTTGTTAAATTTAAAAGCCCCTTTGGAACTAGTTGTCCCTCGAGGGACAACCAGTTCTAAACAGGCTTCTAAATTTAACAACCGGTTCTCGCAAACCAGTGGGAACCGGCTGCAGCTCACCACTGTGTGTGACTGTAATTCAGGACAATAGCACATACCTGCTGAGAAGAGAGAGAGAGAGAGAGGTGGTGGCATTTCCCCATCAATAGAATCTGCCAGTTTGGAGAATGTGGGAAATTTTATACTGAGATGTGTGATCTATGGGACATGATTCCAGAAGCAACCGGGAATACCTGAGCTCAGAGAGACAAAGCACCTAATTAATGGGTTCAGTGAACCAAAGCCACCTTGGTGTAATTGGTGCCCTGGGGATTAATTTGACCAATGCTTTCTTACTGTGTTATTAAATGATGCAATTTCTACCAGAGTTACAGAGTATGAAGTTGGGGTACATTTCATACCGCTGTTTTCAGTGCAAGCCAGGTACTGCATAGAGCTGATCCACAAAGGGTTTTTTTTGTTTGTTTGTTTTTTGTGGAGACCAAAATCTTTTTGCTAAAAACTTAATATTTCAACTGGAAATACCACGGGGGTGCCTCAGATACCACACACCACCAAGAGGAGCTCAGGAGGAGGCCACAGCATGCTATGGACTTCTACAGTTCACAAAACTATCCCTCTTGCCATGCATATTATCAATAAACTTTATTTTATTGTTTTATCTAATCCAGTGTGCTTAAATAGAAGTGTCTGAGAAACTACGTTGCATGCATATTAATGCCTCTAAAGAAATAATGGACAATGTAACGTATTGTCCAGGAGAGGACTGGGCAGCACAGGATGTACATTTTGGGAGGGAAATCAAAGACTGGGGTGTGTGTTAGGGTCACCCTGCAGTATAACCAAGGGTGCTGAGAGTCTGGGTGTAACCCAACTATTCCTGGCCAGGCTGCAGTTACACACACATGCTCAGGGTGTGATTTGCCTGCTAGACAGTTGTTTGTGAGTGGCCCAGGTGGAAGCCACTTCAGGAAGGCTTTGCAAGGTTGCAGGCAGGTGTGACACAGGTGCTGATTAGTCTGGGTTGGACTCTGGTATGTCACAGCCACCAACCTAGAAACTATCCCAGTAACACCAAAGGTGTGGTGCTGACTGACAGTAGTGTTCGATTGACATGAAAGGGTGAGGTCACCACAGGGATGGGCCCATGCACTGATCCATGGCTGCAGATGAACAAGGACATTGATGTCATCACCTCCCCATCTCCATGGGAGGCCCAGTGATGACACTTCTCTTTCTCACTATGTTAGCAGAAATTATCCCCCAGGGGTGTTCAGGCTTGGCTGGTATTATCAGTGCTCCGGGGCATGTCGGTGCCCTCTTCTCCTAAGTGGTGCCAACCTCTGAGGCATTGCAGGGTTGATTGTATTAGGAGGAAAAAATGATGATCCAAGTCAGCTCTATTCTTTGGTATAATCCTTAGTGGATGGGTGTTAAAGAATGTACACAAAGTCCCGCTTCCCTGAACATCAGTAGAAACAACCAGCAGCCAGCAATCTCTGTATTCAGAAACTCCCAAGTCTGACACTGCAGGTCTGTGCCCAGGAAACACTATGCCCCTACTTCCTCTAGGAGTCATGCTCACAAATCCTCCTTCTGGCTTCTCTGCCTCCTGTGACCCGGAGGTGCCTCGGGCAGTCCTCACTGAAAATGCCAATGTTGTGGCAGGCTGAAAGAAGGAGGATATTCCCCAAACTGGTGGTTAACACTGAAGATCTCTGGAGATGCTGCTACAAAGTATCGCCGAGCATGCTAGCTCCCTCTTGATTCTTCTCTTAATTTTATTTATTTCCTATAACTTAAAGTCCATGAAACAGAGTGTGACGTTGCACCCCATAATGCTTTATAGAAATATGCTCATGGCTTTAAATATGACATAACTGGAATATGATTTATGTTAGATAGGCCATGTAACATATATTTGCAAAGGTTATTATCGACTGCAGGGGTCGGCAACCTTTCAGAAGTGCTGTGCCGAGTCGTCATTTATTCACTCTGATTTAAGGTTCTGCGTGCCAGTAATACATTTTAACATTTTTAGAAGTTCTTTTTCTATAAGTCTGTAATATATATGTACAGTATATAAGGTTTTTAAAAAGTTTAAGAAGCTTCATTTAAAATTAAATTAAAATGCATAAGAGCCCCTGGACTGGTGGCCAGGAACCGGGCAGTATGAGTGCCACTGAAAATCAGCTCAGGTGCCGCCTTTGGCACACGTGCCATAGGTTGCCAACCCCTGATCTACTAGATACGTTCATCCTATTTGTATGCATGTATAATTTTTTTACTCCAAGTTATGAATATTGGCTGTCTACTTGTTTGAATTTAAGTAGCCTAAGTGAAGCAGATGGTCAGCTTCTTGAGAAAAAACTTTTCTCAGTAACCGCCCAATCAAGAAACACGTAAGCTAACAATGAACTTAGAGAGACGCCAAACCCCTCCATTTTGTCTTCAGCTGTCACAAAAGATAGCCCCTCCACCCCAAGGAGATGCCTGAAAGAAACTGGAACAAAGGAAAGTAATTACAGGTGTGTGAGTGATTGATGGATCCAGATTAGGATTAAGTCTAGTCTGGGAAATAGTCTTACTGGAACATCTCTGAGGGTGAGATTTACCTGCATTTAGTTTTTACTGTATTAGGCTTAGACTTGCGTGTTTTGTTTTATTTTGTTTGGTAATTTACTTTGTTCTGTCTGTTATTACTTGGAACTGCTTAAATCCTACTTTCTGTATTTAATAAAATCACTTTTTACTTATTAATTAACCCAGAGTATGTTTTAATACCTGGGAGAAGAGCAAACAGCTGTGCATCTCTCTCTATCAGTGTTACAGAGGGCGAACAATTTATGAGTTTACCCTGTATAAGCTTTATACAGGGCAAAACAGATTTAACTGGGGTTTGGACCCCATTGGGAGCTGGGTGTCTGAGTGCTGGAGACAGGAGCACTTCTTAAGCTGTTTTCAGTTAAGCCTGCAGCTTGTGCGGGACATGGTTCAGACTTGGATCTGTGTTTGCAGCAGGCCAGCGTGTCTGGCTCAAACAAGGCAAAGTACTGAAGTCCCAAGCTGGCAGGGAAAACAGGCTCAGAGGTAGTCTCAGGGCATCGGGTGGCAGCCCCAAGGGGGTTTCTGTGACCCAACCCATCACAGTGGTGAAGTCGAGCAGGATCTCTGCACAGCTGATTGCTCTGAGGCACTAGTAGTGATTTTAAGTGAGGTTTGGGTGTGGTGGGTGGAGAACAGACAAAGTGGTTAATGGTTTGTTATTTTCTGATTGCTTACTTCAGAGAAGGGAAAAAGGGACAGAAAAATAAGCAAGAATGAAGTTCAGAGGAAACTGGAACTGCACAAGTTGCAGACTGCCCAGAAAGGCTGAACACTGGAAGCTGGGAAAGTCTCTGTTAGCTAAGAAGCCCCTGAGCTGAGTGCATTTCAGTTAGAGTGGACTGCAGAGGGGTGTGGCCCAGCACAAGGAAGCAGGAAAATGACTACCTGTGAGGCAGCTGCTAAACTAGAGCTGGCCAGACTGGAAGCAGAAGAGAAAGGAAAGGATCGGGAGTTTCAACTGAAGCTCAAAGAAGCAAGGCAACTGCGGACAGAAGGGCTATGGAAGCAGAGGCCGCCAGGGAGGAAGATTTTCACAAAAGGGCTATGAAAGCAGAGGCAGCCATGGATAAATTGGCTCTGGAGTTAAGAGACAGAGAAATACAGGCCCAGATTGAGGTCCTGAAGCATGAACTGGTTGTTATGGAGTGGAAGAGACAAAACTCTCCAGCAGCTGGCCCCACTCCCCAAAAATACACAAATTGGAATGACTAGGTCCGCAGTATGATGAGTGACATTGCCCAATATTTCATCACCTTTGAGAAACTGTGCACCTTCCATGCAATTCCTGACAATCCAAGAATGACCACACTGGTAGCAAAATTGTCTGGAAGAGCTCTGGACATAGTAAATAAGATACCTATTAATGATGCTTGAAACTATGGTAAATTTAAAGAACTGGTTTTGAAACAGTTTCAGATTACACCAGAAACCTACAGGGTTCAATTCAGGAGTCTTAAGAGGGGATCTGGATTGAGTAATGTGGCTTATATAAATGAAATGAGAGATGTGTTAGATAAGTGGGTGAGGGGAAAAGGCATTACAAGGTTGGAAGAAATGTGTGATTTGGTGACTCAGGAACGATTCCTGAATATGTGCCATGATTATGTAAAACAGTATTTGTGGGACAAAAAGGTGGATGCAGTGGGTTGATTGGCTGAGTTTGAAAACTCCTTTGAGCCATCACAAGCTGCTGCAGTTAAACATAAACTGCTGGCAGAGGGGTACAGGGCTGGGGGAAAGCAGAATCACCGTTTTACCCCTGGGAAAAAGGAGACTGGGAGTTCACCTCCCCATTCCCCTGCTACTCAACCCAAATCTCCTGTACAAGCAGAGGAGTCCAAGAGGTCCTATCATTGTAAGTCCACTGGGCGCAGAGGAATAAATGTCCCTTGCTGAGTGGGAACAGGCAGTGGGTAACTCATGAAGGATTTGTAAAGGTTGCTTCTACACAACCAAGCAGTGAGCATATGCGTGCTGTTAAAGTGAATGGGAAAGTACTTCTAAGAACGAGGGACACGGGTGCAGAGATTTCTGTGATCAGGAGGGACCTGACCCATGAGCAGGATTTGTTGCCAGGGAAAATGGCAGAATTAGAACTGGTGGGAGGTTACAAAGTCCTTGCACCTTTAGCTAAGGTACACATGGAAAGTGGTGATTTGCAAGCGGAGCAGACTTTTCCAACAGTGGCACACAATTTTGCACCGTTTCTACTGGGGAATGATTTCTTTGATGTGGCAGAATCTGTCCCAGGGTTGACTTCCAGGAAGATTCAGGTCATCAGGGGACAGGGCCTGCCCTGGGGTGCACAGAAACATGTACCCCAAAGGTGGAAGTTGGGGTTCTGGTACCGCTGTGGTGGGAACAGATGCCAGGGACTCTGTAGCTGGAAGCAAGCCCAACCTGAGGGAAAGAGGGGGATTTTGCTTGCCTGTGAAGGGTCTGTCATAGCTGGTAACTGTGAACCCACAACTGGAGCAAGGTCACCTTCCCTTTTGGGGGACGCAGGAGTGTCTGACTCAGAGGGGAGCCCAGAGAGGCTGCTGTGTGGAAGGGAAAACTAAGGCACACCCGGTGGGGAAATTTTTCACACTCTGTACAAGGCAGTTAGCTTGTACTGACCCTCAGTGTAATTCTTCCATTGACCTAGCTACTGCCTGTCAGAGACATGAATTAACTACATCAAAGGAAAAACCCTTCCATCAATGTGGAAAGCATCTCCACTATGGGGCTGCTGCACACCATAGCTTCTTTTGATAGGTAAATATGTTCAGGAAAGTTGAAATTTCCCCTCTCGGGATAATTTCTTCTTTCCCCTCCCATGAAAGGCTCACTGTCATTTCAATTAAAGGCCAAAATGCTCTGAAACTGACTTGTTTGCCCATGACTTGGTGGTACCTCTTTGTTTTTCCACCCTTCACTTACAATGCACTGAGAAGGAGGGAAGCAGTACCTGCTCAGAACCCAAAAATCTGACTTAGAGTCGAATCTTGCCCTGTTTGCTAACCACACCAACGTTACCCTTAATATCTCTGGAGCTGCTTGCTTGAGTCGCAGAGGTTAAATTTGGCTTTGATGACTTTGAGATTTGCTCTCTGGAGCATCTTTGCTCCCAGGACAACAGGTGTGCACAGCACATGCAATTAATGTTGTTGCCCTGTCTTTCCTTGTGGAAATGGAACACAGAGGGACAGAGAATCATCTAGTCTGGATTGCTGGCTCTCCCGTGAGGTCCTTTTAATATGATACAAAACTGAGGTGAATCTATTCCACTTTATTTGTTGGTCACCTCTCCAAATGTCTCTTTAAGTAATTTCCCAGTGTTGGGACACAAAGGTGTCTAGAAATCGGTGAATTTCTTCTGGACAAATAATTTATTGTCAAAACCAATAGCGTTTGGATTGACCGGAAACTATTCACAAATGCGTTATAAATACTCCTAATAGGTTTGTCTCAAAGCAATGTGAGTGTGCGGGGGGAGGATTTAGGTTCTGGTCACAATACGGCCACTGTAGGAGTCGGTCGTGGTCCTTCCCCTTGTAATTTTTAGCCCAATAGTTGGGGTGTTCACCTGTGAGGTGGGAGATCCGGGTTCAGTTCCCCCGTCTCTGCAGTGCTGGGCAAAGCCACGTGTGACACTGCACTCCATATGCTTAATGAAAATATGCTTCTGACTACGACATAACTGGAATATGCTTTATGCTAAGTGCCCCATGTTACATATCATTAGAAAGGTTGTAATCTACTAAGTGAGTTCTTCCTATTTGTTTACATGGATTATTTCCATGTCTGCAGTTAGGAGAATAAGATATAAACGTGTATCACTGATGTAGACATATTAAGTGAAGGCCATTAAGGGTGCTTCAGAATCAATGAACTGTGAATGGCTCTGTTTACCTGCAAGCCTTCCTGTGTTCCTGTGAGTCAACCCAGGAAGAATGTGACTAGATGGATCACAGAAACCCCCTTGGGGCTGCCAACTGATGTGCCAAGACTGCTTCTGCCCCTGCTTTACCTGCCAATTTGGGACTCCAGAACCCTGCCTGGTTGTGCCAGACACACTTGCCCGCTACAAACACAGACCCAGGTCTGAGCCACGTCCCACAAACTGCAGGCTTAACTGAAAGCAGCTGAAGAAGTTTTCCTGTCTCTAAGACTCAGATGCCCAACTCCTAATGGGATCCAATCAGCAAATAAATCCATTTTACCCTGTATAAAGCTTATTCAGGGTAAACTATTGAATTGGTCGCCTTCTATAACACTTATAGACAGATTTACACAGCTGTTCGCCCCCCACCCCTCCAGGTGTTAATACATACTCTGGGTTAAATAATAAGTAAAAAGTGATTTTATTAAATACAGAAAGTAGGATTTAAGTGGTTCCAAGGAGTAACAGAGAGAACAAAGTGAATTACCAAGCAAAATAAAATAGGACACGGAAATCTATGCCTAATACAGAAAGAAAACTGAATACAGATAAAACCTCCTCCTCAGAGGAGTTCCAATAAGCTTCCTTTTACAGATTAGTCTCCTTCTAATCTGGGTCCAGCAGTCACTCACACCTCCTGTGGTTACTGTCATTTGTTCCAGTTTCTTTAAGGTATCCTTAGGGGTGGAGCCAGCTGAAGACAAAATGGAGGGGTCTCCCAGGGGTTTAAATCGACTTTCTCTTGTAGGTGGTTACCCCTCCCTCCCCCTGCATAGAATCCCAGCTCCAAGATGGAGTTCTGGAGTCACATGGGCAAGGCACATGTCCATACATGACTGAGTTCCTCACCAGCCAAGCCATATTCCTGGGAAAGCTCAGATATGGATTGACGTCTCCAAGTTTATTGTTGGCTTAAGTGGTTCTTGGCTGGGCACCTAGTGAGAATAGTTTTTTCCCAGGAAGCTAACCAACTGCTTCACTGAGGGTATTTAAAATTAAGCAAGTACGTTGCCAATATTCATAACTCTGAATACAAAAATTATACATGCATACAAATAGGAGGAATGTATTTAGCAGATCATAACCTTTGCAGCGATATGTTACATGCCATATGTAGCATAAAACATATTCCAGTCATGTCATATCTACATTCATAAGTATATTTCCATAAAGAATTATGGGGTGCAATGTCACACTCGGGTCTTACAGTGACATGTGACCATGTCACCTGATACTGAAATCCATCTTGAAACGGGTACTTTTCTAGAGGGGGTTGGAATTCCAAACAAAGGGATGTTCTATATGAAGTGGGGAAGGCAAATTATGAGTGTCTTCAGCTGGTTTAAGAGACGACCGCCCCACCCCAGATAGATACCTGCAAGCACCTGGAAACAAAGGGACTGTAGCCCCAGGGGTCGGGGAAAACAGGCTGGACCTAGGTCAGAAAAGGCATCTGCCCTGAGAAGGATTTTACCTGAAATAACAACTGGAGTGAGAAGTTAACATTTGTAACTGATTTCTAAGTGTATAAAGCTTAGCCTTGCGTGTTTTGCTTTATTTTGCTTTGTGACTTACTTTGTTCTGTCTGTTACTATTTAAAAACAGTCAAATCCTACTTCTTATACTTAATAAAATCATTTTTGTTTATTTATAAACAGTGTAAGTAATTGTTACTGGAGGGCAAACAGCTGTGCATCTCTCTCTCTTGCAGTGCTATAGAGGGTGAACATTTATCAGTTCACCCTGTATAAGCTTTATAGAGAGTAAAATGGATTTATTTGGGGTTTAGATCCCATTGGGAGTTGGGTGTCTGCGTGATGGAGACGTGTATCCTCCTGAGCTGGTCTCAGTCTAGATCTCCAGTTTTGGGGATGCGGCCCAGACCCTGGGTCTGTGTTGCAGCAGGCTAGCGTGTCTGACTCAACAAGACAGGATTCAGAGGATTAAGCTGGCAGGGAAAATAGGAGCAGAGGAAATTTAAGAACATCAGGTGACAGTGCCAGTGGGGGTCTCTGAGACCGAACCCGTTACACTATGCACTTGGGTTTCCTGCATTTCCAGAAAGCATCCCAGCCCCTGAGGGATGTGCTATTCCAGTCTGAGTTGCTCTCAGTCTCTCCTTTCAAACTTAGATAGATACATACATAATCATTGGAACAGAGACATGAAGTTGAGTATCTCACCCTCTAAGTGGAAGCCCCTATCACCCAGCCTATAGAATAATTCTCCTTTTCTGCCCATGTGATTCTTCCTCTGTTTTGACCACTGATCTGAGTTGGGGCCTGCAGACTTTGTTGGAATACAAACAAATAAATAATAATAAAAATAGAATAATGAACAACACTCCTACGGACTCTGCGAAATTACATTGTAATGGGCTGGGAATTGAATTCACCTGTTCCCACTCCCCATCACTAAACCAGTACAGAGTTAAACAGATTCAGGAATTGGTTAGGAGTTTATTCATTGCTCTCCTCACGGCGTCCTTCACCTCCGTGTTCCTCAGGCTGTAGATGAGGGGGTTCAACACGGGGATCACCAGCGTGTAAAACAGCGAGGCCATTTTGTCTGTGTCCATGGAATAGCTGGAGGGGGGACGTAAAAATATGAAGAGGAGGGTGCCAAAAAGCAGGACCACAGCAGTCAAGTGGAAAGAGCAGGTGGAGATGGTTTTGCGCCGGCCCTCGGCAGAGCTGATCTGCAGGATGGTGGAGATGATATACACATAGGAGAGGAGGACAGTTACAAGGCTGCTCACTATAATGCAGCTCATAAAAACATACATCATAATCTCATTGATGCGGGTGTCAGAGCAGGAGAGCGCCAGCAGTGGGGGGATGTCACAGAAGAAATGATTGATGATGTTGGAGCTGCAGTATGACAGCCGAAATGTAAAACACGTTTCTATCACTGAATCCACCAACCCGACAGCGTATGCCCCAACCACCAACTCTTTACAAAGCTGCCTGGACATAGTAACCGTATAGAGCAGCGGGTTACAGATGGCCACGTAACGGTCATATGCCATCACAGCCAGCAAGAGACACTCAACATCTGCAAAAATGATACAGAGATTCATTTGCACAGCGCAGGCAGAGAAAGAAATGCTTTTCCTCTCGGCTAAGAAATTCAGCAGCATCTTAGGGGAAAGTATTGAGGAAAAGCAGAGGTCACAGAAAGACAAATTACTGAGGAAAAAGTACATGGGGGTCTGGAGCCGGGGATCAATCGTGATTAACAAGATCATCCCCCCATTGCCCAACAGGGTGATACCGTAAATCAGTAGGAACAACACAAACAGGGGAACCTGCAGCTCTGGACGATCTGTCAGTCCTGAGAGAATGAACTCAGTCACCTCCGAGTGATTTCCCTTTTCCATCTCCTCTGAACAGAGATGAGGCAGCTACAGAGATCTGGACAGGTGGATGGTTCGGAAAACCTGTCCCTTCCCTGTAATGAAGTAAATGAAGATAAATGGAGTTCAGTTTCTAAATGGACATCAGTACACGCTCAGGGAAGGGCTTAGTCCACAGAGACATATGTTCACAGCTTGTCATTCCTGTTGTTTGATAAAATACACACTGCATAAATACAGTGACACACAGGTTAATCATGCCCCACACATGAACACTCCTGTTCACTAATCCAAGCAGAAATCAGTGACTTGTGACTCTGCTGTAAGAGAATCAGGGTGAAGATTATTTCAGTGTGAGGAGATTATTTGTAAAGGAGTGTCAATCTTTCTACTATCTTTGGGCAAGGGGAGCTCTGTGGCTTGGCATGTCGGTTTGGGATAAAGTTGCTTAATGTGCTAATTAAGTTTTTTGGCATTTACTTTAGCCCGTATGAAAACCCAGAGATACACTGGAAAGCACTGGCTTCAGTGGCTATGTAATTGCCTATTTTTTCCAACCAAGGAGGTCGCTCCTTTAGCTGAAGGGGTAGGAGCTGGGACTGAGGCTTTCAGTGCTGGAGGTCTTGAAGTCAATACCTGCTGATCCCCATGGTGTCCATGTGTGTGTGTGACTGTAATTCAGGACAATCGCACGTACCTGCTGAGAAGAGAGAGAGAGATGTGTTGGCATTTCCCCATCGATATAAACTGCCAGTTTGGAGCATTCGGGATGTTTTATACTGAGATGTGTGATCTGTGAGACATGATTCCTGATGCAACCGGGAATACCTGAGCTCAGTGAGACACCACACCTTATTAATGTGTTCAGTGAACCAAGGCCACGTTGGTGTAATTGGTGCCCTGGGGATTAATTTGACCTACTCTTTTTTACTGTGTTATGAAATGATGCAATTTCTACCAGATTTACAGAGTATGAGGTTAGGGGTATATTTCATCGTGTTGTTTTTAGTGCAAGTTGGGTACTGTGTACAGCTGATCCACAGAGGGGTTTTGTGTGTGTGTGAGGAGACTGAAACCTTTTTGCTAAAAACATAATATTTCGACTCGGAAATACCACGGGGGTGCCTCAGATACCACACATCACCAATCTCTTCCATGAGCCAGGCTCCCCAGCTGGATTACATCCCCCATGATGCATGTTGGTCTCTCCTCTTGCTGAACTGCCCTGGAACTTCTCCAGAATCCCACAGCCATGATTTAGGGAGGAAGAGAGTTTGGTATTTTTTACTGGAAATCTTATAATTTCCAGGAAAAAGAGAATTTCATGGAAAAAAAATAGTGGAATGGAAAATCCAATTTCACACCAAAAATCTTCTCAAGAAAAATTTTCAACCAGCCTTAGCAATAAATTTGGAATCAAAGAAACAGAAAGCTAGATATTGGAGAAACGTACTAATTGTTTGCAGCTGTAACTGATGTCTTCTCAGTCATTCCTGGTTTCAGAATCACCTCATTGTCCCGGCCCCAGTAGATGGAGTAAAACCTGTAAGATATGTAGGAGTACTCCAGATAATCTAGCTATTTATAGCATGCCAATCACCATGGTATCCTATGTCCTTCCCTTGCTAGATTACTCCCCAAAATCGGAAAGATAGATTCACTTATTTTTGCCTGATGGAGAGCACATGGTGACCAGAGGATCTCAGGAGGAGAGCACAGTGTGTTACGGACTTCTGCCGTTAACAAACTATCCCTCTTGCAGGCATATTATCTGCACATGGAGCTCATCTATAAGATGGTCAGTAAATCTATGAGTCAACTAGAAATACTGATACTCTCACTGCAAATATTAATACATTTTTTATAATGTATGTGAAGTTATAAGATGACACTGTATTGTGTTATTAATGCATGTTCCAAACCGAGGCTGGCAAACTGGTCTGTTTTAAACAAAGAAATGTGTGCTCTGCTTAATTTTGTATCTAAACAGTAACCATAGTCATTAAGCAGAAAGGGAAACAAACGTACCCTAAAAAGGTGAGGAAAAGCAGCAGGGAACATCCTTCTACATAGAGTTTTTGTCTTCCAGTAACCAGATGGAAATGTTTCTCAAAGGGGGGATAGGACTCTAAAAAGAGGGTATAGACATCCCAAGGCACCACTCTCATTCTCTTTCTCTATCTCTCTCTTCCCCCCCTTGATTCACTGCATCTGAAGAGATAAAGGAAGCAGCCATTGGACTCGTGGAGGGGTCCTTACTTATGAAATTTGGTCAATAAGACTGTTGAAAGCACATGGTGAGGAAACTTTTGCTTTGAAATTCACATCATTTGCTAACTTAGGCACAAGTTGAATTCTAGCTTTATTTTTCTTGTAACTATGTCTGACTTCTATGCCTCCTTATTTGTACTCACTTAAAATTATCTTTGTAGTCAATAAACTTTGTTTTATTGTTGTATCTAATCCAGTGTGTTTCAATAAAAGTGTCTGAGAAACTAAGTTGCATACATATTAGTGCTATTAATGAAATAATGGACAATGTAACTTGTATTGTCCAGGAGAGGACTGGGCAGCACAGGATGTAAAATTCAGGAGGGAAATCGAAGACTGCGGAGTGTGTTAGGGTCACCCTGCAGTATAACCAAGGGTGGTGAGAGCCTGAGTGTAACCCAACTATTCCTGGCCAGGCTTCAGTTACACACAGATGCTCAGGATGTGATTTGTTTGTGACTGGCCCAGTTGGAAGCCACTTCAGCAAGGCATTGCAAGGTTGCAGGTGACAAAGCTGTTGCTTAGTCTGGGTTGGACCCTGGTATGTTACAGCTCCCTCCCAATTCTTTTGTTAATTTTATTTATGTCCCATAACTTATAGTCCTTGAAACCAAGTTTAGGAGTACGTAGACGGGCCGACTCACCCCTGCGGCGCCTCCTGCTGGTCGTCTTCAGGAATTAGCTCAATTTCCAGCCCGGAGCACCCTCTGCAGGCCTGTGATCCGCCTGTCTTCTGGCCCCGAGTCCCTCTCTGGACCCTGGTGCCTCTGTTAACTGGGTCTCCCCCTCCCAGGGGAACCCCACCCAACTATCTCCACTTTGCCTCAGTATTAGCTACTGCCCAGTCTCCATCTAGCCCCCGTTCACTGGGGCAGACTGTAGTATCAGCCACTCATCACAGGCAAAAGAGTTTGGACCTGCTGTCTTTGCCTACCCCTGGGCTGCCCTCTGCAACCCCGAGTACCTCTTGGCCTAATGCTAGGCCGCAGGCTGGGGCTTACCAGGCAGGAGCTCCTCAGCCTTTCCGCAGCCCTGCTCCACTCAGGTACCTTTTCTAGCTCCCTGTAGCCAGGCCTTTCTCCCTCTACAGCCAGAGAGAGACCGTTTGGGCTCCTGGCTCACTGCCTCTTATAGGGGCTTGCTGGGCCTGATTGGGACCTGGCCACAGCTGGGCCTGCTTTCACTCAGTCAGCCCAGGCTTCTTGCCCCATCCATAGCCCTCTCCTAGGCTATTTTAAGCCCTGAAGGGCAGGAGAAGGGGACCACCCCGCTACAAAGTAAAATTGTAAAACAATGGGGGATGGGGGAAGGATAGGACAAGAACCGATGGACTTCAATTGCAGCAAGGGGGGGTTAGCTTGGACAATAGGAAACACATCCCAAGAGTCAGGGTGGTTAAGCACTGGAATAACTTGCCCAGGAAGGTTGTGGAATCTCCACTGTTGGAGCTTTTCAAGAGCAGGTTACAAACACCTGTCAGGGATCGTCTAGGTAATACTTAGTCCTGCCATGAGTGCAGGGGACTGGACTAGACGATCTCTCAAGGTCCCCTCCAGTCCTATGATTCTATGGTCTCAGAAGGATCCCTGCACTGAGGGGAGGGGAGACACCAGACTGAGCAGTGGGAAGGGCAAGGGACACGCACCTGCCTACACTTGACATCCAGCTCCACTGTACCCCCCACCACATGCACAGACATGACTTGGTGGTACCTCTTTGGTTTTCCTCCCTTCACTTACAATGAGTTGAGGACGGAAGCAGTACCTGATCAGAACCCTAAAATCAGACCAGGAGTTGAATCTTGCCCTGTTTACTAATCACAACCACATTACCCTTAATACCTCTGGAGCTGCTTCCTGGGATGACTTTGAGATTTGTTCCCTGGAGCATCTTTTCTCCCAGGACAACAGGTGTGCACAGCACATGCAATTAATGGTGTGACCGTGTCTTTCCTTGTGGAAATGGAATACAGAGGGCCAGAGCACCAACTGGTCTGGATCGCAGTCTCATCCTTGAGGTCTTTTGAATATGATACAAAACTGAGGTGAATGTATTACAATTCATGTGTTGGTCACCGCTCCAAAAGTCTCTGTAAGTAATTTCCCAGCATTGGGACATGAAAGTGTCTAGAAATGGGTGAATTTCTTCGGGACGAATAATTTATTGTGAAAAACAATGCAGTTGGGGTTGACCTGAAACTCTTCACAACGTGTTACAAAGTCTTCTAATAGCCTTTTCCCAAAACAATGTGTGTGGGGGGAGAGGATGTAGGTGCGGGTCGCAAAGTAGCCACTGGTAGGAGGTGGTGATGCTCCCTCTCTTTGTAATTTTTTGCTCAATGGTTAGGGTGTTCACCTGTGAGGTGGGTGATCCTGATTCAATTCCCCCTTCTGTCCAGTGCTGGGCAAAGATGTGCACTTGAGTTTCCTGTATTTACAGAAAGCATCCCAGCCACTGAGTGATGTGCTATTCCAATCTGGGTTGCTCTTGATCTCTCCTTTCAAAGTTTTTCTACAGTGGATAATAAATTAAATAACCATTGGAACAAAGACATGAAGTTGAGCATCTCAGTGCCCCGAACTACCAGTCTATAGAGTCATTCTCTCTTTCTGGCCCTGTGATTCTTCCTGTGTTTTATCCATAATGCAACAACTTCAGTGGAGAGAATGAGGCCATATCTACACAACTGGCTAAATTGAGACTACTGCGATAGATGAAATGGTGTTGATTGAGCAGGTTTGGGGAGTATCAGGAGGGTGTGCAAAATCCCCTTTGGTTCAGCCATAGAAATAATAAACTTCATACTTGCAACTGCATAACAAAACCAAATTCACTACAATACAGAGGGAGATAGATGTGATGCCTCCCTTTTGTTTCCCAATACAAATAGCTCTATGCTTTCAAAGCACATCACAGATATTCACACATGTGAAACAGGCACCTCCTGGAATTTTGCTTGGGTAATACCCTAATAAAGCCCCGATCTTTGTTGGGGCCTGCAGGCTTTGTTGGAATACAAACAAGTTAATAATAAGAACAATACAATAATGAACAATACTATCACGGGCTTTACGATATTACCTTGCAATGGGCTGGGAATTGAATTCACCTGTTTCCACTTCCCATCACTAAACCAGTACAGAGTTAAACAGATTCAGGAATTGGTTAGGAGTTTATTCATTACTCTCCTCAGGGCGTCCTTCACCTCCGTGTTCCTCAGGCTATAGATAAATGGGTTCAACATGGGGATCACCAGCGTGTAAAACACTGAGGCCACTTTGTCTGTGTCCATGGAATAGCTTAAGGTGGGACGTAAATACATGAAGAGAAGAGTGCAAAAAAACAGGACTACCGCGGTCAAGTGGAAAGTGCAGGTGGAGAAGGCTTTGCGCCGGCCCTCAGCAGAACGGATCTGCAGGATGGTGGAGGCGATATAGACATAGGAGAGGAGGATAGTTACAAGGCTGCTCACTCCAGTGCAGCACATGAATGCAAACATCAGAATCTCATTGATGCGGGTGTCAGAACAGGAGAGTGCCAGCAGAGGGGGGATGTCACAGAAGAAATGATTGATGATGTTGGAGCTGCAGAATGACAGCCGAAATGAAAAACATGTTTGTATCATTGAATCCACCAACCCCACAGTGTACACCCCGACCACCAGCTGTTTACAAAGCTGCCTGGACATCGTGACCGTGTAGAGCAGTGGGTTACAGATGGCCACATAACGGTCATATGCCATCACAGCCAGCAAGAAGCACTCAACATCTGCAAAAATGACAGAGAGATACAGTTGCACAGCACAAGCAGTGTAAGAAATGCTTTTCCTCTCAGCTAAGAAATTCAGCAGCATCTTAGGGGAAATTATCGAGGAATAGCAGATGTCACAGAAAGACAAACTACTGAGGAAAAAATACATGGGGGTGTGGAGTCGGGGGTCAATCGTGATTAACAAGATCATCACCCCATTCCCCATCAGGGTGATACCATAAATCAGTAGGAACACCCCAAAGAGGTGAACCTGCAACTCTGGACGATCTGTCAATCCTGAGAGAATGAACTCGGTTGCCTCCGAGTGATTTCCCTTTTCCATCTCCTCTGAACACAGATCAGGCAGCTACAGAGATGTGGGCAGGTGGATGGTGCGGGAAACCTGTCCCTTCTCTGTAATGAAGTAAGTGAAGATAAATGGAGATCAGTTTCTTAATGGACATCAGTACCTGCTCAGGGAAGGGCTTAATCCACAGAGCCAGATGTTCACAGCTGGTCATTCCAGGTGTTTGATAATATGCACACACTGTGCAAATACAATGACACGGAGGTTAATCATGCCCCACAAACAAACAGTCGTATTCACTAATCCGAACAGAAAACAGTGACTTGTGAATCTGCTGTGAGAGAATCAATCTGAAGATATTATTCCTTAGCTAAAGAAGGGGTGAGAATAAAGGAGTGTCAGTCTTTCTGCTCTCTTTGGGCAAGGTGAGCTCTGTGGTTTGGCATGTTGCTTTGTGGTAAAGATGCTTACTCTGCTAATTAAGCTTTCTGGCATTTACTTTAGTCTGTATGAAAACCCAGAGACATAGTGGAAAGCACTGGCTTCAGTGACTATGTAATTGCCAATTTTTTCCAAGCAAGGAGGTCGTTCCTTTAGCTGAAGGGATAGGAGTTGAGGCTGAGGCTTTCAGTGCTGGAGGTCTTGAATTTAATACCTGCTGATCACCATGATGTATGTATGTGTGTGTGTGACTGTAATTCAGGATAATAGCACGTACCTGCTGAGAAGAGAGAGATGTGTTTGCGTTTCCCCAGCGACAGAAACTGCCAGTTTGGAGCATTTGGGAAGTTTTATACTGAGATGTGTGATCTGTGGGACATGATTCCTGGAGCAACTGGGAATACCTGAGCTCAGAGAGCCATAACACCTAATTAATGCATTCAGTGAACCAAAGACACCTTCGGTTTAATTCATGCCCTGGGGATTAATTTGGCCCACTCTTTCCTACTGTGTTGTTAAATGATGCAATTTCTACCAGAGTTACAGAGTATGGGGTTAGGGATATATTTCATCTTCCTTTTTTCAGTGCAAGCTTTGTACTGTGTAGAGCTGATCCACAAAGGGGTGTTGTTTGTGGAGACTGAAACCTTTTTGCTTGGAAATACCACAGGGGTGCATCAGATACCACACAGCACCAATCTCTTCTGTGGGCCAGGCTCCCAGGCTGGACCACATCCCCCATTATGCATGATGGTCTCTCCTCTTGCTGAACTGCCCTGGAACATCACCAGAGTCCAACAGCCATGGGTTAGAGAGGAGGGGAGTTTGGTATTTTGATGGGAAGCTTATAAAGTCTATTCTTTGGTATAATCCTTGAGGGAGGGGTTACAAAGAATGTTCGCAAAGTCTTCCTTCCTTGAACACCAGTAGAAACAGCCAACAGCCAGAAATCTCTGTATTCAGAAACTCCCAAGTCTGTCACTCCAGGTCAGTGCCCAGGAAACACTATGCCCCTACTTCTTCTAGGACTCATACATACAACTCCTCCTCCTGGCTTCTCTGCTTCCTGTGACCTGGAGGTGCCTGGGGCAGTCCTCAGTGAAAATACCAAAGTCAGGGTGTGATAGATTTTTGTTAGCAATCTGCCTGGGGCCACAGTTGATCAGGCTGGGCCACAGGATTTTTTGGGGGAGGAGATGACGAGGCACACCAAGGGTCTAAATTTTAAATCTTTATTGATAAAATAATAAAACAACAGCAGAGAGTGCTGGGAACACTTTCACGTTACTCAGGGGAAGAAAGAAAACGTCAATGCCCCAAGCCCTAACCCACTTTCATACTTACACATGCACAACCCAGACTGGCCAAGTCTGGGTGTAAAGTGAGAAGGGTGGGGGGAAAGGTGAACCGTGGTGCTGTCCTGGGCCCAGGCCATCCAAAAATCCACTGGGCTCTCCAAATTGCTTCAGCTTTCAGAAGGGTTTTAAGTTCTGGCTCCTCAGGGTTGGGGTGGGGTGCTCTGTTCAGGAACTTCTGCTCCTGGTGCCCTTTCTATCAGATTATACTGGTCTTCCATGGTTTTTTTTAAGCTTTCCCCAAACAACCATTTTCAGGGCTGTAAAACAGTTCTTTGTTTGTTCCTGGCTGACCTTTGCCACTTTTTCCCCCCGGCCCCTGCATTTTGTTTAACTGTTTTTTTTACCGCTGGTTCGGGGGGGGATTAAACTTCCCCCCTTCTGTCTTGGCAGATAGCAGCTGGTCTCAGGCTAAAGTTAGCTTTTTATTTATAAACTAAGCTTCCTAGCTGCAGTGTTAAATTAACCTGTTCTTTGAAGAAGCACTCAACATGTGTAAAAACAGAGAGAACCATTTGCACAGCGCAGGCAGTGTAAGAAATGCTTTTCCTCTCGGCTAAGAAATTCAGCAGCATCTTAGGGGAAATTATCGAGGAAAAGCAGAGGTCACAGAAAGACAAATTACTGAGGAAAAAGTACATGGGGGTGTGGAGTCGGGGATCAATCATGATTGACAAGATCATCCCCCCGTTCCCCACCAGGGTGATACCATAAATCATTAGGAACACCACAAACAGGGGAATCTGCAGCTCCGGACGATCTGTCAGTCCTGAGAGAATGAACTCAGTCGCCTCCGAGTGATTTCCCTTTTCCATCTCCTCTGAACAGAGATCAGGCAGCTACAGAGATGTGGGCAGGTGGATGGTGCGGGAAACCTGTCCCTTCTCTGTAATGAAGTAAGTGAAGATAAATGGAGATCAGTTTTTTAATGGACATCAGTACCCGCTCAGGGAAGGGCTTAGTCCACAGAGCCAGATGTTCACAGCTGGTCATTCCAGGTGTTTGATAAGATGCACACACTGTGCAAATACAATGACTCGGAGGTTAATCATGCCCCACACACAGTTGTGTTCACTAATCCAAACAGAAAACAGTGACTTGTGACTCTGCTGTGAGACAATCAGTTTGAAGAGATTATTCCTTAACAAAAGAAGGGGTGAGAGTAGAGGACTGTCAATCTTTACATCCTCTTTGGGCAAGGGGAGCTCTGTGGCTTGGCATGTCGGGTTGGGGTAAAGTTGCTTACTGTGCTAATTAAGCTTTTGGGCCTTTACTTTAGCCTGTATGAAAATCCAGAGATACAATGGAAAGCACTGGCTTTGGTGACTATGTAATTGCCTATTTTTTCCAACCAAGGAGGTCACTCCTTTAGGTGAAGGGGTAGGGGTTGGGACTGAGGCTGTTAGTGCTAGAGGTCTTGAATTCAATACCTGCTGATCCCCATGGTGTCCGCGTGTGTGTGACCAGTGATGATCTGCCAAAATATTAACAACCGGTTCCCTTCTCCTCACCCCACGAGGGGGTCATGCCCCCCCGGGGACTCTTGCCCCATCCAACCCCCCCATGTTCCTTGACAGCCCCCCCCCCGGGACCCCTGACCTATCCACCCCCCCTTCCCTGTCCCCTGACTGCCCCCTGCCACCCCATCCAACCCCTTCTCTCATTCCTGATGGCACCCTGGGACCCCTACCCCATCCAACCACCCCTCCTCTCTGTCCCCTGACTGTTCCTGGAATCCCTACCCCTAACTGCCCCCCACCGCCCCATCCAACCCCTGCTCCTTCCTGACTGCCCCCTCGGGACCCTTGCCCCCGTTCAATCCCCCTGTTCCCTGCCCTCTGACTGCCCCGACACTAATCCACCGCCCCAACTCCCCTGCCCTCTATCCAACATGCCCTCCCTGCTCCCTTACCGTGCTGCCTGGAGGTGGGGGCCCAGCTGGGCTGGGATTGGGGCTGGGACTGGAGCCACCTGGCTGAGGTCGGGGCCGGACCCGAGGACTGGGCAGGAGCCGCGCCGCCCGGCCGAGGTTGGGGCCAGACCCGGGGGCCGGGCAGGAGCCGTGCCGCACTGCCCAGCGAGGTTGCGGCTGGACCCGGGGGGCAGGAGCCGCGCTGCTCAGCCCCCGGGTCCGGCCGTGACCTCGCCGGGCGGCGCAGTGCTGGAGCCCTCCTCCTCCGGCCCGCGCCCCCCGGCCCCAGCTCAAGCTCACCTGGTGGAAGCCACTGCTTCCTTCTCAGCCCTCCCAGGCTTCCCACGCGAACAGCTGATTCGCAGGAAGCTGGGAAGGGGGAGGAGAAGCCGGAGAAGCTTCAGAAGAGGAGGCAGAGGCGGAGTGAGGTGAGCTGGGGCCGGGGGAAGGGCAGGGAGCTGCTAGAGCTTTTGTTAAATTTAAAAGCCCCTTTGGAACTAGTTGTCCCTCGAGGGACAACCAGTTCTAAACAGGCTTCTAAATTTAACAACCGGTTCTCGCAAACCAGTGGGAACCGGCTGCAGCTCACCACTGTGTGTGACTGTAATTCAGGACAATAGCACATACCTGCTGAGAAGAGAGAGAGAGAGAGAGAGGTGGTGGCATTTCCCCATCAATAGAATCTGCCAGTTTGGAGAATGTGGGAAATTTTATACTGAGATGTGTGATCTATGGGACATGATTCCAGAAGCAACTGGGAATACCTGAGCTCAGAGAGACAAAGCACCTAATTAATGGGTTCAGTGAACCAAAGCCACCTTGGTGTAATTGGTGCCCTGGGGATTAATTTGACCAACGCTTTCTTACTGTGTTATTAAATGATGCAATTTCTACCAGAGTTACAGAGTATGAAGTTGGGGTACATTTCATCCCGCTGTTGTCAGTGCAAGCCAGGTACTGCATAGAGCTGATCCACAAAGGGGTTTTTTTTGTTTGTTTTTTGTGGAGACCAAAATCTTTTTGCTAAAAACTTAATATTTCAACTGGAAATACCACGGGGGTGCCTCAGATACCACACACCACCAAGAGGAGCTCAGGAGGAGACCACAGCATGCTATGGACTTCTACAGTTCACAAAACTATCCCTCTTGCATGCATATTATCAATAAACTTTGTTTTATTGTTTTATCTAATCCAGTGTGCTTAAATAGAAGTGTCTGAGAAACTACGTTGCATGCATATTAATGCCTCTAAAGAAATAATGGACAATGTAACGTATTGTCCAGGAGAGGACTGGGCAGCACAGGACGTACATTTTGGGAGGGAAATCAAAGACTGGGGTGTGTGTTAGGGTCACCCTGCAGTATAACCAAGGGTGCTGAGAGTCTGAGTGTAACCCAACTATTCCTGGCCAGGCTGCAGTTACACACACATGCTCAGGGTGTGATTTGCCTGCTAGACAGTTGTTTGTGAGTGGCCCAGGTGGAAGCCACTTCAGGAAGGCTTTGCAAGGTTGCAGGCAGGTGTGACACAGGTGCTGATTAGTCTGGGTTGGACCCTGGTATGTCACAGCCCCCAACCTAGAAACTATCCCAGTAACACCAAAGGTGTGGTGCTGACTGACAGTAGTGTTCGATTGACATGAAAGGGTGAGGTCACCACAGGGATGGGCCCATGCACTGATCCATGGCTGCAGATGAACAAGGACATCGATGTCATCACCTCCCCATCTCCATGGGAGGCCCAGTGATGACACTTCTCTTTCTCACTATGTTAGCAGAAATTATCCCCCATGGGTGTGCAGGCTTGGCTGGTATTATCAGTGCTCCGGGGCATGTCGGTGCCCTCTTCTCCTAAGTGGTGCCAACCTGTGAGGCATTGCAGGGTTGATTGTATTAGGAGGAAAAATTGAAGATCCAAGTCAGCTCTATTCTTTGGTATAATCCTTGGTGGATGGGTGTTAAAGAATGTACACAAAGTCCCGCTTCCCTGAACATCAGTAGAAACAACCAGCAGCCAGCAATCTCTGTATTCAGAAACTCCCAAGTCTGACACTCCAGGTCTGTGCCCAGGAAACACTATGCCCCTACTTCCTCTAGGAGTCATGCTCACAACTCCTCCTTCTGGCTTCTCTGCCTCCTGTGACCTGGAGGTGCCTCGGGCAGTCCTCACTGAAAATGCCAATGTCGTGGCAGGCTGAAAGAAGGAGGATATTCCCCAAACTGATGGTTAACACTGAAGATCTCTGGAGATGCTGCTACAAAGTATCGCCGAGCATGCTAGCTCCCTCTTGATTCTTCTCTTAATTTTATTTATTTCCTATAACTTATAGTCCATGAAACAGCGTGTGACATTGCACCCCATAATGCTTTATAGAAATATGCTCATGGCTTTAAATATGACATAACTGGAATATGATTTATGTTAGATAGGCCATGTAACATATCTTTGCAAAGGTTATTATCGACTGCAGGGGTCGGCAACCTTTCAGAAGTGCTCTGCCGAGTCGTCATTTATTCACTCTGATTTAAGGTTCTGCGTGCCAGTAATACATTTTAACATTTTTAGAAGTTCTTTTTCTATAAGTCTGTAATATATATGTACAGTATATAAGGTTTTTAAAAAGTTTAAGAAGCTTCATTTAAAATTAAATTAAAATGCATAAGAGCCCCTGGACTGGTGGCCAGGAACCGGGCAGTATGAGTGCCACTGAAAATCAGCTCAGGTGCCGCCTTTGGCACACGTGCCATAGGTTGCCAACCCCTGATCTACTAGATACGTTCATCCTATTTGTATGCATGTATCATTTTTTTACTCCAAGTTATGAATATTGGCTGTCTACTTGTTTGAATTTAAGTAGCCTAAGTGAAGCAGATGGTCAGCTTCTTGAGAAAAAACTATTCTCAGTAACCGCCCAATCAAGAAACACTTAAGCTAACAATGAACTTAGAGAGACGCCAAACCACATCTGAGCTTTCCTGGGAATGTGGCGTTGGCCTGTAAGGAACTGATTCATGCATGGACATGTGGCATGCCCATGTGACTCCAAACCTCCATCTTGGAGTTGGATTCTGCAGAGGAGAGGGGAAGGGGTTTCCACCCACAAGAGAGAGACTATATAAGGCCCTGGGGAAACCCCTCCATTTTGTCTTCAGCTGTCACAAAAGATAGCCCCTCCACCCTAAGGAGATGCCTGAAAGAAACTGGAACAAAGGACAGTAATTACAGGTGTGTGAGTGATTGATGGATCCAGATTAGGATTAAGTCTAGTCTGTGAAAGTGTCTTACTGGAACATCTCTGAGGGTGATATTTACCTGCATTTAGTTTTTAGTGTATTAGGCTTAGACTTGCATGTTCTATTTTATTTTGTTTGGTAATTCACTTTGTTCTGTCTCTTATTACTTGGAACTGCTTAAATCCTACTTTCTGTATTTAATAAAATCACTTTTTACTTATTAATTAACCCAGAGTATGTTTTAATACCTGGGAGGAGAGCAAACAGCTATGCATCTCTCTCTATCAGTGTTACAGAGGGCGAACAATTTATGAGTTTACCCTGTATAAGCTTTATACAGGGCAAAACAGATTTAACTGGGGTTTGGACCCCATTGGGAGCTGGGTGTCTGAGTGCTGGAGACAGGAGCCCTTCTTAAGCTGTTTTCAGTTAAGCCTGCAGCTTGTGCGGGACGTGGTTCAGACTTGGATCTGTGTTTGCAGCAGGCAAGCGTGTCTGGCTCAAACAAGGCAAAGTACTGAAGTCCCAAGCTGGCAGGGAAAACAGGCTCAGAGTTAGTCTCAGGTCATCGGGTGGCAGCCCCAAGGAGGTTTCTGTGACCCAACCCATCACAGTGGTGAAGTCGAGCAGGATCTGTGCACAGCTGATTGCTCTGAGACACTAGTAGTGATTTTAAGTGAGGTTTGGGTGTGGTGGGTGGAGAACAGACAAAGTGGTTACTGGTTTGTTATTTTCTGATTGCTTATTTCAGAGAAGGGAAAAAGGGACAGAAAAATAAGCAAGAATGAAGTTCAGAGGAAGCTGGAACTGCACAAGTTGCAGACTGCCCAGAAAGGCTGAACACTGGACGCTGGGAAAGTCTTTGTTAGCTAAGAAGCCCCTGAGCTGAGTGCATCTCATTTAGAGTGGACTGCAGAGGGGTGTGGCCCAGCACAAGGAAGCAGGAAAATGACTATCAGTGAGGCAGCTGCTAAACTAGAGCTGGCCGGACTGGAAGCAGAAGAGAAAGCAAAGGATCGGGAGTTTCAATTGAAGCTCAAAGAAGCAGAGGCAACTGCGGACAGAAGGACTATGGAAGCAGAGGCCGCCAGGGAGGAAGATTTTCACAAAAGGGCTATGAAAGCAGAGGCAGCCACGGATAAATTGGCCCTGGAGTTAAGAGACAGAGAAATACAGGCCCAGATTGAGGTCCTGAAGCATGAACTGGCTGTTATGGAGTGGAAGAGACAAAACTCTCCAGCAGCTGGACCCACTCCCCAAAAATACACAAATTGGAATGACTATGTCCGCAGTATGATGAGTGACATTGCCCAATATTTCATCACCTTTGAGAAACTGTGCACCTTCCATGCAATTCCTGACAATCAAAGAATGACCACATTGGTAGCAAAATTGACTGGAAGAGCTCTGGACATAGTCAATAAGATGCCTATTAATGATGCTTGAAACTATGGTAAATTTAAAGAACTGGTTTTGAAACAGTTTCAGATTACACCAGAAACATACAGGGTTCAATTCAGGAGTCTTAAGAGGGGATCTGGATTGAGTAATGTGGCTTATATAAATGAAATGAGAGATGTGTTAGATAAGTGGGTGAGGGGAAAAGGCATTACAAGGTTGGAAGGAATGTGTGATTTGGTGACTCAGGAACAATTCCTGAATATGTGCCATGATGATGTAAAACAGTATTTGTGGGACAAAAAGGTGGATGCAGTGGGTGGATTGGCTGAGTTTGAAAACTCCTTTGAGCCATCACAAGCTGCTGCAGTTAAACATGAACTGCTGGCAGAGGGGTACAGGGCTGGGGGAAAGCAGAATCACCGTTTTACCCCTGGGAAAAAGGAGACTGGGAGTTCACCTCCCCATTCCCCTGCTACTCAACCCAAATCTCCTGTACAAGCAGAGGAGTCGCAGAGGTCCTATCATTGTAAGTCCACTGGGCGCAGAGGAATAAATGTCCCTTGCTGAGTGGGAACAGGCAGCGGGTAACTCATGAAGGATTTGTAAAGGTTGCTTCTACACAACCAAGCAGTGAGCATATGCGTGATGTTAAAGCAAATGGGAAAGTCCTCCTAGGATTGAGGGACACGGGTGCAGAGATTTCTGTGGTCAGGAGGGACCTGATCCATGAGAAGGATTTGTTGCCAGGGAAAATGGCAGAATTAGAACTGGTGGGAGGTTACGAAGTCCTTGCACCTTTACCTAAGGTACACATGGAAAGTGGTGATTTGCAAGCACAGCAGACTGTTCCAACAGTGGCACACAATTTTGCACCATTTCTACTGGGGAAAGATTTCTTTGATGTGGCAGAATCTGTCCCAGGGTTGACTTCCAGGAAGATGCAGATCATCAGGGGACAGGGCCTGCCCTGGGGTGCACAGAAACATGTACCCAAAGGTGGAAGTTGGGGTCCTGGTACCGTTGTGGTAGGAAAGCAGGAGATGCCAGGGACTCTGTAGCTGGAAGCAAGCCCAACCTGAGGGAAAGAGGGGGATTTTGCTGGCCTGTGAAGGGTCTGTCATAGCTAGTAACTATGAACCCACAACTGGAGCAGGGTCACCTTCCCTTTTGGGGGACGCAGGAGTGTCTGACCCAGAGGGGAGCCCAGAGAGGCTGCTGTGTGGAAGGGAAAACTAAGGCACACCCGGTGGGGAAATTTTTCACACTCTGTACAAGGCAGTTAGCTTGTACTGACCCTCTGTGTAATTCTTCCTTTGACCTAGCTACTGCCTGTCAGAGACATGGATTAACTACATCGAACGAAAAACCCTTCCATCAATGTGGAAAGCATCTCCACTATGGGGCTGCTGCACACCATAGCTGAGTCAATGTAATGGCTGTAGTATAGAAATTCCCTGAATCGATGGGAAAGTTACGCCCTTCCTACTATTCAAGCTATTTTTCTCTCCTTTTCCAGTCACTCTTCTCCCTCCATTGGTAAATCTCTTTCCTTCTTTTGATAGGTAAATAGGTTCAGAAAAGTGAAAATTTCTCCTCTCGGGATAACTTCTTCTTTCCCCTCCCATGAATGGCTCACTGTCATTTCAATTAAAGGCCAAAATGCTCTGAAACTGACTTGTTTGCCCATGACTTGGTGGTACCTCTTTGTTTTTCCACCCTTCACTTACAATGCATTGAGAAGGAGGGAAGCAGTACCTGCTCAGAACCCAAAAATCTGACGTAGAGTCGAATCATTCCCTGTTTGCTAACCACACCAAAATTACCCTTAATACCTCTGGAGCTGCTTCCTTGGGTGGCAGAGGTTACATTTAGCTTTGATGAGTTTGAGATTTACTCCGTGGAGCATCTTTGCTCCCAGGACAACAGGTGTGCACAGCACATGCAATTAATGCTGTTGCTGTGTCTTTCCTTGTGGAAATGGAACACAGAGGGCCAGAGCATCATCTAATCTGGATCCCTGTTTGTCCTGTGAGGTCTTTTTAATATGATACAAAACAGAGGTGAATCTATTCCACTTTATTTGTTGGTCACCTGTCCAAATGCCTCCTTAAATATTTTCCAGCATTGGGACACAAAGGTGTCTAGAAATGGATGAATTTCCTCTGGACAAATAATTTATTGTCAAAACCAATACCGTTTGGATTGACCTGAAACTATTCACAAATGCGTTATAAATACTCCTAATAGGTTTGTCCCAAAACAATGTGAGTGTGTGGGGGGAGGATTTAGGTGCCAGTCACAACACGGCCACTGTAGGAGGCGGTCGTGGTCCTTCCCGTTGTAATTTTTAACCCAATAGTTGGGGTGTTCACCTGTGAGGTGGGAGATCCGGGTTCAGTTCCCTCTTCTCTCCAGTGCAGGGCAAAGCCACGTGTGACACAGCACTCATATGCTTTATGAAAATATGCTTCTGAATATGACATAACTGGAATATGCTTTATGCTAAGTGCCCCATGTAACATATCATTAGAAAGATCATAATCTACCAAGTGTGTTCATCCCATTTGTTTACATGGATTATTTCTATGTCTGCAGTTAGGAGAATAAGATATAAACGTGTATCACTGATGTAGACATATTAAGTGGAGGCCATTAAGGGTGCTTCAGAATCACTGAACTGTGAATGGCTCTGTTTACCTGCAAGGCTTCCTGTGTTCCTGTGGGCCAACCCAGGAAGAATGTGACTAGATGGATCACAGTAACCCCCTTGGGGCTGCCAACTAATGTGCCAAGACTGCTTCTGCCCCTGCTTTACCTGCCAATTTGGGACTCCAGAACCCTGCCTGGTTGTGCCAGACACACTTGACCGCTACAAACACAGACCCAGGTCTCAACCACATCCCACAAACTGCAGGCTTAACTGAAAGCAGCTGAAGAAGTTTTCCTGTCTCTAACACTCAGATGCCCAACTCCTAATGGGATCCAATCAGCAAATAAATCCATTTTACCCTGTATAAAGCTTATTTAGGGTAAACTATTGAATTGGTCACCCTCTATAACACTTATAGACAGATTTACACAGCTGTTCGCCCCCCACCCCTCCAGGTATTAATACATACTCTGGGTTAAATAATAAATAAAAAGTGATTTTATTAAATACAGAAAGTAGGATTTAAGTGGTTCCAAGGAGTAACAGAGAGAACAAAATGAATTACCAAGCAAAATAAATAGGACACGGAAATCTATGCCTAATACAGTAAGACAACTGAATACAGATAAAACCTCCTCAGAGGAGTTCCAATAAGCTTCCTTTTACAGATTAGTCTCCTTCTTGTCTGGGTCCAGCAATCACTCACACCCCCTGTGGTTACTGTCATTTGTTCCAGTTTCTTTAAGGTATCCTTAGGGGTGGAGCCAGCTGAAGACAAAATGGAGGGGTCTCCCACGGGTTTAAATTGACTTTCTCTTGTAGGTGGACACCCCTCCCTCCCCCTGCATAGAATCCCAGCTCCAAGATGGAGTTCTGGAGTCACATGGGCAAGTCACTTGTCCATGCATGACTGAGTTCCTCAAAAGCCAAGCCACATTCCTGGGAAAGCTGAGATATGGATTGACGTCTCTAAGTTTATTGTTGGCTTAAGTGGTTCTTGACTGGGCACCTAGTGAGAATAGTCTTTTCCCAGGAAGCTGACCAACTGCTTCACTGAGGGTATTTAAAATTAAGCAAGTACGTAGCCAATATTCATAACTCTGAATACAAAAATTATACAGGCATACAAATAGGAGGAATGTATTTAGCAGATCATAACCTTTGCAACGATATGTTACATGCCATATGTAGCATAAAACAAATTCCAGTCATGTCATATCTACATTCAGAAGTATATTTCCATAAAGAATTATGGGGTGCAATGTCACACTCGGGTCTTACAGTGACATGTGACCCTGTCACCTAATACTGAAATCCATCTTGAAACAGGTACTTTTCTAGAGGGGATTGGAATTGCAAACAAAGGGATGTTTTATATGAAGTGGGGAAGGCAAACTATGAGTGTCTTCAGCTGGCTTAAGAGACGACCTCCCCACCCCACAAAGATACCTGCAAGCACCTGGAACCAAAAGGACTGTAGCCAAAGGGGTCGGGGAAAACAGGCTGGACCTAGGTCAGAAAAGGCATCTGCCCTGAGAAGGATTTTACCTGAAATAACAACTGGAGAGAGAAGTTAACATTTGTAACTGATTTCTAAGCGTATAAAGCTTAGCCTTGCATGTTTTGCTTTATTTTGCTTTGTGACTTACTTTGTTATGTCTGTTACTATTTAAAACCAGTCAAATCCTACTTTTTATACTTAATGAAATCATTTTTGTTTATTTATAAACAGTGTAAGTAATTGTTACTGGAGGGCAAACAGTAGTGCATATATCTCTCTTGCAGTGATATAGAGGGTGAACATTCATCAATTTACCCTGTATAAGCTTTATAGAGAGTGAAATGGATTTATTTGGGGTTTAGATCCCATTGGGAGTTGGGTGTCTGCGTGATGGAGACGTGCATCCTGCTGAGCTGGTCTCAGTCTAGATCTCCAGTGTTGGGGATGAGGCCCAGACCCTGGGTCTGTGTTGCAGCAGGCTAGCGTGTCTGACTCAACAAGACAGGATTCAGAGGACTAAGCTGGCAGGGAAAATAGGAGCAGAGGAAATTTAAGAACATCAGGTGACAGTCCCAGTGGGGGTCTCTGAGACCGAACCCGTCACACTATGCACTTGGGTTTCCTGCATTTCCAGAAAGCATCCCAGCCCCTGAGGGATGTGCTATTCCAGTCTGAGTTGATCTCAGTCTCTCCTTTCAAACTTAGATAGATAGATAGATAGATAATCATTGGAACAGAGACATGAAGTTGAGTATCTCACCCTCTAAGTGGAAGCCCCTATCCCCCAGCCTATAGAATAATTCTCCTTTTCTGCCCATGTGATTCTTCCCCTGTTTTGACCACTGATCTGAGTTGGGGCCTGCAGCCCTTGTTGCACTACAAACAAATGAATAATAATAACAATAGAATAATGAACAATACTCCTATGGGCTCTACGAAATTACATTGCAATTCGTTGGGAATTGAATTCACCTGTTTCTACTCCACATCATTAAACCAGTACAGAGTTAAACAGCTTCAAGAATTGGTTAGGAGTTTATTCATTGCTTTCCTCAGGGCGTCCTTCACCTCCTTGTTCCTCAGGCTGTAGATGAAGGGGTTCAGCATGGGGATCACCAGCGTGTAAAACACTGAGGCCACTTTGTCTGTGTCCATGGAAGAGCTGGAGGTGGGACGTAAATACATGAAAAGTTGGATGCCATAAAACAGGACCACCACAGTCAAGTGGAAAGAGCAGGTGGAGAAGGCTTTGCGCTGGCCCTTGGCAGAGCGGATCTTCAGGATGGTGGAGATGATATAGACATAGGAGAGGAGGACAGGCACAAAGCAGATCACCTGAATGCAGCATGTGAAAGCAAACAACACAATCTCATTGATGCGGGTGTCAGAACAGGAGAGCGCCAGCAGTGGGGGGATGTCACAGAAGAAATGCCTGATGATGTTGGAGCTGCAGAATGACAGCCGAAATGTAAGGCACGTGTGTATCACTGAATCCACCAGCCCCACAGCGTATGCCCCAACCACCAACTCTTTACAAAGCTGCCTGGACATGGTGACCGTATAGAGCAGTGGGTTACAAATGGCCACATAACGGTCATACGCCATCACAGCCAGCAAGAGGCACACAATGTCTGCAAAAATGATAAGGAGATACAGTTGCACAGCGCAGGCAGTGTAAGAAATGCTTTTCCTCTCGGCTAAGAAATTCAGCAGCATCTTAGGGCAAATTAATGAGGAAAAGCAGAGGTCACAGAAAGACAAATTACTGAGGAAAAAGTACATGGGGGTGTGGAGACGGGGCTCAATCGTGATTAACAAGATCATCCCCCCATTCCCCACCAGGGTGATACCATAAATCAGTAGGAACACCCCAAAGAGGGGAACCTGCAGCTCCTGACGATCTGTCAGTCCTGAGAGAATGAAGTCAGTCACCTCCGAGTGATTTCCCTTTTCCATCTCCTCTGAACACAGATCAGGCAGCTACAGAGATCTGGACAGGTGGATGGTTCGGAAAACCTTTCCCTTCTCTGTAAAGAAGTAAATGAAGATAAATGGAGATCAGTTTCTAAATGGACATCAGTATCTGCTCAGGGAAGGGCTTAGTCCACAGAGCCAGATGTTCACAGCTGGTCATTCCAGTTGTTCGATAATGTACACACTGCATAAATACAGTGACACACAGGTTAATCATGCCCCACATGCGAACACTCCTGTTCACTAATCCAAGCAGCAAACAGTGACTTGTGACTCTGCTGTAAGAGAATCAGGGTGAAGATTATTTCAGTGTGAGGAGATTATTTGTAAACTCAAAAAGGAGTGACCGTAAACGAGTGTCAATCTTTCTACTATCTTTGGGCAAGGGGAGCTCTGTGGCTTGGCATGTCGGTTTGGGATAAAGTTGCTTAATGTGCTAATTAATTTTTTTGGCATTTACTTTAGCCCGTATGAAAACCCAGAGATACACTGGAAAGCACTGGCTTCAGTGACTATATAATTGCCTATATTTTCCAACCATGGAGGTCGCTCCTTTAGCTGAAGGGGTAATAGCTGGGACTGAGGCTTTCAGTGCTGGAGGTCTTGAAGTCAATACCTGCTGATCCCCATGGTGTCCATGTGTGTGTGTGACTGTAATTCAGGACAATCACACGTACCTGCTGAGAAGAGAGAGACAGATGTGTTGGCGTTTCCCCATCAATAGAAACTGCCAGTTTGGAGCATTCGGGATGTTTTATACTGAGATGTGTGATCTGTGAGACATGATTCCTGAAGCAACCGGGAATACCTGAGCTCAGAGAGACACCACACCTAATTAATGTGTTCAGTGAACCAAAGCCACCTTGGTGTAATTGGTGCCCTGGGGATTCATTTGACCTACTCTTTCTTACTGTGTTATTAAATGATGCAATTTCTACCAGAGTTACAGAGTATGAGGTTAGTGGTATATTTCATCGTGTTGTTTTTAGTGCAAGTTGGTTACTGTGTACAGCTGATCCACAGAGGGTTATTTTTTTGTGGAGACCGAAACCTTTTTGCTAAAAACGTAACATTTCGACTCGGAAATACCACGGGGGTGCCTCAGATACCACACACCACCAATCTCTTCCATGAGCCAGGCTCCCCAGCTGGATTACATCCCCCATGATGCATGTTGGTCTCTCCTCTTGCTGAACTGCCCTGGAACTTCTCCAGAGTCCCACAGCCATGATTTAGGGAGGAAGAGAGTTTGGTATTTTTTATTGGAAATCTTATAATTTCCAGGAAAAAGAGAATTTCATGGAAAAAAAATAGTTGAATGGAAAATCCAATTTCACACGAAAAATCTTCTCAAGAAAAATTTTCAACCAGCCTTAGCAATAAATTTGGAATCATAGGAAGAGAAAGCTAGATATTGGAGAAACGTACTAATTGTTTGCAGCTGTAACTGATGTCTTCTCAGTCATTCCTGGTTTCAGAATCACCTCATTGTCCCGGCCCCAGTAGATGGAATGTAAAACCTGTAAGATATGTAAGAGTACTCCAGGTAATCTAGCTATTTACAGCATGCCAATCACCATGGTATCCTATGTCCTTCCCTTGCTAGATTACTCACTCAATTCGGAAAGATAGATTCACTTATTTTTGCCTGATGGAGAGCACATGGTGACCAGAGGATCTCAGGAGGAGACCACAGTATGCTACGGACTTCTGCAGTTAACAAACTATCCCTCTTGCAGGCATATTATCGACACATGGAGCTCATCTATAAGATGGTCAGTAAATCTATGAGTCAACTAGAAATACTCATACTCTCACCGCAAATATTAATACATTTTTATAATGTATGTGAAGTTATAAAATGACACTATATCGTGTTATTAATGCATGTTCCAAACCAAGGCTGGCAAACTGGTCTGTTTTAAACAAAGAAATGTGTGCTCTGCTTAATTTTGTATCTAAACAGTAACCATAGTCATTAAGCAGGAAGGGAAACAAACGTACCCGAAAAAGGTGAGGAAAAGCAGCAGGGAACAGCCTTCTACACAGAGTTTTTGTCTTCCAGTAACCAGATGGAAATGTTTCTCAAAGGGGGGATAGGACTCTAAAAAGAGGGTATAGACATCCCAAGGCACCACTCTCATTCTCTTTCTCTCTTCCCCCCCTTGATTCACTGCATCTGAAGGGATAAAGGAAGCAGACGTTGGACTGGTGGAGGGGTCCTTACTTATGAAATTTGGTCAATAAGACTGTTGAAAGCACATGGTGAGGAAACTTTTGCTTTGAAATTCACATCATTTGCTAACTAAGGCACAAGTTGAATTCTAGCTTTATTTTTCTTGTAACTATGTCTGACTTCTATGCCTCCTTATTTGTACTCACTTAAAATTATCTTTGTAGTCAATAAACTTTGTTTTATTGTTGTATCTAATCCAGTGTGTTTAAATAAAAGTGTCTGAGAAGCTAAGTTGCATACATATTAGTGCTATTAAAGAAATAATGGACAATGTAACTTGTATGGTCCAGGATAGGACTGGGCAGCACAGGATGTAAAATTCGGGAGGGAAATAGAAGACTGTGGAGCGTGTTAGGGTCTCTCTGCAGTATAACCAAGGGTGGTGAGAGCCTGAGTGTAACCCAACTATTCCTGGCCAGGCTGCAGTTACACACAGATGCTCAGGATGTGATTTGTTTGTGAGTGGCCCAGTTGGAAGCCACTTCAGCAAGGCATTGCAAGGTTGCAGGTGACAAAGCTGTTGCTTAGTCTGGGTTGGACCCTGGTATGTTACAGCTCCCTCCCGATTCTTTTGTTAATTTTATTTATTTCCCATAACATATAGTCCTTGAAACCAAGTTTAGGAGTATGTAGACGGGCCGACTCACCCCTGCGGCACCTCCTGCTGGTCATCTTCGGGAATTAGCTCAATTTCCAGCCCGGAGCACCCTCTGCAGGCCAGTGATCTGCCTGTCCTCTGGCCCCGAGTCCCTCCCTGGACCCTGATGCCTCTGTTAACTGGGTCTCCCCCTCCCAGGGGAACCCCACCCACCTATCCCCACTTTGCCTCTGTATTGGCTACTGCCCATTCTTCATCTAGCCCCCGTTCACTGGGGCAGACTGTAGTATCAGCCACGCATCATAGCGAAAGGAGTATGGACCTGCTGCCTTTGCCTACCTCTGGGCTGCCCTCTGCAACCCCGAGTACCTCTTGGCCTAATGCTAGGCCGCAGCCTGGGGCTTTCCAGGCAGGAGCTCACCAGCTCCTCTGCCTTTCCCCAGTCCTGCTCCACTCAGGTACCTTGTCTAGCTCCCTGCAGCCAGGCCCATCTCCCTCTACAGACAGAGAGAGACCGTTTGGTCTCCTGGCTCACTGACTCTTATAGGGCCAGCTGGGCCTGATTGGGACCTGGCCACAGCTGGGCCTGCTTTCTCTCAATCAGCCCAGGCTTCTTGCCCCAGATATAGCCCTCTCCTGGGCTGTTTTAAGCCCTGAAGGGCAGGAGCAGGGGACCACCCCGCTACAGAGTAAAATTGCAAAACAATGGGGGCGGGGGAAGGATAGGACAAGAACCGATGGACTTCAATTGTAGCAAGGGCAGTTTAGGTTGGACAATAGGAAAAACACCCCAAGAGTCAGGGTGGTTAAGCACTGGAATAACTTGCCCAGGAAGGTTGTGGAATCTCCACTGTTGGAAATTTTTAACAGCAGGTTAGACAAACACCTGTCAGGGATCGTCTAGGTAATACTTATTCCTGCCATGAGTGCAGGGGACTGGACTAGACGACCTCTCGAGGTCCCCTCCAGTCCTATGATTCTATGGTCTCAGAAGGAGCCCTGAACTGAGAGGAGGGGGGATGCCAGCCTGAGCAGTGGGCAGGGCGAGGGACATGCACCTGCCTAAACTTGACATTCAGCTCCACTGTACCCCCACCACATGCACAGACATGACTTGGTGGTACCTCTTTGTTTTTCCTCCCTTCACTTACAATGAGTTGCGGATGGAAGCAGTACCTGCTCAGAACCCTAAAATCAGACTAAGAGTTGAATCTTGCCCTGTTTGCTAACCACAACCACATTACCCTTAATACCTCTGGAGCTGCTTCCTGGGATGACTTTGAGATTTGTTCCCTGGAGCATCTTTTCTCCCAGGACAACAGGTGTGCACAGCACATGCAATTAATGTTGTGACCGTGTCTTTCCTTGTGGAAATGGAATACAGAGGGCCAGAGCACCAACTGGTCTGGTTCGCAGTCTCACCCTTGAGGTCTTTTGAATATGATACAAAACTGAGGTGAATGTATTCCAATTCATGTGTTGGTCACCGCTCCAAAAGTCTATTTAAGTAATTTCCCATCATTGGGACATGAAAGTGTCTAGAAATGGGTGAATTTCTTCGGGACGAATAATTTATTGTGAAAAACAATGCAGTTGGGGTTGACCTGAAACTCTTCACAATGTGTTACAAAGTCTTCTAATAGCCTTTTCCCAAAACAATGTGTGTGGGGGAGGAGGATGTAGGTGCGGGTCGCAAAGTAGCCACTGGTAGGAGGTGGTGATGCTCCCTCTCTTTGTAATTTTTTGCTCTTTGGTTAGGGTGTTCACCTGTGAGGTGGGTGATCCTGGTTCAATTCCCCCTTCTGTCCAGTGCTGGGCAAAGATGTGCACTTGAGTTTCCTGTATTTACAGAAAGCATCCCAGCCACTGAGTGATGTGCTATTCCAATCTGGGTTGCTCTTGATCTCTCCTTTCAAAGTTTTTCTACAGTGGATAATAAATTAAATAACCATTGGAACAAAGACATGAAGTTGAGCATCTCAGTGCCCCAAACTACCAGTCTATAGAGTCATTCTCTCTTTCTGGCCCTGTGATTCTTCCTGTGTTTTATCCACAATGCAACAACTTCAGTGGAGAGAATGAGGCCATATCTACACTACCGGCTAAATTGAGACTACTGCGATAAATGAAATGGTGTTGATTGAGCAGGTTTGGGGAAGACATGCTAAATCGATGGGAGAATTCTCACCTGTTGAAGTCTGTACTCCAGCTCTCTCAGACACTGTTCCATCATGGATCTTTCTCAGGGCTGAGCTACACTAATGCTGTCGGCTGATGTATGTTACACTACTTCAGTTACGTAACTCTCCCGGTGACATAGCACGGAGTGGACACCGCTGTAAGTCAGACTAACTTAGTCAACTTGAAGTAGCGTAACTGAGGCAATTTACAGCAGTAGAGTAGACCAGTCGTGAGAATGATGCAGGACAGAACAGAACCGAGTCGCCAGGGCACTGACCGGCAATGTGGGAGACCCACTTTCAAATAGCTTCTCCCCATCAGACAGAGGGGGGAATTGACCTGTATCTCCCACATCCCACGGGAGTCATCTAATCACTGGGATAAAGTTTACAAGGGAAGCAGAGCCCTTACCGCCTCTTCCATCCGTTTTGTCAGTCTGGCCCTACATTATCTTTGTTTTTACATTGAAAAGTATCCAGGAAGGAAAGGAAATGTTCCATTTCTGGTCATGCTAAATATTTCCTTTGATCCCAAAGGAAATTTTTGTCAATGTTTTATATTTGCCAAACATTTAGGGAATTCTCAGATTTGTTTCAGGTTGAACTGAATTTTTCAATTTTTTGTAACCACTCATGAAATCAAAAATCAGCTATTGGCCCAGCTCTATCCATTTCTCATGCACAGTAACCAGAGCTGTACAATTCCCAGAATCCCTATTCTTCAGAGTCCATAATACTTTGCAACAGAACTAAGAGTAAGAACTCACAGCTAACCTGCTGATGTGGTACATACATCTAGTATCAGATATGACTTTTTCTTTCTGTTTAATTTATATGGTAGAGAAAACTCACCCTTTCCATATTGTTTTGTATTCAGTTCAGTGCAGATTCTCAAGAGGATGCACACACACCATGCTCTCTTTGGGAAATGTTACCCTTGTTCTTATTTGTTTTGTTGGTCACTTAACTTAAAATAAAGGCCATTGTGATGGAAATCACCTTTCTCCTCCACATGCACCGATACAAAGTAGGTGACAATCTCAACAGCAACCCCACAGAGGACATGAAGGGCTGTGGAGTATCAGGAGGGTGTGCAAAATCCCCTTTGGTTCAGCCATAGAAATAATAAACTTCATACTTGCAACTGCATAACAAAACCAAACTCACTACAAAGCAGAGGGAGATAGATGTGATGCCCCCCTTTTCTTTCCCAATACAAATAGCTCTATGCTTTCAAAGCACATCACAGATATTCACACATGTGAAACAGGCACCTCCTGGAATTTTGCTTGGGTAATACCCTAATAAAGCCCCGATCTTAGTTGGGGCCTGCAGGCTTTGTTGGAATACAAACAAGTTAATAATAAGAACAATACAATAATGAACAATACTATCACGGGCTTTGCGATATTACCTTGCAATGGGCTGGGAATTGAATTCACCTATTTCCACTCCCCATCACTAAACCGGTACAGAGTTAAACAGATTCAGGAATTGGTTAGGAGTTTATTCATTGCTCTCCTCAGGGCGTCCTTCACCTCCGTGTTCCTCAGGCTGTAGATAAATGGGTTCAACATGGGGATCACCAGCGTGTAAAACACTGAGGCCACTTTGTCCGTGTCCATGGAATAGCTTAAGGTGGGACGTAAATACATGAAGAGGAGAGTGCAAAAAAACAGGACCACAGCGGTCAAGTGGAAAGTGCAGGTGGAGAAGGCTTTGCGCCTCCCCTCGGCGGAGCGGATCTGCAGGATGGTGGAGGCGATATAGACATAGGAGAGAAGGACAGTCACAAGGCTGCTCACTCCAGTGCAGCACATGATAGCAAACATCAGAATCTCATTGATGCGAGTGTCAGAACAGGAGAGCGCCAGCAGTGGAGGGATGTCACAAAAGAAATGATTGATGATGTTGGAGCTGCAGAATGACAGCCGAAATGAAAAACATGTTTGTATCATTGAATCCACCAACCCCACAGCGTACACCCCAGCCACCAGCTGCTTACAAAGCTGCCTGGACATGGTGACCGTGTAGAGCAGTGGGTAACAGATGGCCACATAACGGTCATATGCCATCACAGCCAGCAAGAAGCACTCAACATCTGCAAAAACAACAGAGAGATACAGTTGCACAGCACAGGCAGTGTAAGAAATGCTTTTCCTCTCGGCTAAGAAATTCAGCAGCATCTTAGGGGAAATTATCGTGGAATAGCAGAGGTCACAGAAGGACAAACTACTGAGGAAAAAATACATGGGGGTGTGGAGTCGAGGGTCAATCGTGATTAACAAGATCATCACCCCATTGCCCATCAGGGTGATACCATAAATCAGTAGGAACAGCCCAAAGAGGGGAACCTGCAGCTCTGGACGATCTGTCAGTCCTGAGAGAATGAACTCGGTTGCCTCCGAGTGATTTCCCTTTTCCATCTCCTCTGAACAGAGATCAGGCAGCTACAGAGATGTGGGCAGGTGGATGGTGCGGGAAACCTGTCCCTTCTCTGTAACGAAGTAAGTGAAGATAATGCAGGTCAGTTTCTTAATGGACATCAGTACTCACTCAGGGAAGGGCTTAATCCACAGAGCCAGATTTTCACAGCTGGTCATTCCAGGTGTTTGATAACATGCACACACTGTGCAAATACAATGACACGGAGGTTAATCATGCCCCACACACAAACAGTCGTGTTCATTAATCCGTACAGAAAACAGTGACTTGTGACTCTGCTGTGAGAGAATCAATCTGAAGAGATTATTCCTTTGCTAAAGAAGGGGTGAGAGTAAAGGAGTGTCAAACTTTCTACTCTCTTTGGGCAAGGTGAGCTCTGTGGTTTGGCATGTTGCTTTGGGGTAAAGATGCTTACTCTGCTAATTAAGCTTTTTGGCCTTTACTTTAGCCTGTATGAAAACCCAGAGACACAATGGAAAGCACTGGCTTCAGTGACTATGTAATTGCCTATTTTTTCCCAGCAAGGAGGTCGTTCCTTTAGCTGAAGGGGTAGGAGTTGAGGCTGAGGCTTTCAGTGCTGGACATCTTGAATTTAATACCTGCTGATCACCATGATGTATGCATGTGTGTGTGTGACTGTAATTCGGGATAATAGCACGTACCTGCTGAGAAGAGAGAGATGTGTTTGCGTTTCCCCAGCGACAGAAACTGCCAATTTGGAGCATTCTGGAGGTTTTATACTGAGATGTGTGATCTGTGGGACATGATTCCTGGAGCAACAGGGAATACCTGAGCTCAGAGAGCCATAACACCTAATTAATGCATTCAGTGAACCAAAGACACCTTCGGTTTAATTCATGCCCTGGGGATTAATTTGTCCCACTCTTTCCTACTGTGTTATTAAATGATGCAATTTCTACCAGAGTTACAGAGTATGAGGTTAGGGGTATATTTCATCTTCCTGTTTTCAGTGCAAGCCGTGTACTGTGTAGAGCTCATCTACAAAGGGGTGTTGTTTGTGGAGACTGAAATCTTTTTGCTCGGAAATACCAGAGTGGTGCATCAGATACCACATAGCACCAATCTCTTCTGTGGGCCAGGCTCCCAGGCTGGACCACATCCCCCATTATGCATGATGGTCTCTCCTCTTGCTGAACTGCCCTGGAACATCACCAGAGTCCAACAGCCATGGGTTAGAGAGGAGGGGAGTTTGGTATTTTGATGGGAAGCTTATAAAGTCTATTCTTTGGTATAATCCTTGAGGGAGGGGTTACAAAGAATGTACGCAAAGTCTTCGTTCCTTGAACACCAGTAGAAACAGCCAACAGCCAGAAATCTCTGTATTCAGAAACTCCCAAGTCTGTCACTCCAGGTCAGTGCCCAGGAAACACTATGCCCCTACTTCTTCTAGGAGTCATGCATATAACTCCTCCTCCTGGCTTCTCTGCCTCCTGTGACCTGGAGGTGCCTGGGGCAGTCCTCAGTGAAAATGCCAAAGTCAGGATGTGACAGATTTTTGTTACCAATCTGCCTGAGGCCACAGTTGATCAGGCTGGGCCACAGGATTTTTTGGGGGGAGGAGATGACGAGGCACATCCAGGGTCTAAATTTTAAATCTTTATTGATAAAATAATAAAACAACAGCAGAGAGTGCTGGGAACACTTTCACGTTACTCAGGGGAAGAAAGAAAACGTCAATGCCCCAAGCCCTAACCCACTTTCATACTTATACATGCACAACCCAGACTGGCCAAGTCTGGGTGTAAAGTGAGAAGGGTGGGGGGAAAGGTGAACAGTAGTGCTGTCCTGGGCCCAGGCCATCCAAAAATCCACTGGGCTCTCCAAATTGCTTCAGCTTTCAGAAGGGTTTTAAGTTCTGGCTCCTCAGGGTGGGGGTGGGGTGCTCTGTTCGGGAACTTCTGCTTCTGGTGCCCTTTCTGCCAGATTAAACCGGTCTTCCATGGTTTTTTTAAGCTTTCCCCAAACACCTGGTTTCAGGGCTGTAAAACAGTTCTTTCTTTGTTCCTGGCTAACCTTTGCCATTTTTTCCCCCCGGCCCCTGCATTTTGTTTAACAATTTTTTTTACCGCTGGTTGGGGTGGGGATTAAACTTCCCCCCTTCTGTCTTGGCAGATAGCAGCTGGTCTCGGGCTAAAGATAGCTTTTTATTTATAAACTAAGCTTCCTAGCTGCAGTGTTAAATTAACCCATTCTTTGCTCCCCTCCCGCCCCACTTGGCCTTTTGTACCTGCAAAAAAACTTTCACTCCCCACTCACACACCTTTAACACTCCCCAAACAGGTTTGCAATGCTAGCAACAGCATTAGCAATACACAATGCTAATCTGCCTTCCCAATGGACTCCGTAAGAAAGGGGGCCTTGGGGTGTAAAAAGGGCAGGCTGCAAAAAGGAAGATATTCCCCAAACTGGTGGTTAAAACTGAAAATCTCTGCAGATACTGTTACAAAATATCTCCAAGCATGCCAGCTTCCTCCTGATTCTTTTGGTAATTTTATTTATTTCCCGTAATTTATAGTCCGTGAAACAGAGTTTAGCAATAAAATTGCAAAGCAATGGGTGAGAGGGGGAAGGTTAAGACAAGAACCGATGGACTTCAATTTCAGCAAGGGCAGTTTAGGCTGGACATTAGGAAAAAACATGCCAACAGTGAGAGTGGCTAAGCACTGGAATAACTTGCCCAGGAAGGTTGTGGAATCTCCACCACTGGAGATTTTTAAGAGCAGACTAGACAAACACCTGTCGGGGATGGTCTAGATAATATTTGGTCCTGCCATGAGTGCAGGGGACTGGAATAGATGATCTCTCGAGGTCCCTCCTAGTCCTATGATCTCACAAAGAGCCTTTCACTGGGGTAACACCAGCCTGAGGACTGGGCAGAGCAAGGGACACACACCTCCCTATACTTGACATTCAGCTCCACTGTATCCCCCCGTCACACACACAGTGCCCAAAGCACACCAAACACACACACACACACACAATACACAGTGCCCACTACACACACACACAATACACAGTGCCCACTGCACACCAAACACACACACATGCACTAAATACACAGTGCCCACTACACTCACACACAGTGCCCACTGCACACCAAACACACACACACACAGAGTCCCCACTACACACACACAGCTGGACACTGAGCTTGGTCAGAATGCAGAATCATCTCTCCTGGGAAGCTGGGACAGCTGGAATATTTCCAACTAGCCTGAACAAAAAGAACCAAAGGGGATTCTGCTGCCTTGCCATGCAGATAGGACTAGATTTCCCAACTGGGCTTTTCTATCGGTAGCTTCTCTTACGTCTGCTTTATGCTTAAAAATTAGATCAACCGAGCTCTGTGGCACAGGACTGAGAAACTTTTCATACCATGTTTGAGGCAGTTAGCTTGTACTGATCCTCAGTGTAATTCTTCCATTGACCTAGCTACTGCCTCTCGAAGATGTGGATTAATTACCTCAATGGAAAAACCCATTCCGGCAATGTGAAAAGCATCTACACTATGGCACTGCTGCACGCCATAGCTGAGTCAATGTAATGGCTTCAGCTTAGACATTCCCTGAATCAATGGGAGAGTTTTCTCCCTTCCTATTAAAGCTATTTTTCTCTCCTTTTCCAGTCACTCTTCTCCCTCCCTTGGTAAAGCTCTTTCCTTCTTTTGAAAGGTAAATAGGTTCAGAAAATTTGAAATTTCTCCTCTCAGGATAATTCCTTCCTTCCCCTCCCATGAACAGCTCACTGTCATTTCAATTAAAGGCTGAAGTGCTCTGAAACTGACTTGTTTGCCCATGACTTAGTGGTACCTCTTTGTTTTTCCTCCCTTCACTTACAGTGAGTTGAGAAGGACGGAAGCAGTACCTGCTCAGAACCCTAAAATCAGACTTAGAGTCGAACCTTTCCCTGTTTGCTAACCACACCACTTTACCCTTAATACCTCTGGAGCTGCTTCCTTGGGTGGCAGAGGTTACATTTAGCTTTGATGAGTTTGAGATTTACTCTGCAGAGGATCTTTGCTCCCAGGACAATGGGTGAGCACAGCACATGCAATTAATGTTGTAGCTGTGTCTCTCCTTGTGGAAATGGAACACAGAGGGACAGAGAATCAGCTGGCCTGGATAGCTGTCTCTCACGTGAGGTAATTTTAATATGATACAAAACTGAGGTGAATGTGTTCCACTTTATTTGTTGGTCACCTCTCCAAATGTCTCGTTAAGTAATTTCCCAGAGTTGGGACAAAAAGGTGTCTAGAAATTGGTGAATTTCTTCTGGACTATTAATTTATTGTCAAAAACAATACCGTTTGGATTGACCCGAAACTATTCATAAATGTGTTACAAATACTCCTAATAGCTTTGTTCCAAAACAATGCGTGAAGGATGGGGGAGGATTCAGGTGCCGGTCCTTCCCTTTGTAATTTTTAGCCCAATAGATGGGGTGTTCACCTGTGAGGTGGGAGCTCACGGTTCAATTCCACCTTCTCTCCAGTCCTGGGCAAAGCCACGTGTGACACAGCACTCATATGCTTTATGAAAATATGCTTCTGAATATGACATAACTGGAATATGCTTTATGCTAAGTGCCCCATGTAACATATTATTATAAAGATCATAATCTACCAATTGTGTTCATCCCATTTGTTTACATGGATTATTTCTATGTCTGGAGTTAGGAGAATAAGATATAAACGTGTATCACTGATGTAGACATATTAAGTGAAGGCCATTAAGGGTGCATCAGAATCACTGAACTGTGAATGGCTCTGTTTACCTGCAAGCCTTCCTTTGTTCCTGTGCGCCAACCCAGGAAGAATGTGACTGGTTGGATCACAGAAACCCCCAGGTCTGAATCATGTCTCACAAACTGCAGGCTTAACTGAAAGAAGCTTAAAAAATGTTCTTGTCTCTAACACTCAGATGCCCAACTCCCAATGGGATCCAAACCCCAAATAAACCCGTTTTACTCTGTATAAAGCTTATACAGGGTAAACTCTTGAATTTGTCGCCCTCTATAACACTTATAGATAGATTTACACAGCTGTTCGCCCCCCGCTCCTCCAGGTATTAATACATACTCTGGGTTAAATAATAAGTAAAAAGTTATTTTTATTAAATACAGAAAGTAGGATTTAAGTGGTTCCAAGTAGTAACAGACAGAACAAAGTGAATTATCAAGCAAAATAAAATAGAACACGCAAGTCTATGCCTCATACAGTAAGAAAACTGAATATAGATAAAACCTCACCCTCAGAGGTGACCCAGGAAGCTTCCTTTTACAGACTAGTCTCCTTCTAGTCTGAGTCCAGCAATCACTCACACCCCCTGTGGTTACTGTCCTTTATTCCAGTTTCTTTCAGGTATCCTTTGGGGTGGACACCCCTCCCTGTCCCTGCGTAGAATCCCAGCTACAAAATGGAGTTTTTGAGTCACATGTCCATGCCTGACTGAGTTCCTTACCAGCCAAGCCACATTCCTGGGAAAGCTCAGATGTGGATTGGAATCTCCAATTTATTGTTGGCTTAAGTGGTTCTTGATTGGGCACTTACAGAGAATAGTCTTTTCTAACAAAGCTGTCCAACTGCTTCACTGAGGGTATTTAAAATTAAACAAGTACATAGCCAATATTCATAACTTTGAAAACAAAAATGATACATTCATACAAATAGGAGGAATGTATTCAATAGATCATAAGATTTGTTGACATATGTTACATGGCATATCTAGCATAAAACATTTTACAATTATGTCATATTTATATTCATAAGCATATTTCCATAAATACTTATCGGGTGCGTCAGACTGGCGTCTTACAGTGACATGTGACCATGTCACCAGATAGTGAAATCCATCTTGAAACTGGTACTTTTCTAGAGAGGTTGGAATTCCAAACAAAGGGATGTTCTATATGAAGTGAGGAAGGCAAAAAATGAGTGTCTTCAGCTGGCTTAAGAGACGACCTCCCTACCCCACAGAGATACCTGCAAGCACCTGGAAACAAAAGGACTGTAGCCACAGGGGTGGGTGAGAACAGGGTGGACCCAGGTCAGAAAAGGCATCGGACCTGATAAGGATTTTACCTGAAGTAACAATGGGAGTGAGAAGTTAACATTTGTAACTGATTTCTGAGTGTATTAAGCTTAGCCTTCTGTGTTTTGTTTTATTTAGCTTTGTGACTTACTTTGTTCTGTGTGTTAACGACTTAAAACCACTTAAATCCTACTTTTTATACTTAATAAAATCACATTTGTTTATTTATAAACTCAGTGTAAGTAATTGTTATGGGGTTGGGGAGGGAGGGAAGAGTTTTGTATATCTTTCTTGCAGTGATATAGAGGGTGAACATTTATCATTTTACCCTGTATAACTTTTATGCAGAGTAAAACAGATTGTTTGGGGTTTAGATCCCATTGGGAGCTGGGTGTCTGCATGCTGGAGACAGGTATAATGCTGAGGTGGTGTCAGTCTGGATCTGCAGTTTGGGGTGTGAGGCCCTGACCCTTTGGCTGTGTTGCAGCTGGCTAGCACATCTGGCTCAATGAGGCAAGGTTCTGGAGGCCCAGGCTGGCAGGGAAAACAGGATCAGAGGTAATTTCAGCATAACAGGTGACAGTCCCAATAGGGGTCTCTGTGACCAAACCTGTCACACTATGCACATGGATATGCCCCTGAATGATGAGCTATTCCAGTCTGGGTTCCTCTCAATCTCTCCTTTCAAAGTTGTTCTACTGTGGATAACTAATTCAATAACCACTGGAACAGAGACGTGAAGTTGAGCATCTCACACTCTAGGTGGGTGCTCCAGCCATGATCTTATAAAATCATTCTCTCTTTCTGGACCTGTGATTCTTCCCATGATTTGTCCACTGATCTCAGTTGGGCCCTGCAGACCTTTTTGGAATACAAACAAATTTATAATAATAACAATATAATAATGAAAAATACGACCTTGGGCTCTGCAAAATTACATTGCAATGGGCTGGGAATTGAATTCACCTGTTTCCATTCCCCATCACTAAACATGTACTGAGTTTAACAGCTTCAAGAATTGGTTAGGAGTTTATTCATTGCTCTCCTCAGGGCGTCCTTCACCTCCGTGTTCCTCAGGCTGTAGATGAGGGGGTTCAACATAGGGATCACCAGCGTGTAAAATAATGAGGCCACTTTGTCTGTGTCCATGGAATAGCTGGAGGTGGGACGTAAATACACGAAGAAGAGGGTGCCAAAAAGCAGGACCACCGTGATCAAGTGGAAAGAGCAGGTGGAGAAGGCTTTGCGCCGGCCCTCGGCAGAGCGGATCTGTAGGATGGTGGAGGTGATATAGACATAGGAGAGGAGGACAGTCACAAAGCTGCTCACTATAATGCAGCTCGTGAAAGCAAACATCACAATCTCATTGATGTGGGTGTCAGAGCAGGAGAGCGCCAGCAGTGGAGGGATGTCACAGAAGAAATGATTGATGATGTTGGAGCTGCGGAATGACAGCCGAAATGTAAAAAACGTGTTTATCATTGAATCCACCAACCCCCCAGCGTACACCCCAGCCACCAGCTGCTGACAAAGCTGCCTGGACATGGTGACCGTGTAGTGCAGCGGGTTACAGATGGCCACGTAACGGTCATATGCCATCACAGCCAGCAAGAGGCACTCAACATCAGTAAAAGAGTCCGAGAGATTCATTTGCACAGCGCAGGCAGTGTAAGAAATGCTTTTCCTCTCCACTAAGAAATTCAGCAGCATCTTAGGGCAAATTGTTGAGGAATAGCAGAGGTCACAGAAAAACAAATTACTGAGGAAAAAGTACATGGGAGTGTGGAGTCGGGGGTCAATCATGATTAACAAGATCATCCCCCCATTCCCCACCAGGGTGATACCATAAATCAGTAGGAATACCACAAACAGGGGGACCTGCAGTTCCGGACGATCTGTCAGTCCTGAAAGAATGAACTCAGTCGCCTCCGAGTGATTTCCCTTTTCCATCTCCTCTGAACACAGATCAGGCAGCTACAGAGATGTGGGCAGGTGCATGGTGCAGAAAACCTGTCCCTTCTCTGTAATGAAGTAAGTGAAGATAAATGGAGATCAGTTTCTTAATGGACATCAGTATCCGCTCAGGGAAGGGCTTAGTCCACAGAGCCAGATGTTCACAGCTGGTCATTCCAGTTGTTCAATAAAATAGAAACTGCGTAAATACAATGACACACAGGTTAATCATGCCCCACATATGAACACTCCTGTTCACTAATCCAAGCAGCAAACAGTGACTTGTGACTCTGCTGTAAGAGAATCATGGTGAAAAAATTTTCACTGTGAGGAGATTATTTGTAAGCTCAAAAAGGAGTGAGAGTAGAGGAGTGTCAATCTTTCTATCTTCTTTGGGCAAAGGGAGCTCTGTGGCTTGGCATGTCAGTTTGGGGTAAAGTTGCTTACTCTGCTAAGCTTTTTGGTATTTACTTTAGCCTTTATGAAAAGCCAGAGACACAATGGAAAGCACTGGATTCAGTGACGGTGTAATTGCCTATTTTTTCCAAGCAAGGAGGTTGCTCCTTTAGCTGAAGGGGTAGGGGTTGGGGCTGAGGCTTTTAGTGCTGGAGGTCTTCAATTCAATACCTGCTGATCCCCATGGTGTCCGTTTGTGTGTGTGACTGTAATTCAGGACAATAGCACATACCTGCTGAGAAGAGAGAGAGAGATGTGTTGGTGTTTCCCCATCGACAGAAACTGCCAGTTTGAAGCATTCGGGAAGTTTTATAGTGAGATGTGTGATCTATGGGACATGATCCCTGAAGCAAGTGGGAATACCTGAGCTCAGAGAGCCATTACACCTAATTAATACATTCAGTGAACCAAAGCCACCTTGGTGTAATTGGTGCCCTGGGGATTAATTTTGCCCACTCTTTTCTACCGTGTTATTAAATGATGCAATTTCTAACAGAGTTACAGAGTATGAGGCTAGAGGTATATTTCATCCTGATGTTTTCAGTACAAGCTGGCTACTGTGTAGAGCTGATCCACAGAGCGGGTTTGTTTGTGGAGACCGAAATCTTTTTGTTAAGAACTTCATATTTCAAGTCAGAAATGGCACATGTGTGCATCAGATACCACACACTACGAATCTCTTCCATTTTACAGGCTCCCAGGCTGTACTACATCCCTAATTGTGCATGTTGGTCTCTCCTCTTCCTGAACTGCCCTGGATCATCACCAGAGTCCCACAGCCACAGTTTAGGGAGGAGGGGAGTTTGGAATTTTGATGGAAAGCTGATAATTTCCAGGGGAAAGATAATTTCATGGAAAAAAACTTCTCAAGAAAAATTTTCAACTAGGCTTAGCAACAAATTTGGAATCAAAGGAACAGAAAGTTAGGGTATGTCTACACTACAAGAGTAGTTCAATTTAACTTAGGTCGAATTTGTGGATTCGACCTTATGAATTCGAATTTGTGTATCCACACTAAGGACACTAATTCGACTTTGTGAGTCCACACTAACGGGGCAAGCGTCGATATTGGAAGCGGTGCATTCTGGGCAGCTATCCCACAGTTCCCGCAGTCCCCGCTGCCCATTGGAATGCTGGGTAGAGCTCCCAATGCCTGCTGGGGGAAAAATGTGTTGAGGGTGGTTTTGGGTAACTGTCGTCATTCAACCGTCACTCCTGCCCTCTCTCCCTGAAAGCGCCGGCGGGAAATCTGTTACCGCACTTTTCTGGTCAGTGACAGCGCGGACGCCACAGCACTGCGAGCATGGAGCCCGCTGCAATCATCGCTGCACTTATGGCCGTTGTCAACTCCTCGCACCTTATCGTCCACCTCTTCCACAGTGAGCTGCTAAGAAATCGGGCGAGGAGGCTCCGGCAGCGCGGTGAGGACATGAAGTGTCAGAGTGGCACAGACCTCTCACAAAGCACGGGATCCCACGCCACGGAGATCATGGTGGCAATGGGTCACGTTCATGCTCTGGAACGGCGATTCTGGGCCCAGGAAACAAGCACGGACTGGTGGGACCGCATAGTGCTGCAGGTCTGGGATGAATCACAGTGGCTGCGAAACTTCAGGATGCGTAAGGGCACTTTCCTTGAACTGTGTGACTTGCTAGCCCCTGCCCTGAAGCGCCAGGACACCCGGATGCGAGCAGCCCTGACTGTGCAGAAGCGAGTGGCCATAGCCCTCTGGAAACTTGCCACGCCAGACAGCTACCGGTCAGTAGCGAACCACTTTGGCGTGGGCAAATCTACCGTGGGGGTTGCTGTGATGCAAGTAGCCCATGCAATCGTTGACCTACTGCTCTCAAAGGTAGTGACTCTGGGAAACGTCGAGGTCGTCATAGATGGCTTCGCCACGATGGGATTCCCAAACTGCGGTGGGGCTATAGATGGCACTCACATCCCTATCCTGGGACTGGCCCACCAGGCCAGCCAGTATATTAACTGAAAGGGCTACTTTTCAATGGTGCTGCAAGCACTGGTGGACCATAGGGGACGTTTTACCAACATCTACGTCGGGTGGCCGGGCAAGGTTCATGACGCGCGTGTTTTCAGGAACTCTGGTCTGTTTAGACGCCTGCAGGAAGGTAGTTTCTTCCCGGACCACAAAATAATTGTTGGGGATGTGGAGATGCCTACAGTGATCCTCGGGGACCCAGCCTACCCGCTAATGCCCTGGCTCATGAAGCCCTATACAGGCGCCCTGGACAGTGACAAGGAGCTCTTCAACTACCGGCTGAGCAAGTGCAGAATGGTGGTGGAGTGTGCTTTCGGACGTCTCAAGGGGAGATGGAGGAGCTTACTGACTCGCTCGGATCTCAGCGAATCCAATATCCCCATTGTTATTGCAGCTTGCTGTGTGCTCCACAATCTCTGTGAGAGCAAGGGGGAGACCTTTATGGCGGGATGGGAGGTTGAGGCAAATCGCCTGGCTGCTGATTACGCTCAGCCGGACACCCGTGCCATTAGAAGAGCCCAGCGGGAAACGCTGTGCATCCGGGAGGCTTTGAAAGCTAGGTTCCTCAGAGAGCAGGGTAACCTATGACTGTCCAGTCTCTTTACAGAGAAGCTGAACCTGCCCCTGTTTCAGTTACTATTGACTTTTTTCAGCAGTTACATCCCCGTTCAACAGGTTTCCCCCCTTCCAACAGACATTTAAAAATAAAGTTATTGGAACATTTTTAATTAACAAAGTTTTCTTTACTAACAAATTCACGTTCAAGGGTTCAAACAGGGACACAGACTGTGGTGGGTACGGTGTGCAGTGATGTACAGACCGCTTCTACACTCGAGGACTGACAGGCTCCTGCTCCTACAGCGGTCTCTGGGGGCAGGACGGTTACAGGAGGGTGTGCAGGAAGGGGTGGGTTTGCAGGAAGGGGTGAGGGGTGTGTGGGAAGGGTGAGTAGGTGTGGGGGGATGATGGCTCTGGCTGGGGCTCAGGGCATCGGAGAGGTTCATGGCTAGGGTGGAAGGGCATGGTAAGGGCAGCCTGCCTTGCCATTTGTGGATGCCAGGCGCTCGGACCCTGGGGCAGCATACACCTCCCAGAGTGACCCGGGTGCCTAGTGACTGCACTCTGTGTGTGACCTGCTGTTGATCCTGCCCCCATGTCTGTACCCTGCTAATGGTGGTTGTCCTATGCAATTAACAAACCCCTATCTCCCCTTCACACAAAGTC